>NC_084485.1:54746458-55399271 GCF_030035675.1 Rhineura floridana | reverse complement strand
ACAGATCAGATAGTCAAAATAGACTCTAAATAAGGTAAAGTTTATTCCTCTTGCAAGTTGGCTTTCATCATGATGGGTTTGACAGAAGCAAGCATTTATCAGCCCAACATCACTTGCTTAGATTAGGAATACTACCAAGCATCAGCAATAAGCCGTTAGTTACTCTGGGTTTAAACTTTCATATGAAAATGGGAAAGAACATTTAATCTACACTTGGACAAAACTGAAATTCCAGTAACACATTTGTTAGCAGTGAATTTAGCAAACCAAAGATTTTTAATTCAGCCCATGAAAAGCCAAATATAAACTGTCCCTTTGCCTGAATCCATCAGTTTAGCATAAAGAAAGTCCTCACCATTCACATGAAGAACAATATATATTAGTCACGGTGCAAGCAAGGTACCAGTGTATCATCTTGATTAATCACCATTTTAGTCCTTTCTGTCCCAAACCCCTAAATTTTAAAAGACAAAATCTTGATAGGCTACCTCTTTAAGGCTACAATCCTGTACACACACGTGGGCGTAAATCCCATTGAACACAGCAAGATTTACTTCCAAGTAAATGTAGGTATGATCAGATTATACGTTAATCAGCATTGTAGGAACTATTTCTGTAGTTCTTCATTATAGTATTTTCTCATTAATGATTGATAGCTGAGTGATTTAATTGTTTCTCACAAGCAAATTTGCTAATCCTTATTTTTGTTTTGCTGTCTTCTAACATGGGTCATCCAAGGATCCCAAAACAAAGTGAAAGCATCACTTAAACATTTTCTTCAAAGCTTTCCTGGGCTTCCTGCTGCCTTGGGCTCCTTCAGGAGGAAGGGTGGGATATAAATCCAATAAATAATTATACAAAATGGCCATGATCGAGCATAAAGTTACTAATGCTTAAGACATTTTATTTCAGTGTGGTAAGCAGAGCAATCCTACGCATTGTTTACTCAGAAACAAGTTCCATTAATTTCAGTGGGACTTACTCCAGTAGGTGGATTTAGCACTGCAAACTAAGTGCATAGCTATGTGCTGGAATTGTTAGTAATGCTAGACACATACACAATCTCATGTTTGGAATTAACAATGTTGTGACAAAGGTTTTGTACTGGTCGAAGAACTGTTTTGAATTTTCAAGTGTTAAAACTGTGACTATTTTATGAATGACCATATTCTTACAGAAAATTCAGCATGCTGTCTTCATAGGAACATAGGAAGCTACCTATGTTCCATTGGACCATTGGTACATCTAGCTCAATACTGTACAGGATTACAGACGGGCAATATTCCCAACCCTACCTGGAGATGCCAGGGACTGGACCTTCTGCGTGCAAACCAGATGCTCTACCTCTGAGCTATGGCCCTTCATGTATTTTCAGTGTCATAGAGAGCCAATGTAGTGTATCAGTTTGCAGGCTAAGCTAGGGCAACGATAACTCATGTTCAAATATCCACTCACAGCTTGGAAGTTCTCTGCAGGACCTCGGACTGATCATGATTCCTCTGCATTGTGAAGATACAATGAGCAGGAGGGAGATCATGTATTGCCATTCTGCATTTGTTGGAGGAAGGGTAAGATAAAAATATAATTAAGAAGAAGAATTGGCAATGTACTTTCACTTGCCACATGCACCTAGTAGTGGGAATATGGCTTCTAAATATGATTAGCATTGTAGTTTTCCTGTGTTTGCCAGATTTTGGTCACTCTACGAGTGGTTACTTTTAATTGCAACTTCCTTTGCTGCATGTCTGCTGACTCAGAAAACACACCAAAATGTAGGCTGGCCACAGGGTTTCTTTCGAATTGGATTTTCAGTTGGACCAATAAAACACTTGGCCATATACAGGGCTTCCTTGTAGAAGGAGACCCCAAGAATTTATTTATTTATTTATTTATTTATTTATTTATTTATTGTATTTGTATACCGCCCCATAGCCGAAGCTCTCTGGGCTGTTTACAGTAAGAAGAAGGAATAAGTCCCTTCACATAATTCAGATACACAGGAAAAGGCTGGGGGTTTTTCCAGGCAGGCCAAGAGTCAAACCCAACTCTGCTGGGTGCTTTGGAACCAGACCCTGCCCAAGACAGTTTGTTGCCAAGGCCAAAGAGCACATCTGTGCCTTCCTTCCATTCCAGTTCCAGAATCTGACTGGACTACAGTTGAATGATATTTCACCGTTGGTGATAGGACCCCATCCTTCCCCACAGAGGGCAACAGACTTAGGTCCTGTGGAACAGGCAAGCTTAGGAGTTTCAGGGGGGACCGCCTAATGGCAAAGCTTGTCCTGTTTAAAATAACTTGCTAGAAGGCAGGACTAGATTTATCACGAGGTAGCAAGGTTACTTTGGGCAGTGGACCCTAAAAGGAATGCTGTTTATCTTCCCCCAACTTCCACCTCTGCATGTCACAAAACAAAGCCAGAAATGAAGATCTACTAGCTACAGCTAGTGCAAAATGCGGCGGCCAGACTGCTAACAAGAACTAAGCGGTCTGAGCATATAACCACTGTGCTGGCTCGCCTGCACTGACTTCCAATACGCTTCCGGGCCAGATTCAAAGTGTTGGTGTTAACCTATAAAGCCTTATACGGTGCGGGACCACGATATCTGTCGGAACGCCTCTCCCGATACGAACCGGCTCGTACACTACGGTCTACTACGAAGGCCCTCCTCCGGGTCCCGACGCACAGGGAGGCCCGGAGGGTGGTGACGAGATCTAGGGCCTTCTCAGTGGCAGCCCCCGAATTGTGGAACAGTCTCCCCGAGGAGGTGTGCTTGGCGCCGACACTATCATCTTTTCGGCGCCAAGTTAAAACCTTTCTCTTCTCTGAGGCATTTTAATTTTAGTTAAATGTTTGTAATTTGATTTTAGATTGTGTAGTTTTTATATGCTTGTTGCATTAGATTCTGTAATTTTATTGTATTTTATGTTAACTGCCCAGAGAGCTATTGCTAGTCGGGCGGTATATAAGTTTAATAAATAATAATAAAATAATAATAAAATATAAAATAACTTTGATATTTTCCCCATATACAATGCAAAATGTCTAAGGCCTAGGGCCAGTCCTACCATTTGATAGAGTAGCTGCTTCAGGCAGCTAAGGTGTCATGAAAGGGACGCAAATAATTGGTTATTTAGTTTATTATTATATTTTTACTCCTAGGGAGAGGCACTTGTGTGAGAGTTTGTGTCTTCAGTGTCAGCCTTGCGTACTAAGCACCTTCACTTGTGGGTGGGGAGAACTATTTGCTGTTCTGCCGCAGGCAGCAAAATGTCTTTGATTATCTAAGAATCATCAAATCCAGGATCAGCCACAGAAGGTCAGGATCCTCACAAAATGGACCAGGGAAGCACAAACAGTGAGCAGAAAGGTTACTTTTCCTATTTCCTTGTTCAGGGTAGCTGAGAGACCAAGCAATATGCACATACAGCTGGGCCTAACTGGTGAGACAGAACTTATAGAGCAGGAAATGAATAATGGGAGGGCATGACTACTTCACGCAGCACATAGTTAAACTATGGACTTTACACCCATAAGAGGCAGTGATGGCTATCAACTAGGATGGTTTTAAAAGATTAGACAAATTCATGGAGGGTAAGGCTATCAGTGGCTACTAGCCCCAATGGCTATGCTCTGCCTCCACTTCTGAATTCCGGTTGCTGGAAACTGCAGGAGGGGAGAGTGCTCTTGTGCTCAGGTCCTGCTTGTGGGCTTCCCATGGGCATCTGGTTGGCCACTTTGAGAACAGGATGCTGGACTAGATGGGCCACTGACCTGATCCAGCAGGCTCTTCTTATGTTCTCATGACCTGGTACTTTCCAGGAGGGTAGGCAATGTTTAAACTAGGCAAAGTAACTGTCTTTAGGAACAGGTTGATGTGCAGAGATTAGCAAAACAGCATATTTTGCCTCCATGTTGTGAAAAGTTAACCTAGGCTGCTTTCACACTGCACTTTATTCTGTTATTCTGACGATTTCTTACCTGGTAATGTGTGCATTATATTTGACCTTTCACATGACGCACAAGCTAGATCCAGAATTCTAGTGGAATGTAGTGCAAGTTAAGCACAAACTTCCATGATAAATGATACCAGAAATAATCTGTTAGCAAGGCTGGGAACCAGAAAGATTGCTAGAGTTTTTTGCTAGCTGCAGCCACTCATGTGACAGGCATCCCAGCATGCAGTGCGTTCCCGCCCTTTAGTCACGCCAGGATTTTTTTGCCTGGTGAAAATTGTACTGGTATTCCGGCATCAGCGCAGATAGCAGCAGCACACACCCCTCTGTCTATACAACTAAAATAATTTTAAAAGTCAGATCCTAAAGGGAGAGGGCTTGCATGGCAAAAGGACGAGATCTTCGACCTCCTACACAGTGGGGAACAATACACATGTGTATAATGGGTGAGGGATGAAAACAAGACGTTCACTGTAGCCGTGTGAAAGACCTTTGCTCGAAATGCCGATATATCGGCTGAAAAAAATGCTGTTCCTTAATGCAACAGGTACTGCAGTGTGAAAGGGGTTTTATAAATCAGGACAGAAGCATTTCCTTTTTAATCTGTTAAACTAAAGCAAATAGTCCCATGTGTGAAAGCAGCCCTACTGATTCCTACACAGAAGCTGCTGAGCAGGCCTGGCCTGTTTTTCCTTATCGTCAGCTTTACTTTCCATGTATACATATTGACAGAGAGGTGACACACAACCTAAGATCAAGCACTGATGCAGCAGTATAGTGCTGGTGCTTGTTCCTTGCAGTGGGGCTATGTAAGAGCTAGTACCATGCTGCTGAGGAAGAAGCATAGGCAAAGTCTTCTTGGCTGGGCTTGTGCATCCCACTGGATTGGAACCACAGAAGCTGGCACAACCCAGTCCTCCTGCCATGAAATGATGGGAAGCAATTGCTTTAGTGGTAGCATTTATTTACTTATTAAATTTCAACACACACACACACACACATTTCAACAACAACCCCTCAGCAGCTTACAACAATGTAAAACAGAGATGAGGAACCTGTGGCCCCCCAGATGTTGTTGGAGTGCAACTCTCATCAGTCAGCATAGCTAATGGTCAGGGATAATGGAGGGCTCCCCATCCCTGTTTTTAAAAGGCAATATACCATAAAATCACAGCAATAAAATAGTTAAAAGAGAATTAAAGCAACAACAACACAGGAGCAACAACAGAAGCCACAATGGCACGTGGGAGAACAAGCCAAACTTTGGGCAAAATAGGAATGTCATTTTATTTAGAAAGATTTAAAAACTGCTTAATAATTAAAATAATTTCTAAGTGGTGAACATAAATCAATGTCTTTGCTATTCACATGAAGGCCAAGAGAGAGAGTTTCTTGAGCAAGGGAGTTCCATCACCTTGGCACCACTACCAAGGAAAATCTATACTTTTTAAGACAGTTTGAAGACAGGGCTACTTTTGAAGACAGTTCGGAAACTGCAGCTTGTACAGAATTCAGCATCCAGATTGCTCACCAATTCTGGCACAACTACACTGGCTACCAATTAGTTTCCGGGCTCAGTTCAAAGTGCTGGTTTTGACCTGTAAAGCCGTATACAGCTCAGGACCGCCTCTTCCCATATGAACCAACCCGGACCTGACTTTCGGCATCTGAGGCCCTTCTTTGTGTGCCCCCTCTGAGGAGGTGCAGAGGATAGTGACACGAGAGTGGGCCTTCTAAGTGGTGGTCCCCTGTTTATGGAATGCTCTCCCCAGAGAGGTACGCCTGGCTCTGTCACAATTTACTTTTAGGCACCAGACAAAAACATTTCTCTTCTCCCAGGCATTTGGCTCCTGATTTCAGAGAGATTTTGGAGGGCTCATAATGTGTAACCTTGTTTGGGGTGGGTTGTTCCATCGCTGTTAAATTTATGTTTTTATCATTTTGTTTTCGTTTTTATATGGGTTTTAATTTTTTAATTGATTGTAAGTCGCTTTGGGTTTTGTGAAGAAAAGCAACTAACAAATTTAATAAATAAAGCTAACAAATAGATTCTAGAGCTGCCCTATTTACAATCTGCATTTCTGAGTACAATTTGTTGTTCTTTCAACAGCTGGGTGACATGTTGGCAACACCCTCCCCCAGTTAGCAGTCTCGCAGCCGTATTTTGCATCAACTGCAACTTCTGGAACAACCTCAAGGCCTTGATCCCACATAGAGCACATTTCAGTAATCCAGCCTAGAGGTTACCAGTGTGTGGACAACAGTGGCCAGGCTGTCCCAGCCCAGAAACGGCCGCAGCTGTCTTATCAGCTGGGAGCATATTGCTATAGGGCGGTCTAAAAATGTAATAAAATAAAATAAATAAATAAAATAATCAGCTGAAGCTGGGAAAAGGCACTCCTAGCCACTGAGGTCACCTGGGCCTCTAGTGACAAAGATGGACCTCCAGACTATGGACCTGCTCTTTCAGAGGGAGCACAATCCCATCCAAAGCAGGCAACGACCAATTATCTGAACTCGGGAACCACCAACCCACAGAGCTTTTGTCTTGCTAGGGTTCAGACTCAGTTTATTGGCCCTCATCCAGCCAACCACCGAGTCCAGGGCTTACACAGCCTCTCCCGATTCAGATGGTACAGAGAAATAGAGCTGGTTATCATCAGTGTTCTGCTGACACCTTGCCCCAAATCTCCTGATGACCGCTGTCAAGGGTTTCATATAGATGCTAAACAACATCAGGGACAAGATGTTACCCCATGGCACCACACTGCACAACTGCCAGGGAGCCAAAAGGCAATCACCCAATGCTATTCTCTGAAAACGACCTTGGAGATAGGATTGGAACCACTGTAAAACAGTGCCTCCAATACCCATCTCACCAAGTCTGGCCAGAAGGATACCATGGTCAATGGTATCAAAAGCCACTGAGAGATCAAGTAAGATAATAGGGTTGCACTCCTCCTGTCCTTCTCCCAATAAGGGTCATCCATCAGGGTGACCAAGGCCAATTCAGTCCCATAACCAGGCCTGAACCCAGACTGGAATGAGTCAAGAGAATCTATTTCATCCAAGAGTACTTGCAATTGCTGTGCCACAACCCTCTTGATCACCTTCCCTAAAATGGGGGCATTTGCGACCGGGCAGTAATTGGTTCGATCACTGCCTCTTTCAGGGTGGCTGGAACCACTCCCTCCCGCAATGACCACACCCTGGATCCACTCCGTCAACCCCTCAGCAACCCCTCAGCAAGCTTTAATAAGACAAGAAGGGCAAAGGTCAAGAGGACACATTGTTGGCCACATCGTCACAAGCACCTTGTCCACATCATCAGGCCGCATCAACTGAAACCAATCCCAAGAAGTTGCAGCAGAGGTTGCACTGGACACTTCACTGGGGACTACAGTAGATGTGGATGAGGCATCAAGATTGCCATGGAGGCAAGCAACTTTACCCTCAAAGTGCCTTGCAAACAATTAACAGTGGGCCTCCAAAGGTCTAAAACACCTTTTCCTGGAGTTGATATCAACAGACCCCTGACAATATGGAAAATATGCACTGGACGGCTACTTGAGGATGCGATGGAGGCTGAGTGGTGGACCTTCTTTGCTGCCCTTCCCCCCCCACACACAGTAAGCACAGTTATGATGTTTTACTTGTGTCCGATCAGCCTCACAGCATGTCTTTTGCCGCTTGCGCTCTAACTGTCATACCACCTGTTTCATTGCCCTTTGCTCAGTGGTGTACCAAGGTGCAAGCTGGGATCCACAATGCTGGAGAAGGAGCTCAGTGGCAACCGTGTCAAGAGTCAGACACATCTGGCTGTTCCACAGCATGACGAGGGCTTTAACAGGGTCACCTGCTCTATCTACTGGGAACTTCCCCGGAGCATTCAGGAATCCTCTGGATTCCATTAGTCTCTGAGGGCAGACCATCTTAATCTGTCCACCACCCCTGCAGGGGAGGATAGGAGCCATAACTCTAAACTTCATCAGGAAGTGGTCTGATCATGACAATGGGATGACATCCATCCACCCATATCAGACCACCTTTTCCTCCACCTGGAGCAAAAACAAAGTAGAGGGTGTGCCCTGCCCTATGCATCAAGTCAGTGACAACTTGAGACAGCGCATGGTCATAATGAAGGCCATAAAGTCCCGAGCCAGAACAGTAGAGACAGCTTCAGCATGTACACCGAAATCGCCCAGGACTATCATTCTGGTCTCCTCCGAAACCACAGCCAAGAAGTCAGAGAAGCTGCAGGGCAGCAGGGTGAATGGTGCACCAGCAGCAACCCTCTTTTACTGTCTCCTTGGCCTGACAGCAGGTATAGGTCCTCACAGCCAGCTCCAAGACAGAGTAGTTCCCTGGTGACAGAGATGGGAGTTCTGTAGACCACAGCAATCTCTCCCCACCCTTGTCCCTGAAGCCTGTGCTGGTGTTGTACCGAGTATCCAGGTGGGCAAAGCTGGGTCAGATCAACTCCCCCACCCCGGTCTCAATAATGCACACCAAATCGGCACCTTCATCCATGATCACATAATGGATTAGTGTGGTCTTATTGTGTACTGATCTGAGTTAAAAAACAGCACACACAGGCCAGTGGGCACAGCAGATGAGCTACAAGGAACCCGCCCATGAGAGGAGTGGGAGCGAGGAACAAGACGTAGATAGCTTTGCGCTAGTCTTCTATGGTAATTTACCACCTTCCCATAGCTATACCTCCTTCTACCCATGATCACTGAAATTGGGGTGGCATCACCCATGTTCCTCCTTACTAAGACTCCTCCTAAACACAAGCTTGCCTAAACAGAAACGTTTTAAGCAGGTGCCAAAAGGAATACAACAAAGGCACCTGCCTTATGTTAATAGGCAGGGAGTTCCAAAGTGTAGGTACTGCCACACTAAAAGAACAATTTCTTACATGTGCGGAATGTGTATTGTGTGGCACCTGTAACTGTGCCAGTTCTGCAGATTGAAGCGATCAAGTAGACATGTATGGGATAAGGCGGTCCTGCAAGTAAATTGGTCCCAAGCTGTTAAGGGTTTTATATACCAATAATACCTTGAACTTGGCCCAGTAACACATCAGCAACCAGCGCAGTTCTCTGAGAGGAGGTGTTATATGCAGAGTCTCAATCCCATCAGCAACTTTGCTGCACAGGTCTGATGCCAGTAGGCGGCTAGGTTGGGCAATGGCCAAGGGCCCCTGCAGCTAACTGAGGGCCTCTGTGACTAGGGCTGGGAGGGTGGAGCTCCCATTCCATGATCCCCACCAGCATCTGGTTGCGGGCTGTGACTGGATGGTAGCGTAGATCATGAAGCAGAAGTTCCACTGTCCCAGGCAATATATTATCCTCACACATGTGCTCAGCCAGTGCACACTTAAAAATGCCTGGTCGCATCACCTCTCGCATTGCCGTATCAGCTTGCTGCGCATGCATGCTTTCCATCACCTAAGATGGTGGAGAGGGCATCAACATGCCCCCGCTGCCATCTTGGGTGATGGCAGGCATGCACACTGATGCAGCTATGCAAGAGGTGGCATGACTGGGCATATTTAAGTGCATGTGTGCATGCACAGAGGGGAAATAGAGAGCCATATTGCTTCAGCATTCTGCCCTAACTGCAGTTTCTAGGTCAAGCTATTCTGACCTGTATAGATTCCCCCAGTGCTTTTTGTGTGTGCTAGTATTCACATAATAAAAGTACATCTATGGCTCTTTTATCAAGACATGAGTACTAGCATCACTTCTTTTTTCCCTATAAAAAAGCACTGGATTGCTGTATCCATTTCCTTCTCTATGGTCTATCTATCCTCTCTAGTCCTTCTTTTATTATCTTTCTATCAATTTTTCTTCCCACCCACTCCCGTTGCAGTAAAAGGGGCAATTATGCTTACTGAGGGGAGAGGAAGTATTTATCCAATTCCCACACACAATGGTCCTAGTAAAAATCCCCAGTTCCACTACTTGCATCTGAGGAGGGGGGACTGCCCACCTGGCTACAGAGTGTTAGAAGTCTGGGAACAGCATCGCTATTCCATTTACAGCTTGAAGCAGAACAACAGTGATTGGTTGCCCATCTGGAAGTGCCCTCCCCACTGCAATTTGAGGGGGATGGGTAGAAATAAGAAAGCCTAAGAATGGTATTTTTGCTACTGCAAAATTAGTTAGGGTGACATCAAGATTATAATGGCTGATCACATAACTGTAAGTCAGGAGTGGGGAACCCTGGCCCTCCAAATGTTGCTGAACTACAACCATCATCCCTAGCAAGCATGACCAATGGCCAGGGATGATGGGAGTTGTACTTCAGCAACATCTGGAGGGGCAAAGGTTCCCCACTCCAGCCATTATAATCTTGGTGTCACCCTACACCAAAGTTTCCCCACAGTTGCTGTAAATTATGTGATCTGAAGCAAGCCAAAAAATAAAAAACAGGCAGAAAATGTTTTCTTTTAAACACATTGCTGGTTTTACTCCCTTCTGAATTCCTCCTATAAGCTTTTAGTGTTAAATGAAAAACACTTTACCATTGGCTCTCTTTCTCTGCTTCTGCCAAAGCTATAATACAAGCATGAGGGGATGAGTGAAATGGGAAAGTTGGGTGAGTTAAATGCTTGCTGGCTTCTACCTCCTTCCTTGATTTATTGATAAAATATCATCAATATGCACATTAAAGAAGTTGTTAATGTCTTCTTATGTATGTTTCCTTCACAATAGTTATGAGTCTGTCTACATATTTCTGCAAAAGTGTGTCATTTTATGTGGATCAGTTAGACCACATGCCTTATTTACATCCAGATTAGACTATTGCAATAAACTCTATCTAGGGCTACTCTGAGTCTTCAGAAACTTCACTTAGTCCAGAATGCAGAAATACATTGCTTTAGTGGGTATTTCCCAGAGCTTGAAAAGTTCATTTAAAAAAGGAACTAGTTCAAGTCCAACATGTCCAAAAAGGAACTAATTCCAGTTCAGATTGGTCCAGTTCACATCGTATGAGCAAATACTTGGGAATTCTGTTTTCAGATACCCTGTCCTGGAAACCTCATATACAACATATAAAAATCACGGTGGCCAAAACAATAGGAGCTATATTAAAATTCTACCGCACTTCAGGAGGTAATATGATTTTACCAATTTTGAAAATCTTCAAAGCTAAAGTGGTCCCTCAAATACTTTATGGTGTATTGGTCTGGGGATGGGAAAATAACAACATAAAGATTTTAGAATCCACTCAAAATGACTTCTTGAGGCGTATTTTGTCATTACCAAAAGGAACATCAGCTGCTATGTTGCGTTCGGAGACCGGTCTTCCAGCGATCTCCGCTCGTATCCACCATGCACTTTTGAAGTTCCTTAGATCGTTTGATTCTTTTCCGGATGGAAATCTCCTAAAACTCTGCCTTGCCCACCCTTTGGCATCTAAACTGTGGTTTAGCAATCTAGGGGACCTGTTACATAATTACCATATTTCAACTCGGGAGTTCAATTCGATTTCTAACACAATCCGCCTTCAGGAAGCCATCTTTTACCATGCTCATTATGTAGACAGACTATCACTTATGAGCTCAAAGGCTGCTCCATGGTTCTGGAGATTTAAATCAGATACTGAATGTTCACTCTATCTTATATCTCCTCTTCCTCTAGCCCTAAGGCATGCCTTTACAGCCTTACGCTTTTTCTCGCTGCCTAATGCAGTTAGAGAAGGCTGGCTCTCTGATGTCCCCAATGTTCAGAGGACCTGCATATGCAGCTCCTCTGAGCCAGAAGATCTTCCCCATATTTTATTTTCTTGCCCAATATATATTAACCCTCGACTCAGATTTCTTAGGTTTGGGCTCTTTAATGACACATTGACCGCAACAGAGGATAAAATAAAAATACTATTGTCTGACTCTAACCCTGACATCACTTATAATGTATCATTGTTTACTTGAGCTGCTCGGAAGTTAAGGGCTAATTTTAAAAGATTACAGCTACTTGATGACGATAACAACTATGTAACCCTATAGTCAATTTAAATACTGTGTTTTTAAACGTTATGTCTAGTTTCAAGCTTTATTTTCATTGTACCCTACTAGACAGCATTTTAACTCTGTATGTTGGTCAGCACTGTGTTTATACCAACATTTTATCTTGGTTTTTGTTATTTTTGTATAATGCTGTTGGCCTTTGGCCCTGGATTAAACTTACTACTACTACTACTACATTGTATGAGAGTGAGAAATACTGAAATATAAAATATGCTGGTATACAGCTGGTAAAGCACAGTGGGGAGGAGAGCCTGGCTGGGAGTCCAGAGTCTGTGAGTTCAAATTCCCACTCATGTCTCCTGGGTGTAAAGGGCCAGCTAAATATCACCCCCACAGTGAGTGGCTCAGGAGTTACGTGTCCTGCCATCTGTGCAGCCGTGGGCAAGCTGCATAGTCCCAAGGAGCCCAGTTGCCCCCCAGCTGGCAGTTGCGGACAAGGAAGGGGCTGGCTTGTGCAGCTGTGGCACGCTGAGCAGGCCCTAGCCAGCTAGGGAGAACTAGCCTCAGAAGGAGGCAATGGTAAACTCCCTCTGAATACTGGTTACCATGAAAACCCTATTGATAGGGTAGCCATAAGTCCATGAAGACAGTCCATTTCCATTTCAAGAAGACTAAGAAAACATCAAAACACACACAGTGAAATGGCAATTAATTTATTTTCCCCAACAATTATATTTAAGCTTAAAGGCCCAAACAGCCTGAAGTGTAAAAAAAGTTTTCAGGTTCAGTTCACCCAGCAATTAGGAGAACTACTTTCAGGTAGTTCAAAGATTTTTGAATTAATTCAGTGAACTTTGTTAAACAAAACTAGCAAGCACTGGTATTTTTGCTCATGGCATGGGATCATATTATACCTATCCTGAAATAACTGCACTGGCTTGTGATTTGTGGGGGGGACACAGTGTAAAGTGTGGACAATCACCCTTAAAGCCCTAATTGGCTTGGGTCCAGAATATCTTTGGAACTGCCTCCAGCCTGTCCATAAGATCTAGTAGAGATTGAGGCCTTTATTTGTGTCTCATCCAGAATAAGGCTTAGTTATTTGAGACCAGGAAAAGGGCCTTGCCAGTAGCTGCACCTAAACTATGAAATTCCTTGTTCAATGAGGCTCAGTTGGCTCCCTCTCTCACTAGTTTTTACTGGATAGTAAAGACTTTTTTTCCTATCCAGTAGCTAATGTTTTCTATATATCTACTCTGTTTTATCTGCTGAGTTGGTCTTGTTATATTATGGTGTGTTACTGTATTATATAGTTGGCTTTAATTGTTTTAAGCCACACTGAGTAATGTGTACACTTTAGATGAGCAGAATATAAATTATTGAAATAAATAAAATCATCATTTGCAATAGTTGCAGTTCTTGTGTAGTTTAGTTATGAGCACCAGTGCCCTTCACAAACCAACGTGGGTAAAAAGACCCTTGCTCTAGCTGTATCTCTATTTTGTTGTTGTTGTTGTTATGTGCCTTCAAGTCGATTATGACTTATGGTGACCTTATGAATCAGTGACCTCCAAGAGCATCTGTCATGAACCACCCTGTTCAGATCTTGTAAGTTCAGGTTTGTGGTTTCCTTTATGGAATCAATCCATCTCTTGTTTGGCCTTCCTCTTTTTCTACTCCCTTCTGTTTTTCCCAGCTTTATTGTCTTTTTGCTGAAAGTATCCCTATTACAATGTGCTAATCAACTGCATGTGGAACTGAAACAGTTTAGAGGATTTTATTCCTACCTTTGCTTCATAAACTGCATTACTGTGTGCTTCACTGGTCGTCACAAGATTTTAATTCTTAAATTCAAGAGTTTGAACTAAAAATATACATTGGCAGGTCAATCTTGTGTGGAAGAGTTCCAGCAGGGCAGAAGTACACTAGCTCTAGGATTGTTGCATTGTTTCCCTGTCCTAGGGCTATGTCAGGAGATTTGGAAGGGCTTCAGGTACAGCAGATTCAAATTCTTCCCCAAACCAATCTGACACACACCCTTTTTTGATGTTGCTGATGACAGAGCACTGATGGTAGAACACCAAGGCAGCAGAGGTTCCATGACAGCAGTGGGGTAACTTGCACAGACAAATCTCCCTTTCCACCCACAGACCTGCCTCTCCTTGCCAGATAAGGAGATCCACTTTTTTTTATGGCCCCTATCTCCCTGTGATACCCTTCCAGGGACCATAGGACTGCACTCTAAATCAATAATTATTTTTATTATTCATTGCTTGCATGGCTAATAGTAATGAAAAATTTCTATAGTATTTTTCAGTGTTAAAATTATTCATAGTGGAAGGAGCAGCTAAGGGATCTAATAATATGCTGATTTGTACAGGACTGTAAATATAAATTAGATTTCATTGCTGTTATGCAGATCCTGCAACACAAAGCTATGTGACAACCAGTCCTATCTCTACTCCCTCTTCTTCAGTTGAGGTTACTACAGCTTTCCCAGATAATTCCAAGTTTAATTTAAATGCATCTCTCCCTTCCAATTCCACTTCCATCATAATGACATAGAAAGGTAAGTACCATCTATCATAAGATTATATTTATTTATTTATTTATTTTAATAAATATATTTGTATACTGCTATTCCATTTAAAAAATATCAAAGCGGTTTACAACTAAAAAAATAAAAAATACCTGTAAAGTAAAAACCATTAAAAATACAGTAAAAACAAAGGTCAGCTATTGAAAAATACAGTTTAATTGCCTGCACAAGCCTGGCAAAACAGAAAGGTTTTCAGCAGCCATCTGCTGAATCACTGTTGGCAGAGCCTTCCAATGGCACTGAAAGCTCATTTTTGTGTCAGTGGTAAATGAGCCTCGCCAACTTGACCAAAGCCACTCTTGCAGATGATCTCAGTGACTGAGCTGGGATATAAGGGTTTAGACATTCCCTAAGATACTCTGGATCTAAGTTGTTCACAGTTTTGTAAATTAATACAAGGACCTTGCACCTGGCTCAATAGTGGATGGACAGCCAGTGCAGATGAGGCTAATTTCACAGCATTTGGTAATATTCACTAATAGGCAAAAAAAACCTTGCGGTTTAAGAACGTACCTATAGCCCACAGATATTTCTATCAAACTTTAAAAAACCAGGAAATTGGGCAGCTATAGTGAATGCACCAGGGGAGCAGGAGACCTGACCTGTTCTCTGAGATATTGTACTGCCCTACAAATTTGTCAAAATGCAAACACAATTTGGGTTGGTCTTTCACAGTCCAATCCACTTGCTCTGTAGCTTGGAAGAATTTGGTAACATGTGCCTCTGAGCATAAGAGAAATAGGATCCTGTCCTGAGGTAAGAAATGGGATCCTGTCCAAGTTTGCTGAGAATGGATTGATCATTTGCATGCTTATTGAGTTCAGTGGGATTTCCCCCCCTGCAACCATGGTTAGGATAGGTGAAACTGACCACAGGGGATGGGGAGGAGGAGGAGAAGGGAGGGGAGGAAACGCAGAGTGGAGAACTGGGATGGGAGTAGGCAGGAGGGGGGGAGGAGAAGGACAGGTTTGATCATTTACATGTTAATTGAATTCAGTGTGATTTACTCCAGTGCAATCACGCTTAAGATAGTAAAACTGACCAAGGGGGGCGGAGGGCTGGAGTGGGCAGGGAAGGAGAAAGGGAGAGGAGAGGGGAAGGAGGGGAAAAGCAGGACTGATCATTTGCATGCTTTATTGAGTTCAATGGGATTTACTTCTATGCAATCATGGTTAGGATAGGAAAAACTGACCATGGGGGAGGAAGAGGGGGAGGGGAAGGAGCGTATTAGAGGGGGGTAAAGGAAGGGGGAGGGGAGGGCAGGCTTGATCATTTGCATGCTTATAGAGTTCAATGGTATTTGCTTCCATGCAATCATGCTTAAGTTAGGTAAAACTGACCATGGGGAGGGGGAGGGGGAAGGAGAGGATTGGAAGGGAAGGGGGAGGGAAAGAGCAAGAGGGAGGGGATAAGAGGGAAGAGAAGGGAGGGTGGGTTTGATCATTTGCATACTTTTTGAGTTCAGTGGGATTTATTTCTGTGAATTCATGTTTGAAAATGGAAATGGACTGCCTTCAAGTCGATCCTGACTTATGTTGACCCTATGAATAGGGTTTTCATGGTAAGTGGTATTCAGAGGAGGTTTACCATTGCCTTCCTCTGAGGCTGATGGGTAGTGAGGCAGGTTTAGGACTAAAGTATATGAAGTAAGAGAAACTTTAATATGTTGAAGATCATTTACATGTAACCACACGCATGACAACTGAATTCAGAGTAATCTTATTCATTCCCAGTGTTATTTAATAAATCTGTTGGTTAAACAACACACCTGATCCTTGGCTGGGTTCATACAGAACAGAAGAGTGGGTAGAGCAAAATCTGAAGCTGGAACCAATATCTATGGTGGCAGTGGTGAATGGTTAGTTTATCAGCAGCAGATATCCAAAGGCAACCCAGGGATGTAGTTTTTAAAGACAGAAAGATACAGGGGGGTTGTTGGCCTGAAAGTATACCTAGACACTTAATGAAAATGGGAAATGGACTGCCTTCAAGTCGATCCTGACTTATGGCGACCCTACAAATAGGTTTTCATGGTAAGCGGTATTCAGAGGTGGTTTACCATTGCCTTCCTCTGAGGCTGAGAGGCAGTGACTGGCCCAAGGTCACCCAGTGAGCTTCATGGCACACACTAACCACTACACCACACTGGCTAATTCTGTAAAAAGGAGACGACAAAGGCAAAGTCTCAGGGCAGCATTGCTTTACAGTGTGTCAGGTAGTGACACCTAGTGGTGGGTTTGTGAGAGATCTGTGCCAGGGCCAGCGCAAGAAAGGAGGTCTGACATACCTCCTAACTTGTCTGAAGATTTTTTCCCATTCCATTTCTTTCCCACTTAAGTTTCCTATTTAAATGGTTCCACCAATTCTTTCCTAATAAACTTGTGCATATACTTAGCAGAGGTTTCTATAATTAGTATCACAGGTCTGTGACCATGCCTGTACAAATGTTCCATTCTGATTAAGTATTCCTCATATAAATTCTGAATTCTTTAGGGATGTATTTGCCTGTGTAATATTAGTGTGCAAGTGTAGTTCATGGGTGTAGAGCAGGAGTGGGGAACCTTTGGGCCTCCAGATGTTGAACTACAACATCAGCCCCAGTAAGCATGGCCAACAGGCAGGGATGATGAGGATGATGGGAGTTATAGTTTAGCAACATCTGGAGGTCCAAAGGGTCCCCACTCCTGCTCTACACTCATGAACTATACTCGACAGTGATAGTCTACCACTGTTGTCCATGCACTGGTACCCTTCAGGCTGTATTACTGTAATGTGCTCCATGTGGGGCTGCCCTTGAGCTTGGTCCAGAAGCTGCAACTGGTGCAAAATGTGGCAGGACTGCTCACTGGGGCAGGATATCACCAACATGTTATGCCACTACTGTAAGAATTGGACTGACTGCTCATTAGCTACCAGCCCAAGTTCCAAGATGCTGGCTTGCAGATGAGGGCCTCCTGCAAATACCGTCTTATCAGGAGGTCTGTTCTGTACAACCTAAGAAACGGACCTGGAGTGTTGTGGCACCTACCCTGTGGAATTCCCTCCCCTTAAAATATTAGATAGGCGCCATCTGTTATATTTTCAGCATCTGCTGAAGACCTTCCTCTTTTAACAAGCTTTCAACAGTCTACGGATGGTTGGGATTGCTTTTTAATATGTTTTTAATGTTGTTTTATATTTAATATGTTTTAAAAGAAGTTTTGTTTTTAAGACGTGTTAAAGTGCTTTTAGTGTTTTGTTGCTTGTTTGCCACCTTGGGCTCCGTCTTGGAGAATTTAACATTGCGCACTGGCTATAGTATACAGCCACTGTTGTGGCTGTATAATTTGGTGGGTAACTTCACAGAAACAGAATGCACATTTTGTTTCTAAAACAACATTTTAGATATGCTTTGGAGTGCAGCCTGGAAACAAACTGCAACAGTCCCATCTTGTTCTGTACTACATCTCCAAGAGTGGAGACAGTAAAAAAAAAAGTATTTGCCAGTTTGAAGCGGGGGTGGGGGGAGAGAGATCAGGTTTGAACATGGACTTAAGTCCCTTTGACTTCATCAGTAAGGGATAAAATTACATGTACAATAAACGTTGGCAGTTTTAGCCCATAGGTGACCACCAAACTAACTGAGATGAGACTAAATGTATCACTTTTAAGCATCATGCTCAAGACTGAGTTTAACCTCCCTCCCCGCCATGTAGGGTTAACTCCCACACACACTTCTGAGGCTGATCTCCCCCATTCCTGCAGCGATTTGCACTTATGAAAATATTCATGTAGCTTATGATGTTAGGTGTTTCATATTTCCTTGGGCCTAAAACATGCACCCTGTTAAGTAGTTGCTCCATGTATGAGTGATAGCTGCTGTCGTACTGCAAGCAAAAACTGGCATTTAACATTTTTTGTTCTGCATCTATCAAAGGCAGTGGGGTGGGGGAGTCACCATTAAAACATAAATGCCATTTCCCTATGGTGACAAAATGTATATAACTGATCATTCTTCAGCTGCGTGCCCATAGAGGGATTGCTTTGGTTCTGTTCCCAATAATGAACCCTTTAGTAGCTGGTCTCTCCCTTCCATGTCCCTTTGCTGGGCATGGGGAGGAGAACAGCAACAGGTCTGCATGTGACCCATTGTGGAATATCACAGCTGAAAAGTATGTTTGTATGTGTCTCTGTATAGAATAGGGCCAATAGTGTCTGCAGAAATGTTTCTAAGGAGGGCCCAAAGTCTATGAATTGTTACTACACATCATTGGCAACCCATTCCACCCACTATTACATTTGGGGGGGGGGAGAGCAAGTGCCTTTCTTTTGCCACCATCCTTGAGTAGGGCATCTTTTATAAGCCAAATGCTTCTTTTTGTTTTGTCCTAATATCCCAGTACCTTTGAATCTTCATAAAGCCACACTTTGCCTCTGTGTAATGCTGGTTTAGGATTACAAGGAATTAAGTGCAGGTAGGCAGTATCATAAGGGCCCCACACCGAGGATTACATGGTGGGGATAGTTAACAAAACACGGATAGATACATCTATCAGCCACACAGGGCCTTCTCTCAATCCCGCCAACAAAAACAGCTAGATTGGCGGGAACTAGAGAGAGGGCATTCTCAGTGGCGGCCCCCACCCTTTGGAACTCCCTCCCACAAGATCTACGGCACGCCTCTTCCCTAAATGTATTTCGTAAAGCCTTAAAGACCTGGCTCTTTCAACAGGCCTTTGGGATTTCCGGGGGGGGGTGTTAACTTTTATGACTGAAATGCCTCTTACCCTGCACTAATATTGTTGTTGCTGCTGTATTGTTTATATATTGTATTAATGTATTTTATCACATTGTGTTTTAACTGTTTACATGTACGTCGCCTAGAGTGGCCATCGGCCAGATAGGCGACACATAAATTAAATTTTATTATTTTTTATTATTATTATTATCTAATTTTTCATCCCTTTCTGAGATATGCAACTGAACAAGTGGATAGTTTAAACAAATGGCAGTGTTTAAACTACTTTAATATTGATTGTATGCATGTGTTCCTTCCCATAAGAGCCTTTCTTACACCTCTTCCCCATCACACAATATGGTACTCATAATGATTAAAATTTCTTTAGTTGAGGGATGGCTCCAATTTTAATGTATCTTGTTACAAAATCAGTACAAACAGTTGTTTAGGATTTTTTTCTTTCTCCTTTGTTTGAGAAACTGGAATTATAGCCCATGGGGTATTCTATGTTTGGTGATCTTGTGGCTGATTCACATGGGAGCTAAACTTCATATTAAAGATGAAGCTTCTCCCATCAGGATAGGTTTTCAATGTTCACACACTTTTCCAATCTGCTGTTTTCCATTCACATTTAGTATCACTGTTTCCTTGTGGCCCTGGCCCCAAATTTACATGTTTGCTGCCTCTGGAGTATTGCTAATGGAAAAGGGGAGGGGGTTTGCTGAAGCTGGGATAGCATGGGGGTCCAATTTACACAAAAAGCTTTATTCTGTCAGTTTCATTTCCTCCTAACATATTTATAGAAAACCCCTTTTTATTAAGTGCTTCTGAAATGCAATTTTTAATGGAAGTGTGTGTGTGTGTCTGCACACGCCTTCTGTCACATCGGTAATTGGGCGCATGGAACTCAGAATGGAGAGGGGGATGCAATTCCCATGACTGTTCAGGCTTAAAGGCTGGAGCCAGGAGAGCGCCTCAGCGTGTAACTGATATGACACTGACTAGACCCCGTCTCCTATCCCTAGTAAAACCCTTTCTTCCTTTTTCTTTTTTAAAATTAGGTAGTCAGAGACAGGTGTGTGTGTGTGTGTGTGTGTGTGTGTGTGAGAGTGAGAGTGAGAGTGAGAGAGTGAGAGAGTGAGAGAGTGAGAGAGTGAGAGAGTGAGAGAGTGAGAGAGTGAGAGAGTGAGAGAGAGAGAGAGAGAGAGAGAGAGAGAGAGAGAGAGAGATGCTACTGCAATGAAGGGTAACTGCTGCTGACACAATTTTCAGGGAAAGTCACGGGGGTAGTTCAGCTTCACTTTTGCAAAGCCCAAGGGAGTTTGGGTGGAAAGAGTTCAAAAGAACAGGAGTGAAGGCAGGCAGTTTATTGGGCAAGTAAGGGACAAAAGAAAGGAGGGCTGCAGCAGTTTGGGAGCAGCCAGTTGGAAGTTGCTTCTTGAGCCAATGGAAGTAAAATGGAATTCATGGAGAGTTTAGTGGGCGGAGAAAGGAGAGTATCTGAAGTAATGTTCCACCCCCTAGCAAAAAGCATCAGAGGAAAGAGCCTACATGGGAGGAGCACAGCAAAGTGGAGACAGTTTTTCCTTCACTTACCGCATTTTCAGCAGGTTGCTTTGATTTGGATTTAAAGGGAAAAGCAGCAATACACCTTCCCTTTGTCTGCGATGTCATGTAAACTGTGCAAACTAAATGGGGTGCAGGTGGCTCCCATTTCACATTAAATCTTCGTGTGAATCAGCCCTTGGTTATTCTCATGGCTTCTTTCATTCCAATTCACTGGAACATCATATAGAAAACTGGTGAGTTTCCTGAGCAGGAAGGCATGTTTCATTAACATAAGAGTATCGCCAAAGTTTACATTAAGGTAGGTCAATACAGTCTAGTGAAAAGCATGTCAGATTTGATAGTCTTTAGCTCAGGGAAGTAAAGAACTATAGAGGAGGAAGGGACCTCCAACTGCCTAATTATTATCAAAGGCAGAATCCTTCTTTCCATCTAATCATCCATAACCAGTTCAGCATTACTGTTCAGATTATATGTTACAAACAGAGCAGGTGTGGCATGAGCAAGTGTGGCATGAGCAAGTGTGGCATGAGCAAGTTGAGTTACCAAATTCAGATATGTAGCACAATACCCTCAGCTCAATGAAATGAGTTATTCTCCATGCTATAGGGGAAAGCGGCAAAAAGCCACTTTAAGTGAAGGGGAAATTCCCTCCCAATCTTATGCAGCAAGGGGTGGGAACCTGTTGCTCTCTATGCATTGTTAGTCTACATCTCCCATCATTCCTGATCATTGGCTTTTTTAGCTGGAGCTGATGGTGAATAGGAATTCAAGAACATATGGAGGGACCACAGGTTCCCCCATCCGTGTTATAAAGGGATGACAAATCCATTGGGCATCCACAAAAAGCATTCTTATTTTTAAAGTTTCTTATTGTAGGAAAGTTTACTACTGTGCTTATTTTTACAGATGGCAAAATGAGATACTGAAATAAGATTCCAAGACTTGAATTGCAGGGACTTTCCTAATTATCACAGCAACATGCAATTAGTTATCAGTTAAGCCAAGCCATTGCAAATTGGAGTACTGTGTAGAATTATGGTTACATGAATGATTTACAGCATTACTGAAGGCTCACAACGTAACATCACCATCAAGACCTATCATTTTTTTAATTAGGATTTTTTTTTTTTTAAAAAAATGCAGGTTGTACATTCCCTCTGCTGTGCAATTCCAGTGCAGGAATGCTTTCCAGCACAAAGCGCAGCAACACTTATTGTATGAAAGAGAGAGATTAGTGGTTACTTTATCCTCTTCTGTTTCCAAAGTACTCCTGAAATAAAGAAGAATTAGAAAAATGAAGCAGCAAATGGAAATAAATTGTCTACTTATAGAGGCATCTTGTAAAGATCCCATTACACTGAAACAAGGTGTGAAAGAAATACATTGGGATTATGGAAGCATACAGAAAAGATGATGCGAGTGCCCATCTGTCAGTCAAAGAGCCACTGAGACGGTGCACCCTCTGTGTCCTATCATGGCAAGGGGAGGACTAGCAGCTGCACGGATCTTGCTTCCCCTTCTCCCTGCTCCAACTGCCAGCTGCCCCAGAACTGCACTCTGTTGCCATCCATCAGCCCTGCGTGTTTTATATTACTGCAGTTTGTTGTAATCTGCCTTAAAGATCTTTCAAATGAAAGGAAGGAAATAAATATTCAAAATAAAATAAAATCACTGAGTCTAGGTAATGGGAAAATGTTGGAGTTTTTACACTACTTGGATGAGCTGCTGAACAGCAGTCTTTGAACAGAGTTTACCCAAATGCTAAGCCATGAGGGGGAACATTAGCTTAACTTACCCAGCCACCTTGCCTTTCAATATATTGTCTCACTTGCGGGGTTCCGTTGATTGTCTCTGTGAGTAAGTGTGACTGGGCTATATAATGAGCTTTCCTTGCAAGGTATGTAAACAATTTCACAGCAACAGCCAGGAAAGCTCTTTCATACTCCAGCTCAGGATTCTGCCTGCTCCAGGTCTTGCTGAGAGTGGCCACTGTTTCTTTGAATTTCACTACCTGTAAGCAAAGTGGTAAACAGCTAGAGGAGGTTTCTAGCATATACAATATTATTAAAGGTTGAAGAACCAATATACTGGGGGAACAGCTGCATCATGCAAAACAAAAACAAAAAACCCAACATCCTCATTATCAATAGGGTCATATGCATTTCATCATATACTGTACACCAAGTTGTTTTCCATACCCGAGATTCCTAAAAGACCACAATTAAAGCTCATTGTACTCCAGGTTCAGCTTAAGTCAAATGAGACAAGCTTCCCATGATAGCAACTGCTGGAAGTAGGAAGTTTTTTTTAAGTGTATTACTTCCCATCAGAGCTTGGAAAAGTTACTTTTTTGAACTACAGCTCCCATCAGCCCAATCCAGTGGCCATGCTGGCTGGGGCTGATGGGAGTTGTAGTTTTAAAAAGTAACTTTTCCAAGCTCTGCTTCCCATGACATATGCACATTTAGTTTTTCCCTGCTTGCCTCTGGTCAAAGAGACTTATGGGTGTCTCCATTAATTTTTCCAGGGCAGAAGGCTTATTTATTTATTATCCAAACATACATACCTAGCAGCAAAGAACAGGTCTACTGGGTAGACCTGGCCTCTGAGAAACTTGTATTTTAGATCTACCCCTCTGGTTTCCTAGTGTCAGCTCTTCACTGAGACAGCAGTGGCGGTGGCGGTGCAGACAGGGCTGGAGATTCCTTGGTAATTGCCAGGCCGTAAGCCCTCAGCCAGCAGCTTGGCTATAAATCTGCCAGGCTAGTAAGGAGGAAGCAAAATAAGGGCAGAGGCCATTCAAAGCTTACGTGCCAAGCCAGAAATCCAGAAGAGACGTCAGTGAAGGTCCGGGTCTAGTTTGCCGAGAGATCAGTCCAAGTCAAGGTTCAGGGTATAGAAAGACACACAGTGGTCACGCCTGACGTTGTAGTCAGCAACAAGCTGAAGCCAAGGTTTGACTTTTAAGGAGCAGGTTTGTCAGCAGGTGTGAGCCATCAGCATTTTGGCCTTAAGTGGACAGGCCTGCCCCTCTTCTGCCTGACCTTCTGTTGTCTACGTTCTGCAGGTGAGGGGGGAGTATCCTGTTCACTGGCTGCGTCTGGCTGAAGGGCTTCAGCTGTGTCTGGGGTGCTCTGCAGCTGAGGGGGAGAAGGAGCTGGGTTCTCAGGAGTTTCCTCCATTTCTCCTTCTGGGTCTGCTGCTGTTACTCCCGAGTCATCCTCGTCTGATAAGTCCTCTGACAGGGCCATGACACCTAGTGGGTAGATCTGATATCTAGCTATTTTTCCACTCACTGCTGAAGCCCTCATTTTTTCCCCTGGCTTGCTTCACTCCCTCCAGCCCTTAATTAATTGCACTGTTGCCACAACTTCATAGCCCCTCCTGTGTTTTCCCTAACACATGCTAGGATAATAACACTTCACTACACATCAGGGTTCTCATACTACTCTAACTCCCTCTTCTCCTGCAAAATAGGTGTTAACAGCATTGGTTTACTTGACAGGGCTGCATAACTCACATTGTCGCAGCCACAGCCAATTCCACACAGTATGGTACAATAATGGGTACAATCATCTGCATTGTAGAGTCATCTTGCTACCGCAGGTAAAATCCTTGCAAGGATCCTCACAAATCACCTCCTGCCGTTCTCAGAGGATGTCCTCCCCGAATCTCAAAATGGTTTGCACCCTTCCAGGGGTACAGTGGCCATGATCTTCACTGCATGACAGCTTCAAGAAAAATGCCAGGAGCAGAATCAACCTTTATATATGGCATTTATTGATCTGACTAACGCCTTTGATACTGTGAATCAAACCGCCTTCTGGACCATCCTTCTGAAAACTGGATGCCCTTATAAATTTGTGAATATTTTGCAACTCCTTCATGACATGACAGCGACAATTTTGGATAACAATGGCTTTCAGAGCGATCCATTCAGAGTCGGATCAGACGTAAAACAGGGATGCGTCATTCCTCCTACCTTATTTGCTATCTTCATTGCTTTGATTCTACACCTTATTGAGGGGAAACTTCCTACTGGTGTGGAAATCATATATCGAGCAGATGGAAAGCTTTTTAATCTCAGTAGGCTCAAAGCAAAACGTAAGGTAATGTCAACCTCTGTCGTAGAACGTCAATATGCCGATGATAATGTAGTGTCCGCACATTCAGAGAAAGATCTTCAAGCTATCCTAAATGTCTTTGCAGAAGCATATGGAAAGTTTGGGCTCTCACTTAATATTAAAAAAAACCCAAAGTACTTCATCAACAGGTGCGAACTAGTCCCTCTGCAGCGCTATCAATCCAGGTTAATGGGGTGATGCTGGAGAACATTGATCACTTTTCCTATCTTGGCAGCCATCTCTCTGTAAAAGCTGACATCGATGCTGAAGTTCAACATCGTCTGAGCTCTGCGAGTGCTGCATTCTCCCGAATCAAGCATAGAGTGTTCAAGGATCAAGATATTCACAGGGAAACCAAAATGCTTATTTACAATGCCATTGTACTACCAACCTTACTGTATGCCTGTGAAACATGGACCATTTATAAACGCCACTTCCAGCTTCTTGAAAGATTCTGTCATGGCCCCGTCAGAGGACTCCTCAGATGAGGATGACTCGGGAGTAACAGCAGCAGACCCAGGAGCAGCAGGAGACACGAAGGAGCCTCCTGAGAATCCAGCTCCTTCTGCCCCTCAGCTGCAGAGCACCCCAGGGACAGCAGAGGCCCTGCAGCCAGACACAGACAGTGAACAGGATACTCCCCCCTCACCTGCAGAACGTAGACAGCAGAAGGTCAGGCAGAAGAGAGGCAGGCCTGTCTCCTTAAGGCCCAAACGCTGAGGGCTCACACCTGCTGTCCATCCTGCTCTTTATAAGGCACACCTTGGCTGCAGCTTGTTGCTGACTGCAACATCAGGCGTGGCTTTGTGTAGACCTAGTTTCCCTGCAGCATCTCTTTGACTGACCTCCTTGGCAATTGATCCCGGACCTCCACTGACCTCGCTTCTGGACTTCTGACTCGGCAAGTACGCTTTGGATCGGCCTGGCAGATTTACAACCCGACTGCTGGCTTAGGACTTTCCTTCCCTGCCAAAGACCCAGGAATTTCCAGCCCCCCCCTGACACTGCTGATGCAGTGTGGAGCTGACAGATTCCACCAACGCTGCCTATGGAAAATTCTGCAAGTTACTTGGGAAGACAGACGGACTAATGTTAGCGTTTTGGAAGAAGCAAAAACTACCAGTGTTGAAACAATGATCCTTCAACATCAACTTCACTGGACTGACCATGTTGTTCCAATGCCTGATTACCCTTCCAAAGCAGCTACTTTATTCCCAACTTAAGGATGGAAAACGGAATATCGGTGGACAGCAAAAGAGGTTTAAAGACATTCTTAAAGCGAATCTAAAAAAATGTAACATGAACATCGAGAACTGGGAAGTCTTGGCCCATGAACGACCCAAATGGAGGTCGGCTATTATCAAAGGTGCTGTGGACTTCGAAGAAGCACGAACACAAGGTGAAGGGGACAAACGAGCTAAGTGGAAGGCACGTCAGACAAATCTTGACTGCAACCATCTTCCATCTGGAAACCTATGTCCTCATTGTGGGAGGCTGTGTGGATCCAGAATTGGCCTCCATAGTCACTTACGGACCACTGTTAAACACCTTATCTTGGAAGACAATCTTACTCGGCCATGAGTGATCGCCAATAAGAGTCATTGTTTAAAAACACAGGAAGAAATCACTTTTTTCCTATGAAATAAGACCCAAGTTAGAACATGAATGCTACCTTTTGTTTTTGGATTGACATGCTACTTCCAAATCACACCTTCACTAAAATCTAGGATACCTGAATTGTTTTCTTTGGGGCAGCAATCACATCTCTACCAGAGTTTTGTTGTTATATGCCTTCAAGTTGATTATGACTTATGGCGACCCTATGAATCAGCAACCTCCAATAGCATCTGCTATAAATCATCCTGTTCAGATCTTGTAAGTTCAGGTCTGTGGCTTCCTTTATGGAATCAATCCATCTCTTGTTTGGTCTTCCTCTTCAGAAAAAGAGAGTAGAAATTCTGTTTTTCCCAGCGTTATTGTGTTTTCTAGTGAATCATGTTTTCTCATTATGTGTCCAAAGTATGATAACTTCAGTTTCATCATTTTAGTTTCTAGTGATAGTTCTGGTTTAATTTGTACTAACACTCAACTATTTGTCTTTTTCACAGTCCATGGTATCTGCAAAGCTCTCCTCCAAAACCACATTTCAAATGAGTTGATTTTTTCCTCTTATCCACATTTTTCACTGTCCAACTTTCACATCCATACAGAGATCGGAAATATCATGGTCTGAATGATCCTGACTTTAGTGTTCAGTGATACATCTTTGCATTTGAGGACCTTTTCTAGTTCTCTCATAGCTACCCTCCCCAGTCCTAGCCTTCTTCTGATTTCTTGACCATTGTCTCCCTTTTGGTTAATGACTGTGCCAACATATTGATAACAATGTCCTTGTTGTCAACTTTAAAGTTACATAAATCCTCTGTTGTCATTACTTTAGTCTTCTTGACATTCAGCTGTAGTCCTGCTTTTGTGCTTTCCTCTTTAACTTTCGTCAGCATTGATGTCAAATCATTACTGGTTTCTGCTAGTAGTATGGTATTGTCTGCATATCTTAAATTACTGATATTTCTCCCTCCAGATTTCACACCTCCTTCATCTTGGTCCAATCCCGCTTTCCATGTGATATGTTCTACGTATAGATTAAACAAATAGGGTGATAAAATAAACCCCGTCTCACACACTTTCTGATGGGGAACCAGTCGGTTTCTCCATATTCTGTCCTTACAGTAGCCTCTTGTCCAGAGTATAGGTTGTGCATCAGGACAATCAGATGCTGTGGCACCCCCATTTCTTTTAAAGCATTCCATAGTTTTTCATGATCGACACAGTCAAAGGCTTTGCTAATCTATAAAGCACAGGCTGTTTTTCTGCTGAAATTCCTTGGTCCATTCCATTATCCAATATATGTTTGCGATATGATCTCTGGTACCTCTTCCCTTTATAAATCCAGCTTGGACATCTGGCACTTCTTGCTCCATATATGGTAAGGGCCTTGTTACAGAATCTTGAGCATTACTTTACTTGGATGGGATATTAAGGCAATAGTTCGATAATTACTGCATTCTCTGGGATCCCCTTTCTTTGGAATTGGGATGTATATTGAACGCTTCCAGTCTGTGGGCCATTGTTAAGTTTTCCATATTTGTTGACAATTTTTTCTCATACTTTGGACAGATTCAGTCTGAGTAGCTTGTAGCAACTCTATTGGTATGCCATCTGTTCCTGGTGATTTGTTTCTTCCAAGTATTTTAAGAGCAGCTTTCACCTCATGTTCTAACATTTCTGGTTCTTCATCATACGGTTCCTCCATGAATGAATCTGTCATCCTTGCATTTCTTCTATAGAGTTCTTCAGTGTATTGCTTCCATCTTCCTTTTATTTCATCTCGGTCAATCGGTGTGTTCCCCTGTTGATTATTCAACATCCCTGCCCTTGGTTTAAATTTCCCTTTCATTTCTCTAATCTTTTGGAATAGGGCTCTTGTTCTACCTTTTTTGTTGTCCTCTTCTATTTCTGTACAATGACTATTGTAATAGTTCTTTGTCCCTACGCACTAGTTGCTGTATTGTTCCATTTAGGGTTCTAACCATGTTTCTATCTCCTGTTGCTTTTGCTTTCCTTCTCTCTTTAACCATTTTAAGAGTTTTTTCAGTCAACCATTGAGGTCTTTCTCTCTTTTTAACTAGAGGTATTCTCTTCTTGCATTCTTCCCTGATAATGTCTCTGACTTCAATTCATAATTCTTCTGGTTCTCTGTCAAGTTTAAAGCCTCAAATCTGTTCCTTATTTGATCTTTATATTCTTCTAGAATGTTACTGAAATTTTATTTTGGCATTATGATTGCTTTGTACTTCTTCTTTAGCTTTACTCTGATTTTCGATATTACCAGTTTATGATCTGTACCGCCGTCTGCTCCTGGTCTTGTTTTCACAGAAAGCATGGAACTTCTCCATCTTCTGCTACCAATTATATAATCAATTTGATTCCTATATTGACTATTTGGTGATGTCCACGTGTACAGTTGTCATTTTTTCAGTTGCTCAAAAAATGTGTTCGCAAGAAACAAATTATTGGCTTCACAGAATTCAATGAGTCTTTCATCTGCTTCATTTCTATCTCCTAAGCCCCATTTTCCCACAATTCCTAGTTCTTCTCTGTTCCCTGCTTTTGCATTCCAGTCTCCCACGATTATCAGCACATCTTGTTTTGGTGTGTGATCAATTTCTTCCTGTACTTCCGCATGAAATCTCCCAGTTCCTCTTCTTCTGTGTTTAGCGTTGGAGCACAGACTTGGATGATGGTTATGTTAATAGGTTTCCCGTTAAATCTCGTTGTTATCACTTGCTCAGGCCTTGCATTATAGCTCCTAAGTGCTTTTGCTACATCACTTCTCACTAGTAAAGCAATCCCATTTCTTCTTAATTTCTCTTTTCCTGCATAAAATATTTTGTAGTTGCCTGATTGAAAATGACACATTCCTGTCCATTTTAATTCACTCATGCCAAGTACTCTGATGTTTATACATTCCATTTCTTGTTTGACAATTTCTAACTTTCCCTGGTTCATGCTTCTCACATTCCATGTTCCTATTTTGTACGTCATACAACTCCTGACTCCTTTCACTTCTGTGCGCATCAGCCTCTGGGCTTCCTTTTGACCCAGCTGCAACATTAGTCGCAGCACTACTCATACTTGTCCATTGTTCTTCCCCAGTAGCTTGGTGAGTGCCTTCTGACCTGGGGGGTCTCATCTTCCAGCACTATTCCATGTTGTATTTTGGATAGTCTATTCACAGGGTTTTCATGGTAAGAGGTATTCAGAAGTGATTTACCATTATCTTCCTCTGAGTCTGGATGCATCTTAGTCTGGTGTCTCAGCTTTGACCATTCCACCTTGGGTGACCCTGCTAAGAGTCTAGCCTCTTGGTCTAGACTACTGATGGCATTGCTCTCAACTTCTTCGACACTCTCAAACCCCCTCACCATGTTAAGGTGTGCATCCTAGACGGGGTCTACCAGAGTAGACCAGCACAAAAGGCTTAAAAACAAACGAAGAAGTTCCTTCTTCTCTTTGTCTAATTGGCTAGATCTGCTTCCTCAGATGTCAGTTATTGCTATCAGTTCATTCATTAACTAAAAATACTGAAAGACAGGAGCAGGCTGGTTTCTCACAAAACAAAAAGTGGAATAGTGCCTACACATTTTACATTATATCACAGGTTCTACAGGTGCTAGAGACTTTTTTTAAAAAAAATGAAATCTGGGGGTCTGAAGATTATGGCTTCTCGAGGGTGGAGGAAATTGCCCCTTACCCCTCCTGGAGATGCCCATGAATAGCTTTGTAGATTCTTGAAAGAGTAGGAGGAAATGGAACAACGGTGCAAAGAATTTGCAGCAATCCCTCTTTCAAATAGCTCAAGTGAGTTGGAAAAGTCAACAGCCCCAGGCAAGGTCAAGGATTCCTATGGCTGCCACCTTTCGTTTTCAAAAATTTTGGGACCATCAGCAGAGTATCTTTCTGCTTAAAATGTTTTGAAAATGTGCTTATTAAAACAAACAAACAGACCCAAAGACAAGATTCATCTGAGTGTGCAGGATAACTGAAATGCAATGCTAAATATTGTAATAAAATGAGCAAAATCTAAAATGTATAATGTTCAGTCCTACACAGTGTTGACACTGCACTTCCTCCACCCCTGTTCTCTTCCCTTTCTTTTCTTCCTCCACTTCCTGCTCACCTCCTGCTATGTGGCACATACGCAATAGCCATTCTCTACCTGGAGTTAACATACATGTTTTATGTAGCATTGCCCCAGAGTACCATATGCCTCGGGGAGGGGGGGCTGTTTTGTACTGAAGAGCCTATATAGCTTCTTTCCACTGGTGGGAAGCGAAAGTCCACGAAATGTTAGAGGCATCCTTCTCAGTGGTGGCCCTAATTTGTGGAACTCTCTCCCCACGGAGGTACAGTCGACCCCATCACTTTTGACCTTCAAAAGGCCTTTCAATATGTATTTGTCTCAGATGACTTTTTATTGAGATCATCTCATTGATTATGCTACTAGCTTATTAGTTTTTTGATTGATGATGGTTACTGTGCAGGCTTACACTGTGTTTTATAATCACTTTATTAAGGATTCATAATTGTAATTTATGGCTTTAAAAGTTGGGAAGACTTTGTCTGGAAAAGTAGCATAAAACACTTCAAATAAATAAATAAATCATGGTGCCTGGCACCTGCTTTGGGCTGGTTGACCCCTATGTCTTAAATTGCTTGATTAGTCATCGGTCAAAGGGAAGACAGAAGAGAAGCTTGCCAAGTTATTCTATTTGCCTTTGTTACATGTAGATAGGCATGAAAGTTGTTTTTCTCAGTGCAGGAAAGTCCCCTATGACAGGGATTGAGAACTCTTTTGCCAGACAGCATAAGAGTACATTACCGTTTCCTCATTTCTCTGTGCTATGACCTCCTGGGCTGATCTCTCCAAGTCCTCATTAAACTCATCTCCTAGGCGCTGCAGGGTGTTGGCAATATGAGATGGGTCAAAAGGGCTTGCAGCACTACTCGTGGCTTAAAAGGAAGCAAACAGAGACTTAGGTTTCCCCCTTCATGCAATAGCATTTTAGTTTAAATCTTAGTTCTAAAGGTATTAATTATATCTAGCATGGCCCAGATAGCATTACTGTCTGAAGAGGGCTACACAAACCTAAAGAACATAAAGTGAAGTAGGCACGACTACAAATAACAGAGGGGAAAAGAGTACAGAGCAGTCATGGAAGGTGAGATAGAGAGAGGCTGATGAGGGTTTATTTTATTGTATTAGAGAGAAATTCCAGTTCAGCCTGCAGCAAATCTGTCTTTATTCATCACACTTTGTTTTGATACTGTGGCAGGAATGCAGACTGATAGGAAAAGTCAACTTCTGAATCTTCAAGCGAACACTAACTTCCTCTCCTTTTGAAATAGGAAAGGGTGGACTTCAAATTTGGAAGATCTACCGTGCTCCCAGACACAGAGGTCCACCAACTGGAGCCAAATGCAAAAGAGGGGCAGACATGCCCTTCGAATTAAGGAATACAGTGCCTTTAAGTGTATTTCAGCCCAGGAATTGGGACAGGCCAATCCTATCCCAACATACAAAAATCCATTATTGGATTTTGGGCAGTAATGTTGTTCTGTTGTTAAAAAATTGGGAGTCAGAAATCCTTTGTAATCTACTGCAAGTCACACAGAGATCTATTGGCAAGTCCTTAGCTACATTTGCCCACCCTATTTCACAATGCTCTTCCCAATAAAAAATATTCATGAAGCTTAGAGCAACAATGAACAAAGTGAGTACCTTCCCCATTGCAGCTTCTCCCTATATGCAGATTATTTTTCTGCTCTGTGATATGTGTAACAATGGCTTCTTACAGTCCAGCCTTAACCCATATTGTGATGAAAATCCAAAGACAATAGGGTCCTTCTTCTTACAGACTGCACAATGGCAGGTGCCCTTTCCTTTTGTGGCGTGATCTAGTATATTATGTTCATGTGACAAGTTCATGCCGGGAGGCCCTTATGTCAATATGGTGGCATAGCTACCCTCTTCCTCTGTCAGCTGCTATTATCTAGATTTAAAGTGTGGCATATTTAGGAAGGCTGTCCATCTTTTGCCTACCTCTAAGTTGCATTCCACTGTGCCCAGTAAAGCAACGCCTTTACACTATCTTGAGAGCCAGTATGGTATAGTACTTAGGGTGCTGGACTGGGGATTGGGGAGACCCAGGTTCAAATTTTCACTCGGCCATGAAACTCACTAGGTGACCTTCAGACAGCCACCATTTCTCAGCCTAACCTACTTCATAACATTGCTGAAAGGATGAGATGGGCAGACCGGGGGGAGAACCATGCATGCTGCCTTGAGCTCATCAGGGGAAAGGTGAGATATAAAAGTAATAAATATGAAAATTGCAGGCTTGAACATGGATTGACTGTCCTGTCATATGACATCAATCTAAATGCACTAATTAGACATATTTTAAACCGTAGTAGGTTTTAGAGTGACAAAGAGCACATTCAGACAAAATTATCTGCTCCGTAGGAAGTCGTGTTGTGTCTAAAAGAGCATTTTTGCCCAAAATAAGTGCAAAATACTATATTGTTGCTCTAGTGACATTGTCTTACTTTGTGCCATCTGACTTCAACATAAAGGTTCCTAAAGACCCATTTTTACATTATCCTTGGGGTGCAGGGGCTGATTCTGCTTAGTCCCTTCTTTGCCTCACTGTTAGCGCTGGCACAGAGGGGAAAGCACCGGCCTGCAAAAGGCGTGGGGTCTGTGACTTTCTATGCTACCAATATAGTACAAAACCAAACCTCACTATTAATGTCAGTGCCAGCAGGAAAACAACAGGCTCTTAGTCTTAGTAGAGCTGCAAGTGTTAGAATATTAACTAACTAAACTGATAATCAGTAGGGCTGAAAGGTTCAGACAGAACTGTTTCCTTTGTGAAGATATATTGATTCTGATTTACTAAAGAGGAAACCAAAACTGGCCTTTCCTTCTGGCATCTTTATTGAGATTTCAGTTTGGAAATAAAAAAGTGTATTGAGATGTAATTGATTCACTGATCAGCAGGCAGCTGATCAAAATCTTTATATCAGCAGACTGTAGATGGGTGCACTCCAACGTTCAGAAAGTTCTTCATAAATCCTTACACTCCAACAATAAGCTCTTAACTAGCAGTTTCTGATTCTACAGCTCTTGAGCTGAGGAAAGTAGCTAGAAACCTTCATACTCCTTCACAAAAAAGTAAACTTACCTGTATCACGCACAATTCCACCCTGCAACTGCAAGTCAAGGCCACGACATTCTGTTCTTGGCGTTTGCCCTGGGAGATTGAAAAGCATAGAATAAATAAGAAGTTCCAAATACACATTTCGTTTTAGATTGCTGTGCAGCAGTGTGTGTACCTCATGATGCCCTGTAATGTTTGTGTAATGTTTATGGTAAGGGCTGGTTTTGTAGGTTAAATATCGGAGGGGGTAGTACATGTGATGGAATGTTGAGGAACGCTGTGTTGTGATTGGCTGAGCATCTGGGTGGTTGAATGTATATAGGGGAGAATGACAATTCGGTTCTGGTTTTGGGTTGAAGAGGGTGAGGGGTGGATGTGTATTTAGACGGGTAGTGAGGCAGGTTTAGGACTAAAGTATATGAAGTAAGGGAAACTATAATATGTTGAAGATCATTTATATGTAACCACACGCATGACAACTGAATTCAAAGTAATCTTATCCATTCCCAGTGTTATTTAATAAATCTGTTTGGTTAAACAACATGCCTGATCCTTGGCTGGGTTCATACAGAGAAGGGTGGGCAGAGCAAAATCCGATGCTGGAAGCAGTATCTATGGCGGCAGCGGTGAATGGTTAGTGTATCAGCAGCAGGTATCCAAAGGCAACCCAGGGATGTAGTCTTTAAAGACAGAAAGATACAAGGAGATTGTTGGCCTGAAAGTGTACCTAGACACTTAATGAAAATGGGAAATGGACTGCCTTCAAGTCGATCCCGACTTATGGTGGCGACCCTACGAATAAGTTTTCATGGTAAGTGGTATTCAGAGGTGGTTTACCATTGCCTTCCTCTGAGGCTGAGAGGCAGTGACTAGCCCAAGGTCACCCAGTGGGCTTCATGGCTCTGTGGGGATTTGAATCCTGGTCTCCCAGGTGTTAGTTCAACACACTAACCACTACACCACACTGGCTAATTCTGTAAAAAGGAGAGGACAAAGGCAAAGTCTCAGGGCAGCTAGTGGTGGGTTTGTGAGAGATCTGTGCCAGGCCCAGCGCAAGAAAGGAGGTCTGACATACCTCCCATCTTGTCTGGAGATTTCCCCCCATTTCATTTCTTTCCCACTTAAGTTTCCTATTTAAATGGTTCCACCAATTCTTAACCAACTAAACTGATAATTAGTAAGGCTGAAAGGTTCAGACAGAACTGTTTCCTTTGTGAAGATATATTGATTCTGATTTATTAAAGAGGAAACCAAAACTGGCCTTTTCTTCTGGCATCTTTATTGAGATTTCAGTTTGGAAATAAAAAAGTGTATTGAGATGTAATTGATTCACTGATCAGCAGGCAGCTGATCAAAATCTTTATATCAGCAGACTGTAGATGGGTGCACTCCAACGTTCAGAAAGTTCTTCATAAATCCTTACACTCCAACAATAAGCTCTTAACTAGCAGTTTCTGATTCTACAACTGTTGAGCTGGGGAAAGTAGCTAGAAACCTTCATACTCCTTCACAAAAAAGTAAACTTACCTGTATCACGCACAATTCCACCACCCTGCAACTGCAAGTCAAGGCCACAATATTCTGTTCTTGGCGTTTGCCCTGGGAGATTGGAAAGCAACACATGCACAATTTGCTCTGTTTGCTCCTCAAAAGTCACAGAGTCCTTCATGTTAGCTATTCTCTGTTCCAAACACAAGTTGCTGCCACAGTTTTCTAGCAGTTATCCTTTCAATGGCAAGAGAGTTTGTGCATGGAAGTCTCTAGAGCTCCTAACCTGCTGCCGGGTCAGAATGTATGAGGATAGAACCTACAGCTAGATTCTTCCCAGATAAGGCTACACACGTTACAAGAGGACGTTTGTTTGTTCTTGTGTTGCATGCAATTGCAGCTACACCCTTCTCAGCATTAAAATAGCTATCCGTGTCAAACAGAAAAAGTCACCAGGAAGTTATCAGCGAGCAAAGTCTACTTCTGCTCTCTCTTCCTCCTTGCAGGAACCTCAGTGCTTACAAAAGCAGTGAGTCATCTGAATGGCAATTGCACATCCCCATATGGCAACTGACTATATATCAGTTTCTCACATTTCCCCCCATTATTTCAACTGCATTACCATCATCTGTTGTGCTTTGTAGTATTTTGCACTTATTTTCTGCAACACAAAGGTCTTTCCTAGGTATACTATGCCTAAATATATCACTGTCTTCAACTCTGAGAACTTTCTAAACTAAATGGTACATTAAACCTGGAGAAATAAAAGTTTTACTTACAGTACGTTTACAGACTAGAACAGTACATCAAAATATGCTTATATTTCATTGAAATATCAGTTTCTATCTGTAATGGGTAAAATTTGGAGCATAGGTACAAAACGGAGACCTCTGTTTAGCATTAATTGTTCTGTCAAAATAGTACAATCCTATACTTGTCTACTCAGATGTAAGCCCCACTGAATTCAATGGAGCTTACTCCTATGTGGATTGCACAGCCTAAGGGGGCTTTCAAGATCCCAAATAAATCTTATCACCATGCCTGGAAAGAGTTTTGAATGGTCATCTTTTACTTTTGTTGTTTAGTATTCCCTGAAGTCATTGATCCCTATTGTCCTTTAAAAAGAAAATACCATGTAGTGGGAGAAGCGCTAACGGATTCTAGATTAGTGAATTTTAATACTTTGTCAGGAGTTATTTGTACCACAAAATCAAACAAGACATCTCTTCTGTGGGCTAGTCTCTTCTTTATGTTAATGGCTTTTAACTTTGCTCAATTCAGCCATGAATTTTGCATATGAAACTGAAAGAAAAGCTATGCATAGAATAAATAAGAAGTTCCAAATACACATTTCTATTCAGATTGCTGTGCAGCAGTGTGTGTACCTTGTGATGCCCTGTAATGTTTGTGTAATATTTATGGTAAGGGCTGGTTTTGTAGGTTAAATATCGGAGGGGGGAGTACATGTGATGGAATGTTGAGGAATGCTGTGTTGTGATTGGCTGAGCATCTGGGTGGTTGAATGTATCCATTTCTGGATCCAGAAAATTTTAACAACTATAGGCCTGTAACAAATGTCCCATTCCTGGGCAAGGTCCTGGAACGAGTGGTTGCGGACCAGCTCCAGACACTCTTGGATGAGACAGATTATCTGGATCCATTTCAATCGGGTTTCAGGCCCGGGTTTGGCACAGAGACAGCCTTGGTCGCCCTGTACGATGACCTTTGTCGGGAGAAAGACAGGGGGAGTGTAACTCTGTTGATTCTCCTTGATTTATCAGCTGCTTTTGATACCATCGACCATGGTATCCTTCTGGGGAGACTCGCTGATTTGGGAGTTGGAGGTACTGCTTGGCAGTGGTTCCGCTCCTACTTGGCGGGTTGCCTCCAGAAGGTAGTGCATGCGGAGTACTGCTCGGCACCCTGGGCTTTCAGTATGGAGTTCTGCAGGGATCAGTTCTATCTCCCATGCTTTTTAACATCTACATGAAGCCACTGGGTGTGGTCATCAGGAGTTTTGGAGTGCGTTGTCACCAGTATGCTGATGACACGCAGTTCTACTTCTCGTTTTCATCTTCTTCAGGTGAGGCTGTCAATGTGCTGAACCAGTGCCTGGTCGCGACAATGGACTGGATGAGAACTAATAAACTGAGGCTCAATCCAGACAAGACTGAAATGCTGTTAGTGGGAGGCTCTTCTGACCAGATGGTGGATGTTCAACCTGTCCTGGATGGGGTTGCACTCCCCCTGAAGGAGCATGTTCGTAGTTTGGGCGTTCTTTTAGAACCTTCCTTGTCACTGGAGGCTCAGGTAGCCTCGGTGGCACGGAACGCTTTCTACCAACTTCGGTTGGTGGCCCAGCTACGCCCCCATCTGGACAGAGACAACCTCGCTTCAGTTGTTCATGCTCTGGTAACCTCTAAATTAGATTACTGTAACGTGCTCTACGTGGGGCTGCCTTTGAAGACGGTTCGGAAACTGCAGCTCGTGCAAAATGCAGCGGCCAGATTATTAACAAGGACCAGGCGGTCCGAACATATAACACCGATTCTGGCCCATTTGCACTGACTGCCTATAGGTTTCCGGGCTCGATTCAAGGTGCTGGTCTTAACCTATAAAGCCTTACACGGCATGGGACCACAAGACTTGATGGAACGCCTCTCCCGATATGAACCTACCCGTACACTACGTTCATCATCGAAGGCCCTCCTCCGGGTGCCTACTCAGAGGGAAGCTCGGAGGATGGCAACAAGAAAAAGAGCTTTTTCAGTGGTGGCCCCCCGAATTGTGGAACGAGCTCCCTGTTGAGGTATGCCTGGCGCCAACACTATTATCTTTTCGGCGCCAGGTTAAAACCTTCCTCTTCTCCCAGGCATTTTAACTCATTTGAACTTTTTAACTTTTAACTTTTAATATTTAATGTCTTAACTTTTTAATATTTTTAATATTTTTAACATTTAGCATGTTAGTCTACTAGTATTCTAGTATCTGCGTGTGTCTAAATTGTTTATATCTGGTTTTATTGTATATTGATGTTCTGTCTGTCGTGAACCGCCCAGGGAGCTTCGGCTATGGGGCGGTATAGAAATCTAATAAATAAATAAATAAAATAAATAAATATAGGGGAGAATGACAATTCGGTTCTAGTTTTGGGTTGAAGAGGGTGAGGGGTGGATGTGTATTTAGATGGGTAGTGAGGCAGGTTTAGGACTAAAGTATATGAAGTAAGGGAAACTATAATATGTTGAAGATCATTTATATGTAACCACACGCATGACAACTGAATTCAAAGTAATCTTATTCATTCCCAGTGTTATTTAATAAATCTGTTTGGTTAAACAACATGCCTGATCCTTGGCTGGGTTCATACAGAGAAGGGTGGGCAGAGCAAAATCCGATGCTGGAAGCAGTATCTATGGTGGCAGCGGTGAATGGTTAGTGTATCAGCAGCAGGTATCCAAAGGCAACCCAGGGATGTAGTCTTTAAAGACAGAAAGATACAAGGAGGTTGTTGGCCTGAAAGTGTACCTAGACACTTAATGAAAATGGGAAATGGACTGCCTTCAAGTCAATCCCGACTTATGGTGGCGACCCTACGAATAAGTTTTCATGGTAAGTGGTATTCAGAGGTGGTTTACCATTGCCTTCCTCTGAGGCTGAGAGGCAGTGACTAGCCCAAGGTCACCCAGTGGGCTTCATGGCTCTGTGGGGATTCAAATCCTGGTCTCCCAGGTTTTAGTTCAACACACTAACCACTACACCACACTGGCTAATTCTGTAAAAAGGAGAGGACAAAGGCAAAGTCTCAGGGCAGCTAGTGGTGGGTTTGTGAGAGATCTGTGCCGGGGCCAGCGCAAGAAAGGAGGTCTGACATACCTCCCATCTTGTCTGGAGATTTCCCCCCATTTCATTTCTTTCCCACTTAAGTTTCCTATTTAAATGGTTCCACCAATTCTTTCCTAATAAACTTGTGCATATACTTAGCAGAGGTTTCTATAATTAGTATCACAGGTCTATGACCATACACCTACCATAGTGCACCACTACTGTACAAATGTTCCATTCTGATTAAGTATTCCTCATATAAATTCTGAATTCTTTAGGGATGTATTTGCCTCTGTAATATTAGTGAGTATTGTTCATGGGTGTAGAGCAGGAGTGGGGAACCTTTGGGCCTCCAGATGGTGAACTACAACATCAGCCCCAGCAAGCATGGCCAACAGCCAGGGATGATGAGGATGATGGGAGTTATAGTTTAGCAACATTTGGCCACTGTTGTCCATGCACTGGTACCCTTCAGGATGGATTACTGTGTTGGTGTGTGCGGTTGTTGCGTGAACAGCTCGCGTTACTTTAGAAGTAAAGTGGTCAAGAAATCCATAGACAAAGAACTTGGTTAAGAGTCTTTACTCAGACACTAAGGCTTGCAGCAGTTACAAGCAGCTTCATTCCCCCCCCCTTCGGTACATCATCACTCTTCAAAAGCAAAAGTAAGACAGACAACAGTTGTTAGAACTTTCCCAGCCTCTATCTCCCGGTTGCCAAGACAACGTGTGCTTGGCCTTGGCTGTCCGTTCCCAGCTGATAACACTTTCTCTTCTCCAGACTTGCAGACTTTATGGAAAACGAGAGGCAGTAATGCCTATGAGTCAACAGCCCAACATGCTCGCCTTTTTCCATCAAGACTGCAAAGTCTTCATTTGCATCTATAACATTTCCATTTCAGCAGTACATTTCTACAATACATAGGTATACAGTAATACATTTCAATACATTTCAGCATACATTACATTTCCAGTTTACAGTTCACACAGCTTAAAACTTTATTAGCATTGTACTTCAACTCATTCCAAGCCTTGTCACCATTTTACCAAATTTCTCCTCACACAAAGGCTTGGTCATTATGTCAGCCACCATGTTGTTATGTTCAGAAGAACAGCCTCACAGTTCAGAGGCATAAATCAGAAGACACAACTTACAGACTCTGTTAGAACTTTCCCAGTTGCTATCTTATGTTACCGTGACAACCGCTGGCCTTGAATGTCTGCTCACTCTCAGGCCAAGAGATAACAGTTACTTCTCCAAACTTGCAGGCTTTATGGAAAACAACTAGAGACAGTAATGCCCATGGGTCACAGCCCAACATGTTAGTGTCACAAAATGTCAGGTTAACAAACCCCTGCTGCACACAATCCCAGACGTGAAAGTATCTGACACTGATATGTTTTGTTCTTTTAGTATGAGCTTCTGATGTGGCTATTTTGATGCAGGTCTGATTGTCTTCATATACAGCGATCGGAAATTGTATTTCCATGCCTATATCCTGCATGAGCATTGCGAACCATTGTAGCTCATTACAGGCCTGTGATAGAGCCACATACTCTGCTTCTGCACTTGAGGTGGCAACCACATTTTGTTTCTTGCTGCTCCAGTCGATGCACGACCCGTGCCACATCACAACTATGCCAGAGGTTGACTTACGACTGCTCAGCTCCCCTGCATGATCTGCATCCACAAAACATTCAAGACCTCCTGTCTTTGCTCCTGACAAAACCAGACTCTTTGTCTTCGTGCCTTTCAGATAACGCACTACCCTTTTAACTCCCTGCCAGTCAGCCTCTGATGGATGCTCTACTTTTCGGCTTAATATGCTGACTGCATTACATATGTCTGGGTGAGACACCTTCACCAAATATTGTAATTTCCCTATTATACGCCTGTACTTCTCTGGTTCTGTACAAGGCGTCTCTTGAACATTCTGTTGGAATGCCACAACCATTGGAGTCTTCACAACATTGCATTCTGTCATGTTGCATTCTTCTATGATCTGATTTATTTTACTTTCCTGACTCAATGTTATGCTCCCGTCTGCTTCACGCACAATGTCCGTGCCTAAATAGTGTTTGACAGGCCCCAAATTCTTTGTGTCCACCTGCTTGCCCAGTTGCTCATTAAATTCCCGTTCCTCTTGTTGCTCATGATAAATATACATGATGTCATCAACATAAACTGCACAGAACGTGGTTTTCGTCCCCTGTTTCTTTACATACACGCATGGATCTGCCTTGCCCTTGAGTTTGGTCCAGAAGCTGCAACTGGTACGATATGTGGCGGGACTGCTCACCCAGGCAGGATATCACCAACATGTTACCCCACTACTGTAGGAATTGGACTGGCTGCCCATTAGGTACCAGCCCAAGTTTCAAGATGCTGGTTTCAGTGTACAAAGCTGTAGAGCTTGGGACTAGGATACCTCAAAGATTGTCTTACCCGTTATATATCCAGTCGATCACTGTGCTCTGCAGATGAGGGCCTCCTGCAAATACCATCTTGTCAGGAGGTCTGTTCTGTACAACATAGAAAATGGACCTTTAGTGTAGTATTATACAGGTGCCATCTGTTATCTTTTTGGCACCTGCTGAAGACATTCCTCTTTTAACAAGCCTTTAACAGTCTACGGCTGTGTTGGAATCGCTTTTTAATGTTTTTAATGTTGTTTCATATTTAATATGTTTTAAAAGATGTTTTGTTTTTAAGATGTTTTAAAGTGCTTTTGTTGCTTGTTTGCCAACTTGGGCTCCTTCTGGGAGAAAGGGCAGGAAATAAATTTAATAATATTACTATAATAATAATAATAAACAATCACTTGAGGAACAAAGGAAGATACCTTAGAGTCATACCATTGTTCATCTAGCTTACTATTGTCTACACTGACTGGTAGCGGCTCTCCAGGGTTTCATGCCGTGTGTCTCTGACCCCAACCTGTAGATGCCAAGGATTGAACTTGGGACCTTCTGCATGCAAGAAAGATGCTCTACCACTGGGCTATGGCCCTTCCCAAATATGACGTTAACAATGATTGATGTATCAAACTCATTGCTAGGCATGTGCTGATCCCTTTAAATTATCCAAAATAGACCCAATCCTTGTTAACACCAAGGCCCATGGATAGGAAGCTCCCTTGTGAATTAGAGATGTCTGATGTTCATGTATGAAAGGCCCCTATGAAAACCCTCCTTTCCAAGGCTCTGATGGGCATCGTGAGCTTAGAAAATTTTAAAGCCCTCACAAAGCTAAATATTTCTACCATTTCATTAAGAAACTAACCAAAAACAGAAACTTTGATAGAAAAGAAAATCTAGAGAATATGCCAAAAATTGACAAATTAGAGATTAATGTAGCTGCAGCAGCTTTCTTGAATAGTCTTATGTTTTCTACAGCAGAGAGCCCACCTACACACATTTTTGTTGCAGTAATTATTTGTCCAATAAACCCAGCACTACAGAGATAACAGCAAACTAAGATTTGCCTCTCCTAGCATATTAAATGCCTAGGAGCAGAAGCTTCCTGACCAAAATAATTTTTATAGGTTCAGAGAACAAAAACATAGGAAAAGATATCTTATTGGAGCTCATCCTTTCCTGTTTTTCCTGGAATGTGATTTCTGAGAACCAGAAAAAAGATTCAAATAAAGAGATTTTAACATTCCTAACAAAAATCCACATCACATCAACCATTGTGAGGAATTACACAAAATGTCCCAGTTAAGGATATGCATAGTAAGCTAAACACGACATAAATGTTGAGGGGAGGGGAAATTACTACTACTAAAGAAACAGCATGAAACGCAAGACAAAACCATTAATAGGATATGAGTGGTTATATGTCAGAAATCTCTAGAACACCAGCAATTGACTGAACAGTTGCTTTGCCACCATTAACCAAAAGAATAATGTAAGAAGCGGAGATACAGTTATGATCCAGGTGAGCAGGAAAAGCATTAGCAGGACTCACTCTAAACACTGCTTTGGTCGATGAAACTTAATTCACCTTTCTAACCCAAGACCAGAATAACTACAAGTTGGTCAAGAACTCTTGGCAGCATTCCTTGCTCTCTTTAACAGGCAACTAGGTGAAAAGCATCTTGGGGAAAAGCAGCTGTCATTTCCCCTGTGTCACCATTGCTCAGGACAGGAACTACACAGCCTTTACAGCATGTGCTGCCCCTTCTCAAAGCATACAAGCCACCATGCCCAGAAGCATCCTAACAGTTTCTCCTCCAGGGATCAGAAGTGATGAACAAGTGAATGGAGCTTCTTTCTGTGGAGTATTGCAGGGCTTTGGTTTTGAAGAGTACCATGCTATTACAGGAGGATGAGAACATAAGAACATAAGAACATAAGAAGAGCCTGCTGGATCAGGCCAGTGGCCCATCTAGTCCAGCATCCTGTTCTCACAGTGGCCAACCAGGTGCCTGGGGGAAGCCCGCAAGCAGGACCCGAGTGCAAGAACACTCTCCCCTCCTGAGGCTTCCGGCAACTGGTTTTCAGAAGCATGCTGCCTCTGACTAGGGTGGCACAGCACAGCCATCACGGCTAGTAGCCATTGATAGCCCTGTCCTCCATGAATTTGTCTAATCTTCTTTTAAAGCCATCCAAGCTGGTGGCCATTACTGCATCTTGTGGGAGCAAATTCCATAGTTTAACTATGCGCTGAGTAAAGAAGTACTTCCTTTTGTCTGTCCTGAATCTTCCAACATTCAGCTTCTTTGAATGTCCACGAGTTCTAGTATTATGAGAGGGAGAAGAACTTTTCTCTATCCACTTTCTCAATGCCATGCATAATTTTATACACTTCTATCATGTCTCCTCTGACCCGCCTTTTCTCTAAACTAAAAAGCCCCAAATGCTGCAACCTTTCCTCGTAAGGGAGTCGCTCCATCCCCTTGATCATTCTGGTTGCCCTCTTCTGAACCTTTTCCAACTCTAGAATATCCTTTTTGAGATGAGGTGACCAGAACTGTACACAGTATTCCAAATGCGGCCGCACCATAGATTTATACAACGGCATTATGATATTGGCTGTTTTATTTTCAATACCTTTCCTAATTATTGCTAGCATGGAATTTGCCTTTTTCACAGCTGCCGCACACTGGGTCGACATTTTCATCGTGCTGTCCACTACAACCCCGAGGTCTCTCTCCTGGTCGGTCACCGCCAGTTCAGACCCCATGAGCGTATATATGAAATTAAGATTGTTTGCTCCAATATGCATAATTTTACACTTGTTTATATTGAATTGCATTTGCCATTTTTCCGCCTATTCACTCAGTTTGGAGAGGTCTTTTTGGAGCTCTTCGCAATCCCTTTTTGTTTTAACAACCCTGAACAATTTAGTGTCGTCAGCAAACTTGGCCACTTCACTGCTCACTCCTAATTCCAGGTCATTAATGAACAAGTTGAAAAGTACAGGTCCCAATACCGATCCTTGAGGGACTCCACTTTCTACAGCCCTCCATTGGGAGAACTGTCCGTTTATTCCTACTCTCTGCTTTCTGCTTCTTAACCAATCCCTTATCCACAAGAGGACCTCTCCTCTTATTCCATGACTGCTAAGCTTCCTCAGAAGCCTTTGGTGAGGTACCTTGTCAAACGCTTTTTGAAAGTCTAAGTACACTATGTCCACTGGATCACCTCTATCTATATGCTTGTTGACACTCTCAAAGAATTCTAATAGGTTACTGAGACAGGACTTTCCCTTGCAGAAGCCATGCTGGCTCTGCTTCAGCAAGGCTTGTTCTTCTATGTGCTTAGTTAATCTAGCTTTAATAATACTTTCTACCAGTTTTCCAGGGACAGAAGTTAAGCTAACTGGCCTGTAATTTCCGGGATCCCCTCTGGATCCCTTTTTGAAGATTGGCGTTACATTTGCCACTTTCCAGTCCTCAGGCACGGAGGAGGACCTGAGGGACAACTTACATATTTTAGTTAGCAGATCAGCAATTTCACCTTTGAGTTCTTTGAGAACTCTCGGGTGGATGCCATCCGAGCCCGGTGATTTGTCAGTTTTTATATTGTCCATTAAGCTTAGAACTTCCTCTCTCGTTACCACTATTTGTCTTAGTTCCTCAGAATCCCTTCCTGCAAATGTTAGTTCAGGTTCAGGGATCTGCCCTATATCTTCCACTGTGAAGACAGATGCAAAGAATTCATTTAGCTTCTCTGCAATCTCCTTATCGTTCTTTAGTACACCTTTGACTCCCTTATCATCCAAGGGTCCAATCGTCTCCCTAGATGGTCTCCTGCTTTGAATGTATTGATAGAATTTTTTGTTGTTGGTTTTTATGTTCTTAGCAATGTGCTCCTCAAATTCTTTTTTAGCATCCCTTGTCTTCTTGCATTTCTTTTGCCAGAGTTTGTGTTCTTTTTTATTTTCTTCATTCGGACAAGACTTCCATTTTCTGAAGGAAGACTTTTTGCCTCTAAGAGCTTCCTTGACTTTGCTCGTTAACCATGCTGGCATCTTCTTGGCCCTGGCGGTACCTTTTCTGATCTGCGGTATGCACTCCAGTTGAGCTTCTAATACAGTGTTTTTAAACAACTTCCAAGCATTTTCGAGTGATGTGACCCTCTGGACTTTGTTTTTCAGCTTTCTTTTTACCAAGCCCCTCATTTTTGTGAAGTTTCCTCTTTTGAAGTCAAATGTGACCGTGTTGGATTTTCTTGGCAATTGGCCAGTTACATGTATGTTTAATTTAATAGCACTGTGGTCACTGCTCCCAATCGGTTCAACAACACTTACATCTTGCACCAGGTCCCGGTCCCCACTGAGGATTAAGTCCAGGGTTGCCGTCCCTCTGGTCGGTTCCATGACCAACTGGTCTAGGGAATAGTCATTTAGAATATCTAGAAACTTTGCTTCTTTGTCATGACTGGAACACATATGCAGCCAGTCTATGTCCGGGTAGTTGAAGTCACCCATTACTACCACATTTCCTAGTTTGGATGCTTCCTCAATTTCATATCTCATCTCAAGGTCTCCCTGAGCATTTTGATCAGGGGGACGATAGATCGTTCCCAGTATTAAGTCCCTCCTGGGGCACGGTATCACCACCCACAACGATTCTGTGGAGGAGTCTGCCTCTTTTGGGGTTTCGAGCTTGCTGGATTCAATGCCTTCTTTCACGTATAGAGCGACTCCGCCACCAATACGTCCTTCCCTGTCCTTCCGATATAGTTTATATCCAGGGATAACCGTATCCCACTGGTTTTCTCCATTCCACCAGGTCTCCGTTATGCTCACTATATCAATGCTCTTCTCTAAGACCAAGCACTCCAGTTCTCCCATCTTGGTTCGGAGGCTCCTAGCATTAGCGTACAGGCACTTGTAAGCAGTGTCTCTCTTCAAGTGTCTTTGGCACTTGTGGTTAGGCCTGTGGTAATTTTGCTCTTCTGAATTTATATCCTGTGCCCCTGCTCTCACAATGCCTACTTCTAGGCCTACCCCTTTTAAAATTTCATCATTTCTTTGGTTTTTATCCCAGGGGGGAGGTTTATTCCGAACTGGACCTTTCTCAGCTCCTGTCGGGTTTCCCCCCTCAGTCAGTTTAAAAGCTGCTCTGCTACCTTTTTAATTTTAAGTGCCAGCAGTCTGGTTCCATTCTGGTTCAAGTGGAGCCCGTCCCTTTTGTACAGGCCCGGCTTGTCCCAGAATGTTCCCCAGTGCCTAACAAATCCAAACCCTTCCACCCGACACCATCGTCTCATCCACGCATTGAGACTGCGAAGCTGGGCCTGTCTGGCTGGTCCTGCGCGTGGAACTGGTAGCATTTCAGAGAAAGCCACCTTGGAGGTCCTGGCTTTCAGCATCCTACCTAGCAACCTAAATTTTGCTTCCAGGACCTCACGGCTGCATTTCCCCATGTCGTTGGTGCCAACGTGCACCACGACCACTGACTCCTTCCCAGCACTGTCTACCAAACTATCTAAACGATGGGCGATATCCGCAACCTTCGCACCAGGCAGGCAAAACACCTTGCGGTCTACACGCCCATCACACAACCCACTGTCTATGTTCCTAATGATCGAATCACCCACTACAAGGATCCCTCCACCCCCTGGAGATATATCCTTGGCACGAGAGGATAGCTGCTCATCCCCCAAGGAATGGGTCCCTTCTAAGGGATTGTTTTCCTCTTCCTCAGCTGGATGCTCTCCTTCCCCGAGACCATCGTTCTCCATGATAGCAGGAGAGCTATCATCGTTGGAGTGGGACACAGCTATAACGTCCCTGAAGGCCTCCTCCACACACATCTCTGCCTCTCTCAGCTTTTCCAGGTCCGCCACCTTGGCCTCAAGGAAATGAAGTCGTTCCCGGAGAGCCAGGAGCTCATTGCACCGAGAGCATACCCACGACTTCTGTCCAACAGGCAGATAGTCGTACATGCTGCAGGCGGTGCAAAACACTGGAAAGCCCCCACACCCCTGCTGGCTTCTTACCTGCATCATTTTGTTTAAGGTTTATTACGTCAATGGGTTGGAGACTGCGGTTTAGTTGAGGTCAGGGAACAGACGGGCAGAGTGGGGGGCCCTGGCCTCCTCGCCCTGCTGCCGAACTCGCTCTGCTGCTTAACTCGCCTTGACGCTTTGTCAGCTGGGGCTCCCTCTAGCTCGTGGAGCTCGTGGAGGAAAAAACTACTTCTGGTACCACTGAATGGATTAAAATGCCAACATTGTGCTAGGTACTAGAGAAGGCATTAAAAGATTAAATACTTACATTATTATACGGGTCAATTAATCAAGCCACACTAATAATGCATGACCTTAAATAATTCAGCCAAACAATTATTCACCATGCACATATACTGGCATCCTTTTTAGGACCATCCCCAAGTATTTCATTTATGTATTGCTTCCCATGAAACATCCTGACCAGTATCCAATGGAGGTGGAGTGAGCTATGAACCACTGTGCATGGCCATTACACCTTTGCAACCCTGATGGCATCCCATGAGATTTAGTCATATGAGTTCTTCTATACCTAATTTCTGGTAAACGGCACTGCCCTCTAAACCAAGTTTCGTTTTCTCTTCCATTAGTGCTGTACCTGTTTCTTCCTTTGCCTTAGAACAGCAAGAGTCTCAAAGCTATTCTACTTCTATAGCGGTATCCTGCACTTAAAGCGTTTAATCCTTAGGAAGGGTGTATTCATTTAGAGAGAGTGTAGGGGCTTCTGCGTACATTACCAATATCAAAAACTTGCCACTCTGCCTGTTCCTCATTGTTGGACCAAGATCAGAACTGGAAATCAGTCAGGAAACAAATGCTCTCACCCCAGTTATGGTCTCAGCATTAAAGCAGGGGTAGCCAACATGGTGCCCTCCAGATGGTGGACTACAAATCCTATTATTCCTGACCATTGGCTATGCTGGTTGGGGCTGATGGAAATTGTAGTTTACAACCATCTAGAGGGCACTATGTTGGCTACCTCTGCATTAAAGTAAACTTACCACTTTTGCTGACCAATGCACTTGACAACCCTTTCCAGGGGACTCTGTCCATCGCTAAATCCCCATTACGCAGGATTTCAGCTCCATCTGTGCTACTTATGGGGTTCTGTATCCAGCTCCCTAGGTCAAAACAAAAATATACCCATCTTATTTCCCCACTTGATGATGACAACTAACTTATTGTATATACTGTTCCCACTGGCATCACCAACTGCTCTCTTAAGTCAAAGGCTGTTATTTATTATTTTTAGAATACTTATATCGCACTTAACTCCAAGAGTCTCTTGAAACAGCTTACAAAGGATTCTCAAAGTAAAATCACACTCAAATCTGCTACAGGAACAGGAATTACATGGTGTCCATATAAAACCAGCATTATTCAAGCAGCATTTTCTGCCCTCTTCCTTGTTTCCTGTTGTCACAGCAGGCAGCAGCTCCCATCAAAATATTCCAAGATAAGGGAATGGGATTGAGCAGCTGGATCTCACTCAGCCCACAATGGAATTTTCTTCTCCTTTACTAACAGTTCATAAGAGCAGCAGTATAATGTGAACAATGCAATATGCAAACAGACTCAGTCTTTTCCTTTTCATGGCCAATATCAGCGGTTAAAAAGAGTCAGGATGACAACTCTGTCACTGTCCCCAGTACAGTCTTCAGAACAGAGATGAAAGCCTGCAGTGCCTCAGGCTTGTTTTCACTCTGCTTTACCATCATTTGCATCTCTGGATCCTCCATCTCAAGCAGCAGCTCAGTCAAGAAAAGGCAGCCTGTGTCATCCTGGGCACCAAGGTAAGCTTTCCACAGCTGGGAGCCAGCCTTGCTCATAGCAATTGTCTGGATATGGACAACCTGCAGTGCAGCCTGTAGAGTGTCTGGCTGTACAGTTTTCTGCCAAGGAACAGTTTGCTGGCAGCCCACACCCAGATTTAGCCATTTCCTCTCAAACTGTTCTGCGGTCATACATGTGCTAGGGATGAGAATAAGGACACTTGGACTGGTGTCAGCACAAGGAACCTCCTCTTTCTTTTCTGATATCAGTGGCTCTGGAAAAACAACAACACATTATTAGACAACACAAATCGCTTCATGCCTGGTATTACAAGCTATAATACACATCATACTGAGCAGGGGGAATGAAAAGCATCTAGCAGTGTCAGATGCCTAAAACAGCACCTTTCATTGAAGGTTCTGGTTTTCATTAGGGAAAATTGAGCACATAAGGACCAGGGAAGTGGTTCAAGAGCCAAGTGAATCCGTTACCTTCACCCATTACTGTGGGATCTTCACAGGGGGAATCTGCATGGGGAAGGCCAATAACTCGGCTGGCTGTCATGGCTGTCCATTGCTCTTTGCCATATATAGGCACCAATGAGTTAAAGTCAGAGGCCCATGCATTCACAGAGCCTTCAGCCCGCTCTTCTAAAAGCCGCAAAGAGTGATCAAATGTGGGGCTGCACAGAATCCCTTTTGCATCTTCCATACCAGCTTGCAAAAGACGATAGTAGAAAAGAGCACGATCCCGAACTGTCATGTCTGTCTCCTCCTCTGGATGAAAGAAAAAGGCACTTTTTAAAAAAAGAAAATTATTATGAATCAGAATATCGCATTTGTTCATCTCAGACCTGAATGATTCTATAGAATATGCCTCCCCTTACCAGATCTGGGCATTTGATACAAGCTGAAGGTGAAGCAAGGGAAGCAATTTGTTGTTGTTATGTGCCTTCAAGTCGATTACGACTTATGGAGACCCTATGAATCAGCGATCTCCAATAGCATCTGTTATAAACCACCTTGTTCAGATCTTGCAAGTTGAGGTCTGTGGCTTCCTGTATGGAATCAATCCATCTCTTGTTTGGTCTTCCTCTTTTTCTACTCCCTTTTGTTTTTCCCAGCATTATTGTCTTTTCTAGTGAATCGTGTCTTCTCATGATGCGTTCAAAGTATGATAACCTCAGTTTCATCATTTTAGCTTCTAGTGATAGTTCTATACACCACACTTCAAATGAGTTGATTTTTCTCTTATCCACTTTTTTCTCTGTCCAACTTTCACATCCATACATTGGGAATACCATGGTATGAATGATCCTAACTAGTGTTCAGTGATACATCTTTGCATTTTCTAGTTCTCTCATAGCTGCCCTCCCCAGTTCTAGCCTTCTTCTGATTTCTAAACTATTGTCTCCATTTTGGTTAATGACTGTGCCAAGGAATTGATAATCCTTGACGTTCAATGTCCTCATTGTCAACTTTAAAATTACATAAATCTTCTGTTGTCATTATCTGAGTCTTGACATTCAGCTATAGTCCTGCTTTTGTGCTTTCCTCTTAACTTTCATCAGCATTCTTTTCAAATCATTACTGGTTTCTGCTAGTAGTATGGTATCATCTGCATATCTTAAATTTCTTGTAAAATGATTCAAGATTCATAGATTTCAAAGCTAGATTGGTGTATTTTTAAAGAACTGCAGAGCTTCTGCCATGCAATACTTTTACTCCTCATGAGTGACATATTTCATAATATATCAGACATCTTAGAAGGCATATACTTACCTATGCAGTAATAGAGTAATCGACCCAGCATGTCCTGACACTCAGCTGGGCGTTGTATGAAAAGCCGTACCAAAGCGGTTAGCAATTCCACCTTCACAACTGAGAATGCCTCCGATTTCACATTCTCTGCAAAATCCTCCAAGATATAGGGGGCATTGGGGACTCTATCTCCATGTACCCCCAGCAGCCAGATTAGTGCTTGCTTGCCCTGAAAAATTAAACCAGAATGCCTCACATTCAAGGTCACGCAATCCCACTTAGCAATCCTATTTATACCAGTGAGAGCCAGGGGTATAAGTGTGACCAGACTGCCATGCAAAGAGTATGGGCTGAGCAGATCTGTGCAGAGTAGAGCACATGGTGAAGTGGGTTCAGAGACTACTTCACCACATGAACACCTAGTAATTCAGATCCCATACATTGCAGCACTTTGATTTGAAGATTCTCAAAGTGCATCCAGATTATAAAATTTTACTTCTGTCATATGGTTATCACTTCACCTACTTTAAGTTTACATAATATTAAATCATCCAAGCATTAGTCATGCATACCTGCTTCTGGTCACCTTGCTGTGCTAAGAGTGACAAAGCTTTTGAGTTACATCTCTGCTCTGTAACATAGTAGTAATAATTTTCTTCCCTGCTTTCTCACTTGAGCAAAAGATGGAAGGACACCAATTAACCCTTTGTTTTCAGGAGGTAAATGCATAAATTAAATGTAGAACCATTAAGTCAGGAGTCCTATGTGATGTTCCTATATTAATGTATATATGGTAAGTGTTGTTGTTTAGAAGATACATGGTAAGTGGAGTGAAAGAGGAGGAGGAGTGAATGGGCAGTAGAATGCTAGATGATTGGCTGAGTGTTTAAAATGGCTGAACGTATAAAAGGAAGAGTGAGAGTGGAATCTGGGGGGAGAAGAGAAAGAGTGGGTTGTTTGGTGGGTTTGAGAGAGTGGTTTGCCAGGAGAGAGTGGAGAAGGAGGGGGGCGGAGTTCGGATTAGTATTGAGTAAAACCATATGCTTATGTGCCTTAAGAAGAAATCTTGTTAATCTTGTTAGCTTTGTTATCTTTAATAAATACTTAATTTGGTTTACCAAAGGCCTGATCCTTGGCTGGGGTTTCACAGACCAGAAGGGAGGGTAAGGTAATGACCAAGGCTGAAGGGGAACTGTAACAAATGGTGGCAGCGGTGAAGAGAATAACAATACCAGTATTCAGAGTCTCTGGGAATACTGGTATTAGGACGTGACTGGTGGTGCTGCCTAGCAGGGGGATCTGTTGAAATCTGTGCTAGAGCGGGGAGAGAAAAAACAATAATAAAGGACAGTCCGGACTGGTGGAGTCCCTGGTGGTGCCTAGTGACAGGTAGTAGCCACGCGCAGGTAGGAACCTGACAGGGAGAGCCAGGGAAGGGCGTCACATCCTACTCTACAGCTGGAAAAGCAGAGGGGTTACATGGAAACATTATTGTAAAAGACACACCCACAGCTCAGCTTACATTTCTGGAGAACAATACAACTGGAGTGCGATAGATTTTTCAAACAGACCACATATACACAGTTAACATAACAAAAGATAGGGCAGTCCTCGCCTCTTCAGTCTCAGATAAAGTCGTAATAGACTTTCTACAGGGTGGAGGATGTTGATACAATTCCAGAACATATTGATATTAGAAATTGGATTTTCCGATAGCAGAATCTAAGTCTAGATTCCAAGCTGCATTTCTCAAGTCTGGTGCCTGATGCCTCAACTGAGTCATTCTATCATTTCCATTCCCAGCCACACACAAAAAAACGATTTCCCTTACCTCACTGTCCTGGATGGTCTCTTCGCAACCACCCAAAGCCTGGGACACATTCTCTATGCACTGCGGACACCACCACACCAGGTCCCGGAACACCTGCACTACAGCTACAGTGGGAAAGAAATTATTTATGAGAACATTGTATATGGCCTTTTGGTCTTAGCAGGGGCAGTTCTCCAAGGCAATTCACAATTGTAAAAATCTCAATACATTTAAAAAACAAGAGCATTAAAAACCAGAACATGTAGTGTAGTATTCAATGTGGCGCTAAGTAACCATTCTGTCAGTGCAAGGATATCCCCAACAGACCTTCTACCCTCCTCTCCCCAAATCTGCTGTGGAAGGTTGGGGGAAACCCCAGAACAGATTTGAGGGGTGTGGGGGAGGAGAAAAGAGAGGTAAAGATCTGTTGCGCAAAGAGATAGCCATGTGCTGACTCAGCATGTTAATGGGATACCACCCTTAAACACAACAGCCATAGCTAGCAAGACTAATACATACTAGAAGCCTGGTAAAATAAAAATGTCTCAGCTGCCAGCCTACAAGAAAACACAGAAGGAATCAGTCTTATCTCTCCTGGAAGGGAATTACATGATAAGGGAGCTTCCACTCCAAAGGCCCTGTTCCACAAACCCACCAACTACACCTCTTTTGGTGGCAGAACATACAGCAGGGCCTCTGAAGACAACTGCAACTAATGGGAAGTCTATGTAGAATGAGGTAGTCGTTCAAACATCCTGGTCCGTTTGGGGCTTTATAGGTAAAAACCAGCATCTGAACTGGGCCTGGAAAAGAACTTGAAGCCAGCGCAACTGAAACACTGGTGCATATAAATTATTCTGGCCATAGCACTCTGCTCCAGCTGTATGAACATTTCCATGCTTTATCTGCATGGCTTGGGACACCTGTTTCAAGCATTCATCACACAATTCAAACACAGCAAAAACTGCTTTCCAGTTTACAAGCATGCCAATGGGAGTTGAAATCTAATTTATCCAGCATCTGTAAGCGCATGGAAATTCAAAGAAAAGGAAGCAAAGAATGATCGCATGTAAGAGGAGTAAGTAAGGAATGATACAGTGATTGAAACTGCAACAGCATTGGCACAGTTGTGTTTTGTAGACCACCAAGTGGTAAGGGGTAAACTGAATCTCAAATCAGAAGGGCTGAGATTGTTACCTGAAGTTATATGTTCCTGCTTCAGCTCAAGCAGCTCTGTTAGGATTCTCACACACTGCTCCGTATAGGTCCTTGCAATGTTACCTGCAAAGCCCACAAAATGACCCAAGCTTTGTTTAGACAGACAAAAACAAATGTTTTAGTTAACTAACACCACTGCAACATATTCCCTGTAATGTTGTAAATACTTGTTAAGTTAAGATGAAGCAAGAAGAAACTATTTATTTCTTCAGTCAAAACTCTGTTTTCTCAAATTCAAGCTGTCCATGCTTTGGTGCTAGAGCACTCCACGAAAAGGATGGGAAGTATCCCTGGAACACTGCTGTGCCCAAACTAAGTAGCTGGCTATTGGCTATTGTGACTAAATAGGCCAAACTGATACCACTATTATCCCCCATGACCTGTGTAAACTAGCACCAAGTGAAATCTCACTTGCCCACTCCATGTGGGCTGGATTTGCTATATGAATGTACCAATTCCCCAAAATGATGTGTTCCAACTCTTTTGTAGCATCATATAGAATGATTTCAGACATCCCTAAATATCAGGGTTTTTTCCTGCTAATGAGATTATTCTGAAAAATAAGAGTTGTACTAAGATACACTGGAAGTGTCATCTTTGGCAGAGGGTGTTCTAGAAAACAAAATAAGAGATACAGACTTTTTTGGGCTGCTTAGCATTGCCTTAACTTGGTAACAGTGCATAGTAAGTCACAAACAAGTTCTGGTATTTCTAAACGCCTGTTGTAGTACAGAAATATAAGAACATAACCACAAGTAAGTCATCTTCAAGATCAGAGTGAGTAGAGACCAAGGAAACTGATTAAATAAAAGAAGTCTAAGCAGGTTATAACTGACTATCTAAAACAAAAGGGGAACAAGATATTTTTCATAAATTAACACTGCAATCCAAACCCCCTTTATGCTGATGATGGAGGCTGGGGATTGGATTGGGTGGAAGTGTCTCTCCACCCAGGCCTGCTAGTCAGCATTCTCCATTCTGCCCCTCAAATGTGTGGGCAGCTGGAAGCATCACCTGTGAGAAGTTCTGAAACAGGGAATTTTGTGGGCAGGGAGCAGCTGACCGTCCTTCATAGTTAAAGCCTTGAAGCCGAGCAGTCCAAAATAACTTGCTGACCTTTGCCAAATGGTTTCAATAGGACAGTTGATTATTCCACTCATTTCTATTTTGAGGGTCTTACTCCTTTTTTTCAATTTCTAAGGAATATAGAACTGGGTAATATAGAATAAGTCCTGCTGTCATCTAGTCTTAGAGAATGTAAGGAATACATTTTTTGTATGGAATAATCCTGCTTGCTCACTTACCAATGGCAAAGATTGCTCCTTGTGCAAGCTCTGCAGACACATCAGTGCAGTAATCTCTTAGCTCCTCTAGTATCTGCTGCACATTCTCATCATTCACCAACTTGCACAGAATCTCCATTTTCTGACACTTGATGTAATGTGGCTCTGAATATGAGCAGAAGAACTTCTTGTAATGGCTGCTGAAATTACCAGGGAGGCTGTCTAAGATCTGGCGCACATGACACAAAGCAGTGAAACAGAGTTCCCTACTCTCAGAGGTGCAAGCAGCCAGTAGCGGGCCCTTTACTCTCACCAGCACATCGTCTTGCACATGTGGAAAGTCTCTGGCCAGCACTAAGAAAAGTTTAGTGGCAGCCATCACCACACTGGAACTGCTACTCTTGAGATAGCCATCCAGTAAGTTAAGGATGTCGAAGAGCTCTTCTTCAGAGCGGGGCTTGTAGCGCAACAGAAAGGTCAGCACCTCACTCTGTCCCCACTGATCTAGGTCAGGCATCCTGCCAAAAGAAGAAACCAGAATCAGCACAATGATTGGAATTGGTAATTGCAAGGCTTTAACTTGGCTCCTGCAATCTGCAGACCAATTCTTTCACAGATTTGCAACTTCAGCCACAATCAGATCTAAAGATACATATCAACAAGATGAAACACCTGACCAATCAACTGGTGGCTGCAGGAAAACGAATTCTTCACAGAAGAGGTATCAGCATTTCCACATTACTTTATAATTTAGGCATGCAGAAACTTGAGCCTTTAGAATTCAACAGATCTATTTTTCAAGTAGATATGTAGTAATTACCAGAAGATGTTTTCTGGCACAGGTGTGACTTGGCCTGAAACCACCCTAACTTTCCCTAAATGAAGAGGATGAAAAGCAAACTGAAGAGTTTGGTGGATGCAAAAAAAAATTGCTGCTAATATAAAAGCCAGTGGGGTTCTATGAAAATGCTGCCTATTGAAGTTAGGCAGGAAGAAAATGAAAAGAGGGCCAATCTCCACCTCAGCTAGTCATATGCTCAAATAATAATAATAATAAAATTTTACTTCTGAGTCGCCTATCTGACCGAGTTAACGGCCACTCTAGGCGACGTACAATGATACAATATAATAAATCAATAAAACCACAATTCGTCTTGAATCAGCATTAAAAACTAACCCATCCCAGAAATCCCATAGGCCTGCCTGAACAGCCAGGTCTTCAAGGCCTGGCGGAAACCTATCAGGGAGGGGGCATGGCGAAGATCGAAAGGAAGGGAATTCCAGAGGGTGGGGGCCACAATCGAAAATGCCCTCTCTCTAGTCCGCACCAGCCTCGCTGTTTTGACTGGTGGGACCGAGAGAAGGTCTTGTGTGGCTGATCTCGTCAGGCGGCCTAATTGGTGATGCTGGAGGCGCTCCTTCAGATAAACTGGGCCGAAACCAATCTGATTAGTTCTGCCTAGCAGAGCAAGTGGTAACAGCAATCCATCTATGAATCCCTTCCTACACTGCAGGAAAATATTTTGCATTTTTTTTAAAAAAAATCCACACATATTTAACAGAAATGTAATAATTACATTAAAATTAACCCATCACGACCACATATTATCACAGAAAGATATTCAGATGTTATGGATACTTTCAGCATTGGATGGATGCATTCAGAATTCTAGAATGGAAAAGTTACAGTCTCACATTTGTATGATGCAAACTGAGAAAGCTTAGTGTATATTAGTAGCCTTCAATCCAAATCTGTTAGTTTTACCCCATACTTGTACTAAACAAATGTTTGATTCCCTGCTTTGTAAACAATCCTAGCAAAAAAATTCCAAAATTATACCAGTTACATTACTAGCATCAGATGTTCAACGGCATCTCAAAACCATCAAAAGATTTAATAGGTTCAAAGGTACACCCCCATCTATAACTAATATCCAAACATTCATTTTGGCAAGGCCCATAACAAGCAAGTTCTCAGTGCTGTACCCATCATAACCCAAACTGGACTGTCAGCTGAGTATTATCCATTGGCTGGCATCAGAATTTGCAGGCTAACCATCCATTTTCCGTATTTTATTACTTTCCCATCAAAATGATCCACAAAGTGAATTACATTGAACACACAGCATTAGTGCAGTACATAGATATTTCCGCAACCCCACATAAGTGTGGCACATCAGCTTCATCAAGAGTATTTGCTGGCAGCTGGTTTCTGCAAATTCACAAACACAAAGGAATCCACGTACTCTTTCACAGGAGAACATACCTATTGAGAAGATGATGGGCAATGGGCTTATTGATGACAACTCCTCCCTCATGTGCCAGGATCTCTTCTAGTGCCCTCAGACAATTCACCACTACAATAGGATCCTGGTCACGAAGCAAACTATATAACTCATTAACTAGTGCACCATCTGTCAAAAAAAAAAGCATGCAAGTTAGAAAATCCTAGTTCAATAGGAGAATGCCTCTTGCAGGTAGCAGTCATGCGGTGTGTATGCTCATGTAACAAAATAATTCAATCCCCTCAATAATATGTCACAGTCTTCAAAGTACTGCTGCTAAATGATTGGGGAGGGGAAGAGGAGGAGAGTTTTAACCAGCAGAACAAACCTGCTGTGAAACTGGTTTCTAGTCTTAAAAGGACTTCGACAGAATATTTGCTCAGTGAAACTATGGTACAGCATTTGTGCTCTGGTCTCTGCATTACAGCATAATAACATGCCCCCATTTTTATTCTAATGTTGCAGGAGGAGTGAAGTTGGAGAAAGTGAAAAATAAATGTGCATATTTACCCACTTCACAGTCTCCTTGGAGTTTCTGCAGTTTTGCACATCCAAGAACAGCTACTCTCCTGACATAGGATGCTTTGTCTCGCAGTCCATTCAGGATTGGCTGTTGGATGTACTCCTGTATGCTAGGCATCCTAGGAACATTAAAAGCCATCATGTTCCAAGTCCTCCTAAATCCTTGCTCGTGTATTTTATGTTACCTTACAACCTGATGTTCAGTACACTAATTTGAGGCCCCCTTGACACTGCTGCTGTGAGAGAAGACTTCTATGCATTAGATAAGACAAGGAACAGCCTTCCATTCTACATACACAACTTTAAACTAGCTTCAAAACAACTGAGAAAGGTCACCCCAAAGTACTTCTCATCTTAATTCCTTGCCTTGCCACATATTTTGTGTAGTAGGCATTTATAATCATGTAGCCCTTTGTCACTTTATAAGGTGGTACTAGTGATGTAATTTCAAAGGTCTGATTTACCTAGAGCAGCCCAACAAGTTTATAATTCAACTGGCACCTAATCCCTGGCAAGCAGGGCAGCAAGCTATTGCAGTAAAACTTTCCTCATGCCTTTGCAAAGAGCAGTACAGAGATGTACCTTCTTTTCATTGACCAGGCATTGGATCTGCACCCCTGAACTAGTGTGAGGACAATACTTACACGTATGCACCATTACATAGACTTAAGCCAAAGCCTAAGATTTATAATGCTAAGGATTCATGTCATAAAAGCATTAACCCAGGTTTGGGGAACCTCAGGCCCAGAGGCCAAATGCAGCCCCACAGGCCTCTCTATCAGGACCCGAGAACTTTCCCCAACCACACACCTCTCCTCAGGTAACACCTTTTTCCAGCTGCTGCTCTGCACCTTCCTTGAATGCTTTCGCCTGGCTGGAATGTGTCCTTCAACATTTATAATGCTTCCTGCTTGCCTGGATGGAGGATAGAGGTGTGTGCACGTATGCATGGAAATTAGCCTTCTGTACAAAGGTAAATTTAACATTGGTTGCTCCACCCACTTTTGCTTCTGGTCTCATCCACCATGGGCATGTGGCCCAGAGGGAATGTGGCCCTCAGGTTGAAATAGATTCCCCACCCCTGAATTAAAGAACAAGTTTTTTTCCTTATATGTGTTTATAATGAAGGCCAAAACAAGCAGCACCACTCTAGTTTGAAAATTATATAGTTTTGTTACCTGAAACTACACATGCTGCGCAGGGCCAGGCCCCTAACCATGGGGTTGGGATCTGAGCAGTCTTTGCAAAGGGTGTTGATAGCTAAGAGAGCTAGATCTGGCTTCCGTGGAGCATATGTGCACATATACAAGTATACTAGCTTCTTCTGAACAATGTCCACCGTGGCACTAGCTTTAACCATCTCCATAAAGACACTGGAAACATCTACACCTTGGGTCATGTGCCTGCAAGTAAGAGATAAAATATTTAAACACCACACCTATGGCTATTAACCTACTTTAAAATTACAAGATGCTGCAATAATGGTCATAGCCAGTGAATAAACCATAACCAATTCTTAAACGTGTTAGGAGAAAGGTAGCAAGTTCACCCTGTAAAATTCTAGGAGGGAAAAAGTTTACCTGCATTTTCCTTAATGCAACAAATCAAACTGAAATTCATGTTCTGTAGTTGTAGTCAACTAACTCCTACTCAGAGTAGACCCATAGAAATTAATGAACCTATGTTTAACAACGCAATCCGAACCATGTGCACTCAGAAGTAATTCCTATTGAATTCAGTGGGGTTTACTCCCAGATAAATGGAGTTAGGATTGCAGCCTAAGTCATGAACCAAATTCCACACTTGGAACAATTTAGGCAAATTATTTTTATTTATTATTTACTAGATGTATATTCTGCCCTTCCTCCCAGTCAGAGCCCAGGGTGATAAACAAAAGCACTAAAAACACTCTAAAACATCATAAAAACAAGTTTTAAAAATATATTATAACAAATCCTTAAAAACATATTAAGACAAAACATCTTTAAAAACATCTTTTTTAAAAAAAGATTTAAAAACATCTTTTTTAGAAAAGCTTTAAAGACGTATTAAAAGGCAATTCCAACACAAATGCAGACTGGGATAAGGTCTCCACTTAAAAGGCTTGTTGAAAGAGGAAGGTCTTCAGTAGGTGCCAAAAAGATAACAGAGATGGAGTCCTACATATCCCATACTTTGCACAACTAATTGGTTTATTCCTAAGTGACCTGCACCTTTTCAAGGGCTCAAACTGGGTAACGGTTAAGTATAAGTTTGCAAAATATAGTTTATCTTGACCATGACACATGTTGTAGCTAGCAAAGGAGATACAGCTGTGTCTGTTGTTATTTTCTACAACTGAAGAAACTGATACCAGGCTGCATGTATACATTTGAAAGAGTATAATGAAATCTTAAACGCCACAAAGGGACACAAACATGACTTGGTAGTTGGGGCATGCTTCAGGGCTATACATATCTCTTAAGTCTCTCTTTATGAGTTGCAGAAACATAATTTTGCAAAATAAAAAGTATATGCAAATATAATGTATACTGCTGATTGTGTTCCTCTGTTCTTGGTACACAATTTGAGGGATGTTTGTGCAGTTTTATTTTCTTTTTAAAGCATGGATAATATTTGCTTGTCATGGACAAAGTTATAAGAACAAGCAATTGGAAGACTGAGAAAGAGTCAAAGGAAGTTATGCTGTATTGCACAAGATCTTCACCTCTGATCAAAGATTTCCGTTTAGGCACCAAGCAACCACAGACACTACTACTTCTGCTTAAGTTCCAAGCAATCACAGATGCTGCTATTTTATTTAACTCTACAGCTGTGATAGCTAGGAACCAGTATTCTACAAAAACCAAGCTCTCTGGCAGGTTTGTCAAAATACAGCACAGATGCACAGACCATAAGTAATCAAAGCCTTGAATGCTGCAACTCAACTTTTTCCTATCGGGTACCCTCTAAACATTTTGGACTACAGCAACTGGCTCTCTCTTAACGAGATTATTATGCTTTCCATTGATATAACCAGATATAATGACAACAGAGGATTTATGTAACTTTAAAGTTGACAACAAGGACATTGTTATCATTGATATAACCAGCTCAATGTGATCTAATATATCTTTTCCTAATAAAATGTTTGCCTGTCTGCATAGGCTTCCAACACGTTTCTGGGCTGAATTCAAAGTGCTTGCTTGTACAGGTGGGGTTTTTAATATGATGTAACTGTGCTTTGGTTGCAGTTTAATTTATTAATTTATATACTGCTTAATACTGCAGCTTTTATTTCTCTGTGGTTGGTTTGTTCATTTAATTGCCTGTATTTGGTTGTTTAATTGGTTTTATTTTATGTTGCCTAAAGACTTCAGAGCAAGGAAATTATTATTATAAAATAATAACAATTAGCCAAACTAATAACAACCAACTAGGGTCACAAGATAATCGGTTCATACGCAAGTGATTGACTGAAAATATCCATCATTTCATGAACCCACAACTACAACGCCTGTAGAACAAGCAAGTTGTACATTCCACAGCAGTCCAGGCTACAGACCTGATCACTCGTTGGATAACATTCCTGTAGCGGAGACGGTCAGCTTGCACATGAGGGTTAGACAAAGCTCTCTTCAGCTCCTTCACTGTGTCCTCTGAGCCTAAGTATGGCATCCTGTAGAGTTTGGACTGGCTCTAAACATTTAGGAAGTAACGACTGCAGAAAAATCTAGGGTAAGAACATAAAAAGAACCCTGCCAGGTCAAACCAAAGGCCTACCTAGTACAGCAAACTTGTTTGCAAGTGGCCAACTAGATGCAGAATACCAGGGCAATGGCCCTCTGCCACTGATATTCCCCAGCAACTGATATTTATTTGAGAGATATATTGCTGTTGATACTGGGAATTCCATACAGCTATATCATGACTACTAGCAGCAGCCATTGACACAGCCTTATAACCCCCTCCCCATACTTGGCAGTGGCTCTCCAATGTTTCAGACAAAGGTCTTTCCAGCCCTACCTAGAGAGTTCACAGGGTGAAACTGAGATCTTTTGTTCGGAAAGCATGCCTTGCCCTAAAACTCTTTCCCACATTCGCAGCCCTGAAGACCCAGTGCTATTACCTTGCAAGCAGAGCTTGGAAAAGTTACTTTTTTGAACTACAACTCCCATCAGCCCAATCCAGTAGCCATGCTGGCTGGGGCTGATGGGAGTTGTAGTTCAAAAAAGTAACTTTTCCAAGCTCTGCTTGCAAGTCACTAAGCTCTGCCAGAAAGAAGGACAGCACCTGCTATCATGGAAACACCCAGCAGGAAAGAGGGAGGGAGGGACATCATCCACAGCCAGGGTCGTTGGTAGAATTTATTTACACATACCTGCAGAAAAATCTCGCCTGTTCCACTCTGTTCACTTTCATGCAGACCTGAAAGGAGCTAAAATCTTCCAGGTTCTCTGCCGACTTCTTCCGCTTTTCACTTGCAAATCAGCGAAGCCTCTGGGGGGGGGGGGGGACATCAGAATGAGCGCAGTAACATAAAACAAGCAAGGCACAGAGGTTGCCTTTTGTTTTACTGCTTTGAAATCATCACGCCCCGTCTTGTATTTTAAATGCCTCAGGACAAAGCAGACATTCAGGATATGAACAAACCTTCCCGTTATATTTTTACCTGTGGTCTAGACTTGAAAGGGAAGGGACTGCAACTTGCAGGTTCTCCTTTGTTGCAGTAGGTTGCAAACATCATATCCTCTCTCTCCCCTCATAAAAACCAAGATGGGATAGTGGTGATGCCTTGCCTAAACTCTAGGTGTTGTTGACAGACAAAAACTCCACTCGGAAAGCCCTGAAAAGTACAGTGGCAGGAAAGGTTGCACTTGTTAAATTTCTACTTGTTATGCAGCCTTTTAAAGGCACAGGAGACTAATCCAGTTGAAGTCCAACACTATATTAGCTATGTTGAAACATATCCCAATAAACTATGGGTGCAAAATTTAAAACTGCTGCTTCAGTTTTTGACAGTGGCTTTAGCAAGCAAACACTTCAGTCCCAGGTGCAATCCTAAACACACTTACATGGGAATAAAAGTCCTATTACCCTAAAAATCCTATTGCTCTGGTATCCTCCTGGTTGGATTACTGTAATGCTTTGTATGTGGAGTTACTCTGAAAAATGGTTTGAAAGCTTCAACTATTACACAACTCAGCTACTAGAACTTTGGCTGGTATCCCTGATGCATCCCTGTTTGATGCCTGATTCCACTTTCAATGGATCACTTTGAGAGCCACTGTTATCCAAAATTTGTTGCTGTCATGTTGTAACGGAGGAGTCGCAAAATATTCACAAATTTATCAGAGCATCCAATTTTCAGGATGGTCCAGAGAATGGTTTAATTTACAGTATCAAAGGCCTTAGATCAATAAACGCCATATACAGAGGTTGGTTTTGCTCCCTGCATTTTTCTTGAAGCTGTCATGCAGTGAAGATCATGTCCACTGTCCCCCTGGAAGGGCAGAAACCATTTTGGGATTCAGGGAGGATGTCTTCTGAGATAGGCAGGAGGCGATTTGCAAGGATCCTTGCAAGGATTTTACCTGCGGTAACTAGAAGAGACATGCCTTGGTAGTTCCCACAATCTGTTCTATAATCCTTCTTGAAAAGAGAGATAATTATGGCATCCCTAAAGTCTTCTGGGATCTCCTCCCTCATCCAGATTTTTTGGATGAGCTTATGAAGTTGTTGTGTAAGTTCAGACCCACCTTTATTGGTTCCCTATTTGTAACCACCCAATTCAAGGTGCTGCTTCTTCCTTTAAAACCCTACATGGCATATGTCCCAAATGTCTGAAAGTGATTTTTTCCATATCAACCTGCCAGTGCATTAAAATAGTGACAGCAGGCCTTTTGTCTTATGCCATCTATAAAAGAAATAAATGCACGTACAAAAGGGAGAGCCTTTCCTGTGGTTGAACCCTGACTCTGGAATGCCTATTTAAGGGAGTTACGACTGGTGTCACCACTGTTTTCCTTTTGATGCCAGGTTAAAACTTTTTTATTTGTCCAGGCATTTTAAATTATTGTGCTTTTAGCAGGTTAGATAAATATGTCGTCAATCAATGTTTTATTGTATTATTTCATGTTATAATGGGATTGCTTGGTGATGAAGAGTGGGATATAAATTTTACAAATAAGATATTGTATTGTACATGTCAAAGTCTTATGTACACCATCCATGACTCATTTTTGGCCAACTGTGCAGGTAATACATTTTTAACAATTAAAATAATAAATATTGAAAGCCAAAGGACTTATTTCCAAGTAAACATGTTCAGCAATGAAAAGAGTTTTGTCTTTTTCTTGCCAACTGCACACTTCTCTTTTTGCTGTTTAACTGTCTACTTACAATTTTGCTTTTTTGTGTCTTTGGTAAATCTGGCCAGTGAAATGTTGCTTTAAAAGGCTTGCCTGCTGGACTAAGTATTACTTGAAGCAAGAAGAGGTAGGCAGCAACACTAACCCTGCAATCCTCTGCCTACCTAATCTTGAACTCAGTGGGACTTACTTCTGAGTAGACACGTCGGCATTTTGTGTTGCGCGTTTCCAAAACATAGATTCTTCATCACTATTTATAAACAAAACTAATTAAACTCATAGACTGAATTCATTTTTAAACTCACGAACAGCTCACCTGCCTTTCAAAAAAAACCGCCCTCTTCCTACTGTCCCGCATTTTGATTATTCTAATCGGATCCGAAAGTGAGAGATGCTCTTAAATTTACATTATCTGTTTGCTTCACAAACCTGCTCAAATAACTCCACCGAACAGAAAGCCTAATGCGCATGCGCTAATAGCTAAAACATAGATTTATAGGTATAGACTTAAACGGAGTCCAGCTTCCGCGTTGACTTAGAACGTTTATACATGTATTTTGATTTAGCAGGGCCAAAAACTCAGGGCGCCCACATGCAAGTAAATGGAGCACAAGGCTTCTGTAAGCAATGGGGCGGGGCGGAATAGGGAAATTATGAGTGAAGAAGGCTGATGGAGGCGCTTCATAGCAAAAACGGCCCGCAGGGAGGAAAATGGCTCATCCTCACCTTAAACGTCGCTGCTGAGTTCTCAGCCCTCCCCCGACCCTTGAGCTTGCGTTTTCCTGAAGAGATGAAACACCAGGAGACCGGATACATCTGGACTGCTCATCAGTCACAGAAAATATCTGCAAATACAGGACTACATTGCAAGGCTGTCATAAAACTTCTCCCTTAGTCGCAGTCCTCCAATATGTATAACGTTGGAGTATATTCACATGCCCATCCTCCTCGGGGCGATTTAAAAAATGTTTAAAAACTAAACACACGCACGCATTTTCTACTTGAAATAAGACCTACCTCAAATAGAGCGTAGTCTCTTTTTTGTTGCTACCTTTAGTTTGAGAAGGGCTGCTGCCCAGTCACAGCTATACTATAATCCTGGATTTCCCCACTGCTTCTTATGAACAGCTGCCTTCCCAGTAGAGACACTCCCCTAATAAAAAAAGTAACCCGAAGGAGTCGTCACCAACCGAAAATTTATCAGTCTACTTTCTGAAGGACTACGTTTTCCACGCCAAGCGGCTGAACAAATAAGTACACGGCACATCTGCCCATGCGCACTTTCCTGGTTGTACTGTACAGAGTGTACTCTTTTTTACGTTTCGCTGGAAGAAGAGCGTCTACCGTAGCGCCCCGTGAGCGGGAGAACTGTTGTTTCATTGTTTGATTTTTCGGCGGGAAGAGCAGCTTGAGATCTGAACGAGGGAGAGGGACCCAGTGATTTTTCCTGCACAGATGGAGGAAGCCTTCTAAGTTCTAGTACAGGCGTCCCAATTCAATTCATTGCAAAGCGTTTATATATCGAGGGGAGCCGCGCGTCCCGCCTGTTACCTTTTCGCGTCCCACAGGCCTGCAAAGTACAGTAAGCTTCCTTACTTTTCCTCGCTACATCCTGATTTGTAAGGTGAGAGACGGGATCGTGTCAGCTCTGGACCAACGTGTGTGAACATCACGAACGATTCTGGAACCAGATGCGAAACATCTGCAAACTCCATTAAGTAGCCGTGCGCGAGCGCCTGCCTGTATTTTCCTACAGATTCCTGTGGCCTGAGCCTGTATGGGTTCATTCGGAATCCCCATATAATTCAGTGGTATGCACAGGATTGCATATTGCAAGCTGTAGAATATACTGCTGAATAAATCTGCATCTCGCTGTCCATCTACACTGCTAAGCACGTGAGGTATCCGAAACGATGATATGAAGAGTTAGGTGTGACTAACTGCGTAGGATTGCAGCCCCTTTATTGCAAGACCTGTGCCTCATTTTTTTCTTCCAATATTTCTGTACCATCCTATAACTTTAGTGCCTTTTGCAATATCCTGTCCCCTCCTACTTCCTCCTTCACGCTGATGAAAGTCCAAACAGTTAGATCATCATACTTATTTGTATAGAATAAGCCCTATTTTCTGGGGCTCATATTTAAAATCTGCCTGGCAATCCTATTCCCAATCCTTCATGTTTTCACGGGTACTTTCATGGTTACCCAGTGCTCCCTTAATTAGGTTATGATAATAAAACAACTGTTCTCTTTGTGGAAGCATCCTAATGGTGTTTCTATTGAAATAACTAGAACAAAAATTGAGTGCAGTGTTGCATGGAAGACAATATTACATAACCAGCTAGATATTTATACAGTAGGGCCCCACTCATATGGCGGGTTTCGTTCTGGACTGTCACTGTAAAGCAAAATCCGCTGTAAAGCAGAACGCATTGACTAACATTGACAAAAGTGGTGCCCAATGCCCGAAAATCGCCATAAAACCGGAACAAGTGCCGTAGGAGCGGGGCCTTTCTGCAATTGACAACCACTGTATTGGTGGAATGCTGTAAAGTAGATCGCTGCAAAGCGGGGCCCTACTGTAGTCAGATTAGCTGCTGTTAATTGATGTTTGGGTTCCACAGAAGCTCATGTTGTCCAAGGTTTAAACGAAGGATAGGAAACCTGTGGCCCTCCAGATGTTGGTGGACTCCATCATTTCTGACCATTGGCCATACTGGTGGGGCTGATGGACGTTGGCGTTCACCATCATCTGGAGAGCCACAACTTCTCTATCTCTGCTTTAAACATTCCCTGTCATCAGAACAGGATATTTGTAGTCTAACATCCTAAGTACATGAAAGATTGCTTGTGAATCATTCTTGGCTGCCATGTCTATGTGATCCTTATACACATACTAGGTTCCTTGCGCTCAGAGGCATTCAAGGTGATTTTCGTAGAACGGGTAGGGAACCTGTGGCCCTCCAAATGTTGTTGGACGTACTGCTCCTGTCATCCTTGGCTGTTGCCCATGCTGGCTGGGGCTGATGGGAGTTGGAGTTCAACAACATCTATAAGCCCACAGAGTCAGTTGGCTAATTATCTTGCAAATATTATACATGGAACTTGATGCATAATAGTTACTCTGCTCCTCGCATTAGGAAGGTTAAACTTTAGCAAGTGAAAACATAGGTGTTGATCCCCTATCATGTGACCAAATAACAGACTGTGCTCTGGTTGGTGGTGAATGAAACTACAAGGACCAATAGGATTGCTCTCTCATATTTGTAGTACTAAATAAATCATTAATTCAGTACTCGTTATTGATGTTTATCCTGCCCGTCTTTCAAGGAGCTCAGAGCAGCATACATATTTTCGTGGCCATTTTATCATCACAACAATTCTGCAAAGTAATTTAAGTTGAAACATAATGACTGGCTGAAAGTTACCTAGTGAGCTTCATTAACCGAGAGAGGTTTGAACCCAGTGCTCATCAGTCCAACTGCAATACTAACCACTTTGTTATTTTAATCATTTACAACCGGGCTTTCTGTCATTCAGTGTCCAAGGCAGCTTACATCAAACCATAAAAGTATAAATTATAGCAATGAAAAATAAATCAACAGTGAAAACAGCAGGCACCACACTTCTATCATTGTGCTGTTTTTATTGAGAGAGTAATAGCAGAATCTTAACCATGTCTACTCAGAAGTAAGTCCTGAATTCAGTGCAGTTTACTCCCAGGTAAGCGAGATTAGGATTGGAGCCTAATACTGCAGTCCTATGCATACTCACCTGGAAGTAAGCCCCACTGAACACAGTGGCCTTACATCTGAGTAAACATGCAATCTCAGTGCAATCCTATACAAGCATACTAAGAAGTAAGAATTTTCAATGGGACTTACTCCCTGATCTGTATACTGGATTGCAGCTTTAGTCCTATAGGATTTATTTCCCGTTACATCTATTAAGGATTGCAATAAACACTACATTTAGTGGGATTGTCTTCTAAATGCATTTTGGATTAGGCTGTAAGCACCACTATCCCAACCCCAGTCTCATTTTTTACCTTTATTTGTGAATCAATTTATTCCTGTTACATATTAATGATGACATGCTATGGTCTGATCCAGCAGGGCCTTTTTTATGATCAGTTCATATCCTTGATGACTATGCATCTCATTCTGGGTATACGTATCTCAGTCTTTATTTCTTGTTGATCCAGTTCTGTGGCCATCAGCAACTTTACTGATGCCTCTATCCATCCTTGTTTTCTGAGTTTTTTGTAGTATTCAAAATTTCCCCCTTGCTTTTACAGGAGCTAGACTGATGAATGGGACTCTCATCGCAGACACACCTATTGCAGTGGATTTTTGGAATATCAGAAAAGCTGGGCAGGCTCGCTTGTTCTTTCTTTCTCACATGCACACTGACCATACAGTGGGGCTTTCTAGCACCTGGAACCGACCTATTTATTGTTCTTCTGTTACTGGTCAAATCCTGCATCTTAGACTGAAGGTAGACCTAGATACAGGTGCATGGTCTTATCATACCCTGCCATTTATATTAGGGAACACCTAGAGTTGACTCTACCATGCCTTCATCTTGATTCTAGGTGGCTGAGCGATGGATCCGCCCTCTGGAAGTGGGAGAGAGCCATGTCATGGCCTTGGATGAAGTGGGCAGGGAGACCATGACAGTGACCTTGATAGATGCTAACCACTGTCCTGGTTCTGTCATGTTCCTCTTTGAAGGTTACTTTGGTGCCATCCTCTACACAGGTATGAACTTCCTTGTTTATGAGACACAGGAGGCTCACATTTTGGATTTCATTTTCTTCTCTGTTCCAGCCTTGCTACCCCTTAATTTGTCTCTCAGCACTAACATCTTCTTGACTATTTTAAAAATTATTTACTTACATTTATACACTACTTTTCTTCTGACATGGAAACCAAGGCAGCATACACGTAGTTCCCAGCCAGGCACTGACTAGACTCATACCTGCTTAGTTTCAGCAAGGTACTGGCCTCATAAACCGCCCAGAGAGCATGTAAACCGCCCAGAGAGCTTCGGCTATGGGGTGGTATATAAACGTAATAAATAAATAAATGTGCTTTCAGACCATATCTTGGAGAGTATCCATGTTACCCTGTTGCAACAAAATCAACAAAGAGTATTGTGACACCTTAAAAATGAAGTGGACTCCAGTCCACAAAAGCTTATGCCATAATACATTTATTTAAGGTTCTTGACTGCACCTTTTAACTGGTACTTTGGTGGTGGTGGGTACTTTGTAAAAGCAGACTCCACAAGTGAGGCCTCCCACTTCTGTAGCTGTGCAGCATTCTCACTTCTAGGCTATGATGGTGCAGTGGCCTCCCACAGCCTGGTGTTCTCCAGATGTTTTGGACTACAGTTCCTGTCAGCCGTGCTTGCTGTGGTTGATGGGATTATATCTGGAGGGAACCAGGTTGGGGAAGACTAGCCCAGTGTTTCTTTGGTTGTGGGAGAACAAAATTTACATCCCAGTCAGTAGTAGCTATAGAGAAGTCACTATTGTCTTAGATGAGCTAGCCACATAAGGTTGTTGCAAGGATAAACGAAAGAAGAATTTTTACACTTGAAAATTCTATAGAAGCAATTAATAATAACCTTTAGTGCCCTGTTTTCTGCTGCAACAACCAAAGAAGCTGGCTTTACTTTACGAGCTTACTCATTTGGAACTTTAATCATGATTTCAGCTTTAAACTTCCAAGCAGCTGTTTCCCCTGATGGGTCTGTGATATCTGTGTCTTACCAGGTGATTTCCGTTACACTCCCAGCATGCAACAGGAGACAGCTCTGAAGAACTCGAAGCTTATCAACAGTCTCTACCTGGACAATACTAACTGCCACCCCAAGATTATCATACCATCCAGGCAAAACGCCACTGAACAGATCAAAGAGGTGATCAAAGCACACCCCCATCACCTGGTTAAGATTGGTAAGCAGATTTGGAAAATGTTTCTTAAACTGAGTGGGGAGCCTGTGGCCCTCCAGATGTTGCTGAACTACAGCTTCCATCATCACAGATCATTGGCTATACTGGCTGAGGCTGATGGGAGCTAGAGGCCAACATCTGAATGGCCACGGGTTCCCCATCCCTGTGTTAGTTGAGGCACAGTTTAAAAATCACTGAATTGAGAATCCTTAGAATAGGGTGGTCAACAGACCAGAATTTTCAGTTCTCTCCAGAAAGGAACACATACATGGAATTAATCTAATGAATTCAGGATATTGAAGAAGTCTAACTTTTTAAAGTGGGGTTTCCAAGCACATTTTCCCCTGAAGTCATATGTGAAAAGAGGTCCCATACAATGAATTTCTTGAAGGACAATGTAAATCCACAGAATCCAGATATGTATCCACAAATGATACATTCACAGTTGAGTTTAGCAGCACAAGGATCATTAATCATTGCAGGAGGTGCTCACTAATGGACAAGAAAGTGTTTAATTTCCTTGAAATCTTGAACTCCAAAGTAAGGGTCTGACAGCTAAGCTGCAGCTCTATCAGAAGCCCTGAGCTTCAGGTACTATTAGCTGCTGAATAAACTTCACTGTGCCTCGTGCCATCTGAGCTTTGAAATACAGTTCTTTGTCCTTTTCTAGGTACCTACAGTTTAGGAAAAGAGTCACTCTTGGTGGAACTGGCCCAAGAATTTCACACCTGGATTGTAGTAAGTCCTCAGAAGCTGGAACTTATGAAACTGCTGGAGATGGAGGATGTATTCACATCTGAGAAAGGGGCTGGTTGGATTCATGCTGTGGATTTTTCAGAAATCCGTCAAGCAACTATGATCAGCTGGAACCAGAGTCATCCCACCATAGCTATTCTCCCTACAAGCCGGCCAGTGAAGATCAACCACCCTGATGTCCACGTTGTTCCCTACTCAGACCACTCATCTTTCCAAGAGTTACTAGAGTTTGTAGCTTGGATAAAGCCTTGCTCCATAATCCCAGTGGTAAAGCAAGAAGTTTGTCAGATATATTTTCAACAATATTTAAGATCTAAAAGTTACTCAGTTCTGGAGTCCAAAGTCCCCTATTCAGTGAAAAGATTCATGCAGAAGCAAAACCACAATAATTGGGAAAGACCCTCAAAGCTACTGAAACTGACTACCTGTCACCATGTGCCCAGAGGGGTTTGGTTTGACTCCCCAGAAAAATGTACCAGTGAGAGTGAAAATGACTGTGATGCAGAGGTTTCCCAGCAAAGCTGCCCAGAACCCACGGAGAAATCTAAAGATGAATGTGTTGGGAAAGAGATGAAAGAAATAATGGGAGAGCCAAAAAATCTCGAGAGCCAGAGAGCAATAAAATCTGAATCTATGACATCTTCAAAGCATGAGCTGAAAGGCAGTGTTGTCAATCAGTGTCAGACTATGACATTAACAAACACTCACTGGTATGAGAGGGATGCAAGGTCCATATCAAAAAGATCTCCATGTTCCTCTGCAAAGAGTGACTGTCTGGGTCAATTGGCCTTGGAGAACCATGCCCCCTCAACATCAACACATGCTGTTCAGACTGATACAGATGACACATCTGCCTCTCCAGCGGACGTAACATTCCAGCTTGTCGGTGAACAGACTTCCCAAGGCCTTCTTCAGGAATATGACTTGTCTCCACTCAGTACCCCAAAGCAATGGTCTCTTCAAAACTTTGATTGGCAAGTAGAAAAGTACTTAAAGAGAGGGAAAGGACCCAAATGCATGGAGGAAGGAGCAGGGCAGATTTGTACTTGGGAAAAAGGTAAAAGTGAAACCCTGAAGCAAGTGTCACAGCAGGTATCCATGGAATGATCTCAGTGTCCAAGTGGGACTTGCAAGCAAGTTTTGCCAGTCATTTGTCAAACTAGTTCTTGTACAACTACAGTAGGGCCCAGCTTCTCTGCGTTCTGCTAATAAGGCGCCAGCGGGTGATCAGCTGGAAGGGAGACTGGAGCTCCCCGCTCTCCAGCTGATCTCAACGGAGGAGGGGAAGATCAGCTGTAGAGAGCTAAGCTGATCTCTTCTGGTGCGATCAGACTCCCGTGCTCGATCTGATTGTGCCGGAGGAGGGAAAGATCAGCTGTAGCGCACTACAACTGATCTCCTCGGGGTGGATCAGACTCCCACACTCCAGCTGATCACTCCAGAGGAGGGGAAGATCAGCTGTAGTGCACTACAGCTGATCTTTTCCTGCGCGATCAGCAGGTTAGGTTCCAAACCCCCGCGCTACAGCTGATCCGCTTTTCGGCGCTTTTCAGCGGGGGTCTGGAACCAAACCTGCCATATGAGTGGGCCCTACTGTAATTGTTGTGACCCTACAAAATCAGCAGTTTGCCTCAATCAACCCTCTGGAACTTTCTTCCCTATCTAGTAGGGCTACTTGCCATTGTTTATTGGACTGCCCAGTCAGAAGCTTCTGAGTATGTAGCTTCAGCTGTGTGGCATTTTTCATATGTTGAGAGGGAACCCCTGTATCGTTTCTTGGTTTATGAAATGCTATTAAGCATTCTCTGTCTTGAATTAAAGGCAGTGATGGCAGCATTCCTGACCGGGAAGCAGATGCTTGTTGGCAGGGAGATCCTGTTGTTTTTCTAGCAAAGTTTTTTTCTCTCTCGCAGTATTATTAAAGAGCCCAACAGGAAGTGTACACTGGCCAGACTCCTAGTTGTATTGATGAGAACAGGTTTTCTTCTGAATTAAAAAACAAAAATGACTTTGCTAGATTCTAGTAGTGTATGACTGGTATTTTAAATTTCCAGACAGACAGTTGTTTCCTCCTCAACATAGCTGGGGGAAGTGATGCTCTTAGCTTATATAAAACATTTTACTGCCCATAAGAGACAATCGGTGTTGAACTCCTGCAGTCATTGCTTGAGACTTTGCTTATGGACTCTTGGGAGGTATCAACACAATTACTGTAGCTAGCACATGCCCTAACTTTACTTTAGCCCCAGTCCAGTGACAATAGCCAGATACTGTGCAAACACATAATGGGATGTGTAGGGTAGCCCATTGGTTTCATCAGCAAAACCTGGGTTTTGCAGTGGATGGGAAGAGAAAAGTATACTCCAGTGTTAAGAGAGGGGAGAGCATTTCCTTATCACTCCTCTTATAGCAAATTAAGCTGGTGAGTACTATCGGGATTGTAGTCAAAACTGAGCCAAAAGAGGGCAGTATGAGCATACCAAAGGAAATCCCACGGTTTGCAGAAATACAAAAAACTGGAGAAAAAAACGCTAACAAGGGCAACTACCCCCCCACCCCAGAAAGCCAACAAGCCAACCCACAACCCATTGGAGGACTGAGCATACTTTGTGTCAACAGAATGCTGAGTGTCCTTTGAGAGAGGAAAAATCCTGAAAACTAGCGGGGAGGAGAATAGAATGGAATGTCCCAGAAGAGGGCGTATCTGGCTAGAATACTGAACAAAAGCACTCTATACCACAACTTTTTGTTGCAGACCCATTCATTTAAATAAAGTTTAGAAAATGGATGGAACCTTGTTGGAACTTGTCATTCTTTTTTTTCCCCTTTCTTTTTAAAGGGCTAGGTGAGCACTCCCACACTTGAGTGATTCATTGGGGAGCACTCAGCCTCTAAAAGCGCACTTGGAGGAAGCGGATTATCTGGATCCATTTCAGTCGGGCTTCAGGCCTGGACATGGGACTGAAACAGCCTTGGTCGCCTTGGTAGATGATATGAGGAGGGCATGGGATAGGGGCGAATGCACCTTCCTTGTCCTCCTTGATCTCTCAGCGGCTTTCGATACCGTTGACCACGTTATCCTCCTGGACCGCCTGAAGAGGTTAGGCATGGGGGGCACTGTATTGCAGTGGTTCCATTCCTTCCTCTCTGGTAGGTACCAAAGAGTGGCATTGGAGGATGAGGTCTCGGATCCTTGGCCTCTCACTTGTGGGGTGCCACAGGGTTCCATCCTCTTCCCGATGCTGTTCAACATCTGTATAAAGCCGCTGGGGGCAATCATCAGGAGATTTGGGCTGCAATGTCATCAGTATGCGGATGACACGCAGCTCTATCTCTCATTTAAATCTTCACCGAGGTTGGCTGTAGAATCCCTCTCCAAGTGCCTGGAGTCGGTGAGTGGCTGGATGGGAAGGAATAAGCTGAAGCTGAACCCTGACAAAACCGAGGTACTGTTTGTGGGAGACAAGGGAAGGCTGGGGGATGTGGACCTGGTGCTCAATGGGGTACGATTGCCCCTGAAAGACCAGGTCCGCAGCCTGGGGGTCATTCTTGACTCCCAGCTGTCCATGGAGGCTCAAGTTTCGGCTGTGAGCCGGGCAGCGCTGTATCAACTCCATCTGATACGGAGGCTGTGCCCCTACCTTCCCAACCATCTGCTCCCACCGGTGGTACATGCCCTGGTCACCTCTCGCCTAGACCACTGTAATGCGCTCTACATGGGGTTACCCTTGAAAATGGTCCGGAAGCTGCAACTGGTACAGAATGCGGTGGCTCGTCTGATTAAAGGCAGCTGCCGGCAAGATCACATCACTCCAGTGCTGAAGGAGTTGCACTGGCTACCGGTTGTTTACCGGGCCCAATTCAAGGTGTTGGTTTTGACCTTTAAAACCCTACACGGTTTTAGCCCAGTCTATCTGAAGGAGCGCCTCCAGCATTGTCAGGGATGCCGCTCAACAAGATCAGCCTCAGAAGACCTTCTCTCGATCCCACCGGTTAAAACAGCTAGACTGGTGAGGACTAGAGAGAGGGCTTTTTCAATTGTGGCCCCCACTTTGTGGAACTCTCTCCCAAATTATCTCCGCCATGCCCCTTCTATGATGAGCTTCCGCCGGGCCTTGAAGACCTGGCTCTTCAGGCAGGCTTTTGGGGTGGGTTAGGTTTTTACTGTTATGGTTTTAAATTTTAACATTTTAATGTATTGGTTTTTATCTTGTACGTCGCCCAGAGTGGCTGGACAACCAGCCAGATGGGCGACTAATAAATTTAATAAATAAAATAAATAAATAAAATAGTAGAAAAATAAAAACACTTCTAAAAAGACCACAAAACGAGCTGAGCTGAGTTGCTTATCACTAGTGTTACCAGAACCAGCGTCCATGACATGCATGCAAGTGGAGCAACATTCCAGAAGGCATTTGCAAGAGCAATGGTGCACCTACTGGGGGAAGAATAGCATTTTCCCAGTGACCACAGAAGTGCTACCTTGTGGGACAGTGGGTTGTATTCAACATGGCACTAAAACAATCATTCAGTCAGTGCAAGGATTTCTTCCACAACAGAAGGATCTCCCCCTCTCATCCCATGTGCCCCCTAAATCTGTTCTAGGGTTTCCACCAACTTTCCAGAGCAGATTTGGGGACGGCGGAGGGGGCATATGGGAGGGAGGAGAGTGGGGAAACCCTGTTGTTCTAGAGCAGTACCCAACTTGGAGGCCATGAAGTAATCCAGAGGGGCCACAAACAGTAAAGAAATGAATTTTTTTTTTAAAAAAAGACTTCATTCCCTGGACATTGTCTGCTCTCTACTGCTGCTACAGACAACACCTTCCCCTTGCTCCAACAAGACAGGAGGACTTTTGCTGAAGTGCTAGAGCATCTTTCAGGCACACCGAAGGCAGGCATCTTCCTATAAAATGTGGCAGATGCAAAAGGAGGCTTAAGGTGGAGCTACCAGGAAAAAGAGGGAATTACTATCACCAACTCCCATCTCCTTGTACTGCTGCTGCTGACAACACCCTTACTCAGAACGAGAGGAGAGGGCTTTTTGTGAAGCAAAACGAAGCAAGGCTGCAAGGAATGGCTGCTTTTCTCCTTCCTGGCAGCCAGCCTGCCTGTCTTTCTTGGCTCTTGATTCACTGCCATCTCCTTTTAACAATTCTTATTTGCGAGGCCGCCCAGATGTTGCCTTCATCCCTGATGGAGCCAAGGAGCAGTGAGGAAGCTCAGGACTTGCTCGCCCCCCATCTCTGAGGCTGTGTGTGCCAGCGTCCCCCCTTTCTTCCACCTACACTCTGCCCCCCCAATCTCTCTCCAAGATGCTGTGGAAGTTGAGGTTTCCCCCCTCCCACACATCCAAATGTATACACACCTGCAGATGCTTGCAGAAGGGGCAGGTGTGCATGTGCATGCGTGCACTGATCTGTCTTCTGCTCCACTCTCATTCCCCAAGCGCATGCCAACCAAGTCATCAGTTCTGATGATCATCCCAAGGCTTAAAAGCACTAACCCCCCTACTCAATCTATCCACTCTTTTGTCTTCACAATCTAGCATCTCCACAACTACCACATTGCTGCTTCTTTATTATTATTATTTAAAGCTCAGTAGGTTGGCTGAGGCTGGGGTCCACATACTGCAGCTGAAATGTATTTATTTAATTATTATTGCATTTATATCCCACCTTTCCTCCAAGTTGCTCAAGGTGGTGCACATAGTCTCCCCCTTTTCATTTACTCCTTATACCAACCCTGTGAGACAGGTCAGGCTGAGAGACTGTGTCTAGCCCAAGGTCACCCAGTGGGCTTCATGGCTGGGTGGGGATTTGAACCTGGATCTTAGTCCAACACTGTAACCCACTGGTGTTGGGAGACAGGACTGTACATCTTCAGACTATGTATGTGTGTGTGTGGGGATACCAATCTGATGAACCTTTGCATTAAGAAATGAGCAACGCCTCCCTGTCTGCAGGGAGCATTTTATGGAAAGGAATATCTGGAGATGTGATTTTGCACACACCATTTTTTCAATTAACAGAGGTTAAAATTACAATTAGCATAGGGGGGGTCATTAAATTTTTTGAGCTTATAAAGAGGGTCCCATACTCAAAAAGGTTGGAAACCACTGTTCTAGAGGTAACCCTAGTGCTAACACAAAAAGTTGGTTGAATACCACCCAGTATCTGGATCCTCCCATGGAGAGCCAGTGTGGTGTAGTGGTTAGAGTGTTGGACTACAACCTGGGAGACGAGGGTTTGAATCCCCACACAGTCATGAAACTCACTGGGTGACCTTGGGGCAGTCACTGCCTCTCAGCCTCAGAGGAAGGCAATGGTAAACCACCTCTGAATACCACTTACCATGAAAATACTATTCATAGGGTTGCTAAGTCAGAATCGACTTGAAGGCAGTCCACTTCCGTCTGGATCCTCCCAAAGAAGAGCTTTTATGGATTGATGTGTGTAATTTTGTTTATTCTTTGGCCTATGTGTGTTCATTAGAAGATACCTCTTTCCCATGCACCTGAAGTTGTACTTTTCCCTTTGTAAAATGGCTCACAGGCCATAGATTGTCCAAGAGACTTGCACTTTGAGGCAGCAATCCTAGGCACTCTTACTTAGGAGTCAGTCCCACTAAACTCAGGGCAATTAACTTCTGAGTAAACTTGTATAGGATCAGGCTGTAAGGCAACTAATTATTACAAAACTGGCTGATTCTTTTAGACATAATCTGCCTTTCATGTTCACTTCTGGCAGACGGGGTTATCCATTGTGTCAGTATCCACATGGGAGTATTTATTGTGCTATAGAAGAAGAACAACAGTCTTAGCCTTTGGACTGGATGGTCACTGATAGTATTAGAGATTATTTCGAACTGAGCTCCATAGCAATGCACAACTATAAAGTTGCTGTTTCAGGGTATAGCCAAATGGAATGCAGCCATGATTGTTCATTAGCAAATAAAAGCACTTCCCATGAGATAACCATTACAGGGAGGCCTGTTGGAGCAGATAGTCAGATGTGTTAATTATCTCCTGCCTCCCAGGACTATCCCATCTTCTGGTGACATACCTAGTATCTACCATAACCCTGAAAAGATGATTTCTCAGAATGTCACTGTAAAGGCTGTAAGATAGCTTCTGGTCAGAAGCCATCTGGCACGCTAACCAAGTTTCCACTCCATGTGTTACAGCAACAGGACAGAACAGTATATATAAACCATCCATCACTCACAAAACCAATATGCTTTAGAAAAAGATCAGCATAAAGTTGCTGGGAGATAGTAGAATGTCTGGCGCTGCTTGTGGCTGCTTGCTTTCCTAGTACATGTGGTTCTTTCCCAGAACACCACACCCTGGTTTATGATATCCCTTATGTAATCAGCTATGGTATTAAAGTAATCACTGCTTTCAGGGTGATGGTAGCTCAGAAATGAAAGCCTCTGATCCCAGCCCAGGTGGGCCCTCTCTAATTACGCTGTGTAGCACTCTAAAAAGAAAGGAAAGAAAAAAAGCCTGGGGGAGTTATCTAGGAGCTTCCCTACCTATTGTTAGCACATTCAATTGCTGAATTTTTTCACCAGTTTCAGTGGGTTGCTCCCTACCCTCTTGCAGCTCAGTGGAGATTTGGCACAGCAGCTGGACAGCTGTTGCAAGAGCTCACCTTTGTTTTTCACCTAATTTTGCAATAAAGCAAATGAGGAAGCTTTCTAAACTGAACATTATAACACAAAGAGGAAAGCATATGAAATGCAACTCAAGATGTGGTGGATTATGTAAATGCCTCATAAATGGTTCTGTTGAATACGTTATCTCTCCCCCCCCCACCCTGCCTTCTCCTTCAGCTACTGCAGAGTTCTACTACTGTGAGATTGTCAAAAACACTGTAACGTGTTAATTCAGATCAAGTCTGATCCTAAGGATGACAGTGGCAGTTGACAATCCAAGCTGTGGGGGAGGGAGTTACGGTAATTTCTTAAGAACACACGGTACCTTAAATCTGTGGCATATAATTCCATGTGGGAGTGTTGAACAAATTGCTGTCAGCTTTGGTTCCACATCTGTGAAATGGGAATCATAGTGACTTACCTCACATAACTGTTGTGACAATAGTTAAACAACAGACTGTAGAACAAAGTAATTAATGACAGCCATAAACTGAAGCGTCATGTGAATATGCTCTTGATAGCTTCAACCGCTTTTGTTTAGATAGGAAGCAGTCTGAGTTGTTCAGCTATTTGAAATGTCATAGGAACATAGGAAGCTGTGTTATACCAAGTCAGACCATTGGTACATTTAGCTCAGTATTGTGAACACTGAGTGGCAGCAGCTCTCCAGGGTTACAAAGGGGGGATATTCCCAGCCCTATCTGGAGATGCTGGGGATTGTACCTGGGACCTTCTGAATGCAAAGCTATGGTTTTTTGGATTCTCTTGGAAGCCAAGGAGATGGCATATAGAAAATAATTCAAAAAGATTGTGTCTGAAATTGGATGAAGAAAGACTGAGCCTATGCAATCCTATGGAGATGCCTATAAGACAAAATATTGCAAAAGATGCAGATATATGAACCACTCTCTAGCTTTGAGTTGCCTTTTATCTTTCTTTGCTGTATCAGCAAGACAAGAATTTGTGCCTGTTCTGAATGTAGCTTTGAAAATCCTTTCTTTTTTTACATGTGACTGTGTGCCTGTTCTTTAAAAACAAACAAAAACCTACTGTCAGCAATCTGCCTCCATGTTCAGGCCAATCAGCATGAATTTCTCTCTCAAATTCTTTCACAAACAATGAACCACTTGGTGCCAGTCACAGTGTGTAGGTTTGCAGGTTGAGACTGCTTATGCTTCAAACACAGTCCTCCTCTGCTGTTTGAACACAAAAGAACACTTTCATCTTTCCTTGAGGAGCACAAGATGCTGAAGTATAGCTACCAAGCCTAATAAATTACAAGGTCATTCATATCCTTCTACTTAAGGACTATTCATGAGAAGACCTGGCTCAGACACGTTGTTGATAATTTTCCTGGCTCGCTGCTCTGTTCTCTACCTGTCTGGGCTCTGCTACTTTTATCAGCATTATATAATGAACATGGCTTTCCAGAAAAGAAGTTTATGGAAGGAAAAGAGATAAAATAGTGTGGCTAAGTGCTGTAGGCCTCACTTTCAAATCGGTATCCTTGGAACTCAGTAGCAAGGTCAATCTTTCCTGCCAAACTGTCTATATACCCGCCTCAGCTTCTATATATAAATCTTACCACTGGTACCTTAGTCGCTCATTATGTGACAGAGCAAATGACATATCTACACTTAAAATGGTGTTGTACAATATGTTTTGTGCTCTCTACCATGACCATCAACTATCACCTCTGGGCATAAATCAAGATAAAATGGGTTTTTTTTAACAAAAACAAAATTGGGGGCTCCTGGCCAGAAGGATATAAATTTAACAAATAAATAAAATTTTATGTAAGATGGCCAGATGCAAAAAGGGGACAGGGTTCCTGCACCTTTCATACTTATGTAGAAGAAGGAATTTCAGCAGGTCTAGCTTGTCATGTAAGCACAACTGTTGAAATTCCCTCTCCTACACAACTATTAAAGATGCAGGAGCCTTGGCCCATTCTGCATCTGGTCATCCTATTCCCTATCTATCTATGCCTCCCCTCCTCCCCCCCCCCGCCAAGCTGGGTTCCTATACCATTGCGGGACAGGCAAGATTCTATAGCTTTCCTCATCAATGCAGGTGGAAGCTGTACCCCTTGAATTTCTGCCTGCTCCAGCCTCTTAGGGGCACATGAACCCTGCTATTATTGGTCACTGCCATGAAATGTTTCATATGGTGAATTCTGCAAGCAAGAATAATGGCACAGTGCCCAATTAAGTTGTCTACTATAACTGCCTAATAATAAATCTCTTGGTTTCCTCATCTCCCTTGTTTGGCAATTGTTCTTCCTTTAACTATCCTTGATTTACAATCTGCTCCTGGGACTACTCCCAGGGGCTTGAAAATCTCAGAACTACATTTCTCTGCAGTCTTTGCATCTCATCCTGCTTTTTCTCATTTATATTGGAATAGGGTTGCCAACTTTGTAACAGCCCCTATAGTTGTCCCTTCCCTTCAGACTAGGATGGGGGGCCTGTGGTCCTCCAGATGTCTTTGGATTATAGCTCCCATCATCCCTACTGGCCATGCTGACAGGCTGATGGGAGCCAGAGTCGAACAACAAGTGAAGGGCCACAGGTTCCCTATCCCTGATTTAAACAACTGTTTGAGCTATAGCCGTTAAGCAGGTGATCACGTTTAACTCAATGGTATTAAAAACTTTTGCTAAATTTTGCAGATGAAACCTTAAAGGCTAGGGTTGAGAGAGTAAACCCCACAGTGGAAGATGAAAATAGTCAGTGCTCAGTTGCTAGAATGATATACTTATCTCCCCTTTTACATATGTGGTACTGCAGTCATCCAAAATATCAATCTAGGCATGGCTCTGGCAAATTTTCCACATTGCAGTGGGGCAGAAATTGGAGCTCTATTGACAGTAATAGAGAGTTTCAGTTTTTTTGGCTGCTTCATTGCTGTCCGCTGTCAAATAGCTTCACATTTTCCTGCTGTCGACATAAACATTTTGTAACAGGAAGACCTATGCCTCCCCCACCTAGCAGCAAAGGAAACTGATTTGAGCTGTTTACACAGTTTCCTACATATTTTATCCTAGGTTTGGGCTCACATTCAGAAAAGCACTTTGCACTTCTTTCTTGGTCCAAAGTATTCACTTCTATGTATACAAAGCAACAAATATTGAAAATTACTGAGTCATATCTTAATTATGTCTTACTTCAGATAACACTGAGAATTATCCCCTGCTACAAAGTAATGGTTTCATTCACAATTGCCAAACAAATGTTTTTTTTTTTAAAAAGCATTTCTCATCTCAAATAGTAATGTTTCTCAGTAGTCAAAAAATCTAAAATGTAGACACGAATGCATATTTAGTTTTAATTTTTTACAATGTTCTGTTTATTATGAAAGTGCTTCCTTACGTTTCTAAACACATTTTAATTGGAACACACTTCTAAATAAATGGGTTTAGCACTGAAGTGTTCCAGTTGCATAGCAAACCTTGGAAATCCCAGTTAATTTATTTCACACTCCAAGTAGACAATTAAGTTCTCTCCCAACCCCCAATCACACTAAAAGAGAAATGATCACAATTTATTATGGGAGGGTGGAGTGTTTTATGGTAATCCTTCCCTTTCCCACAGTGTTTTCACTCTGGTTCTTCATGTTTCATTTGATCAGATTCCACTTTCATGTTATTTCACAGGGAAATCTACAGTAATTTTGGGATTAATTTTATGTGCCTGATTCATGCAAACATATCAATTAAAAAAGACAGCACTGTATGGGCTTTGCCCAGAAAGCCCTTAGCTATGTGAATGTTTGACTAAGGAGATGAGTGTATTTTTCCTTTCACTTGTAGGATCTGTTAATAACAGGGTCGCATGAGTGACAACATAGTTTTCCAGTTGTTCCTGTTGGGGAACAATGAGGGGTAGGGATGAACTGGAGGTAAAAGGAGATTGCTTTTTGTCATAAGTTTACATTGTAGATATGAGGTAGCTGCAGAATGTCCTTTGTCGTATGACAGTGAAAAGGGTCAACCTACCATAGCAACAGCAGCAAAAGCAGGTTCCTTCTGCTTGACCTCGCTAAAGGAAAAGCTTTAAAAAAAACTCTCATTGAAATTAATTCAAAGGGAGACAACCCCTGGTTTTTAACAAAGTTTAGATCAGGCTCTGAAAAACAACTGTCTATTTGAAAATTCTTCTTCCCACAAGTATAAACCGTTATAGACATTTTTACTCCATAAAACAATATTTCAGTGTGATTTTTTTTTTTGTCAGAAAAGGGTTTTTTTTAAGTGCCATGGATTTCAAAATGCTTAGTGAGGTGTAATCAAACAACAGATGCTTTGAGAGCCAGTGTAGTAGTAGTGTTTTACAGTGCAATCCAAACCCCGGGCAACCAGTGGAAGGTGTGATGGAAAGTCCACGGGATCCACTTCTTGCTTGGGATCCATTGGCCTGGCTGAAAGCTGGCTCTGTTGGGGGCTGTGTGCACGAGCAGGAAGGAAGCAGCCATCTCCCACTAGTTGGCCTCCCGGGGAGTAAGCGCTCCCCGTAGATGCCCATCACAATATTTTACTCCACCAGCCTTTTGCCCAGTGGAGATTTCGGCTAGATTGGGACCTGGGTGAGGGCTCCTAACGCCAGGAGGATCTCACGTAAGCCCCACCTGTGGATCCTCCCCACCATGCCCCCGGAATGCCCCTTTTTGGGGCTTCCACTGTCTTCTGCTGGCTCTCCGTCCACCGGGCTGGCTGTCCCTGGCGAAGCCCCGAGTAAGTTGGCAGGGTACTGGCAGTGTTGCGGTTCAGCCGTGGCTGAGCCATGCTGGGGGTTTCTGCTGGCAGAACCCAGCAGCGCCGGGAGTCTGCCAGGTCTGCCAGGGGTCCACTGCATCCAGTTCGGCAGAAGTATGACGTGGATTGCACCCTTAGAGTGGCTGGATTGGAAATGGGAAGACCCAGGGTCAAATCTCCCTCTGCCTTGAACCTCACTGGGTGACCTTGGCTGTGTACACACCATACATTTAAAGCAGTGATTCCCAACGTGGGCGGTAGCGCCCCCCTGGGGGGCATTACAGCCTTTAAGGGGGGCGTTGGCGTGACTACAAACTTTAGGGGGTGTTTGGGTTCATTAGGGGGGCGTTGACTTTGGCGGTCTGATGCGACAGTTGAAGCATTCAAGTTTAATTTTATTTAATACACAAATCATTAATTTTTAAACTGTTTTGTCCCCAGTTAGAATGTATTTAAGAGTCTCAATTCATGGAAATAACACTATAAATAGTGTGTGCTCTCTAGTAAAGAAATTCTGAATAGCGGCCAGTGTCATATCAAGGAATGGGGATATTAGCCATGCCTCGGCACTAGGTAATGTTCCGATGCTGTCTTGAGGGATGTTGGAACCAATCACGAGAGAGTTGTTGGAAGATTCAGGACAGACAAAAGGAAGTATTTCTTTACTCAGCGCATAGTTAAACTATGGAATTTGCTCCCACAAGATGCGGTAATGGCCACCAGCTTGGATGGCTTTAAAAGAAGATTAGACAAATTCATGGAGGACAGGGCTATCAATGGCTACTAGCCATGATGGCTGTGCTCTGCCACCCTAGTCAGAGGCAGCATGCTTCTGAAAACCAGTTGCCGGAAGCCTCAGGAGGGGAGAGTGTTCTTGCACTCGGGTCCTGCTTGCAGGCTTCCCCCAGGCACCTGGTTGGCCACTGTGAGAACAGGATGCTGGACTAGATGGGCCACTGACCTGATCCAGCAGGCTCTTCTTATGTTCTTATGAGTGTTTGATAAGCTGGGTGTATTGGTGGAGGATGCATTCTTCCAACGAATGAGTGCCGTGTGCAAACGGGTGACGCGGACAGTCATTTGCTGGTTTTCTTCAGGAATGGGACACGCTTGCTACCTGTTGTTTCTGTGATGTTTACTTTTCTATAACTATGTATGTATATTAATAAATCATACTAGAATTCAATGTGTAATCTAGGTGCAATAAAAAGGCATGATAAAAACAATCAGTAATAATAACTGAAAATACCTTTTATGCATTACTCATATTTTAAGGGAAGAATAGGAAGCATTGGCATATACTTAATCTGAGGGGGGCATTGGGCACAAAAAGATTTTGCAAAGGGGAGTTGGGTTGAAAAAGGTTGGGTAACACTGATTTAAAGCATCCACACCCTTCCTGAATCCTGGGAGTTGCCGTTTGTTAAGGATGTAGGGAATTATAACTCTGGGAGAGTAAACTACAGTTCCCAGGATTCTTTGGGGAGAAAATGTGCTTTAAATGTAAGCTGTGTATGCAGCCCTATTCATAATTTTACAGTCTGCCCTTCCTCATTCGTTAGTTGTGAGGATGAAATTGGGGGGAGGGGAATCATATATGTTATTATTTATTTCTTGTTATTTTCTGACATTTATTTCCTGCCTATTTTTGTCATGGAACCCAAGATTAGCTGTTAGCCTCCATCTCCTATCAGCCTCAGGCGGAATGGCCAATAGTCAGGAGTCAGGGAGCTGGAGTCCAATAACAAAATTCAACGGGATCTTGATACGTTGAAGCATTGGGCTGAAAACAACAGAAGGAAATTTAACCACAATAAGTGCACATTTCTACACCTAGGAAAAAAGAAACCAAATGTGCAGTTTTAACACAGGGGATACTAGGCTCAGCAATACTTCACGCGAGAAGGTTCTTGGAACTGCTGTTGAACACAAGCTAAATATGAGCCAACAGTGCAATATGACTGCAAAAAGGCAAATGCTATTTTAGGTTGCATTAACAGAAGTATAGTTTCCAAATCTATTCAGCGCTGGTTAGGCCTCAACTTGAGTACTGTGTCCAGTTCTGGAAAATGCATTTTAAGAAGGATGCAGATAAACTGGAACAGGTTCAGAGCAGGGCAACAAGGATGATCAGGGGAATGGAAACAAAGCCCTATGAGGAGAGACTGAAAAAACTAGGCATGTTTAGCCTTCAGAAGAGAAGAATGGGAGGACATATGATAGCACTCTTCAAGTACCTAAGAGATTGCCACACAGAGGAGGACCAGGATCTCTTCTTGATCATCCCAGAGTGCAGGACACAGAATAATGGGCTTAAGTTGCAGGAAGCCAGATTTCAACTGTGCATCAGGAAATACTTTCTGTTAGAGCAGTATGACAATGGAGTCAATTACCTAGGGAGGTGGTGAACTCTCCAACACTGGAGGCATTCAAGAGGCGGCTAGATAGGCACCTGTCAGGTATGCTTTAATTTGGATTCCTGCATTGAGCAGGGGGTTGGACTCGATGGCCTTATAGGCCCCTTCCAACTCTACTATTCTATGATTCTATGAATATTTGAAGGTTCACAGGTTCCCATCCCCCAAGGTCTTGTAGCCATCAGACTACTACTGTTGCCTAATGGCAGAAAGCCTCAAAACTTGAGCCACAAATAACATTTGGCATAACTTCAGCCCATCCCTAGAGAAGTTTAGACAGTGGAACCCTGAAGAGAAAAACAAAGCAAAGCTGGGGAAATTCTATAGACTCAGGAATTTGCTGTTGCCCTTGCAAACTGACAGTGGAATGTTCCAGCTTTTCTGCTAGTAATCACACTGATCCCACAGTAATCACCGCATACTGACAAAGGCTACATTAGACTGCATTATAGCTCAGACAAGTTTGTCTTGCTTTCTGGAAATGATTTTTTTCCACAGACATGATTTTCAATTGCTTATGGTGGTAAACTATTTAATACCTTTATCTAAGTCATGGGTAGCAAGTTCACTGACATTAGGAAATAGGAGCTTTACGCATACCATGGACTGCAAAAAAGACAAATAATTGGGTGTTAGAACAAATTAAACCAGAACTATCATTAGAAGCTAAAATGATGAAACTAAGGTTATCATACTTTGGACACATTATGAGAAGACCTGATTCACTAGAAAAAACAATAGCGCTGGGAAAAACAGAAGGGAGTAGAAGAAGAGGAAGGCCAAACAAGATGGATTAATTCCATAAAGGAACCACAGACCTGAACTTACAAGATCTGAACAGGGTAGTTCATGACAGATGCTATTGGATGTCTCTGATTTGTAGGGTCGTAATCGACTTGAAGGCACACAACAACAACAACAGTAGAATTTATTCTAATGTTAACTTAATACCAGGCTAATACACTGTTTCTTATTGAAGCCACTGGTTATGTTTCCCTCAGTTCTGTGTTTTATCTGACCAAGAAAAGTAGCCAAGCCATACCAGTAATGAAGTTGTTGGAAATGTTGTGCAACTAGAGCTGATTATATACACTGTTGATGGAACTGCCCTGAAGCTAAGAGATACTGGCAAGAAATAATATCCAACTTAAGATCTGTTTTGAAATATCTGGTTCAGAAAGACCCCAAAATATTTCTGCTTACATATTTAGAAAATGTAGTACCGAAAGGGGGGAGGATTGTTATTTCATATGATAGTGATGGTACAGATCCTATGTGCAAAATACTGGAACAAAATAAGAAATTCCCCATTGGAGAGAATGGTATGTCAGATTACTTTGTTTATTTGAACGGGACTGGACACAGTGTATAGAACTTTGGAATAGTAAGCAGGTGAGAATTAATTATAACAGTTTCTTCATTTTATGAAGTGTGATTATGATGACTTTTAAGGTAAACATTTTCTCATTCTGCTTCAATGTTGCCTATTTACTGTTTTCCCCGTCATAATTTTTTATCAGTAAGAGCTAGATGATTTTGTGTCCGTGTGTGTGTGTGTGTGTGTGTGTGTAATTTTGTGTTTATATATGTATAAAATAAGAAAGGTAGCCAAGCAAAAAGTTTTAATTTGGCAGCCACTGAAACTATCTTTAAAGGCTGTTAAACAATAGGCAAAATTAAAGACACCTGGTAAATTTGTGTTGTCAAAGTTAAAAAAAGTTGACAACTCTAAGTGAAATAATTGGAAATACTTTCAAACCGTGATGGTTTATTCCAGTTCTATTATAAACAGACGTATATGAATACTGGATGCACATCTAGGTGGTCTGATTGGGAACATACGAGTTTTGTGCAGGCACAATGGCAAGAAATATGCTGATTTTATAGGGAGAATAGATGACCGATAGCTATGTATACAGTGATGTAATCCATGGATCGTATAATACTTTTCAAAAGTTAGAAAATGATGACATGCATACAGCTACACCAGCTGTTTGGAAAGGCCTTGCACCTTCCTTTGAATCATCACATGCTTCCCTTGTTTGAGACACATTGTTGGACAAGATATGGCTAATGTTATTTGGCAATTCCTGTATTTCTCTCCAAGCCAGTAGGATTTTTATACAGTTCAGACAAAGACCTGGGCCATTGACCTACCAATATTACAGCTTACGTTCATGGCCATGAAAGCTTGCAGGAAAAGTATATATGGTAAAAAAAGGTAAAGGTGTCCCCGCACTTATAGTGAGAGTCGTCTCCGACTCTTAGAGTGACGTCTTGCGACGTTTACTAGGCAGACCGTATATATGGGGTGGGATTGCCAGTTCCTGGTAGTTCTACATTTTGTTGAAATTTGCTTCTTCATGACACTTCAGCTGGCAGGGAGACCTGAAATGGTTCAGGAGTTTTCTTAGCAGCTCCCCCCTTGCAATCTCTACATTCCAGCTGGAGGTGTGGTTGTTGTGAAGGGTTATCTTCCAGACACCTTCTCCTGCACAACATTGCTTACCATTGCAACAATGCTTCCAGCACAAAGAGAGTGAAAAGGCCAGTATCCAGATGCTTTTGATTTTTCTAACCCCAATTTAGGGGAAATAGAGTCAGACATTCCTCATAACATTGTGAATGACACTGATTCATTCCCCCTCCACCCAATAAAGTGATCTATGAATGATTATGAACTTGATCTCCATACCTGTTCCAGAAAATATTCAATATGGGAACATAGGAAGCTGCCTTAATTCCACTCCATCTAGCTCATCACACTGACTAGCATGAACTCTCCAGGATTTCAGACTGGGTTCTCACTAGGGATGGGTGAGTATTTCGATTCAGTTTGCATTTCAAGCAGAATTTTTCAAATTTGCAATTTCTGAAACAATATGAGAATTGAAACACAGCCATCCTTTGAAATTTGCCTTTATTAGATTTTTGGGATGCAACATTTACAAAAATGCATATATTAGGGGAAAGTGTGCATAAAATGAATATATGAGCGAAAATAACATGCAAAAAGGTATGAAATGATGCGCAATGGCTTGCAAAAATGTGTACCTTTGTCAAAACTGCCTACAAAAATGTGTTTATTTGGAGAAATTCGCACTAAAATGGTGGAGAATTTTCATGAGGGTTTTTTTTTTTTAAATTGCAGATCGCTGTAGAAATGTAAAGAACTGAATTTAACATTGGAAAAATGAGAAACTGAGAGAACTGAAACAGGCAGATCTTTCCATCCCTAGTTCTCATCTAGAGCTACCTGGAGATGCTGGGGATTAGACCTGGGACCTTCTACATGCAAAGCAGAAGCTCTGCCACTGAGCTACGGCCCTTCCCCAAAGGGGAACAATTTGTTTGGTGTGTTATGTTGCATGATTAGTTAGGCCCTGTGTCTTCACCAGCTGCACAGCAAGATACTTAAGAGATGAAGCTTACGCCTCTGCTACTGCATACTTATGCTAGGAAAGTTTTACATTTCAGCCTCTATACAGCCATTATTTTAAATTTGGTACTGTATGTTCTTTAAAATGTGTATGTTGTTTTGAGATTTTTTCTGGAGCGAGAAACAAATGAATAAAATAATAATAAAATATTACAAAAGCAGGAACCCTTCCAGAAAAGTGAAGACAAATTGGGGTTATGGTGTCCATCACACAGCAAAGGGAAGCATCAAAGTTTGGAAAGTTTGGTGGTGGACAGATTAAGATGGTCCACCTCCAAACACTAATGGAATCCACCAGATTTCTGAATGCCCTGGGGGAGTTTCCAGTAGATAAAGCCAGTGACCCTGTTGAAGCCCTTGTCATGTTGTGGAACAGCCAGATGTGTCGGGCTCCTGACATGGTTGCCCCTGAGTGCCCTCTCTGGCACTGTGGAACCCGGTTTGCATCTTGGTACACCTGTGAACTAAGGGCAATGAAACAGGCTGGACAATGGCTAGAATGCAAGGTGTGCTGTGGGCATGAGTAGAACATCATAACTGTGCCAACTGTGTGGCGGTGAGGGCGGCAAAGAAGGCCCACTTCTCTGCCACCATTGCATCCTCAAATAGCTGTCCAGTGGAGCTTTTTTGTATTGTCAGGAGTCTATTGACATCAACTCCAGGAAATGGAGTTTTAGAAGCTTTGGAGGCCCACTCTTAATTGTTTGCAAGGCACTTGAGGGTAAATTTGCCCAACTCAGTAGCAACCTTGTTGCCCCGTCCACATCTACTGTAGTCCCCAGTGAGATGTCTAGTGCAACGTCTGCTGCAACTTCTTGGGATTGGTTTCAGTTGATGTGGACAAGGTGCTTGTGACAATGCAGCCAGTAACATGTCCTCTTGACCCTTACCCTTCTTGGCTTATTAAACCTTGCCGATGGGGTATGACCGAGTGGATTTAGGGTGTGATCAATATGTCTTTGTGGGAGGGAGTGATCCCAGCCGCCCTGACAGAGGTGGTGATCTGACCGCTCCTGAAAAAGCCCACCCTGGACCCATTAGTTTGTGACAACTACCACCTGGTTGCAAATACTCAATTTTAGGGAAAGTGATTGAGAGGCTTGTGGTGCAGCAATTGCAAGTACTTTTGGATGAAACAGACTATCTTGACCCATTCCAATCTGAGTTCAGGCCTGGTTATGGGACTGAACTGGCCTTGGTCCCATGGTGGATGATCTTTATTGGGAGAAGGACGGGGGAGAAGGACGGGATCTTACTTGATCTCTCAGTGGCTTTTGATACCACTGACCATAGTATCCTTCTGAACCGACTTGGTGAGATGGGTATCGGAGGCACTGTTTTACAGTGGTTCCGATCTTACCTCCAGGATTGTTTTCAGTTAATAGCATTGGGTGATTGTCTTTCACCCCCTGGCAGTTGTGCTATGGGGTGCCACTGTTGGTCAGTGACGCAGGCTGTGAGACTCACAGACAAGGTTTTTTGCAGAGAGAGAGAAACCTGAAGCAGAAGGGTTAAGCTGTGAGAACAGAGTTCCAGACTCTTATAAGGCCTGTCTTATTCCTGTTCTAAACGGCTCTTGAATTCAAACCACGTCTGACCTACACACGCACTCGCCAACAGCCACAGGGTACCATATTGTCCCCAATGCTGTTTAACATCTATATGAAGTCTTTGGGAGCGGTCATCAGGAGATTTGGGGCAAGGTGTCAGCAGTACGCTGTGATACCCAACTCTGTTTCTTTGTAACATCTGAATCGGGAGAGGCCATGTAAGCCTTGGACCACTGCCTGGACTTTGTGGTGGGCTGGATGAGGGCCAATACATTGAGTCTGCACCGTAGCAAGATGGAGATGCTATGGTTTGGTGATTCCCAAGTTTGGATAATTGGTCAATTGCCTGCTTTGAATGGGGTTGTACTCCCTCTGAAAGAGCAGGTTCGTAGTTTGGGGATGCTCCTGGATCCATCTTTGTCACTAGAGGCCCAGGTGACCTCAATGGTTAGGAGTGCCTTTTACCAGCTTTGGCTGGTAAGACATCTGCAGCTGTTTATGCACCGGGATAGCCTGACCATGGTTGTCCATGTACTGGTAACCTTCAGGTTGCATTAATGTAATGCACTCTATGTGGGGCTGCCCTTGAGATTGGTCCAGAAACTGCAGCTCACTGGAACTGGGTATCACCAACATATTACCCTGCTACTGAAAGAATTGCACTGGCTGCCCATTACCTACTGGGCCAAATGAAAGGTTCTGGTTTTGGTGTACAAAGCACTATGCAGCTTAGGACTGGAATGCCTGACAGATCGTCTTATCAGGAGCTCTGTTCCGCACAACATAGGAAGCAGAACTTTAGGGTTGTGACACCAACACTTTGGAATTCTCTCCCCTTATCTGTTATATTTTCGGCACCTACTGAAGACCTTCTTCTTTCAACAAGTCTTTTAAGTAGAGACCTTATCCCAGTCTGCGTCTGTGTCGGAATGACTTTTTTAGATGTTTTTAAAGCTTTTTTTTTTTTAAGATGTTTTGTTTTAATATGTTTTTAAAGATGCTTTGTTTTACATTCTTTTGTTCTTAAGATGTTTTAAGAGTGTTTTTAGTTGCTGCCCTGGGCTCCTTCTAGGAGGAATAAAGTTCTATGGCAGACATGACAGAGGTGGGCAGACCCAGGAAGCATAAGACACTTGCATTTCCTCCTCTCTTTGGTGAAGTTTAAAAGCAGTCTGAGAACTGAATTTTTAAGCTTCAGTAACACAGCTATTTCTGTCCCTAACTGGCTCCACCTGAAAGTCTTAAGTAGTATTTCAGTCTATAAAGTAGAGATGTACTCAAGAGAGACCAGAGCTTGGAAGTAATTCATCACAAGTAATGAATTACTTGTAATTCATTACTTTTTTGAGGAGTGAGTGGGTAATTCCTTTACATTTTGATTGTAATAGAACTAGGAGTAATTTTATTACTTTTGTGGAGTAATTGTAAAGTTTCCAGCATTACTTTTGGGCGTTACTGGGGGGGGGGAAGCAGTTGAAGTCTTCTGTTTCTCTGATTTGTGGATGAAAATCATGTGCCTCAAACTGAGCTTCTGTGCAGTGTTGCTCTTCCTTCATGCTCTGTGGGTGGGTAGGAGGCGACGAGGGAGAAGGTGGAGAGTGAGATGGGGTGGAGTGGAGAAAAAAATTGTTTAAAAAATGGATGGTGGTGGTGAAGAATGGAGTGGAGGGAAAGAGGAGCCAGAGGGCAAGAACATGGATAAAGGAGAAGGAGGCAGCAGCAGAATAGAGATATAAAACTGTGGAGGTGAAAGATAACATGTGTGTGTGTGTGTGAGAGAGAGAGAGAATACTGTGTTTGCATTTGGCATACAAAGTGGCTTCCACCACCCTCTCTGGCTACTGTGCTGCATTTGCAGTATTTTAACTTTTTTGCAACTCAGGAGAAAATGTTTGCTTGGGTGAGTGTCCCTTAGTTGGTGGCAGGGCAGGGTCCAGGAGATGGTTGAGAGAGATTATGCTTGCTGGCTGAGTGTCTGTGTGTGTGTGTGTGGGTTGCACTTGGTTTGATGTGCAAAGATCTGAGTAGTAGTCTCTGCCTCCCTCCCCACCTCCCTTACCAACGGAGAGACCACCATTGCTATCTTATGGGAGGGGGAAAAGAATTATTCTACTACCTCTGTATGTGTGTGTTTATTTTTAATGTTGTTTTAGTCTACTTAGATGTGCAGCAGCCAAGGCCAGCACCTTGTAGGCATTTTTTTAAAAAAGTAACTGAAATGTAATAGCAGTTACTTTCAGAGCAATTGTAATTGTAACAGTAATTACTACTTTTAAAAAGTAATCTTCCAAGCTCTGAGAGAGACCAGTACTGTAGAGGGTTATAGTAAAACAGGTGGTTTAACACTAGTGGGGGTATGTAACAAAATACTTCCGTTCAGGCCTTGTGAGAGGGAAAAAAGTATTTTTGTTCTTGCTCTCTCAAACATTCCCCAGCTGTACTGGATGCGGGTTTCTAGACCCAAATGTAATCATTTTTATTGCTGGTTATGGTTCTAGAAAATAGAAAAGGGAAGAGCTGTCCCTCTTTTCCTCCTGAAACTTCTCTGTATATTGCAAGGAGGGGAATTTCCCTTAATTTGAGTTCTAGTTCTAACTCCCTTTTCTGAGGATATTCCTATAAATTGTATAAATTGAGCAGACCAACATCCTCTCTTTCTCCCTTCCCCCTCCTTTCCAGTTTTATCTCTCTCCCAAAGGTACCTCACACATTCCATATGAATTAAAATGTCATTGGTCCTTCTCAGGCTGTTCTGTTACAGGTTTAAACACGTTTTTCTTTTAATTTGCAAACTTACTTACTTTTGTGTGCCTATGAATTCCCCCAAAGATATAGACACCCCACATTATTTTTGGCTGTTCCCTTTTTGCTTCCAAGCTGATTGGCACTTGACCGCATGAGTTCATTAATATGCAGGGGCAGGCCTTAGTGGTACAGTGAGGTACTTTTAGATCCTAGACTTGAGATCCTGGATCCCCAGGGGTAGGGGGGAAGCTTGGAAGGCCATGTGTATTATTTCAGTTCTGAAGGACGCAATGAACACATTTATTTTTCTCCCCCACACCATTCTGTGCTTTACAACTGCTTCTATATTCCTGATATGTTAGAGCAAATCAACAACAACGACGAAACAGATTGCCAACCCTGTGGTCTTTTTTTAATGCACCTTGGACCCCTTTTGTAAAATAAGGATGGTAATCATTTCGTAACTATTGTTTTAATGTACTGAGTATCAAAAGACTTGTAGAATGCTATCATAAATAGCGATGTTCTCTGGTGAACCTTAACCCTTGTAAGATTTTAATTTACAAAAATGTGAACTTGCCTTAGCAAAACTGGAAGACTAACGTGATCACAGTAATTACAAAACACTTCACAGCGACTCTATTATTTACAGTTATCTCTATTGACTAGTAATCTTGTTGTGATTATATTTGTCCTCAAAGGCTACTGATGAATCTATTGAAAAATGTATTGATGGATCCTGAGTGGTGAATATCTTCCCCACAAAGGTGCTAAAACAATATCGTATTTACATTTGAATACTACTGTTATGGCCAGGGGAGACAGAGTAGTCACTATATAAAATTCCCCTTCCCAGGAAACAGCCTAGTATATTTTCTAGCAGCGTTGTGTTTGGCTAGATTCAGAATGACCAATAAAAATATTTCGCTGGAGGTTTTAAACCGTAAAAAACTCTAGAAAAAATCCCCAAGGGCTTGTTCGGAGCGGATTCCTGTTCTCTTTCTAGAAATCTAGGCCTTCAGCGGACAACAGGCTGAGCTAGGGTCGTCTGGGCTTGATCAGAGGGCCTCCGCTTTTTGACAGATCGAGAAAGGAGAAACTTTGAACTTGCCTTTCACATCCTTTAGCTGACCTTAACTTTCACATCCTTTCCATCTGCATGAAGATGGAAGCTAAAAGCAGCAGACGAACATCTGAACACAGAGAGGTAATAACCATATTGAAAAGAAAAAGAGGCAAGTGGAGTTCTCCAATACTTGATTGGGTCAAAATGTAGAAGGGGCCCACGTGGCATATGAAGACACAAGAAGGCTTTTCTTTAGAATAATGCTGTATGTAAAAGAGCTAGGGGAAAACCGAAATTAGTATGCTTGTTCCTATACATGCTTGCCCCAAAGCAACTGTCGGTACTCAGTGGCGCTTACTCTCAAGTACGATGCATAGCACTGATTTTTCATGTCGTGGCCAGCCGCGTAGGTATGTCAGGAGGATCCGCCACAAATGCCCTACCTCCTGAATTTAGACTTCGCCGGGATCCCAATTCTACAGGGAATCCTGCCCGTTTTATGTTATCGGCTATGCCCAGGGAAGTCCTGATTTCAGTGGGATTTGTTGTTTCTCCAGTGAACGTGCTTGGAATTGGACTCTGATTGTTCAGTACGGTATCTTTTTTCCTTCCAAGTGGCCTGGATCTGGTTGTTGGGGCGTGTATTTATTTGCATTTTGAAATGTTTTGCGTCCGTAACTATCGAAGAAAATGTCTCATTTGATTCCGTCACTGCCGAAAGCCTGGATTCCTCCGCGGAATCGGCGTGGCCCAACGGCCGCTGATCACGTGGTCCTGGTCCCATCCCTGCCTCGACGCTCGTCTACCTCCGCCTTGGCGCCTAGAGTGTGAGGAGTAGTTTGCGTGCTGGGCTCGGCTGGCTCAGCCTGGCTCGATCGAGGGGCGCGGAACGGAGCCCAAGCGGCTGAGCTGAGCGGAGCTGAGGGGCCCCGAGGGCGCGGCAGCTTGAAGAGAAGCGGGGGCCGGGCCGGGCTCGCTGGCGGGCGACGGGGGCCAAAGCCTGGCGGAAGCGGCAGCTGAGCGGCCTGGGGGCTGCCCCAGGGCTGGCCGCCTCGAGAGGGCCACGGCGGCCGCGCTCCCCCTTGCCCGGGCCGGCCCCGTATCCCGGGGCTAGGATGCGCCCGTTCGTCCCCCGGCACCGGCAGGCAGCTCCCGGCCCGGCCCGCGGCTGAGACACCCCCAACTGTGGCGAGTAAGTATTGGGGTGGAATCTCTGTCCTTCGGGGCGGCTTGCTGGTAGGATGTGGCTGGACAGGCCGCTGGGAGAGCTTTTCGGTTCGTCCTGGGCAGGTCGGTTTTCGGGTTCAGTGGCCGTCATCGTGCTTGACGGCCACTGAGGCCTGTCTGGGAAGACAGAGGGCGAACGTTGCTAGCACAAGCGAATCGTTCTTGATAAGTGGGAAGGCCCCGGGTGAGTCAATTATCGTGGGCTGATTTTCAGGTTCCTGCATTGCTCCTGATTATACTCATCCATATCTGAACCTGTTAAATCATGGGGTGTCCCCCCCATTTTTTCGTTTTGGTCTGGCGGGTGGGATTTCTACTCTCTAATTCTTTCCTCTTATTTAAGTCACTGGGGCTTCAGGTCGGTGAGCGGAGAGAGCAAATTGCGTTTTCATATCTGTCTGCGCTGCCGCCAAGTTTAAAATACAGTAAATTGAAATACATCCCTTTAAAAAAATTACTGTAGAGGTCTATTCTACTGCCAGTGCCACATTTGTTGTGGTTGTGCTATTTAAGTTATTATGATTATTTATATCTCGTCTTTATAGATATAAAACCTTCCAAAGTGGCTTACAAGAAGTATTAAACCACACTTTAAGAAACTACATTAAATAATATCAACATATTAAAAGGTGATCAGGATTTTTTCCCTACAGGTGGTAGAATAGCCTTGTGTTGGGAAGGGGGTAGCCCATAGTCCAGTCTGGAGCAGGCTTTGTGATGGTCTTTGTTCCACCTCTCTCCTGGAATCCTTCCCATAGGACGATTGGGTGGTAGATGACAGTGGGTGGGGGAAGCAGAAAGCTGCCTTATAGGGAGGCAAGCCTTTGGTACGTCTAGCTCAGTATTGAGTACAGTGGCTGACAGTTGCTCTCCAGGTTTCAGGCTGGTGTCTCTCCCATCCTATCTGGAGAGGCTGGGTCCCTGAGCTGTGGAGGGACTGCAAGAGAATTCTGTTGAGCTGTACTTGAACCATTAACAAAATTGTAATGTGTTTTAAACCAGCAATGAGCAAAAATTTATTAGCAAAGTGTTAGAAGCAATGCGACCCTATAGCAAAAGTTTTAACTGTGAGATAACTTGGAATTGCTGTTGGATTCCCCAGTAACCCCACAAGTGGACTATTAGTTTATTAGATTGTTTTGATAAATTCACATGCCCTGCATGTGTTGTGGCATTTTCTTGTTGCAGATGCTGAGTGATTGTGCCTGGAGCCAAAGCAGGTCTTTATTGGTATATTCAGAGGGTATCTGAGAAACCTCTTTAGCACTGTTAGAAGAACACAGGAATAAGTAGCAGAAGTCTATAGCTAAACTGCATCTAAAGCCTGTAAATATCTACTTTAGAAATAACTAGCCTTAGTTTGCTCCTCAATATGTAAACCAAAAGTTAACTCCTTTACCAAGTTGCTCTAATGGGGATTCTCAGAATTTATCATAGAAGTTGAAATCTGCAACTGATATAATATGGAGTAAGATGAGGTGAATGAAGATTTCAGAAACGCTGTTTTTTATTTATATTTTGTTGAATGAGGCTGATACACATGTACTTAAAGATCCACTGTAAGACCCACAAAGTACACGAGAGCTGACACAGTTGTTAGCAAGATTGCTCTGTAGACACGTTTCACATTCGCATATTCCAAGTTCTTGTGAATTAGGATCTTTAGACATTGGCAATAGTGCATCTTTGCAGATTTACCTAGTAACTTACACTCACGCAGGTCTTAAACATGGAGGTATTTATTGAGCATACACACACAGAATCAACACATATACGTTTAACGCTTAAATGGGGAGTAGCTCAGTACCAATACATATTTATTGACATCAGTGGGGATAGCTCAGTAACAACATGTGTGAGGGAATTAGCTAAATAAACCAAATTATAATGAAATTCATATACACACTCAACACACACACGAAAGAGCAAGAACAAAATGCACAAGAGAAGATGGAGGGATTGAGTTCAGCACAACTAAGGAAGGCACACTGGCCTGCCCTTTCTCTCTCTGGACTTATTTTGCAGATTAGGCCTCAGTCATGTGCAGCTGGGTAGGGAGGACCAGAAATTCACCTTTGAAGAACAGTCTCACGAACAGTCTGCAGACGAAGCAGATGTGGAGGCTACAATTTGTAGGGAAAGGACTGCCAGAAGACGGGATAGAGAGCAAGATATACCTTTCCCAGCCCCGGTGGACAATCTGGAAGTAGAACTGGAGCACGCTGAAATTCCTGGACCAGCCAGGAAAACGGCAAATGCAGCAGGCAGACCCTGAAATGGCTTCTTGGATCTCTGCTTTGGCTAGCAAAGTCCAGAGCAAAGCAGGAAAAGTAGTGGAGCCCTGAAAAGAGCTTTTGAAGTAACTTCGGCAGGCAGGGGTCCAGAGATAGTGAAGGAAAAACGGGACAGTCAGACCCCTGGGTTCTGGTTGGCTAAGTGATTCAGCAGGTGATTTCAGGTAGAGTGATATTCAGCAGAGTAGGTGACCAAGGCCCAGAATAGGACATGGCTCTATGAGTCCAGTTTTTATACCTTTCTGGACAAAAGCCTCAAAGGAGAGTGCAGGATTGATTGTATCAGACAGGTGTCCTTTCTTAATTTCCATACCTATTATGTTTGTATGGTCAGGGTAATGGGCTTTTCTTTTGTGAAGACAGGCGGTGGCATTCACTTTTTAGCTAGCTTGATAGGATATGAACAATGGGCTCCTCTCCTGAGGGCCAAATTTTAAAATTGCTTTTCGGATTGGATTGCCAAAGGCCATGTCCTGAGCATATGACTGGCAACATCCTCTCAGATGAGATGGCAAACTAAACCCTTTCAGCTACTTTTCCCATCAGGTCTCAAGCAGCCTCTTTGCAAACTGAACCAAACCGAAGCCATTTAAAAATTCATATAGGCATGTTGGGGTGGGGTGTCTCTCCGGTTTATAGGCTCATAGGCAGTCTGCCAATGCAGTTTATGCTAATATCTTAAAACTATTATTCTACTATATTGCTTTAAAACAGTTTTAATTAATGTTGTTCATTAACAGGCAGTATTAAACAACAAAATACATTGTATAGGACCAAAGGTTTATTTAGTCCAGGACTGTGGCAGAAAACCAGGTTGTCTTCCTGGTAAGCTTTGGATCTGCATTGATATCGTAACTGAACAGATCAGTCTAGAAACCTGTTATAATAGTGCAGTCCTCATTCTGAGGATATCTAGGTCACAATACTGTGAAATGCAAAACCTGCCACTGTTGGGGTCACACCTTTATTTATTGGAAATGGATGAGGGCCTAGTGTGAACTTATTGTTGACATGGCTGACGAAGTGGTAGTAATGCTGAGGAATTGGATAACAGCAAAACAGCCTGATGTTCTTAGTTTTACAGATAGAATTTTGTACTAAGATGTGTTTTATAAAGCATAAATGGTGCTGATGTGGCATCTGACCAAGCCTACACACAAGATGGGGTTGGAGTTAAGACAGTTTCCTGGATACTGATAAAAGTGTTTTACTGAAACTTGTGGCTGTTCTTTGAAACTTGATATTATGTTTTTACTACTACATTTATCCTTCAGGACAGATGTTGTCAGAGTGTGAACTTGAAGGGGCATCTCTTGGAGCCAGACTTTTCCCTTCTTACTACTGGTTTTTAGTAACTCATCCAACATGCTCCTGACAGAGTTGGAATAAAATGTTGAAACGGATATTAGCTCTTGAAAATGGTTGACTCTTTGCCAACAACGCAGAGAAAACGTATACATGTTACTCCTTTAATCTGCCCTTGAATAAGTAGTGAGTACAAGGCATTGCTATCTGGTTATTGTTTGGCTTATAGATCATAGCAGCCAGTTTTGCTACGACCTGGCTTACCTACAGTAAGATATGAAATACTTTCACAACAATTGGTTAAGGCATGGGTGGGAGGGAGAGAAGAACTCTTCTGACTGGATTCTGTTGAGGCAACTTGAACAAATAGATTAGCTGATCTCAGAAAGACTAAACATACTATTGTTCTCAGAATTGGGAAGAAATGCAGCATATTGAAAAAAGCACTTCGCTGTTGAGCTCTAATAGAGCAGGGAAGGCTCAGCATTTCTGATGGGATGTTGATACGAGAATAGCCAGTTGAACAGAGGGCTGGCAGTGTACAGGAAGTTCATTTTTTCCAGGAATTGATGGCTTTCTGTTTTGTAATGTGTGTGTCACTGCAGCTGGCAATGAGATGCAGTGTTTTGAAATGGGTGCTTTGGACCAGACTTTTGTCCTGTGATATGCTTTCTTGTTTCCTGACTGTCTTGGTCTTCAATCACATCATGTAAGGTTCTAAGGAGCACCCTGTTTTTATATCAGGGCAATCCACATGCCTGATGAGACATACTTAAATTCATTATGTGCAGTCCAGAGGAGATGAAATCATTCTTGAAATTGCTTTGAAATTGAGTGTTCAGGTGTGCATAACTTACTCTGGATTGCATCTTATCACTGGCAAGAATGAGTTAATTTGGCAGTCTTCATATATGCATCTAGTAACATAAAAAATCAAAGTAGAGCTGCCTTCTGCTAAACTGATTTTGGTGCTGAACTTTAGACTGGCCCAGATTGCATGTAACATTAAGGAGTAAGCCAAACAATATCTTAGGGTGAAAGAACAAATGTGCCAGTTCCCAGAGGCCACTTTGTTCCTCCTCTGGTCCTGCTGGTGTCATACTCTGTGAGCTATGCTGTGTTTTGGCTAGCATTGTGTCCAGACTCCTGGTTTATCTTGCAGGACAAACTAAGAGTGGTAAGCCATAGAAAGAACCATGGCTACAGCTCATGGTTTGCCTGGAGTGAGATAAACCATGAACCTGATATAATGTTAAGCCAAACCATGGTTTAGCTCACAAGAGCACATCAGCAGCAAGACCAGAAGAGAAGCAAAGTGGCCATGATCTTCTCTCTGTGAACCTGCACCTCACTTGTTTGCACTAAGCCACTGTTTGCTTTGGTCTTACATGGGAACCGGGTCACTGAGTAAAGGAGTGCCAGTGTGCACGGGCCTATATGAATGATGACACAAGCAGAAGCTTGTTACTGTCCTCTATGGGCAAATGTTAAATTGCATCGATGGAATAAGTTGCTTCACTGACATCGTTTCTACCCTGCCTCCTAGCAAACTTCTCCATATTAACTGGCACAGTGGTGTCAACAATACTGTGAATGAATCATTCTGTTTAAAATGGAGAAACTAGTTCCAAAATGAGAACAATTACAAAAGCAGCCAAACCCTAGTCACAATTAGATGAAGCATGTGTGAATTGACTGTGATCTGGTGTTATACTAGTCTTAATGTCTTCTAGGAAAACTTGGTTTGACTAACTGTGGGCATATGTTCACTGCTAGTTTTTAAAAACATCAGTTTTTAAAACTCAGGCTTTCATAAGTGGTCTCTTGAAGTTAGAAGGATAGTTCTTCAGGCTTCCTTTCTTTCCTTTTGCCAGAGTGATCTTAATTCTCTAAAAGTGTATAACCAAAATTTAACTGTCCTTCAGACGTTTTGAACTACAACACCCATCATCCCTGGCTATTGGCCATGCTGGCTGGGCCTGATGGAAGCTGCAGTCCCCAACATCTGGAGGGCATCATGTCTGTAACCTCTACTGTGAGATGCAGATTTAAATCTGTCCCCCTAAAAAGGCTGACAACATGTAAAGACTTGGACCTTGAAGGTCCAATTGAAGTAGGTTCTGTACTGATGTTGGCTTCCTCTTCTCTGTTTCACTTAAGGCAAAAACGTATAAATGGTCTAACAGTTTGTTTCTGGTAATAACCTTTCATAGTGAAATTACTAGTGTTTACTTTTAATATTTGTAATGTTTTTTATCATGCAGAGCCAAAGTAGTGAAAAACAATAAAATATAAATAAGCAGTAAACCTACAACAAGAGGAAACATCAGGCCATCATCAGTAAGGACTAGTGGTATCTGATACTGACATTGCTTAATCAAAGGCGGTGTCCTTTTTGCAGGACTGATAATATGTCTAAGGCTTTATTCTGCTCTGCATAAGTTGCCTTTTTTCAATGAGGGATAGCTTTTAAGTTGCACTTAAAAACAAAACAAATATTTTCCCTTTGTATTCTCAAAACACCTTTGAAATGGATTAAAAGCCAGTTAGTTGGTTAAAAAATGTTTTACCCACAGTTAAACTATGAGTCTGGGGAGTATCCTTTGGGAAGGCTGACCTGTCTGTAGGAGCAATTGTTGGGAAGCAATGTGACTCCAATCCTTAATTATAAGTGGGTTGTACTTTGGCAGAGGAAGGATGAACAGCCTGTTTGGTCATGGTCAAGAGGATTATATAAGTTTTCTGTAATAGTGCAAAGCGGAAATGATGGATCCTTTGAAACACCAAATAAGTATGCACATGTTAACCCCACAAAGTTTTTACCAGCACATCTACTTGACCCCATTTTGTTCACTTAAGAACTGTTGACAAATTGTTACTTTACTTGTAGCCAGGCATCTGACCATTTACAGGCCTGTTCTAAAAGGAAAATTGTATGTTTTCCTGTCCAAAATAAAAAGTTACTTTTAATTTTTTCTGATCCATCTCCCCATCTATGTAGGTCAGCCAGTCAGGGTGACAAGAATGTAGTATTGCTTGGCTGCTTATTTGTGGCAGTTTTTGTGTTGCTGTAGGCAATCTATGGATAGACTTTGACATCTCCCATCTGCCTTGTTGCTATTGCAACATGAGCTTTGGGAAACTCTTGGTGAGATCACACATTGGCCATTACTATTCAGCAGATATAAGAAAGCTGTGGTATCTTGTTGCTTGATGAACCATACATTTATTTGTTAATTGACTCTTTATTTCCTCTTCAGGTATGGCCTCACAGCTGCAGGTATTCTCCCCTCCATCAGTATCTTCGAGTGCCTTCTGCAGTGCCAAGAAACTAAAAGTGGAGCCCACTAGCTGGGATGTTTCAGGACAGAGTAACGGTGACGAGTATTACAGTCACAGCAAAAATCTCCCAGGTGCTCAAGGGCCAACCAGCTCCTCTCACCAGGTAGCAAATTTCAGCATCCCTGCTTATGACCAGAGCCTCCTTCTCCCTGCTCCTTCAGTTGAGCACATTGTGGTCACAGCAGCAGATAGCACAGGCAGTGGTGGAACAACATCGTTCCAAAACAGCCAGGCCCTAACACACAGGGCTAATATTGCTTTGCTGGAACCATATCAAAAATGTGGATTAAAAAGGAAAAGTGAAGAAGTTGACAGCAACGGTAGCGTGCAAATAATTGAGGAACATCCACCTCTCATGCTGCAAAACAGACCTGCGGTGGGTGCTGCGGCCACTACCACCACTGTAACAACCAAAAGCAGTAGTTCCAGTGGCGAAGGGGATTACCAGCTGGTCCAGCATGAAATCCTTTGTTCCATGACAAACAGCTATGAAGTGCTGGAGTTCTTGGGCCGAGGAACCTTTGGGCAGGTGGCAAAATGCTGGAAGCGGAGCACAAAGGAGATAGTAGCAATCAAAATCCTAAAAAACCACCCTTCCTATGCCAGGCAGGGGCAGATTGAAGTGAGTATCCTTTCCCGGCTGAGTAGTGAGAACGCCGATGAGTATAATTTCGTCCGCTCTTATGAGTGTTTTCAACACAAAAACCATACATGCTTGGTGTTTGAGATGCTGGAACAAAATTTGTACGACTTCTTAAAACAAAACAAGTTTAGCCCCCTGCCTCTGAAATATATTCGGCCGATTTTGCAACAGGTGGCTACTGCCTTGATGAAACTGAAAAGCCTGGGTCTAATACATGCAGACCTAAAGCCTGAAAACATCATGCTAGTTGATCCTGTGCGCCAGCCTTACAGAGTGAAGGTCATAGACTTTGGCTCTGCTAGTCATGTGTCGAAAGCTGTGTGTTCTACTTACTTGCAATCGCGCTATTATAGGTAAGTAACCATTTCATGTCTTCAAACAATTTTTTTGCATGATATTCATCCTGTACTCATACACAAATTCTTTTGTTTCCTGAAATCACAGCTGTCTAGTTGCAGCTTCTGCTCCTTCCCTGTTTCTTTTCTATTTGAGTTTTCAACTTTACAAAATATTTGTAAGTATTTTTGAATAACTGGGCTGCTAAAATTGAGTAGGGACTCAGAAACTTTACTGCTGCATTCAGAGTGCAGATTCCAAGGGGTGATATGTCATCAGTTGACATTTAGAAATTGAACTTTTCCATACTTCTAGAATTTGGATGTAAAGTGCAGTACATTGAATGACGTAGCCAGAATCTGAAAGCCCACACAAATCCACAAGGGAGACTTAACTTTCTCAAACTGTAGTCATCCATACCACATGAAAAAAACCTTAAAACATTTTAAAACAATGTATATCCCTCTGAATGTGCCCAAGCCTATGATTTCATCTAAAGTCTCATACGGGTGTTGGCACTTGTATGCCTCACACTTGGTGTTAAAATGGTGGTACCTGAGAAACTGCCAGGTGTTAGGAAGCTCAGATGTTTGTACCAACAGAATTGTCAGGCACCTGTCATATGCAAATGAGTACTCAGTACCTGCCATCATATGTTACATAAATCATGGCTTGTTATGCACAAGTGAAATCATGTCTGTGTTGCTCTTCCTGGCTTATGCTGGAATGAATAAACCATGATGCCTGGTTTAGTGTTGTATCTGAACCAGAGATCATGGGTTGGTTATTCCCAACAAGTCACGTATGATAAATCAAGAGTAGACCATGGGTACTGATTGTGGCTTCGTGGAACTGAAAAGAACCTGCAATCTCTAGTTCAGACGTAGTGCCAAGCCAAGGTTCATGGTCCGCTTTCTCCCAGCACAAGTGGGGAGAAGCATAGCAGGTGTGATTTCTCTTGTGTATCGTAAGCCATGGTTTCTGGTTTACAATGACGTATGAATGTGGCCAGTGTGACCAATTTTTTTCACACAGAGCAATAGCATCCAAGTTTCTTGAGGCACCTGTCAAGGCTTTTCAGAAGAAGCCATCTGTGTGCACTCACTTCAACATCGCCCTGCTCTGGGCAACACTGATCCCAAGATTATTTAGGCCTCAATTGTTCCATTATCTCATAGCCTAATGGTAACCAGCCATTAGGCCCCGAGAGAGGGAGAAGCAGAGCTCTGCTGTGCAGCACAATAGCAGGACAAGAGGAGAGGAAGACTTAGAGGTTGATGCTACTGGGGGCGCCTGTATTTTTAACCTGAGCTTGGCTTGCATAACAACACAGAAGATACTATGTTCCTGAACTGATTTTGGCCAAATACGTCCTTCAGCTTTTCATTTTTTATGACTACAAACCAGAGTAAATGCCATCATACCAAAGAAAGAACAGTCAAAACTTAATCATGGTTTGACAGAAGCCTACAAGCTGATTGCAATATTGAAAAAACTTTTAAATGGAAAATATCAATATTTCTCCTACCCTCTTGAATTCCCAAGCAATTTTTTTGTCAGCTCCACCATCTTCCAGCACTTCATCCTTTGACCTGTTGTGAGTTTTCAAGAAAGAACCCTTCTCCTTTTCTGTATAGTAATATGAATGAGGAAAACACGTATAACTGCAGAGATCATCACATTTTAAGCAAATCACACCTGCCTCCTAGGCTTGTGGGCAGGACACCATGTATGCTATCTTGAGCTCCTTGGATTACTCTTCCCCTCCCCTGCTCCACAATTATTGTTTGATTGGGGTGGGGAACCTCTTGCTTATGGGCCTAATTAGGCTGCCAAGCCTCCACATTTTTTTGTTTTGCTAAGCGATGCCCATGCAATATATGACATCAGGTCTGGGGCAAGTAAGGATGCAGCTGAGCCAGACATTTGTAGGCACTGCTGGTCAACTGATTGTCAAAGCCCTGTATAAGCATTGATAGTTGGCTGATTGGTGGGACTTCTGCAGCCCTCTATAAGGAGCTGTGCAAACCCTGATGATCAGCTGATTATTGAGGCTTGGGTGCTTTGTGCACAAAGCTCTGCAAGGCCCAATGATCAGCTGCTTGTGGGAACTTGCACAGCCCTGCACAGCACTTTACAAGTCTTGATGATCAGCTGATTGGTGTGGACAAAAACAGGGCACCTGACATTGTGACATCATGTAATTGAAAGATGAGTGGCCCTATCCACTTGTCAAACTTGGTCTGTGAAGGTGAGGGAGACATGTGTTAGAACTTTTATTTTAATATTTTTACAAAATTGTCCAGAGAACTTGCTTTATTGGATGGTATAGAAATATCCACATGTTGAACTGTCTATGGAGCCATTTTGCATTTAAGGCAAAGAAAAAACAGCCACGCACATATCCTGATATCGAGATAGTCAGTGAGAGTTTTCACCTCCAAGGAACTGATAGTGGTGAATGTTCCTGTATTTATTTATTTTATTTTTTAAAAGCAATTTGTATTTGCAACAGTAAAAGCACAGTTCACAATATAAAACAAATTCAATAAATCCCATTTCCTTACCAAAAAATGTACCCCATTTCCTTGAAAAAGGACAAGTTGACATAAAGATGCCTTTGTCTGTTATACTTTATTTGTGCAGCTCTATGTGAAGTTTGGTTTTGCCATTTGAATGCTCAGTGGAACTACTTGCTCTAATCAAGGAAGATAATCAACTAGAGGAGGGAAGTGCATGCAATGGTGTGAGATGAAAATAGCAAAAATGACTTTTGTTCACCTAATTACATTTGACATCTTTTTGGACAGTAGCTGTGTTCCTAGCTCTAATTTAAATGTTAATCCTGCCAGCTCAGCATGCTGACCCAGGAACCTATGTGAACTACAATCCTTACCTCTCTGCCTGCTTCCTGTTGATGCATTTAATATTGTCCTCTACAATCTAGTGTGCTATACATGTAGGCAGGGTTTGAATGAGGAGGTCTTCCAGTGCTTGGAGATCTCCATCCTAGCAGCAGCCAGAATTGGAAGATGTCTGTGTATTTGCTGCAGGGATTGTATATAAGAATTTGGAGCATAGTTGAAAAATTAACACAAGCACATAATAGTTATCCAGAGGGTTTGAGCATTCAGATGGGTACCACATCCCAATAAACCTCTATTAATGCAGGTACATGGGGCGTTTGGCTACTGGGGATGGGTAAGTACTTTTGTAGGAATGTTTTGGTAAAGGTATGATTAGTTCTGTAAGAGAGGTGCCATGCAGAAACTGCATGATATCGTCTTGTATATTCACTGAAACTGTAAATCATAAGTTACAAGACTATATGAAAACAAGGTCTCATGAGGTGTACCAAAGTGATTTACAACACAGTAGGGCCCCGCTTTTCGGCGTTCCGCTAGTACAGCGGTTTTCAATTAGAGTAAGGCCCCATTCATATGGTGCTTGTTCCACTTTTACGGCATTTTTGGGCATCAGACACCATTTTATTGACAGAGTTCTGCTTTTTGGTGCGTTTTACTTTTAGACGGGTCTGGAACGTAACCTGCCGTATGAGTGGGGCCCTACTGTATATAATGTTGCATAAAACATTTTTCATTCTAAACTGGAAATATTTTTATTTGGAGTTTGGTAAGGTTTACAAGCATCTTCAAAATGATCTTGTCTTCTGGAACAGTGTTATCATTAATGTTCAACAAGAAGCAGTAATATTTGCAAACAGGAATAGGCAAGTAATATGCATTATGTTTGGAGCCCATATCCCTGAGAAGGGGCATAGCTCAGTGGAAGAGGAACTGCTTTGTATGCCAAAGGTCCTATATGAAACCCTGGAGAGCTGCCAGTCAGGATAGACAATACTGAGCTAGATGGACCAATGGTCTGACTTGGTATAAGGCAGCTTCCTGTATTCCATGGATGGAAGTTTCCTACTGACCCTTAACAAGCTGCTGTTATTCCCCATGCAGCTCTTAACGCTATTTTCCACCTTATCTTTCTGACACATTTGCATGATTGCTAACATACACACTTTAATTAAGGTAGAATTAGCCATTAAAGTGGGTAGTGGTGCTTCTAGATGTTACTGGCTATAACTCTACTCATCCCTGACCATAAGCCATGCTAGTTGGGGCTGATGGGAGTTGAAGTCCAGCAGCAACCAATGGGCACTACTTTAGCTATCCCTGCACTAAGGAAAGGATTGTCTTGCTTAACAGGTCTGGAAGTAAATGTCCTCAAATGAATCTGGACATAACAGAAGTGAGCAACAATCAGCACAGATGCTTCATATGCATTTTCACTGTGTGGGGTATTTAATGAGTAACCTAGAGTCAATTTATTGTATTTATGACCCAATTGTATTTCAAAACTAAGAACTCTCACTATGATTAAAGAGCCCAAATTTTAGCTTCTTAATGTGAGAGTGCCACTCTTATGAACTAATACAAGAAACTTTTGTATTACAGAGAATCCAAACAGTGGCAACACCCAGTATGTATTCAATATTGCCACAAATAGTTTGGGGAGGAAAACATGATAGCTCTTGTTGTATTCCTTTAGGAGTAGATGTAGGATGGTGTTTCAGCTCTGTCATGCCAGCTTTGTAACTGTGTACTGCTTTTATTTTATGCGGTAAAAGAATAATTTGGAATGATAGCACTCTTCAAGTACATGAAAGGTTGTCACATAGAGGAGGGCTGGGATCTCTTTTCGATCGTCCCAGAGTGCAGGACATGGAATAATGGGATCAAGTTGCAGGAAGCCAGATTTCGACTGGACATCAGGAAAAACTTCCTAACTGTTAGAGCCATACGACAATGGAACCAATTCCCTAGGGAGGTAGTGGGCTTTCCGACACTGGAGGCATTCAAGAGGCAGCTGGACAGCCATCTGTCGGGAATGCTTTGATTTGGATTCCTGCATTGAACAGGGGCTTGGACTTGATGGCCTTATAGGCCCCTTCCGACTCTACTATTCTATGATTCTTTGATTCTAAATTTGAGCACGGTATTGCCTGCATCCATTTGATATCAGGATGGTAAACTTTCATCCTGTGTGTAGCCTAAGGTGACTGCCTTGAATTAGAGTTTCTGCTGTAATAAACATTCTTGTGAAGAAGGTTGAGAAATAGTTGGTAGACCTAGAGTGCCAGCCAGTCTCAAACCTGGGTGGTAAAAGATAGCCCAGACAAAAACATCCTGAGAAGCTGAAATTTTAGAAATAACAGAAGATTATTCTGGGAGGGACTACTGCATCATTATGCCCATTGCAATTTCTCTTGCCCAAGATTAATCCCTGTAATTCTGTTCACTACATACCACAAGCAGATGGCTCAAAATGATTCAAAATAAGCCAGCTAAGCCATGTGATTCTGGAAAAAGGCTGCTTCACTTACTTTATTTAGCTGGTGCTTTGTTTTCTGTATCCATCTTCATATGTTGGATCTCCAGCCTTATTATATAGATCTGTGCCAGTTCATATGCCACATATCTGAAGGGCATTTGACAAGGATTTTGCTTTATTAGAAAAGCCATCTTGTTAATGAGAGAGGTTCTAAATAGATGTGGATGCTCGTGTCCCTCATCCTTAGGAAGCAGGGTGAGTTCAAGGTTCTCTGCAGCATATGCAATCTACTTTGCTCATCATCCACTCCTGTCTCTGCATTTTCTTAGTCTAGTATTCCTGAAGAGAGCACATGCCTATGGCATTATATTCATACTCCTCTAAAGCCAAGAGGACTTCTAGTTTACTAAAATTTTCTTTAAGTCACAATGCATATAAGATAACTTTCTATACTACGTTGTAAATGTTACAGGAGAGACTTCATACTTCATGTTTTTCATTGGCCATCACTTGTTGTTGAGTAAGATTGTCTTCCAAGAGAAGGTCTTTAACAGTGGGTCCGTAAGTGACTGTGGAGGCCAATTCTGGATCCACACAGCCTCCCACAGTGAGGACATAGGCTTCCAGATGGAAGATGGTCGCGATGAGGATTTGTTTGACGTGCCTTAATTCGTTTGTCCCATTCACCCTGTATTCGTGCTTCTTCGAATTCCATAGCCCTTTTGATAATAGCCATCCTCCATTCATGGGCCAAGACTTCCCAGTTCTCAATGCTCATGTTACATTTTTTTAGATTTGCTTTAAGAACATCTTTAAACCTCCTTTGCTGTCCACCTATATTCCATTTTCCATCCTTAAATTGGGAGTAAAGTAGCTGCTTTGGAAGATGGTGATCAGGCATTTGAACAACATAGCCGGTCCAGCAAAGTTGATGTTGAAGGATCATTGTTTCAACACTGGTAGTCTTTGCTTCTTTCAAAACACTCATACTACAAAACTACATACTAGTTATTATTGGGATACATGAAGGGTCACATACCTTTTTGGCCCAGGACTTTGCAAGTCTTGCCCCATTCCATCATTAATTAGCTTGTGGAAGTCATTACTCTTGCTTTTCTTTGGCTTTATTTCCTTACTCATACTGAATGCTGTGAAAAAAAGCTCTCAAAAACTACAGAAAACAAAAATCCTGCTTGGCCAAAGTTTAATCCTACATTTCTGAAACACTTCATGGGACTCAGATTGTGTATTTAAGTTCTACAGCATATGCTTAGTGTGCTCAAGGAGACACCATGAAAGCTGTGATTAAAACACCCATATCTTATGAACTCTTATGCCCACTTACCTAAGATTGCAATCCTATGCTCACTTACCTGGGAATAAGCATAATTGAATGCAATGAGACTTATTTCTGAATAAGACATACACATACCATGTACAAAAGGAGCATTTGTGGTGTGTGTTTTTTAGCCCTTCTGACAGTGGAGTGAAAAAGCCACTTGTAAAATGGAACAGCAGCTTGTCTCTTTGACAGTGGGAACAGCTGTGCCCGGAACAAATGCTAAGCTCCACAAGTGTGCACACTTCTTCCCTGCATAGGATCCTAGCCCTTCTCTAGAAAAGAAAAGTATCGCTCTGATTTCAGATTTAAAATCTTTTTGTATGAGAAAAAAAAATCTTGCTGTTAGATCTTCCTGCATGGGAGGTGGCAATATTTCATCTTACAGAACACAATTCTTGTAATTCTGTTGTTGCATTCCCTCTATCTGAAACACCAGAACCTCAGTGCAAACAGAACATACTTCTTTTCTCGGCTGTTTCTTGGCTTTGCAAATCCTTTTCATGTGAAACACTTCATTCCTTCTTTATGCCTGTGAAAATAATAATATAATAATAATAAAAATATAGCTGGTTACCTGATCAAAGATAATTTAGAACAAAAAGAGGAGTTTGGTGGCTGAAACTCAATAGATTGATGGCCACTGCTCTCTTTTGTTTCCACACACAGTTGAATTGATGATTTTGTTGGTTGTATAACCTTTCACAAATGCCTCTTCCATCTAGAAATGGCATAGGGAAACACACTGCTTTCTCCTGCTTAAGGGAGATATCAGTGCCTTTGTATAGTCAGCATCTGCTACATCAGTTGCTACTCTCATCTCATACCTATTTGTGTACCTATCAATTAACATCCCTCCCACTAAGTAGGAAAAACTGCCAGAATTAACAGGCCTAGAAGCAAAAGGTCAAGAATAAATACTGTGTAGAAGCACAGCTAAGTAACATTGCAAGATTTGGTGATCAAATTTGCACCTAAATAAGACTGAAGAGAAAAGGGCAAGAAGGCAGTTGAGGTAAGGTTACAAGTGAGGCAGTGGGCAGACATTAGGGTCCATCGAGCTAAAGAGAGCAAGGAAGCTGGGCAAAGAAACATGGAGCCAGCTAGAGATGTTGGATCTGGCATTCAACTGCAACCTGTGTTTATAACCACATTTCTAGACATGTTTCTTCCATTTGATGGAAAATTTCCAGTTATAGGTGGGCCCCGCTTACCCTGCCGTAAAGCGGAAATCGCCGTAAAGCGGAACCCCATTGAATATAATGGGGCACGTCGTGTGAAAATGATGCCAAAATGATGCAAAAGCAAAATCGGCTTTAAAAACGGGGAATCAAAGCCGCCGCATTAGCGGAACGCCGGGAAGCGGAACTCCGGGAAGTGGGGCCCTACTGTATAAATAATAATCCAGCAGGTCTGGCAACAAAGTTGCTGTTTCCCAATGAATCCATGCTGTTGCCTTGATCACTTGATTTAGATTGTATGCTATGAAATATTTTAGCTAATTGTGTGCTAAACTGGTCAGGACATTCTCTCACTATGGTGCTTTTAAAACATAAACAGTCTCATCCTGTGCTTCAGAAGTAGTTGTTCCCCCTGAATTCAGTTCACTGAATTACTCTCAAGCATGAGTGTCTTAGTTTGCAGTCGAAGACTGATTGTGTGGAAAGGTGATTCTGTGCCCACTTACCTGGGGGTAAATCCTGTTGAACATAATGGGACTTACTTTGAAGTATACAGGGCATAGGTTTGGGCTTGGGTTGCATCAAATTGGTGTCCATCTGCTGACACCGATCTCTTTGATCCAGAGGAGGCTTCTGTCAGCAGAATAGGGATCAAGCTCATTTGTGGCAATTCCATCTCTTCCCTCTGTAGTCCCTTGTTGCATTTCCCATACTGTTCCAAAGGGTCTTCCAAACCTCTGGAACATATATTGGGAGGCTGCAGGGGGAGGGGGAACTACTAACATCTCAATCCCTGTTCAGCTGATGGAAAGCTTCTCTGGATCAAAGAGCCTCCTGTCAGCAGAGGGACACCAGTTGGATACAGACATATGTTTTTGTGCCGGGCTACCCAAGCTGAACTCCTTGAATTGAAGACCACATTGTCCTGGTATTGTGGAAACTATGTGCATTGCTGTTCCTGTTTAAAGAAAATACAAGCACTTTGAGATTTCAGAGGGTGAGCAGCGTTAGTCTTTTCCAGCAAAAACAGTAGAGTCCTGCGGCATCTGAAAGGCTAACAACTTGTTATAACATGCACCTGTGTGGGACAAAGCAAACTTTATCACATGTCACACATTATTTGGGGTGCCATAATAAATGTTTTAGTCTTTTTAAGGTGTCATAGGACAGTTTATTGCTTTTGCAGTTTTACTCATTCTTTCTTAGAAACAAAGCTAGTGTACTGTGGAAAAATAGTTAAGGCTATAAATTTAATCTAAACTTTTAAATTCACAGTCAATTTGATGGGATTTGTGAAGTTGCTAGGAAATTTTGATTGCAGGCTCATTGAATAATAAGCAAAAGTAATGTTGCATGTTTTGCAGAGCCCCTGAAATCATCCTGGGTTTGCCATTTTGTGAAGCTATTGATATGTGGTCACTGGGCTGTGTGATTGCTGAACTGTTTCTTGGTTGGCCTCTGTACCCAGGAGCATCAGAATATGATCAGGTAAGTATGTGAGGATGTTTATTCAAGTTACATTAAAATCTGAATTCATACTTATGCCTGGTTTTAAGATCATTTTAGCCCTTTATAATACCTGTCCAAATTTAGCCACATTCCTGCTAACAAAAAGGTACCTTGACCTGATTTCATGGTATTTAAGCCTGCTGTCCTAAGTAGCTCCGCTAGGGAATAACTGTCATTGAACTCAGTGAATTTTGCCTCTGAGTAAATAATGTTAGGATTGTATTGCAGTTGCATCTGTAGTTGGATTATAAACATCTAATTCATGGGCACTTGGCAGTTGATCTAGAGAGATGGTTAGATTTGATCAACAGTCCTCCTGTTTTCAGATTGATAAATACGGATCAGGAAACATGCTTTCAGATATTACAAGTTCATCCTAGAGCCCCATAGTAGTTAGTAAGTGATGGCTATCTTGGGCTGATTTTGTGACATGTGAAATAAACACACTCACGTCAAGGTAAAGCAAGTTGTAAAATACCTTGTATTGTTTTGCATTGCTCCATTGTGTTCCAGTATCCTAGATAAGAAATTACAGGATTATAAAAATTACTAGGGTGTTTAAACTCCTTTTTAATAGATTGTTGTTATGTCCCTTCAAGTCGATTATGATTTATGGCGACCCTAAGAATCAGTGACTTCCAGTAGCACCTGTTATAAACTACCCTGTTCAGATCTTGTAAGTTAAGGTCTGTGGCTTCCTTTATGGAATTAATCCATTTCTTGTTTGGCCTTCCTCTTTTTCTACTCCCTTCTGTTTTTCCCAGCATTATTGGCTTTTCTAGTGTCTTCTCATTGTGTGTCCAAAGAATGATAATCTCAGTTTCATTATTTTAGCTTCTAGTGATAGTTCTGGTTTAATTTGTTCTAACACCCAATTATTTGTCTTTTTCGCAGTCCATGGTATCCGCAAAGCTCTCCTCCAACACCACCTTTCAAATGAGTAGATTTTTCTCTTGTCCACTTTTTTCACTGTCCAACTTTCACATCCATTCATAGAGATTGGGATTACCATGGTCTGAATGATCCTGACTTTAGTGTTCAGTGATATATCTTTGCATTTGAGAACCTTTCTGGTTCTCTCATAGTTACCCTCCCCAGCCCTAGCCTTCTTCTGATTTCTTGACTATTATCTCCATTTTGGGTAATGACTGTGCTGAGGTATTGATAATCCTTGACAAGTTCAATGTCCTCATTGTCAACTTTAAAGTTACATAAATCTTCTGTTGTCATTACTTCAGTCTTGCTGTTCAGCTGTAGTCCTGCTTTTGTGCTTTCCTCTTTAACTTTCATCAGCATTTGTTTCAAATCATTACTGGTTTCTGCTAGTAGTATGGTATCGTCTGCATATCTTAAATTACTGATATTTCTCCCTCTAATTTTTACACCTCCTTCATCTTGGTACAATCCCACTTTCCTTATGATATGTTCTGCATATAGATTAAACAAATAGGGTGATAAAATGCACCCCTGTCTCACACCCTTTCTGATGGGGAACCAGTCGGTTTCTCCATATTCTGTCCTTACAGTAGCCTCTTGTCCAGGGTATTGGTTGTGCATCCAGACAATCTGATGCAGTGGCACCCCCATTTCTTTTAAAACATTCTGTAGTTTTTCATGGTCTACACAATCAAAGGCTTTGCTGTAATCTATAAAGCACAGGGTGATTTTCTTCTGAAATTCCTTGGTCCATTCCACTATCCAATGTATGCTTACAATATGATCTCTGGTACCTTTTGCTTTCTAAATCCAGCTTGGACGTCTGGCATTTCTCGCTCCATATATGGTAAGAGCCTTTGTTGTAGAATCTTGACCATTACTTTACTTGCATGGGATATTAAGGCAATAGTTTGATAATTAGTGCATTTCTTGGGATCCCCTTTCTTTTGAATTGGGATATATATTGAAAGCTTCCAGTTTGTGGGCCATTGTTTTATTTTCCATATTTTTTACAAATATTTTGTCAAAATTTGGACACATTCCGTCTCAGTAACTTGTAGCAACTCTGTTGGTATGCCATCTGTTCCAGGTGATTTGTTTCCAAGTATTTTAAGAGCAGCTTTCATCTCACATTCTAAAATTTCTGGTTCTTCATCATATGGCACCTCCGTGAATGAATCTGTCATCCTTGCATCTCTTTTATACAGTTCTTCAGTGTATTGCTTCCATCATCCTTTTATTTTATCTTGGCCAATCGGCGTGTTCCACTGTTGATTATTCAACATCCTTATTCTTGGTTTAAATTTCCCTTTAATATCTCTAATCTTTTGGAATAGGGCTCTTGTTCTACATTTTTGTTGTCCTCTTCTATTTCTATACGGTAACTATTGTAATAGTTCTCTTTGTCTCTACGTACTAGTCGTTGTATTATTGCATTTAGGATTCTAACCGTGTTTCTATCTCCTTTTGCTTTTGCTTTCCTTCTCTCTTTAACCATTTTAAGAGTTTCGTCAGTCATCCATTGAGTTTTTTCTTTTTAACTAGAGGTATTTTTTTTTTGCATCCTTCCCTGATAATGTCTCTGACTTCAGTCCATAGTTCTTCTGGTTCTCTATTAACCAAGCTTAAAGCCTCAGAACTGTTCCTTTGATCTATGTATTCCTCTGGGATGCTATTTAAATTGTATTTTGGCATTATGATTACTTTGTTGTTGTTCTTCAGCTTTACTCTGATCTTCAATACGACCAGTTCATAATCTGTACCGCAGTCTGCTCCTGGTCTTGTTTTCTCAGAAAGTGTGGAACTTCTCCACCTTTTGGTCAATTTGATTCCTATATGGACCATTTCGTGATATCCATGTGTACAGTTGTCTTCGGTTGCTCAAAATCAATTAATGCATAGGATACCATAAAATGCTGAAAGTCCAGTATCATACCAGGTCCAGTACACCTCTGCTTCTGGCAGAGGGTGCACCAGATGACCCACCAGATTCCTTCACAGCCTGGTGGCATGAAGCTTCTGTCCTGGCTATGCCTATGCAGTACCTGTGGACAGCACCTCTGTACTGAGGAAGGGTGGGAGTCATCCAGGTTGTGCTTGGCATGAATGTTGCCTGCTGCCTCTGCTTAAGATGACCACAGGCATTCTTTCAGGCAGTTGCAGGTCAAGAGAACAGCTCCCTGGAGGCATCCCTTTTGGTGTGAGTAGCCCAATGAGGTCTCTGTTTCCTCACCTATATTGAATGTTCATGTGGGAGTGTATACAATATAGCCAGCCTTTCCCAACCTTTGGGTCCTCAGATGTTGCTGGACTATAACTCCCATCAGCCCTAGCCAGCATGGCCAGTGGTCAGGAATTATGGGAACTGTAGTCCAGCAACATCTGGGGACCCAAAGGTTGGGAAAGGCTGGACAGGCTATTTTGTTCCTTCCTACAAGGGAAACAAATCATGCTTCCTGGTTTTATGCCTGAACCAGGAATTTTGGTTTGTTTCACTCAAACCGTGATCAGTATACCATGAACAAACCTTGGTTAGAGATCATGGTTTGCTGGGAGTGAAAACAAACCACTATCCCCAATTCAGACGGGATGCTAAGTCATGGATCATGCTTTGCTTTCCCTGCATGGTAGTGGAGCTAAGTGGCCAAGATTGGTTTACCTCGATGTGTGGTTGAGACTGTCATTTAGATACATAACTATGTAGAACCATGTATCTGTGTTTATCTGTTTGGTCCTTGTTTTTTGAGCTTGAAACATTCAGCATGTCTGCAAAATGTTTTCCTTTGTGTATAGGTTGGTCTGAAGGCTCCTTCAAATATTTTACCTTCATTGGTGTAGGCAAAAAAAATGTAATGCATGTAAAAATGAGTAAAAAGTGTGTATATGGCTTTTTAATAGCATGTACATGTGCCAATCACGCTTTCTTAACATACTACAAAATACCCATACTTTCCGCTTTTACTCACAAATACCTCTGCTGGTAAAATATTGTGTATGAAGTGTATCTTAAGGTTAATGTTTTACATTACTTTTGCTGAATTCTTGTATTTTCAGCACTGTTAATCTTCAAGGGATGAGTACAAAAGTAATAAGCCTGAGACAGAAAGTAACTGAGAAACAGCAGGGTAGTTTCTTTATGCAAATATAAAAGTGGGTATTTTTGATATTGTGTTTTCATGTATTTGATGCCTGTGAAAGAAATGAACGTTCTAGTGGTTATCATATAGGATTTTCTAGAGCCCGTACTTGGTTGGGTGTCCTTGTTGCAGGACAGCTAAGTAAAGACAAAAGTGCTAGAACGCTTTAAGAGACTAACTGGTGAGGGAAAGATGTTCTTAGTATTTGTGATATTTTATTTCTTATAATTGGAATGTCCTGGGATGCACTAGCCCTTACAACATATGGCCTCAGACCTCTGGTGCACTGTTATTGCATCATTGGCATCACACTGGAACCCACTGGAAATGGTTGTATCCTAGGTCCAGTCTATAAATCGGTTCAAACTAACCAGAAACTGGGAATCCGCCCCAAAACATGTTTGGAGATGAATAATTCAGTGGCATACAGTCTGCATCTGTGTTGGAATTGCTTTTTAACTTTTTTTTAAACCTTTTTTTTAACAATATTTTTTTTTACCCTTTTTTAAAAAGATGTCTTTAAAGCTTTAAAAAACGTTTTTAAAGTTGTTTTGTTTTAATGTATTTTAAGGTCTGTTTTTATGATGTTTTAAAGTGTTTTTAGTGCTTTTGTTTGCAGCCCTGGGCTCCTGCTGGGGGGAAGGGTGGGATATAAATCGAATAATAAATAAATAAATATATTTCACAACTAAGATTTGTAAAGGAAACTTCTTTGCTTCTGCATGGAAATTTGTTATGTGAATATTGACTGAGGCTGTTTTGTTAAAAAGGATCTACTCTATGTTTTCCTTCTTCCAGTTTTGTCATGGATATCTTTATTTTTTGTTTGTTTCAGATTCGTTACATTTCACAAACCCAAGGACTTCCAGCAGAGTACCTTCTGAGTGCAGGAACGAAAACAAGCAGGTTTTTTAACAGAGATCCAAACTTGGGATACCCACTGTGGAGGCTAAAGGTTTTTATTTTTCTTTAGACATTCAATTTATTGTTACATGTTTTAAATTGTAAGGTCTACTTGCCGTCTGTCTGTCTATCTGTCTATTCGATCTATCTCTTTGCCTGGAGGCTCTTCACATGTAGAACAGGAAGTCATTGAAGGAGGGATCAGTGAAGAGGAGGGGCAGGTCTGTCTTATTCCTCTGTCTTGCTACCTACACTCCCATCGCATGTTGTTCTGTCATTGTGTCTGACACATGCACTTCTCTGGATACATCCAGTGAACCAGATACAATAAACAGAGCTACTTAAATTCTTGATGAGACTAATGTGTGCACAGGAGCAAAGTTTTTTATTGGAATTTTCAAAAATACATTTATTTTTTATTTATAGTCACATTTTGTTAGTGTTTGTGTAGCTGAGTGTTTTTGGAAACAAACACTCTTTTGGAGATTTACAAGACATGTCCATAGAAGGCTGTCTGTGCCACCAGCAAAATGGAGAAGAAATAACACTATCTTAAGATGATTTTAAGATCATCCAAATTAGTTTTGAAAGAGTTGTTCAGTGACAAATTCTTTTTACAAAAAGATATATTGTCAGAAAATCTTTTTCACATTTGTAATGATTTCTGCTTTTGTTGTAAAGCCACCCAGTGATTTAAAACCTCCTTTCAGAGTTTGAACTCCTCTTCAGAAACCCTCTGAAGCATGGCATTATGGCTGCCTTGTGAAATATCTGATACTTTTTTTAGGTTGGCTGGTATTTGTCCTAGGGAATATAGATGAGAACATTAATTTGACACTGTGCCATTTTCACAAGCTTAGGTGGTAAGGTTATAAAGGCCTATCATTTCTGCTTCATAGGGCATTCCTTTTGTTAATGGCTGATTGCTTGTTGACCTACCTTTACTTTTATTGCACTAAAATATTAAAACTGTGCTACAGTTGCTTGTAACCTCTGTTTTATTTGATAGACTCCAGAGGAACATGAGTTGGAGACAGGAATAAAATCAAAGGAGGCTCGGAAGTACATTTTCAACTGTTTGGATGACATGGCACAGGTGAGCTGCAAGGAAAGAGTAATTCTGCCTTTTATGGTACAAGCAAGATAATCCAGAGTAGAAGTATTTTACGCTCACTTTACATAGGAGTTAATTGTGTCACTAACCCCTTCAGGAATTAAGTTTGCAGTTCTGTTAACACTTTCTTGGGAGTAAGCCTCAGTAAATTCAGTGGGTCTTATTTCTGAGTAAACATGCTTAGGATTTCATTGCACTGGCTGCCCATTTGCTACCAGACCAAGTTCAAGGTTCTAGTTTTGGCATACAAAGCCCTATACAGCTTGGGACCAGGATACCTGAAAGACCGTCTTATCCCTTATATACCCATTTGATCACTACGCTCTGCAGGTGAGGGCTGTGACGTCCTTCCCTGGTTCTCCCTGTCAGGTTCCCACTTGCTTGTGGCTCCTGCCTTTCACTAGGCACCACCAGGGACACCACCAGTCAGGACCGTCCTTTATATGGTTTCTCACTCCGCTCTAGCACAGATCTCACTAGATCCCACTGCTAGGCAGCACCACCAGTCACTTCCTGTAACCAATACTCCCAGAGACCATGCCTAAGTCTCTCTATAGCTTGTTACTTTGTGACTGTGTGCCTATGCTGTTCCCAACCCCCTTGTATTTTTATATATAAAGCATACAACTCTGGGTTGCTCTGGATACTTGACTTGTTACAATATCTCCCTTCACTGCTGCCACCATTAGACACAGTTTCTGTTCAGCCTTGGCAATTACCTTGCCCTCCCTTCTGGTCTGTATATTCCCCCAGCCAAGGATCAGGCCTTTGGTAAACCAAATAAGTATTTATTTACTAACAACAGGAAATAACAAGATTACTTTAGGAATGTTTCACAAGCGCATGGTTTCATATATGGTCACTCTGTATGTTTCTGTTCATATATATACTCTTTAAATATCAGTTAAATACAATCCAAACTTCCCTCAGAACTCTGCCAACCAACCCTAACCAAATGACCTCACTCCAACCAACTGAACAACTTCTCCCCCTCATCACTCACAAACCTCCATTTATACCTTCAGCCTGCCAGCCACTCAGTCAATCATCATCCAGCATACTTCAGCTTCTCACCCATGTACTCCCCCTTTCTTTCTCAGTCAATTACCATACATCACCTAATAGACCCGCACTTACCATATTTACAGATGCTTAACCTACAGGAACATCACAAGGGCCTCCTGCAGATACCATCTTATCAGGAGGTCCGTTGTGTACAACATAGAAATGGACCTTTAGTGTGGCGGCACCTATCCTGTGGAATTCCCTCCCTTTAAATATTAGGCAGGCACCATCTCTGTTATCCTTTTGGCGCCTATTGAAAACTTTCCTCTTTCAACAAGCCTTTTAAGTTGAGTCCTTATCCCATTCTGCATTTGTGTTGGAATTGCTTTTAAATATGTTTTTAAACCTTGTTTTTAAAAAAGATGTTTTTAAAGCTTTTTAACCTTAAAAAAAAAAAAAAGATTTCTTGAAAGCTTTTTAAAAAAATGTTCTTAAAGAGGTTTTGTTTTAATGTATTTTGAAGTCTGTTTTTATGATGTTTTAAAGTGTTTTTAGTGCTTTTGTTTGCCACCTTGGACTCCTGCTGGGAGGAAGGGTGGGATATAAATTAATCAATCAATCAAACAAACAAACAAATAGTAGCTTCCCTTGAACATGCTCCTTAAATGCTATAATAGTGCAACTTTTCAACATCCATATATTAGAGCAGTGATTCCCAACCTGGGGGCCATGGCCCCCAAGGGGGTCGCAAAACAATCAAAAGGAGGTTGTGAAGAAGACAGATTTTTTTAAAAAAAGGAACCTCAAATAATGGTAAGCCACAGATGGAGTGTTGCCTCTATCCCTTTTCTATCTCTATGGTGACTGCCCCTCCGCCAGCGCGTATCCTTTCCCACCCATGTCGTTGTCGATGTCATGATGCTCCCATTGTCTCTTCCCACTGCACGGGATGAGCTCACCCTTCCCTCCTAAATCCACGAAGGGGGCGCATGGTTGCAGAGAGGAAGTAACACAATCAGCTGGAGCTCCGCTGTTGCTGTGTCTTTTTCTGGCCAGCCCAGCCCAGCTACTTGACCACCTTTCCCTCCCTCCTCCTCCACCCCACCCCCCGCTTCCAGCCCTGCTTGCCTGCCATGGGCTCCTGCTGGGAGGAAGGGCGGGATAAAGAGCAAAGCAGTGAGTGCAGGGCGACGCCTGGGATGGGCTGCAGGTGAGGGCATGGAGGGTGGGAGGTCTTTGGAGCAACAGAAAACTACACGGAGGCAGGATTACTCCTGGGGTGGTGTTAGTGTTATGCTCTCAAATGTATATGGTGCCTCATAGAATTAGATAAGCAAAAACAGATAAGATACCCCCCCCAAGTCAATACCTGTGTAAAATCTTGTGCCCACAAATAGGCTTTTGGGTACCTATCTTTCCTGGGTGGGTAGCAGATGAGGCTCTGTGTGTGTGTGTTTGTGTGTGTGTGTGATGTCATGCTAGAGAATTTTGTGAGAAATCCTTAAACAGGTTCAAAACTAAAGGCGCTGCAACTGCACGTTTGTTAACTATGCTAAACACTTCTCTTCCCCAGTCCCAGACATAACGCTGCTGCTCCACCACCTATTAGCCGCCCTCCTCCTGAACTAGATGATTTGGGCTGAACGGGAAGGTGTGCACTGCAAGCTCTCTTGAATAGGAGTGATTCAGCTTGCATGCATAGTGGCTGCACAACTTAAAACTACTCAACTTGCATTCTATATCTGGTCATTTTCTGCCAGGCAGCCACTACACATGCAGTCAGGATCACTCCCATTCTAGAGTGCCTACACTGCACACCTTCCCTCCAAACACAGCGTGCAGGAGGAAGCGAGCCCAGATTGAAAACCTACAGTAAAGGGACAAGGGAGTAGAGGCAGGAGTGGCTTTTACTGCGGTTTTTCTCCTCTCTGATGAAGGGGGAGCAACATTGGGCTGAAAATGTCAGAAGGGATGTTTTCTTCTTCCCTCCCAGCATGATAGCTTCTTGAAAAGTAAGAGGAATCCCTTTTCTTGTGTGTGGGGGGGGGGAGAAGAAGGCAATGCACTTGTTGCATTGAAATCAAAATATCGAAACAAGTTAGATGTGCAACCAGATTTAAGGTTGAAACGTGCATCTCTTCAACCAGACTTCCAATCTCTGACAGCTGCAAAACAGCACCAGCCTTCTCATTAACTCAGTTATACCATGGATGTATGAGCTTGATTTTAAGAACTTGTCAACAGTAATCATTTGGTCACCTGAACACTCTTGGGCTGCATTCACTGTACATTTATTCCACTATTATTCCTCTTGAAACAGTTATGGCTTTCCCCAAAGTATGCTGGGAAGTGTAGTTAAGGGTGCTGAGAGTTGTTACGAGACCCTTGTTCCCCTCACAGATCTACAATTCCCAGAGTTTCCTGGGAAGAGGGTTGGAACGTTAAACCACTCAGGAAACTGTAGCTCTCTGAGGAGAACAGGAGCCTCGTAACAACTCTCAGCACCCTTCACAAACTACACTTCCCAGGCTTCTTTGAGGGAAGCCATTAGTATTTAAAGTGGAATAATAGTGGAATAAATGCATGGTGTGAATATAGCCTAGTTTCACTCTTCTTCACATTGTGGGTTTCAGAAGTAATTAACTGAGCAGCTTCATTTGGGGAGGGACCTGTTCTGGAGTCCCTGGGTGTGTGTGTGTGTGTGTGTGTGTGCATGTGTGTCCCTGGGTGTGGGTGTTGGGTGTGGATGTGAGTGTTTTGGGAGCTTCGAGTTATGTGTGTGCATGCTTGGGGTTTGTGTGTGTATATATATGCATATGGGGTTGGTGTGTGAAGCCCCTAGTTACTTAGTAAGTTGATGATCCTTCAAAATTTGTTAGAAGTTGTTTATATTCTGTAATCTGCCCTGGGGCTTTCTGGTAAAGGGCAGATAATAAATATCATCATCATATTTGTTGTTGAGATGAATAAAAAATGATATTACTTAACACTTCAGTATGTATTTTTTTTCAATTAACAGAGATTATAATCACAATTAGCATGTGGGGGGTCACAAAAAATTTTGAGTTTATAAAGGGGGTCCCGCGCTCATAAAGGTTGGGAACCACTGTATTAGAAAAAGCTGAAGAGTGGAGGAATGAGGTCCTAAATCTAAAATTGAGTTAAGTGTACTGTTAGAGAGCTTAAATGATTTATGCAACAAAGATATAATTCTAATTTTTCTCCCACAAGGTAAATATGTCTACAGACTTGGAGGGAACAGACATGTTGGCAGAGAAGGCTGATCGAAGGGAATACATTGATTTGTTGAAGAAAATGTTGACAATTGATGCAGATAAGAGAATTACTCCGCTGAAAACTTTGAACCATCCGTTTGTGACAATGAACCATCTACTGGATTTCCCACACAGCAACCAGTGAGTTTCTAGCACAGATGCGTGAAACAGTGTTTATTGATTCAGTCATTCATACGTGTAGCCGGTCCCTTCCTGAATGCTTAAGACAAATAAGAAATAAAGCAAAAAAGGAGATGCAATCTTTTTAAAAGTTTATATTACAACAAAACAAACTCAGAACAAAATTGATTCAATCAAAGGAATTCCCATAGTGTATTTAGTATAATACTCATTGGAGTTACTAACAATTTTTGTCATGGCAGCTGCTTACTCTCTTTTCTATCCCAGCCTTTCACCAACACCGTAAATTTCTCATAGGTAGAGAATCTTTATATCCCAGTAGTGGGGAGAGGAGAGGCAGGAACAGGAGGGTTGTAGTGGATGCTTGCAGCCACCCAAAAAGTGTGCAGCTTGCTAGAAGTATGTAGCTGGGATAAGTATATTGAGGATTAACTAAGGTTGGGGTGGAGAACCTGTGATCTTTGAGAAGTTGTTGGAATACAACTCCCAACATCCCTGACCATTGCCATGCTGGCTGGGGCTGGTAGGAGTTGGAGTCCAGCAATATCTTGATAACCACAGGTTCCTCATCCTTGAACTAAAGGATCAGTACTGCTTGTGCCTGGGGATCATGGTATTGACTACGACCTGGGAGACCAGGGTTTGGATCCCCACATACCCATGAAGCTCACTGGGTGACCTTGGGCCAGTCACTGCCTCTCAGCCTCATGAAAATCTTATTCATAGGGTCGCCATAAGTCAGAATCGAAGGCAGTACAGGTGGAGGGAGGATTGCACTTAGAGTTATATGGGTGCATGTTAAAATAGGTTTCAGAAGCATAGCATGTCCAACCTTAAATGCTGGATAACTACGGTTTTAGAGTCTGATAGCTCACTGAACAGACTGATTGAATATTGCTTACTCTTTTTAGTGTGAAATCCTGCTTTCAGAACATGGAGATATGCAAGCGAAGAGTTAATATGTATGACACAGTTAATCAAATAAAGAGCCCATTCACAACACATGTTGCACCAAACACAAGCACAAATCTCACCATGAGTTTCAACAACCAACTCAATACTATGCACCATCAGGTAATTAGTTCTGTATCCTTTTTTCCATGTTTCCCCTATGAGGAATAAAAGCCAAAAGGAATTGCTTTTTATAATTTCCTAGAGTGATTTTCCTTACTAGTGTGCTATGACTGCCTATGAGCTCTATACCCAAATAGGGGGGATTGATCTTTAAAGCCTTTCATGGGGCATTGACCTTTCAAGCTTTCTGTGGCCTGGGACCTCTCAGAACAGCTCTCCTTGTGTGACTTGCCCTTCTCCCACCCCCAAGTGCAGCTAACTAGTAGTTTAATGTCAGCCAGCCAGCTTTTGAGGATATGCTGATCTGTAAAATAAGTCAGAGATACTGAAAGTTTGGTTAAAGTGAGTAGCAAGCATGAAGCTTTTCTACTCTTGGATTATTATTATTATTATTATTAATAATAATAATAATAATAATAATAATAATAATAATAATAATACTCCGCCTTTCAGCCAAAGGCCCTCAAGGCAGCTTACCAGAAAAATAAACACAGGTATAAAAATACAATAATATGCAATATAAACAATACAATATACAAAAATTAAATTAAATGGAAACAACATTATCATTATCTGCACCGCCAGAAAGAGAAGGTGGTGTTAGCGGGGGTGGCAGTTCTCGAGAGGCAGAAGGGTGACAGGCATTTGTTACAGCGAAGCTGTTTGCTGGTTCAATATTGTCTTCCTCTCCATGTCCTCGGGCTCGCTCGGCTGCTGCTCTCTCAGCTTCTGCTGCTGCTGCTGATGGCAGTTTATGTCGGAGGGCAGCTGCAGGAGCTCTGGCTCCGGGATCTGAGCCGTGCCTGGAGCAGGAGAGGGAGAAGGACGTGGAGGCAGCGGCTGTTGTCAAGCAGGAGGCCCCGCACAAGAGGCCCTGCGCCAGGCTGTTGTTGGGTAGGAGGCGCCAAGCTGTTGTTGAGCAGGAGACCCCCATGCAGGAAGCCCCGCACCGGGCTGTTGTTGGAGAAGCGGCGGCAAGGACCTGGGTCCTTCTGATGTTGTTCTGATGTTCCAGTTGTTGCTGCTGGTCGAACAGTTGTATTGCATTTCCTTGTCAGTTGCTTAATTGGATTGGTTTTGTTATTACTTTTCGTGTGTGTGTGTGTGTGTGTGTGAGAGAGAGAGAGAGAGAGGGGGGGGGGAGAGAGAGAGAGAGAGAGAGAGATTAAAAGCCGGTAAAATATGGCAAGTTTTAGTTCTAATGCTAAATGTTCTTGTTTTTCAGGCTAGTGTTTTGGCTTCTAATTCTACAGCTGCTGCTACTCTGTCTCTGGCAAATTCAGATGTTTCATTGCTGAATTATCAGTCTGCTCTGTACCCATCATCTGCAGCACCAGTTGCTGGTGTGGCACAGCAGAGTGTTTCCTTACAGCCTGGAACCACACAGATCTGTACCCAAACTGACCCATTTCAGCAAACCTTCATTGTGTGTCCTCCTGCTTTTCAAAGTAAGTGTCCATGTAGGGGTCTTTATGTGCTATTTACACAAATAATATATAGTAGTTTAAATCTGTTATAACATATATGCAGCTAAGATATAATTTGACATCTTTCATGTTTTAAAACAGATAAAAGTAAAACTTCCTTTCCTGTTGATGTACAGCTACTTCTATCGAAGTAGGTACACGATGGGTCCGTAGGTCCCATTTACAGACCTTTATGTAGAACGCATGTTACTGAGTAAACTCAACTGCAGTAGCCTGCAGGTAGAAAGACATCTTTCCAAAGCCAGCTTCATCAGTAGCTGTATCTGTATTGGAATTGTTTTTAAGATGTTTTGTTTTAAAGGTATGTTTACTGTGTTATCACTTGTTTGCTGCCCTCAGCTCCTTTGGGAGGAAGTTCGGGATATAAATTTTAGGAACCTTTTCAGAGAAAACAGTTTTTTTCTATTCTGCCAGACTTATGCAGGCAATTGAGAAGAAATATTTTTAATAATAACTATATAATTTAAAAATAGTGATATACAAATATCTGTATTAATAACATAATTATTCCATTATGTGGAATAATGGTGCTGTGCTGTCCGTTCTCCATGTTTCAAAATACATTGCAAAATTCATTGCTCCCCTTTCCCATTATACATCCTGAAGATAAATGCAGCCAAAGCCACAGTACCTATAGACATATCTTATTTGAGCATTGTACCACAGTGCCCTGTAAGAAAATATTTCAGTAAAGAGGAAAATATTAATGAGTACCTTGCTGATATTTGGAGTGGCTGGCCCTGAAATGATTCGTTGTCAAGGATTAAATGGCCAGTTTCCAAACTGCTACAGCTACTTAATTCTTTATGCTGCAGGTACTGCCGCCTGGGACAAAGCTTCCCAGGGAGCTGGGAAAACTATGTTTTTAATAATACAGACACTGTTCATTCATAAGTTGGCTTCCCAAGTCTCAAATGCCATGTCTTTGTAACTTGACTGTTAAGAACAGAATCAATGTGTGGGTTTGTGTCAATCCACCAGCATTGTCTCATTTGAGGGAACATGTTTTTGAGTAGGTAGTGTTCCAGAGAAAAGTTGGCTATGCCTAAACTGTACAGTAGTGCTGCTGAACCACGTGTGTAGATAAACGTGAGTATTGTTGGGAATTCATGGCAGCATTTACTTTCAAATGGGCATCTTTTGCATGTTCTCCACTATTAAAAATACTGTCACTATTATACTTTCAGTTTTCTCCCACAGCTTACTCCATCTTGCACATCAGTGTGAGACAGTCTCTACTAGGTTGAATTGATGTTTCTCAATGTCAGTAATTATTGCTGCATCTTCATGTTTTGTTGGTAACTGGACTCTGAAATGTTTAGATAGTTGAAGAAGTAGATTAACTGTTACCTTTCATCTATTCCTCACAGCTGGTCTTCAGGCAACTACAAAGCATTCTGGGTTCCCTGTAAGGATGGACAACGCTGTTCCAATTGTGCCACAGGCACCAGCAGCTCAGCCATTGCAGATCCAGTCAGGAGTTCTCACGCAGGTAAAAGAGAGGACAACAACTGCAATATCAATAAAGTTCTTTGAATACAATTATTGGTTTGTTCTGGATTGAAGTTGGGAACCAGGACTTTTAAAAGTCATTGGCAGAGTCCTACCTACCATCACTGAAGAAAACATGGACACTAGTCTGGTTTCTTTATCTAATCATTTGTCTGCTTTAAAGGTTTGGCCTTTATAAATGGGCTAATTATTGCCTAATGTTTAACCCATTTAACCAAAATAACATTGTTTTAAATTCTTGTTGGTTTTTTATTTCAATATTTATTATGTATATTATTTTTATATACTATTTTTGTACACTGCTCAGGTATTCTTCAAATGTAGAGCGGTTTTTAAAACTTGAAATAAATAAATAAAGGCCTGAGTCTTAGGTAGTTTTCATTTGCAGGTGCAGATTTACCACTGTGCCTACAGCAGAATGTGTTCACAACTGATATTCTGTAAGAAAATCAGTAAAAGATTTTATGTTGCCTTGTTTGTTTCAAGTAAATTCCTTTTTCCATTCCCTCTCCCCATTCACAATAGGGATACTTGTTGCAACTGCGTTATTTTCTTTTGTGCGGTTAAATTTATAAAACGAAAGATGATATAAAATAATTAGGTTTCAATATTTGTTATTTTGATACTCTAATCCCATTTTATATCCTGCCATAAAAACAAAGGGGATCTGCTTCCAGAAATACTTGTATTTTGCTAAATATCATTTTTATAAGGCAGTTGTTTGTTCCAGACCAGAAGATCCTGAAATCCTATTAGTTACATAAATTGCTAACATAATTTTGTGGTTTTTGCCATGGGACTTGGGTTACATCATTGTAAACATGCTCAGATGAGGCATGATTAAATGTTATAACTTGTCCCTTGTGAAACTGACACTGATAAGGTGCTACATAATACTTGTTCCGCACTTTTAAGAAATCATTCTTTTAGTGTGGCAGCTCCTACCCTTTGGAACTCGCTGTCTGTCGACAACAGGCAGGCACCTTTGCTGTATTCTTTTCGGCACCTGCGTGAAACATTTCAGTTTAGGCAAGCCTATCCAGACACACATGCTGCTGTGTTTTAATCTCTTTTTAGTTTAATGTTGTTTTTAATTGCTTTTAAAATATTATAATTATTGATAATTTTCATGTTTTTTGTAAACTGCTTAGAGGTTTTTCATAATCAAGAGGAAATAAATTTTCTTAAACAAATTTCTATTTTGGAAGCACTCAAATTAGCACAGCGCAAATCCAGTACAGTATTCTTTATAAATGCAGCCAACAGATGGTTCTTATCTATTAGAAAGCACAAAGTTTTAAGTCTGTTTGGTTATGGAGACATTTATTGAAACTATATCAATCATTGAATTGCCCTGTATTTATTTATTTTTTAAACAAGTATCAGTGGAAAGGTAGGTATTGCTGTTTTTATCTGAAAATACAAAAACGCTTGTTTTGCAGTTGGGAACCTCCAATAGGCCATTTTAGGGACTACTAATATTTCCAAGCCTTCCTTGCACTAGTTTAGATACCACTCATGATTAAGATTTCTCTCGAGTGCACTAAACACAAAAGCTTGTTCACTGATATTCAGGAGTACTTAATATCACTCCATGCAAGAGATACTGAATTAAGTTGGTAGAAGAGCATATTTATTTCAGAGCATACCTATGAATTCTGCAAGTCACTCAAAAGCACCACTAGTTTCCTTGTGGAGAAAGCCTTTCTGGCCCTGTTGCCTCAGTACATTTGTTTCACTCATTGCCTAATCTACATTTCAGGGAAGCTGTACACCACTAATGGTAGCAACTCTTCATCCTCAAGTAGCCACCATCACGCCGCAGTATGCGGTGCCTTTTACTCTGAACTGCGCAGCCGGCCGGCCAGCGCTAGTAGAACAGACGGCTGCAGTACTGGTAATTGCCTCCCTTGATTGTGTTCACTAACGGAGTTTTTGTTTTAACTTAGACTTGCAGAGGGCATGGAAGCATGTGCCATCTTGTGGCTGTGTTCTTGCTACATCTTAATGTCTTGTTGTTTTTCCTTCCCAACATTGCTGAAGCACTGTCTGACTCTGATGTTTAGTGTTGCTCTGTAAAGAATCTAGATCCATTGACTGTTGTTCTTTACTAGCCTAGTATGTTGATCAAGCTCTTCTTCTAGTCTGAGAAGAGTGGTAATTGTATTTCTTCTTTTCTTTACTCTCTTATCTTTTTAACGTTTTATTGATTGGAAACAAGGGGGATGGCCCTTAGGTTGACTCTGCCATAGGTATCTGGGCAGCCAGGATTTGACAAGTTAAGCTTTTAAAAAAAAACTTCTTCACATGTAGAAATGTGTCAGGCACTGAAAACTTCTGATATCAGCAAATGCTTTATTAATCAATGGCTTTAACAGTTCAGATTTCTTAACCTCCATTGAACAATGATGACCCTCAATTCTCCCAGGCCTTTCATTGTTACCTCTGACCAATCATTGGCAGTGTGCATCATCCTCAGAGAGATGTTGCTTCCCACCAATACTTTTAGTTCCTTTTGCATTTCTTGGTTGAGATTAAAGGTGAGCTCTTACTAGCTAAACTATTTCTCGGGATAGTTTGTTCTTAAACTCGAGATATTAAAGGAAGCAACAGTGTACATTTTCAAATTTCCCTTTCCCAGTCTGAATTTGTCTGGTACCTGTATTGAAATTCACACTGTAGGTGCCAAAAAACAGTCAATTGGAAACTCCAGAATCAGATCAGTGAAGTTTATGGAAACATTGCAGTGCACTTGAAATCCTGATGTCATCACGTGTCTTGCAAAGCACACTTCCATCTGTTACATACATCATTGTCTTTTGTGGCTTTAAAGTGATAATTCATGAGCATCTTTCTCTTCCAATGGAGATAAATTCTGGAACATTATTGGCTCCAGTCAAAACAAAAGTGTCACCAAGATGAGGAGCTGCTGCCTTTGGCATTGCTGTTTTTGCCACAGTGAGTGTAAGAAGGCAGACAGAATGGGAATTAAAGGTTATAGTTGCATGTGCTGAAAAGACCACTAAAGAGTTCATAGGTGTCCTGTCTGCCTCCCCTCATTCAGTTCAAATTTAATTTCAATTGCTGAAACATATGGCATGCATGTAGGAGAACCTAAATGTTCTATGACTAGTTACTATAAAGACTTTTGAGTTTCTCAGCCAGTAATCTGGTAAGCCCCTCTTTGGACATTGCAGAATACTGAATCAAAGGTTGTATATACTCAACTGTATGTACTCATAATCTAAATTCATCGCCAAGGAAAGCTGAATTCTGAGACCTGTACAAATAATGCAAACTAGGCACTTTGCAGACATATAATTCTCTTTTGGCTCATGGGAAGGGGAGAAGAGCTCTGCAAGGCACTGACAATTTGAAATCCTTTTCTGATTGGGCCCCCCTCTTCTTTCTTTGATTTCATCAGGCATTGCCTGTGTCTTTTCAAACCTCTTTGCAGCCTTAAGGACTAAAAACTTTCTTTAAAAAACAAACAAAAACTGAGATTCTTGAATGCTGAATTTTGCACCCCATACTAATTTCTGTGCTTGTGTGGTGCGATGACTGCATATACATATCCCTGACTAAATCCACCTGTCTACCTGGATCCTGCTTTTCTCTCTGTGAATTTTGGCTTCTAATAGCCTTTTGCCTGAAGTGCTCACTTTTAGTGCTTTCAACACTTCTCCCTTTTGCCGCTTCATCTAAGTTTGCATTAGCCATTTGCTAAGCTTCGCATATTTTTGTCCCTCCTCTGTCAAAACAGTTCGTCGCTTGGAAGGCCCGATTTCTGCCTCCCGGTGGGACATTAGATCTCGCATTATATTAAACTCTTTGCTTTGTCTTGTGCAGGTGTTGGCTTTTGGAAAGAGGCATGGTGTGACTTTTAACACAATTCTCTTTTTTTTTTAATTATTCCGCTTGTATTGGCAGAGGGGTTAGCAGTTCACTGCTTGAAGGCTTCTTATTTGGAACCAGTGTTTATGATGTGGATCTGTTACTTGCAGAAATAAGTCATGTAAAATGCCATGTGTTCATCATTTTACAGTTTGACCATATATGTTATACTTGAAAATTTTTTACTGCAGAACTTGTATATTAGGAATAATTTCTGTATAGGGAAACACTGTTCTTGGATGGACTTGAATGTAAATGGGGAAAGTGCTACAAAATGGATTGGTTATATCAGTGGCAGGATTCACAGAATTGGTCACCAGTGATTGCGATATATTTAATGATATAGGAAAACCTATAGTATAGTCTACCATAGGAGTAATAAGTTTTAAAGAAGCTACCAGTACACTCACAGAAGCTACCTTTTTAAAAATGTCAGCAAGCTATGCTGGGGTGCAGCCTTCGTGTCATTTGCAGGACAAGAAGTTGTTAGAAACACATATTCCATCCACATCTCCCCTCTGTAACAGCCCCCCAGATGGCAGTGGCTACAAAAAGGAATTACTTGCTGCCAGGAGTGTCTCACCTGGTGTAACAGAGTCACAGCAATAGCCCCCTAGAAGTGGAGTCACTATCATTTACTGGGAAGGATGAAGTGGTGGCAAGGTTGGTGCTGTGTGGACGCACTGACGGAGCCAATCTGGCAGTCTCATTGGTGCATTTGCACAGCCCTGACCTTGCTGCCCTCCGAGTAAGTAGCAGTGGCTTTGTTGCCACGAGGCTGTGTCCCACCAGGCAAGCCTCTCTTGCTTACGTTGTCTCTGCAGAGCAGGAAATGTTACAGTGGAGCCCCAGTGTCTGCTAGAAACAAAGTTTGCCTACAAAGCAAACTTAAAATGTGTGGACCCTGATAACTGAGAAATAATTGTGTAAGTAGTTAAATTTCATTTGTAATCTAGAACCTCTTATGTTCATACAACATACGCGGAAGATACTTAAAACTCCAGATAGCCAGATAATAGAATTTGCTCTCTTGCAAACCTGATTGCTCAGTCCTGTGTGGATGTGCCTAAACCCACTGATTTCAACAGGCTTAGGCTACTTAACTACATAATTTCCTTAAGGTAGTTTCCTTAAGGCTGTTGCCCAAACCGTTCCATATGGAGGCAAAGACACTCTCCAAATTCTTCCTTATTGTCCAGAAAAAGGAATTGCAGGAAAATTGGCATAAGTTGCTTTTACCTTTTGGAATACACACACTCTATTTTATTTCCATAATGTGTGATCTTTATAGCAGTTCATTTCCAAATTTTCTGAACTCACCTCCTTCTGCTATCCATACCTCCAGCCTATACAAACATAGGTTCTACAAGTGAACATGCAGAGATCCTTGTATAAGTCATGTGCAATGAGCCTGCTGTTCTGTGCAAGGATCTGTGTACTGAATTAGTAGTTAAGCAGGGTGAAATCCCATGTGCTAACCAAACACTGACCTTAGAAGGAAGTGATGTACAACTCCTATCCCCGCTTCATTCTTAAGTCTCCAAGGCTGGCCTATCATAATAGTTTGGGGATCATTTTTTTGACAGCCAGCCTGAGCTTTTCAGATGCTTCGAAGAAATGCTTTTTCCTTTAGTACAATGTGAACACCAAGGAGATATATTTTCTGCAGTACAATATGAACATCAAACTGACGCAGCCAGCCTTTGTGATGTAAACGTAAACAGAGTGACAGGGAATGTTTTCTCTCTGCATTTCTTGTTCACTTCACTTTGTAAAAGGGCAGTCACATGCTTATCTCTGCAAGTTAACAGTCTACTCATTTCCTTTACTTTGAAGAAATTATTTTTTCTTCCCATGCTTTTAAAACATTAATCTTAGTAAACATTTTGTTTTTCTGTTTGCTGTCTTGCAGCAGGCCTGGCCTGGAGGCACCCAGCAGATCTTACTGCCTTCTACTTGGCAACAGCTTCCAGGGGTTGCACTGCACAATTCTGTTCAGCCTACAGCTGTGATTCCAGAAACAATTGGAAGCAACCAGCAGTTGGCTGACTGGAGGTGAGTGTTTTTATATGGCAGAGGTAAAATGACATAGAGCAGGATGGCTGTAATCTTTCCGTATTATATGTATTTGGGCATGAAGTGCAGGGAGATTGATTGGCCCAAAAATACCAACTTCCTGTGGGCTGGATCCAGAAGAAACATGTAATGGGGGCTGATGGAAGCTGATACTTTTAGGCCATCCTCATCTCAGCAATCCCCCCCCCCCAAAAAAAAAAAAAAAAAAAAAGGCTGGAGAGGAGAGCGGTTTTGGGGGAAAGTGAGGAATTGCTGGAAATTTGGTGGAGGCAACTGTTAAGAGTGGCAATTCCAGTCACAGATGTTGACTCCTTGCATTATGCTAGGATTCATCAGGGTCCTCTGATCCTCAGGAGGGGCTTGTTAATCCAAAACAAATTATGGAAACAGTGTTAAACTTTCTACTTTGAGGTGTAAAACAAGCACTAAGACTTTGTTTCATTTCGTGTATGACAGGAGTGGAGAATCTGTGGCCCTCCTGAATTTGTTAGATTGCAAACCCCATCATCGCTAACCATTGACATGCTGGGCTGGGGCTGATGGGATTGTACTCTAAAGCATTAGGAGAGCCATAGGTTCCCCATCCCTGCTACATCACTTGTTTAAGAGCATCATCTTGACATCTGTCTTGTGACATATATGTGTGTCAAGAGTATACAATGCGTACATGTATTCCTTTCCCCTGACGTTTTGTGCCTATGTATCTTGCAGAAGCTATGCAATACTTCTCTGCCTTTTTTTTTTGCTTCTGTTGAGAGGGCAGTGTCCTTTATATTTAATTGAAAATCTACTAGGAATAAGGATGCTATTTTTTGTTCAGATTTCATACTTTTGCGGAGAGCATGTAGTTTTTGCTTGTTCAGATAGATTGGTGGACCAAAGACAAACGTCAGAACAGGCACTTTCAAACAGCCTCCCCACCCACAGTGCCCTCCAGATGTTTTGGACAACAGCTACCATCATTTCTAACTGTTGGCCAAGCTGGCTGAGTCTGATGGGAGTTGTAGTCCGCTATCACCTGAAGGGCCTTAGGATGAGGAAGACTGCTGTGGGAATTGCTGTCTTTTCTACAGTGCCTAATGAGTAATTGGCATTTCTGCATTCTTTTCCCTGTTTCCTGTAGAAATGCCCATTCACATGGAAACCAGTACAGCACGATCATGCAGCAGCCGTCTTTGCTGACCAACCATGTGACTCTGGCTACAACCCAGCCTTTGAATGTTGGAGTGGCTCATGTTGTGAGGCCGCAGCAAAATAATACTGTGACAGTAAAGAAGAACAAACAGCCATCCCATAGTGCCACAAAGTAAGGACTACTTCTTGCTGAGATACATTTCTGGAACAAAATAGACTGAAAGTACTTTTCAAACAGGCCCATATTATTTGGATTCATGGATTCATTCTATGCATTGCCTAATAGTAGTAAAGCTAAAACCAGGTTAAATTGTACCCTGGCAGCCCTGTGCCCAGATCTGAGAGCTGTCTCCCATAGTAGCCTTAGATTGGTGCCAACAGTTGCTTCTGTAGTTTAGTATTGAGGAATGTAGTGTATGAAAAATCTGTGGAGGCTGGGACGTTCAATGATATGGGCCTCCTGTAACTTTTAATTGATGTGCTTCTGTACTGATCTGTACATTATCCTTTGGGCTTGAATGCTCAGGCTAGTATAAATCCCTTTAAAACATAAGGTCTGTTATGTTGTCCTCAGATGGATTTGTTTATAACAACTGTCATTGTATCTTTCCATAGACCTGCATCTACAGTAGAGGCTATTCCATCTCAAGTCTACTCTCTAATTGGGAGCAGCCCTCTGCGTGCCACATCTTCCTCCTCTAATGCTTTCCTTCCAGGGCAGGAACAGCATCAGCCCATTGTCATTCCAGACACTCCCAGCCCACCAGTCAGTGTAATCACCATCCGCAGTGACACTGATGAAGAGGAGGACAACAAATACAAGCCTGGAAGGTAGAGGTTTTAGCTTTGCCCCGAGAGTGTCACTAATGTAGTCTGTTAGGGAATTGCAATGAGAGAGGATGAGTCAGGAATATTACTCAGAAATAGTTGAGTAGGTTAATCTAAGTGTTGAGGGGATAGCTGTTGGAGAGTTCATCTATCTTGGGGCATGATGGATAACTGACCACTCCTTTCATAGCTGTAGTTTAGTCTAGGGGTAGAATCCTTTTTTACATTTCCTTTTTAAGTGTTGCCCCCTCGAGGTCATTAACTATCTGATTTCTTTTTCCTCTGCTATCTTATCCTTTTTGAGAACTACTCATATATATATAGAGGGAGGAAATTATTGATATTATAATCGCTATTTATTCATGAGTCTCTTCCACTGGTATCTTATCTTTATTCTGAACTCTACTGATTGCCTGTTTACATTCATTTTCAAGTGCAAATTAGGCAGATAATTGCCCATCATCAAGGTAGTGTCTTCCCCCTCCTGCTTTCTGTCTGTTTCCTAAGATATTCATTGAAAAACCCTTACCCAAAATTTTAATATAGTGAATAGAGCAGCCTTTCCCAACCTTTGGGTTCCCAGGTGTTGAACTACAACTCCCACCAGCATAGGAAAGCTTGGCTTCAGTCTATCTGAAGGAGCACCTCCAACATCATCAGGGATGCCACTCAACAAGATCAGCCTCAAAAGGCCTCTCTATCCCACCAGTTAAAACAGCTAGACTGGTGAGAACTAGGGAGAGGGCTTTTTCAATTGTGGCCCCCACTTTGTGGAATTCTCTCCCAAATGATCTCCGCCATGCCCCCTCTATGATGAGCTTCCGCCAGTCCTTGAGGACCTGGCTCTTCAGGCAGGCTTTTGGGGTGGGTTAGGTTTTATTATTATTGTTGAGATTTTTAATGTTTTAATGTATTTGTATGTTTTTATTTTGTATGTCGCCCAGAGTGGCTGGACAGCCAGCCAGATGGGCGACTAAATAAATAAATAAATGCGCCCTTGTACCTTCAAGCCTTAAACTTATTTATCTCCAAGAAGGTAAAAACTACAGCAATACTTCAGAGAAGGAATCCTCTAGGAGAAGCTCCTTTTAGGGAAGGCTTTTTTAAAGGTGAAACTGACCAGCTTTGCTTTGCTTTTTATGGATAAGCTGATAAGCTTGTGCCTTTGTTGTGCTAGGATGAAACTGACAAGCGTGTGTGTTTGCTTTGCATTAAAGAGATGTCTTGCTTTCTCCCAGGGCTGGGGAGGAAAGGATCCAGTATGATTCAGAGGAAGAGAAGGGGGAAAGAGGAAAGGGTGGGTGCCAGATAGGCACACTTTAAAGCCCCTGTTGAAGCTTGTCGCCACCACCTATGAGTGGGTGTAGGAACCTATCCCTATCCTTTCCATGTTATTCCTACCTCTGGTACCAAAGTTTCTGTTAAAGAAGTAATACAGCAGGGCCCCACTTTTTGGCGGCCCGCTTTTCAGCAGTCCGTTAATACGGCAGCACAATTAGAGTAAGGCCCCACTCATATGGTGCTTGTTCCGCTTTTACAGCATTTTTCGGGCATTGGGCACCATTTTATTGACGGAGTCCCACTTTTCGGCAGGTTTCACTTTTAGGTGGGGATTTGGAACGTAACCCGCTGAGTGGGGCCCTACTGTATCCAGGAATGTATCTACTTTGTTAAATGAGGTATTACTGTATATAAAGTTGAGTGAAGCACGGAATTAAATATAAAGCTGAGATGGGGTGGGAGAGAAACAGCAGCAGTGTGGGTATATTAATTGGCTCACAGAAATGTTGGTTGACGTTCCAGTTATTTGAGTAGCCACTCACTGATTTAGACAAATTACTTGTCTTCACTGAGTGGGACCCCATGGGTTTCCTGGCCAAGGGGTGGGGGCCTGTGTGTTAGAAATGGTGATGAATCAGTGTGATATATTGAACAGGATGATGGACTGGAAGACCTAGGTTTCTATTCCTGCTTAGTCATGAAGCTCACATTTGGCTAGCTGTGTGCACTCAGCCTAACCTAGCTACTAGGGCAGTTTTGGTAATGAAATGGGGTAGCCCTCATGTATACCATCCTTCTTAAAGGAAAGGCAATTCAAATGTAATAAATAATGTAATTGGGGAATTGGAGAGCTTACAGTAACTGGATGTAAATAGCATTATTCCCCTTTATCTGACTTATTTGTATGTCTGAATGCTACTGACATGCATTTGATTAAATGGTGTAATAAAACGGATTTCCCCCCCTCTTAGCTTGGGCATGAAGCAGAGATCCAACGTCATCAGCTACGTTACAGTTAATGACTCTCCTGATTCAGACTCCTCATTGAATAGCCCCTATGTACCAGATGCACTTTCCACACTCAGGAGCTCTGGGGCAGCACTAGAACAAAGCAGAGGGGCAGGTGAAATTTCCAGCTCCCGCACCATTATTGTGCCTCTCAAAACACAGCTCAGTGACTGTATTGTAGCCACCCAGGCTTCAGGTAAGATTGGTTGCCTATAAAACTGTCTTCCACCTTGATTCTGATTTTCATTTCAGTCTGTTGGTTATAAGTATGTTTTTATCTTCTGCGAACATTTGACTCCACAGTTTTCATAACCATTATTTCAAAGGTAGAAGAGGGATAGTACACGCAGAGCTGTTTGTGACAGATTTTGCTAAATAGTTTATTCTTTTGGCTAATTACTATCTGAGGATTTGAGATTCTTTAAAATTTGTTTTGGAGAAAAAAATCACAAGTACAGAGATCAACTGAAATGTTATTGCCTTCAAAATAATAAAATATCTAAACAAATAGACCTTCTGTATATACTTAAAATACAGTAAAACAGACAAGAGTTACCAGGGAGGGTCAAATATCTATATATGCTTCTCCCCAGTCCAATATATTATACCAGTTCTCCTTTCCACAGTCATTCATTAAGTTAGCCGTAGCTCTATCATTGTTTATTGATTTATTTTATTTATGAATATCTTCCCATGAGGCATCCTGATTTACAATATAATGGCATATATTAAGAAGTTACATACATAAAAACAGTTAAAACAATTATTCAGTCATCTCTTAATCATAGATGTAGGTTTACTCATTTGATGAGTGTAGGACCTGCCCTGTTGAGATTTTTAAGCAACGTAAACATAGGTTGCTTATTTGGGTGGCCGTTTGTCCAGGGGAGTGGCCTAAAAATATTCAAATAAATAAAATTATCCTGAACTGGCTGGAAACATTGGCTGAGGTTTTATAGCCTGTGCTTTGCAGATATTGTTCTCACTTTGTATCGGTGCTTCTTTATTGGCTTGTAAAGTCAGTATAATCCTTTTCAATTGTACAATTATTCCCCTCAGTAGTAATTGGTTGTTAGACATATTTAACAGCTGTACTAAATATTCCTAAGTTTCAAATTTTGTTTTTGGGGGGAGTGGTTTTGGAGTAGTAAAAGTCCTGAAAGCTGCCATTATTGTAAAACTTTTATAGATACCTATGGCATGATCAAATTGGAATACTGTGTACAGTTTCGTTTGTTCTGTAGACTTAAGGGAGCTGTGGGCTTGTCTTCCAAAAACAGCTCCCTCCTCATGCTGCATGGTAAATCAATTCTGAAACAGAAGGCACTTTCGGAAGTCATTTTTGATAGGACATGAATTTGCTGCTTTTGGTGGTGGGGGTGGGTGGGTGAATTTCCAGCCACAGAATCTAGTTTTCTCTCTTTACGAAGTAAGAGATCTTGTGGACTAAACACTAGGATTAACATTGCAGGTGTCCTGAGTAGCCTGAACAAGACCAAGCCAGTGGCATCTGTAAGTGGACAAACATCAGGGTGCTGTATCACGCCAACAGGATACCGGCAACACCGGGTGGTGACAAATGGTGTACAGCCTCTTAACCTTAGCCAGGTAAGTAGGACTGTTTTGTCAGATGGGTGCTGTCTGCAGATCCTGCTGTGATGTCAGGCATTAGCAATGGCTAGTAAAACAAAAGAATAGTGAAAAGTGGTCCAAATGATGAGGGGGGAAAAGAGAAAGTAGCATAGATGAGAAATTCAAGGAGCAGGAAATTTGATTCTATTTCTAGTTCATGTATCTACAGTTTGAGGGCAAAGTTAAGCTACTCATTTAATGAATGTAGAGATTTTCTTTTGGTTGAACAACTGCTGTTCATGAGATTTGCCACACATTCCCTCCACTATGTATAAGGAACCACTGTTTTGTACCAGCATATGCCAGGAACCATCCTCTACCGCAAGGATGGGGAACATCTGGGCCAGTTTGGCCCATGAGGCCACGCCCACCCATCACCTGACATCACTCCTGATAGGCAGGAGGACAGCAGACATCAGGATTTAATCCCTGGTCGGCTGATGAGCAAATGTGCCCTTTGAAGCAGCTCTTGGGAGTGCAGGGGCTGTCTTAAAGTTTTTGCAAGTCTTCCCCCCCCCTTTAAGTTCCTTATCTCAGAGACTTAAATGGGAAACATAAGGGATTTCGACTGGTGGGTGGCTCCACCCATGTGTAAAATTTGGCCCGTGAGGCAGATCTTGATAAAGATCTGGCCTGTGGAGTCAAAAAGGTTCCTTCCTACTAATCTACCATATGAAAGGTTGTGGTGGTATCTAGGCTTTGGGCCAGACAAGGTCCTGGAGAGTGTGCAGTGTCAGCCTGGCTTGAACATAAGTTTGCTTATCATCCTTGTTTGCTGCTGAACATTTTTTTTCTACAACTTGGTCCTATATTGAACAGTTTTAAGGAATCACTACCTCCCTTTAGATTTGAAACTAGAGTTGGCTTGTGCTATTAGTTAGTTTGGAAATGCACCAATAATATTGAAATGTTAGAGTTAGAACAGGTTTTGGATGTCATCTACTTTAACCTTTTGCGTGGTTTCATATCTGCAATGCAGGGTGCAACTATAGCATCCCTAGTAGATGGCTGTCCAGCCTCTGTTTAAATATCTTTAGTGAAGGAGATTCCACAATGTCCTGAGGCAGCTCTTATCTTTAGTAAGTTTCTCCTAATGTTTAGCTGAAATGAGCTTCCCTTCAGTTTCCACCCAGTTGTAGTCCTGCCCTCTGGAACAACAGAGCAGAAGTCTGCATGATGGCCCTTCAGGCTATTTTGTGACTACTATCATAACCCCGCTTAATTTGCAAGCTAAATATTCCCAACTCTTTCAACTACTCCTTATAGATCTTGGTTTCTAGATCCCTCTCCTTCCGGACATTCTCCATTTGATCATTATCCTCCTTAAAATGTGGGGCCCAGAACTGGATACAATACTCCAGATGCAGGTGCAAAATAGATTAAAACAGACTGTTGATCTGGATCAATGCTCCTAATAAGAGCTCTTAGAATAGTATCTTTATTAATGCTTTCTCAATGTACATTTCCCTTGCTTTGCAGAACCAGCAAGCACCTGTTCTGGCCTCACAAGAGAGAAGTGGAAACCCAGCTCCACGGAGACAGCAGGCCTACGTTGCTCCCCTGCCAACAACACTAGCTCAGGCTCCCTACACGTTCCAGCATAGTAGCCCAGTGCATCCTCACTTGGCAGCAGCAACGGCAAGCCAGCCACACATGTACACCTACGCACCTACTACTGCTGCCACGCTGGGCTCCACCAACTCCATTGCGCATCTCTTTTCCCCTCAGGGCTCCTCCAGGCACACCACGTATACAACCCATCCGAGCACTCTTGTGCACCAGGTCCCAGTCAGTGTGGGACCCAGTTTGCTAACCTCTGCCAATGTAGCACCTGCTCAATATCAACATCAGTTTGCCACCCAGTCCTATATCGGTGCTTCCAGAGGATCTGCTATTTACACTGGATACCCTCTGAGCCCTACCAAGATTAATCAGTACTCTTACTTATAGTTCTTGGGCAGGGATTAATGGCAATTGTTCCCTACTTGATCACAGAAATGAAGAGATCCACAGTGGGTTTTGCAATATTCTAACAGCTCTACAACAGGAATGTCTGCAGAATCAAAAACGAAACGGGACCACCTCCCTCTTGTTGACACTTCTCATTATGCTCTCCAGAGTCTGATTGTCACTTGGTGGAGCCCTGCTTTTTGGAGAAAGCTCAGGTAATGACTGGGCAGAACATTTTGAATCACATTCACATTAAGATTTTACAGTTAACTTTTATGGATGTTTTAGAAAAACCAACAACAAAGCCTGAATCCCATTTATTTAAAGCTTATTGTTATGTTAATTGAAGGAGGGGGAGAAAATCAAAGACTTTGTGAAAAGGCTGGTTTTTTTAACTCTTAAACTTACCTAGTACTTGTTTAAATTATTTTAGCAGCTTGCACAAATCCATATTGCCACTAAAAATGCACATTTAACTCTAGGTTGCTAGGGCAGATTTATAAACTTCAGTTAGTGTTTTAAAGTTAATTCTGTAACTTACATTCTTGATAGGCAATACCTGAATTCTGCAAAAGAAGTTCTCTCCCTTTCTCTCTGTGTATATTATATATCTATATCTATATATATTGCTCCAGTTTCTTTGTTTTAATTATCTTTTGTTTTGTTCAAAGTTAGTGTAGCAAATTTTTTATTCTCAGTTCCCATTACACCATGAATTTTTTCTTCCTTTTCAAAATTTAATGTATGAATCTCCAAAATAAAGTTGAGAGTTTTAAAAAAAATAATTACAGCAGGCATGAATTTGCTTTCTGTTGTATGTTAGATTAGTTTATAATATGGGTTGACTGTTTTGCCAGAAAGCTTGTGTTCTCAGCTGAAAATACATAGGTTTGCATTACTGCTTGACAGCAGATTCTGTTGGGAACTTCTTGATAAGGTCTTGCTGAAATGAATAAGAGATATGCATCACCTTTTCATTTCCAGATTTCATCAGGAGCTCAAAAAGCAAGTTATACCTTTTCAGTTTTAATTTTTTTAATAGCATTTGGAGCTGGATTCCTTTCCGAGAAATACAGGGGCCTCTGCCGTTCCTCGCCTGATAAATTTAGCTGAGGAATCCAAAATTCACCATAACATCAACCTACTGATATGTACAACTTTTTATACTCCTGCAAGCATATCCCTCTGGGATCTTCTTGGCAGAAAACTTTAAAGCGCTCTTATTAAGACTTGTATACAGTAAGTGCATGTAGGAATTGCAAAAACATGACACACAAATTGCAGATTTTAAAGGTTTATTACTGAATTTAAAACTATTTTAGAAGTTTTGTAATGGTGGTGTTTTAATATTTTACAGAAAATGAAATATGTACATATTGATTAGAACAAAATATAACAAGCAAAATTTCCTGCTAATCCCAAATGTTCAGTCTTTGTAATCAAAATGTGTAGTGATTATACTTGAACTCTGTACTTAGTGTTTGTCTAACTCTTAAATGTTTCTGGGGATAATATTGATCTCTTCCTTTGTATTTAAACCAAAATGAGTTGATACATGTTGGAATGTATGTGAAATAATGCAATCGTCTAGAGCTCATCACTGTAGCACTGAGAGAAAAAATGGAGCCGCATGAGAGGCAAGGATACCTTCTGATTGTTTTGCACAGGTATGTGTGACTGGTGTGTCCCCATCCCCCCCCAAATATTGTAGTGCCTTAAATGATTATGTAGTGTGACTAGAGTTTACAGTGAGCTTGCCTTATAATGGACCAGCAAGCCCCTCCGCTCTCCGTCAAACTGAAGCAATTCGTTGATCATATCCAACAGAGGATACAAATAACTGGCAAAAACATGTTGCTTTAAGTTTCAGTGCTAACATAAAGGGAGCTGTGGGCATGATCCAGCCAAATTTAAGTATTTCTTAATGTCCATTGATTTCAGTTAGAAAGTTAAGGGCATGCTTAACAATCCCTTTGAAATGGATGGCCTCAATTCAAACATCAAACAGAACCATAGTTTGTGCTAACTATAGTTTTAAAACAAAACTATGGTGCAGAGCTGCTTGGCTGCTTTTGTTTTCCGTCCTGAGATTCATTAGTTCTCTCCTTCATTGTATAGCAGTCTCAGGAGGCAGAGGGATGACTGTAACTATTTGTCAATTCAGACATCACTGCAAACCATAGTTTACAAAGCTACTTCAAAGCATAGTTTCTGATTCTCTGGTTTACTGACCGATTGGAAACCGTGAGTTGTCTGTTCATACATCTTGCCAAACTGTTAACTATGGTTTTGCTTGATGTCTAAATTGAGCCAGTGAGACTTAAAGATGCTTCAGTTTAGCTGGATTGTGTCCAAGGTGTTTTATTTGGAGTAAAGCTTCCCCCCCCCAAAAAAATATTGCCTATACTGTTACTTGTTGATGCATCTTTAATAGGGTATTGTGCTGGGAATGCATTGGAAATTTATCTGATATTGCAGAGGTAATTAAGCATGTGCAATTACTTTTCCTTAAATTATAGGGACATATTTGTGACATATTTTCCCCCATGTGCATAGCAGAATATTTCTTGTAAAATATTACTAGTTTGGTGTTAAAGACCTATATACCAAAGAGAGCCTGCTGGAAAGCACATAATATTCTGAAGGTTTTTTTTAACACCACTAGTAATGTGGCGCTTTGGGGAAGATTTGAGAGCTGTAGCACTTGGAGTTGTGAGGAAATGCACATTGGAACTGGCCTGCTGATAGTGTGCACCCTTGATTTCCTGGGTTCTGTCAAACTACTGTTCATTTCACCACTGCCATTATATAGAGAATGATTTTGTCCAAAGGGAGAATAAACTGGCTTGGATAGTGGTATTGCTACAGCAATAAAAGGCTTTGACAGCCTTGAAAACCCAGTTTGTATTCTGTCCGGTCTGTATCGCAAGGTTAGTTTTGGTACATTACAAAGAATTCAGAAATGAAGAGCCCATTTCTGAAACTTGCATGATAGCGTGTTATAGCCTAGCCCTGATGTGAACAGCTTGTATGATGACATAGGGCAATAACCCTGACCCCACTGAAGTCAGAAGAGGCTGCACTAGTAATTTCAGTGAGGCCAAGATTTCAGTAATCTTTAAAGCCACTTATCCCAAATAGGACTAAGTGGTTTGTGGACCGCAAGCCTTACAGTTTCCTTTATAATGAGGAATCTTGTTTTTGGCAATAGGGGAGAGTGGTTGGTTAACACCGTGACTAGCTGTGAACCTTTTACCTGTACTCTTGCTCTCAGTTGTTTTAATCTTTTCCTCTGTATTGATGTGAAGATAACCAAGGCATTTCAGTTCTTTACATCATAGGTGTCAACAATGCTTTCTGTTGCTGTGACATTATCAAAATGGTTTCTTGCATAGTGCCAAGCACATTTTTAATTTTTCCTTCCCAAATTCTATGGCAAGACCTTTAAGGGCAGAGTTGTGCCTTTCCACCCAAAGAGAAAAATTCCAAATCCACCTCAGAGAAATCCTGAAAGTATTTTTTTACCCAGTTTTATAACAACTAGGGCATTTCCAGTATAAACAAGACTTCCAAGTTAATCCTTTGGGATACAAATTCAAAGTATTGGTCTAAAACCTATGCCCATCAGAGAGGTTTGATTCTCTTGGCATTTTGAGCCCAAACCAATTCACCCCTCCTGAGTCAACCATCGCTCAATAGGATAGGAAGTGTTTGTCCAAGATGCAAAATGTTTACTTAAAGAAGGAATGGGGAACCTGTGGCCTTACAGATGTTGTTGGGCTACAACTCTCATCTCAGACTATGGACATGCTGGCTGGGACTGATGGAAGCTGGAGTTCAACAACATATGGAGGGCCACAGATTCCCTGTTCCTTAGTACAATTAGAGCCCATCAGTGTTAAATGATAAGAACCATTTCTAAAAGGTTGTCTAGATTCTGACCATCATGATTTGCCTCAAGAGATCAGATAGGTCTTGTTCTCAGAAAGAGCAGATGTGTTGGCAACCCTGTGCCTGGACTGTTATTATTTCAGGTGAGGGTGCATGTGAGAAATGTCTGCCATCTCTCCCTCACCCATCAACATAAGTCCCTGCACATAGAAAATAAATATGTCTGCCTTACTAGAATCCTTTTCCCTGGGTGCAGAAAACGTAGTATGGTGAAAGACTGGCTTTGTGTTACAATCTTGGCACTTCACCTGCTGTTTGTGAGAACCAGGTCATAGGTGCATCCTTTTCCCCCAGTGCAATATCCAGCTTCCCTCACTGTGGATGGAGAAATGTAGGACAATAGGTAGCCTCACAGCTGTGCAGCCTATATGTAAACTAACATACTATTTTAAGGGGAAAAAACATACTAAAATATTCCTTTCTGGAATCCCCAAGTTGAGGCTGCATTTTTGCACACAGCTGAATATGTGTGAAAGTCCTGTTGAAATCTGTGGGACTGGCATATGTGTAACTGTGTTCAGTTTTGCAGCCTGAGGTGGGGTTGGGGTGCCCTCCCCAGTAAACGTTTTTTGTAATGACAAGATGCAATGTTTCAGCTCATCTTAAGATTAGTTAAATCAAGTTCTTTCCTGATAGCTGAACTTTCATCTCACATCTATTGATACTCCAATGCAAAAGCAACTTCAGAGCTTTACTGTTTAGCACATAGTTGACCAGTGCAGCACTATACCTCTGACTTGGTTTAAAAAAAACCAACAGCAACAAAAAATGAAATTAAATTGCTTCTAGGTTATCGGATTGGCACAGCTCTGCTTTTTCATTTTCATTTTTAACTTATGAATGGTGCTGCATGTTGACATAGTTGTTTGTTGCGAAACTTTATATAATGTGTGGTTTCAGATTCAGCTTGAACTATTATCTAACTCACTACATGTAGCAGTGCATTATATGTAATGTTAGTATTTCTGCTTGAATCCTTGATATTGCAATGGAATTCCTACTTTATTAAATGTTTGATATGCTAGTTTACTGTGTAGAATTTAACTTTTTTCTGGTTGTGCTCTTCCTTTTTACAAGCCGCTAGACAAAGGTAGTTTCTGACAATTACTGATCTATGTTTGTATTGCCAACGTACTTAGGGGGTAATGTAAAAATCATTTTAACAAAAGGAAATACAGATATTTAAAAAAAATTTAATACTAACTATATGGGAAAAGGGTCCATTGTGAAAACATAGTTTATCTTTGGATTCAATGTTTGTCTTTGGTTTTACAAAGTAGCTTGTATTTTAAGTATTTTCTACATAATATGGTAAAAATGTAGAACAATTGCAATGCATCAATAAAAAGGGTTAATTTTCTGTACTCTATTCATTTGCTGGTTTCTGACTCGTGTTCTATGGTTATAAGCCCTCATGGCTAGTTAAAATATTTATTTCTTTAAAAAAATCAAAATTTGAAGAAGGGCCATATCTCAGTGGTATCTGCTTTGCATCCAAAAGGTCCCAGAATCAATCCGCATTATCTCCAGGTGTGTGTGGGAGACAAACCCTGCCTGAAACCTTGGAGAGCTGTTGCCAGTCATCATACAGTAATACTTCAGTTGACAAATCCTCCAGGAAAGAAGCTCCTTTTAACAAAATCTTTTTTGGGTGCAAGGGGCTTTGGGGGGGGTGCACACACTCTGACATAGTCAGAATGTGGCTTCTTGTCTACTGGTTTGCAGCTGCTGCAGGCAGCTCTCCCATGAGTGACCAGAATGGTGCTTCTTGCCAGGTGGCACAGTTGCCTCCGCAGTAAACAGTGCTTTGCATGCCCTGGAAGCACTGTTTACTGCAGACACAACTGTTTGAGCGTAGGGGAGCATGGCAGAGAGAGAGAGAGAGAGAGAGAGAGACCAAGCACAGGGTAGTGGTGGTGGCTTCCCTTGCCTGCTTGATCAAGTGTACGGAGAGGAGACCTGTGCTTGAAACTTTAGATTACTATAGCAAGATGCTACATGATAAAAGGAAAAAGTCAAGGCAGGCATCCCTGCATGCAATTTGAAAGAAGCCTTCAAGTGGTCTGTATGCAAAGCTTACCTGACCTTGTTGTTTCATTTCAGACATGTGTATTGTTAGTTTCTAATAAAAAATTTGCTGAAATACGTTGAACTGATCTTTTTGTGTGTGTGATGTAGGAACCTATCCCTATTCTTTCCATATTACTCCTACCTCTGGTACCAAAGTTTCTGTTAAAGAAGTAATGTCCAGGCATGCACATACTTTGCTAACTGAGGTATTATTGTAGTTGTCTAGATGAGCCAGTGGTCTGACCTAGTATGGTAGCTTCCTATGTATGAAAAGCCGAGTGTGCAAATTAAGGAAATATATATGAATATGTGTAATTAGGCGGCAATCCTGTATCCACTTACCTTGAAGTAAGCTCCATTGAACACTATGAGTAGACATGTATAGAATGTTGCTGTAATTAACTTCTGCTAGTCAAGGGAAGGGATATTGCTGTCTGAGCACTAGAAATCGAGGGTTGTATCCATTGTTATTCATGCACGAGTGGAATACACCATCTCTCCCTTGCAGCCCTCTGTGAGTTGCCAAGTTCCTCTGGAATGCTAAGAGGATCCTTGGAGCAGATTTTGGGGGTATGCAGGTGGCTGCAGGGAAAAGGAAAGGTGAAGTCCCGTTGCTAGTGGAAAGCTACTTGCCTCTTGTCTACAAATTTCCAAAGTGTTCTGGCTTTTTATATTTTTATGCGGTATCATACACATTTTTTGTTATCCTTATGGATTAGAAACTTATTTTAAAAATAAAATGAAATCTTAGTTTTTTCCAGATGCTGAATTCTCTGTGCATTATAAAATTATGTACTTTTTCTGGGCATGCAGGGAATTGTGGAATACACATAGCCTACTTAGGATATCACACTTGAAATTAGAAATGGGTTTGTACAGGGATGGGCATTTTGACAGGTACTGCAGAAAGTTTTGTTTATTTTATTAAAACTACACTTGCCTTCCAAAGTTATGTAGGCAACACAGACAGTGGGGAAACAGTTGGTGGAAGGGACAGACACCATCATACATACTTAGGTACTTAAAGCTTGGGTTATTTAGAAAAAATTATAAACTGCTTAAAAAAATAGGGTCATATCCAATACTCCTGTTCTGCTAGCACAGCACACTTTCCACTTGCACAATGGAGCCTTCCTATCATTTTTGCTGCAGCCCCCCATGCATCCTCAGAATCTGCTCCAGAAGTTTGGAGGGCACTCCAGAGCAGATTTTGAGAGTGTGCAAGGAGAGGAGAGGAAGGGGAAGTCCTGTTGTGTGAGTGCAGTTCTGTATGCACTGTGGTGGATACAACCCACTACCAATAATACACATAAATGGAAATGGACTGCCTTCAAGTCGATTCCGACTTATGGTGACCCTATAAATAGGGTTTTTATGGTAAGCGGTATTCAGAGGTGGTTTACCATTGCCTTTCTCTGAGGCTGAGAGGCAGTGACTGGCCCAAGGTCACCCAGTGAGCTTCATGGCTATGGGGATTAGAACCCTGGTCTAAAAAGTATACATAACTAAATTTATGTCTGGATAGGGTAGTTTGCTGCAATAAAGCTTTAAGTAGTCATCTAAAATAGTACAGGGAGGGTGCGTGCCTAATGTTAATGGGGGGGTTCCAAAGCATAAGTGCTGCCACACTAAAAGAATGGCTCCTCACAGATGCAGAGCAAACATTATATGGCATTTATAAAGGTGCAAATCTGCAGATCAAAGGTGCCATATGAGGCAAGGCAGTCCTTCAGGTAAACTAGGCCCGAGCTGTTAAGGGCTTTACATGTTAATAGTAAAAACTAGAACTTAGCCCATTAACAAATCAGCAGGTAGTGCAGATCTTTGAGCCAAATGATAATATGCTGATAGGATCTTACGCCTGTCCGCAGTCACGCTTCAGCATTCTGCACCAACTGTAGTTTCTGGACCAACCATAAGGGAAACTGGGGCTGGGGCTCCTTGCAGTAATTAGTTCTGAATCTGCGTTTGGACTACAGTTTTTACAACCTAGCTATCAGCCTATTCTTCAGGCAATGTGTTTTCTGAAAGGAAGCAGGGATAAGCAGGAGATGAGCTGTGATAGAACAAATACGGCCAACTACTCTTTTTACCTGTAAGAAGAGGAACATCGTCGCAGCACAGGGAGGGAGAGCTGTTATCACTGCCCTTCCCTGTCGGACTGCTGTTGTTTGGCAGGTGCCACACCCTGCAGGACCAGGTCCCTGGTTCCAGCCAGCTGGGGCTAGTTTTCTTTTTTCCATCTGTTCCTCCTTGGAGGGACCTATAGGCTGGCTGGCTGGGGGGGGGGGCTTGGGAGACCATCTGCCTGCTGGAAGAGGAACATCGTCGGAAGAGGAATATCGTCGCTGCCCAGGGAGAGCTGCTATTGCCGACGTTGCTGTTAATATTGCTTTCGGTTTCTGGCCACTACCATCATTGCCTTTTCCTGTTTGTCTGCTGCCGCTTGACTGGTGCCACACCTTGCAGGACCAGGTCCCAGGCACTCACCTAGCTGCGACTGACTCTTCCATCTGTCCCTCTTTGGAGGGATATATAGATTTGCTGACTGAGGGGCCTGGGAGACTTCTGCCTGCAGAAAAAAGAACATCACCGCTGCCCAGGGAAAGAGAGCAGCTGTTGTTGCTGCTCCTCACCTTTCGCTTGGTGCACTCTACCTCAGTTTTAACTGTAGTGGTTTTGGCTTTGTGTAGGGGGGTGGGGGGCTGCATGGTGTGAGTGTATATATTTCTGGTCTGTGGGGGTGTAATTTTGCACCATGTGCCTGGGAGAGAGGACTCATGGCCGAGTGGGAAGATTTGAGGGGGCCGCCATTGGTGTAGTGACGGGTAGAGGGAGATATGGCGTTGTGCGGAGGACTTGCCAGGTGAGGGGAACTCGGCCCAGGCAGTTAACAGCTGTGCCTTGTTCCGGTCCTTCCCACACCCACGGGTTGCTTGGTTGCCATATCAGCCAGCTCTCAGATCTCCAGATGCTGCTTTTAAATGCCAGATTGGTATATAGTAAGATCTCCCTCATCCACGATTTAATTGTGGATGAGGCAGCCGATCTGGCATGTATAACTGAGATCTGGGTGGGCGAGCAGGGAGGAGTTAGTCTCTCCCAGCTGTTCCCACCGGGATACTTGGTTCAGCATCATGGTAGACCTGAGGATCAGGGAGGGGGGGTCGCTGTGGTCTATAGGAGTTCTATCTCCCTCTCCAGGCATCCTGTCCATGTGACTACTGGTCTGGAGTGTTTGCACCTTGTGTTGGGTCAGTGGGATAGATTGGGGATTCTGTTGGTGTACTGCCCACCCCGCTGCCCAACAGACTCCCTAACTGAGCTGACAGAGATGGTCTCGGATGTACTGCTGAGATCCCCCAGACTCTTGGTGCTGGGGGATGTCAACTTTCATGCCGAGACCACCTTATCTGGGGCGGCTCAGGACTTCATGGTCTCCAGGACAACCATGGGGCTGTCCCAATATGTTATTGGCCCAACACATGTGACAGGGCATACTCTAGATTTGGTTTTCGCAACTGGACATGGAAATGGTGATCTGAAGGTGGGGAGTTTTACATCAGTCCCTTTGTCATGGACAGATCACTGCCTGCTGAGGTTTAGACTTACAGCGACTTTCCCCCTCTGCAAGGGTGGGGGACCTATTAAGATGGTCTGCCCCCAGAGACTAATGAATCCGGATGGTTTTCAAAGGGCTCTGGGGAGTTTTCCGGCTGATAAGGCTGGCGCTCCTGTCGAAACCCTGGTTGAAATGTGGAATACAGAAATGACCCGGGCAGCTGACATGATCGCTCCTGCGCGCCCTCTCCTGTGTAGAGCTCATACAGCTCCATGGTATACTCCAGAGCTGAGAGCGATGAAACAATATAGGAGACGGCTTGAGTTCAGATGGAGGCGAACTCCTGATGGCTGCAATCATACACTGGTAAGTGCTTATACTAAACAGTATTTGGGAGCTGTGAGGGTGGCAAAAAAACAATACTTTGCTACCACTAGTCAGTCAGTCAGTCAGTCTTTATTACGGTCATCGACCAAAAATAGATATATAAAATACATCAATATATACAAAAGATATAATTTTTAAAAAGTTTATCAGACGATATAATTATCTAAAATTCGTAATTTTCTTAAATTTATAGCAGTGGCACAATATTTAGCGACCTTTTCGGTTATATCTGAAGACTGATCAGCAAGTAGGTAGTTTATATAAAAGGTTTCGCTTCTTCCAGGAAATTGCGAGATTAAAGGTTTAATTAATTGTTGTCTGGGTTCACAATAGTATGGGCAATGGAAAAAAATGTGGTTAAGTGTCTCTAACATATTATTACCACAAGGGCACTTCCAGGCAGAATAGGGTGTTTTATTGAATCTGCCTTCCAGGATGGCAGATGGTAGGCAGTTAAATCTTGCCATGGTGAATGCCTTGCGATGTTTTGGTAAAAATAGATTAGTTAGGTATGGCATGGCTATCTGGGAATTGGTATTGTAGATGTGTTTCTTAACGAGCATCCAATGATGTTGGAGATCTATATCTTTAATCCTTAGTTGGATATTCTCCTTAGCTTTTATATATCCCATGTTTAGAACTTCAGAGATTGAAAAACCCAGATGCATCACTTTGTTAATAATCATCTTGTTCCATTGTGATTGAAATTTATCTTGTAGTATCTGGGGTGCTAAGCCAATTGGGTTAAACAACAGTTTAAGCCATGTATTGATTCTGAGTGTCCATATACGAGACTCTATGGTTGGGATACCCGCTTCCAGTCTTAACATGAAGCTGGGAACACAAGAGGGCACAGCAAATATGGATCTGAGAAAGATGTTTTGAATTATTTCTAAAGGCATGAATTTCTCACTAATTGATACTTGGGAGCCATATAATAATTGGGGAATTATTTTCACTTTGAAATTTTTTATGGCTGCAGTAAGGATTTGGCCTCCTTTATTATAATAGAAAGAAAGTAAAGCCTTCATGGTTCTCTTGGCATTAGAAACTACTTGTTTCACATGCGAAGAGCATGATCCGGAGGCTTGGAAGGTCATTCCTAGATATTTGTATACATTTACTTGTTCGATTTGCTGGTTGTTTATTCGCCAAATATGTTTAATTCTTTTATTAGTGAATATCACCTTTGATTTTTTGTGATTTATTGATAATAATTCTTCTTTACAAAATAGGGCTACTGCGGATAGTAGTCTCCTCAGACCAACAGGGGTTCTAGAAATCAGTACAATGTTGTCAGCATATAGTAAAATAGGTCTTGAAAATTCGGTTAGTTTTGGAGGGTGCGATGACAGCCTATTATTAGTGACAGCCTATAAACTATTGGATTTATATATATATTGAATAATAATGGGGCAAGGATGCATCCTTGCTTGACCCCTTTATAGGTGGGAATGGGGTTCGTTAATTGGCCATTATTACTGCATCTGACTCTAAGAGATGTATTTTTATATAGAGCTCGTATAAGAGACAGTAAACGCATGTCAATGTTAGATTTAGCGAGCTTGTTCCAAAGCCTTTCTCTGGAAATAGAATCAAATGCTGTTTTTAAGTCTATGAATGCTGTATATAGCGCTCTCCCTGTTTCACTTTTATATTTATCAATAAAGTGTTGTAACACTAACGCATGATCTATAGTTGAACGACCTGACCGAAATCCAGCTTGCTACCACTATTAAATCACCCATTTGCCGTCCAGCGGAGCTTTTCAGAATTGTTCGAGGGCTATTACACTCTGGCCCTAGGGACACGGTAGAACCATCTGAGGCCCGCTGTAACAAATTTGCTAAGAACTTCCAGAAAAAGATCATTTGCATCCGCCAGGACTTGGACTCCAATGTTATAGCAGTTGAATCACAGGAGGTATCCAGAGCACAGCCTTGTCCTGATTGTTTGGATGAGTTTCAGTTGGTGCAGCTCGAGGATGTTGACAAGGTGCTTGGACAGGTACGCGCGACCAGTTCTGTTCTGGACCCTTGCCCCTCATGGCTAATAAAAGCTAGCAGGGATGGAACAGCCGGTTGGGCCAGGGAGGTGATTAATGCCTCACTGCGAGAGGGAGTGGTCCCTGGCTGCCTAAAAGAGGCGGTAGTGAGACCACTTCTGAAAAAATCTTCCCTAGACCCAGAAGATTTTAATAACTATAGACCGGTGGCAAATGTCCCATTCCTGGGCAAGGTTCTGGAACGAGTGGTTGCTAGCCAGCTCCAGACACTCTTAGATGAGACCGGTTATCTGGATCCATTTCAGTCGGGTTTCAGGCCTGGTTTTGGCACGGAGACAGCCTTGGTCGCCCTGTATGATGACCTTTGTCGGGAGAAAGACAGGGGGAGTGTGACTCTGCTGATTCTCCTTGATCTCTCAGCAGCTTTTGATACCATCGACCATGGTATCCTTCTGGGGAGACTCGCTGATCTGGGAGTAGGAGGCACTGCTTGGCGGTGGTTCTGCTCCTACTTGGCGGGTCGCCTCCAGAAGGTAGTGCTTGGGGAACATTGTTCGGCACCCTGGGTTCTCCAGTATGGAGTGCCACAGGGGTCAGTTCTGTCCCCCATGCTTTTTAACATCTACATGAAGCCGTTGGGTACGGTCATCAGGAGCTTTGGAGTGCGTTGCCATCAGTATGCTGATGACACGCAGCTCTATTTCTCCTTTTCATCTTCTTCAGGTGAGGCTGTCAATGTGCTGAACCGTTGCCTGGCTGTGACAATGGACTGGATGAGAGCTAATAAACTGAGGCTTAATCCAGACAAGACTGAGATGCTGCTAGTAGGAGGTTCTTCGGATGGTGGATGTTCAACCTGTTCTGGATGGGGTCGCACTCCCCCTGAAGGAGCAGGTTCGCAGCCTGGGAGTTGTTCTTGATTCATCCCTGTCACTTGAGGCTCAGGTAGCCTCGGTGGCCCGGAATGCTTTCTACCAACTTCGGTTGGTGGCCCAGCTGCGCCCCTATCTGGACAGGGAAAATCTCGCTGCAGTTGTCCATGCTCTGGTAACCTCCAAATTAGATTACTGCAATGTGCTCTATGTGGGGCTGCCTTTGAAGACGGTTCGGAAATTGCAGCTTGTGCAAAATGCAGCGGCCAGACTATTGACATGGACAAGGCGGTCTGAACATGTAACACCGATTCTGGCCCGCTTGCATTGGCTGCATATATGTTTCCGGGCTCGATTCAAAGTGCTGGTTTTAACCTATAAAGCCTTACATGGCTTGGGACCACACTACCTGATGGAACGCCTCTCCCGATATGAACCTACCCATACACTGCACTCAACATCGAAGGCCCTCCTCCGGGTGCCTCCTCAGAGGGAGGCTCGGAGGATGACAACAAGAAAGAGGGCCTTCTCAGTGGTGGCCCCCGAATTGTGGAATGATCTTCCTGACGAGGCACGCCTGGCGCCAACATTACTATCCTTTCGGCGCCAGGTTAAAACTTTCCTTTTCTCCCAGGCATTTTAACATTTTAGTATTTTAGTATTTAGTATTTTAATATGTGTTTTTGTCTGTCTTAAAATGTTTTCAATTTTGAAATTTGGATGTAGTTTTAAAATTGTTTAAATATGTGTTTTAGTTGTAGATAGAAGTTTTAGTTTGTACACCACCCAGAGAGCTTCGGCTATGGGGCGGTATAGAAATTTAATAAAATAAATAAATAAATTCACATAGAGTCCATTACATTAATCCACCCTTGAAGTTAACCAATGTCTGGACAGCTGTGGTCAAGCTATCCTTGTTCTGGAATGGTTAGAGCTGTACTAGCTGAAGCTGGTAAAAGGCATTCCCTGGCCACTGAGGCTACTTGGGCCTCCAGTGACAAGGTTGGATCAGCATCCCCAGATTGATTTATTGATTTATAAAAATATATACTGGCCACTCATAAAAATCAAGGTGGTGTACAAAAATATATACAAATGAACATAGGATAAATAAACAATACAAAATAATCATGAAGTAATTGGAAAAAATGTGAACAACTGAATAGGTCTGTTGCATAAAAAAGTCATCAAGTGACACCTGAAAGAGTATTCCATAGCATGGGACTGACGACATTAAATCCTTGACTTCTAGTTGAAGCTAGATAAGCTTTTGAAACACAGGGAACAACTATCAGTGTTCCTCCAGAATATCTCAGTGATTGGGCTGGAATATAAAGATGCAGGTGGTCCATAAGGTATCCTGGACGCAAGTTGTTCAGGGCTTTGTACATTAATACAGGAACCTTAAACCAGGCATGGTAGTCTATGAGCAGCCAGTGCAGATGTTTTGGGAGAGGTGTCGCATGCTGTCAGCCATCTGCTCCCATCAGCAGTTTAGTTGCTGCATTCTGCACTAGCTAGAACTTCTGGACCAGACCTAAGAGCAGCCCTATATAGAGTGCATTCCAGTAATCTAGTCTCAAAGTTACCAGTGTTTGGACTGCAGTGGCCAGGCTATCCCAATCCAGATCTGGCTGTAGCTGGTGTTCCAGATGAAGCTGGTAAAAGGCACTCCTAGCCACAGAGATCACTTGGGCCTCTGATGACAAAGATGTATTCAGGAGTACCCCCAAGCTATGTACCTGCTCCTTCAAAGGCAGTGTAACTCCATCCAGAACAGGCAATTGGCCTATCTTCTGAGTGCAGGAAATACTAACCCACGGAGCTTCCATCTTCCCAGGATTCAAACTCAGTTTATTGGCTCCACCGCTGGAACAGGGCTTGCACAGCTCCTTCTGATTCAGGTGTTATGGAAAAATAGAGCTCTCTGTGTTATCAGCTGATTGATGACACCATGCTGCAGAACTCCTGATGACCTTTCCCAATAGTTTAATGTAAATGATAAATAACTTTGAGGGCAGAACAGTGCCCTGTGGAATTTTATAGCACAAATGCCAGTGGGCTAAAAAGCACTCCCCCAATGCTACTCTCTGGACTCAACCATGCAGGTAGGAATGAAGCCATTGTAATACAGTCTCTCCAAAACCCATCCTGAGCCGTTGGGCCAGGAGGATATCATAGTCAATGGTATCAAAAGCTGCTGAGAGAGTGAGTAAGAGTAACAGGGTCACAATCCTCTGTCCCTCTCTCAATAAAGGTAATGGGCAGCCAAGGCTGATTCAGTCCCGAAAAGAGGCCTGAACTTGGACTGAAGTGAATCCAGATAATCAGCATCATCCAGGAGTGCATACACTTGCTCTGCCATAACCTCTCCACCAGCTTCTTCCCAAAAGGGACATTGGTGACTGTTAGTAGTTGTTACACACCACTGAATTCAGGATGGACTTTTTAAGGAGCGGATACACCACTGCCTCTTTAAGGGCAGCAGGCACCACCCCATCACACAAATATGTATTCACAACACTCTGGACCCACCTGGCCACCTCACTTTGAATAGATTTATCAAGCCAGGAAGGGTAGAGTTCCAAAGAACACATGGCCAGACACACTGCTGCAAGTATCCTGTCCATATCATCAGCTTCATCATCTGGAAATGATCCCATAATACCAGGCCACATGTAGCATTGGACATCTGGACCGGACTTGCGGTAATATCAGCATATTCAATCAATCAATCAATCAATCAATCAATTCAGTCAATCAAATTTGTTCTCAGAGTGTCTTGCAAATCACATGCAGCTAGCCACTATGTGTACCAGAGGATGCAATAATGGCTGTAAAGCGTGCATTCTTTGCCATCTTTGCTGACACACAGTAGGATGGAAAGATCTGTCAATTTAGTGTCTCTCTCATTTTTCCAATCTTAAATTCAGTTATTTCTGCAGTAATTTGCAGGCTTTTTAAAGAAAAATCCTCATGAAAATTCTCCAGCATTTTAGTGTGAATTTCTCCTAATAAACACATTTTTTAGGCAATTTTGACTAATGTACAAATTTTTGCAAGCAATTTTTCATCACATGCATTTTTGTATATTTTAACTCATATATTCATATTTATGCACACTTTCCCCTAACATGCATTTTTGTAAACATAGTTTGGTTGGTGAACAGCAGTTTAAAATTCAAATAAATTTACATTTTTAAGAATGGCTGTGTTTTGGTTCTCATGGCTTTGAAAAGTGTGAATTTGATAGATGCAGCTTGAAAGGTAAACTGAGTTGAATTTGTCACCCATCCCTGCCTGGTAGGCACAATTATATGCACCAAGCAGTGTTTGGTTTATCTCTGGTGTGACTTGTGCCACTTCTGCTCTAGTCTTAATCCAGTTTGCTACATAGCACGTAGTTTCCCAGAATACCAGGGAGCCAATCGGGCTCTTCAACATGACAGAAGACATTCAAAAGTAATCCTGTTCACTGACTATCTCATCTTGCTGTTCAACAGCAAGACCAGGACTTCAACAGCATCGACATCTTTCTCTGCTGGAAAATCCCAATCCAATGAAGTGGAATGTTAGAAGATTCAAGACAAGACAAAAGCATGTACAGTAATACCTCAGTAAATTAATCCTCCAGGAACCAAGCTCCTTTTAAGGAAGGTTTTTTTAAAGGTGAAACTGACCAGCCTTGCTTTGCTATGGATAGCCTGTGCTTTTGCTTTGAGGTGAAACTGATCAGCCAGTGTCTTTGGTTTGTATCAATAAACTGACAAGCCTATGCCTTTGCTTTAAGGTGAAACTGACTATCTCTCTTCCCAATATACATTATCTATTACTGTTAATTAATGTTCCTCTCCAACCTGTGGAGGAAGCACGCAGTCTTGGTTTAATTTTTGACTCTTTTCCCCCTTCATATTGAGTCTGTAGCAAAGTCACATCATTTTTCCTTTATAATATTGCCAGAATCAAGACTTTTCTTCTCCATTTCTTCTGCAAGGACTCTACTTTATGCTTTAGCCATTTCTCGCTTTGACTATTGCAATCGCCTTTTGACTGGTCTACCACTAACTCATATTAGTCTGCTGGTTTCTGTTCAACGTTCTACTGCTATGATAATTTATTTCGCCCATTGTTTCGATCATGCCACTCCACTTTTGAAGTCCCTTCACTGGCTGCCTATTTATTTTAGCATTCAGCATAATCTACTTGTTCTAACTTTTAAGGCTCTACAAGATCTGGCTCCCCCTTAACTCTCAGCCCTCATTTCTTATAGCCCTGCATGAGAGATTCATTCATCAAATCCTATACTTCTTATCCATTCAGGGTTTTTTGTTCCCTACCCCAGCTTTCTCCATTTTCCCTTGCAACTCCATACTCCTGGAGGAGTCTCCCAGAGCACTTGCGGACTTCTTCAATTACTGTTTTTAAATTTTAGCTAAAAACTTTTCTTTTTTCCAAAGCCTTTGGAATCTCAGTTTAGGTTTTCTCCATATCCTGAGCATGTACCTGAAGTGTCTGTATTGTTCCTTACTAGTTTTTAGTCCTTTTCTGTCCCATTTTATTTTTAGTTAGATTGTACACCTTTGTGGTATGGACATGTTTTTATTCATTTTTTTTCTGTACAGTGCCATGTGCATAGGGGGTGCTATATAAACAAACAACAACAATATTTTGGGAGGATCATTTTTGGTGATGCATTTCCTCTTTTTTGGCGATGTGTAAGTGGTCCCCATGTTCAGCACATTTTAAAAAATCAAGTATAAGGTCTTTTCAGACTCATGAAAAAAAGAAGGGCCATTTCATGACATTTAAACTTGTCTTGAGAGACAATTATAGCAAGTTATAGAACCTCTACAAAAGTTTGCATTTATTTAGATTGGAGAATACTGAAATTATTTTGGTGCAGCCTCTAGATGGCACCATAAGCCTTTGAGTAAAAGCAATCTTTGCACAAAAAGCCAAAGAGGTAGGGAAAGTGTAGAGCAGCTTTGCTTACTGGGCTAGCCAATGGGGTGCCCTCCAGATGAGTTGGGCTACAATCCCATCAGATCCATCCAGCATTGCCAAAGTTCAAGAATAATGGAAGTTGGAGTCCAAACACATCTGAAGTGCTCCTAATTGGCTACCCATGCAATAGACCTAAGCCTTATTCACATGTTTTTTTAAAGGCTGGTGGCCCATCATGACAAAAATACTTGGATCAAATGAATCCAGACAGCAGCAACTGTTTGGTATTGGTGGTAGTGAGGGAAAGCTCCCACATGTTGTTCATGTTACATTTTGGCTAAGATGGGAAACCTTACCTTGTGTCCCTTGTTTTATTTATTTATTTATTTGGGCCAATCACTACCTCTCAGCCTAACCTATCTCATGGTTGTTGTGGGCATTAAAATGAGGAGGGCAAGAGCTATGTACACCACCTTCAGCTCCTTGGAGGAAAGGTGGGATATAAATGCAATAAATAAATAAACTTTGTAGCGCAGCATTGAAAGGAACAATGAGTAATTTCCCCTTATTTTTACATAGCCCAAGATCTGGAACTGAAATGGAATGCAATCCCCATAATGGGCTGATAGTGGGGTAATAACGTGGGAAAGTTTAGTTTACGCAAGCAGACCCTGCCATCCCATTCTTCCATTTCTTTTCTAGCCAGGAAGGGTTGTAGTTCAGTGGCAGAACCATAGGCCTGGCATGCAAAAGATCCAGGTTCAATCCCTGGCATCTCTGGGTATGACTGGAAAGACTTATGTCTGAAACCATACAGGAGCTGCTGCAGTCAGTGCAGACAATGCTGAGCTACATGGGCCAGTGGTCTGATTTGGTATAAGACATTACGGATAGTAATGGAGGCAAATCAGCTGCCCTTCACTGGCAAGCACTGTGAAATGTTCTAGCCTGTCATATGGCACACTATATGACCTTGATGCACCAGAAAAATAAATTTGTTCTTTCCTTAATCAGAAATTATTTGCATTCTACAGTAATGTTACTAGACTGTCATGCAGCTATTGATCTAGTACCAGATTTGCTGAAGACCTGATTACTTTGCTAATACAGGAAAACAGTGGCTCATTTCTAACTGTCGTTATTGAGGGTTTTTTGCAATCACTTTAATCAAATGCAATGCATTTAAGCTTAAATGTTTCTGGGCATCTTTCCATTTGTTACTATTTCAAAGTCAGTTAATTTTACTGGTCTTAATGTCAATTACAAATATCCAAATCTATTTTTTCACAGTTGCTGTAATAGAACAGAAATGAAAAATCCAACCAGATGTTAAAATTCATTTAAGGGCGAAGAAAACCCTTCTGGTTTTTGGTGATGATATTTCTTTGAGCTATAGGGATTATCTTGGGGCAGGGTTTTTGGATTTTCTGCTTTCATGAAACACATTCAGTATTAACCAGATATCTGTGGAACCCTTGCACCACTTCTTGGGTCACTGGCTGGGTCTGTTGGGCCTTCCCCATGTGAACTAATAGGGTGTCCTGCTAAAGCTACCGCCCCATCCCTTTGCATCTACATATTGTAGGCAGATATGGGCACCAAGGAAACATGTTTGTTATGATGACTGAGCTTCTCTTGAAGGAACCATGGATAAACTCTCCAGGAGTTTGAAAGCTCCCCTACAGTTGCAACATGGTAGGGGCCATAAACTCCCTTGGTCACAAACCTTACAAGATGGGAAACCTTACCTTTGTCCCTTGTTTTATTTATTTATAAAAGTATTTATATACTGCCCTCTTGCAAAACATCCGGGCAGCCTACAGCAATATAAAAACTTTTAAATACAATACAATATAAAAATGACTGGCTACTCGAGAGACTTTTTAAAAACTGTCGGCATAAAAAAAAATGCCCTGCCCCTTGTAGAGCATATGAGTGGAGGAAGGCAAGCACTTCTCTTGGCATTTCATATGAAGTTGGGCACATTCTGAAAGGAGGTAAGTCAACAGGGTTCATACAAAGATACCAAAGTTTTAAAGCACATTTGCTTTTAAAGGACATTAAAAGCACATGGCTTTCCCCAAAGAATCCTGGGAACTGCTGTCTGTTAAGGGTGCTGGGAATTGTAGCTCAGCGAGGGGTAAAGTACCATTCCCAGGATTCTTTGGAGTAAGCCATGTACTTTAAAAGTATGGTATGGATATGGCCTATATATATGGTGTGGATATGACCAGATTCTATAGAATGGAATAATGTATTTTATATCTCCCCAAACCTGTTGGGTATTATTAAGTAGTCCAGGTGGTATCACTGTTGTGCACAGATTATGGAGGCCCTGGAACAGATTGCTGCATATAGGCATTGCAGAGTTGAAGCTGCCATTGCTCACTCTGTGGGAATTTCAAGATGGCAATTTCAGAAACAGCTGTCTCCCTAACTCTGCAGAAAGTCAAGGACCTCAAATAGAATGTCTCGGCCCTTTCCTTTGACTACTTTATCATCCAGACCTCCATTACGTCTTTAACTCTGTAAATGTCTAGGTCTAGGGAATAGCTTCACTTGCACCCTACTCGTACCTCAAGACTTTGAGCTCTACAGGACCGCTAAGTGACAAGCAAACTCCTGTTTGGTTTATTTTATTTATTTTATTTATTTATTTATTACATTTATACCCCACATTTCCTCCAAGGAACTCAAAGTGGTATACTGTGTTCTGCTCCCTCTCCATTTCATCCTCACAACAACGCTGTGAGGTAAGTTAGACTGAGAGACCATGACTGGCCTAAGGTCACCCAGCAAGCTTCATGTTTGAGTGGGCTAAATGGGGTGTGTTTCCACAGCTGTCCAATGATAATGTGGCACGTGCATACCAAGATCACAAGGGGAAGGTTTTCTAACACATACAGTATCTAGTAACCTGGATCTAGGTTATTTTAATCTAGATTGAAACAGCACATTGAGGACAAGCTTGAATGATTCTGTACTGAGAAAAACATGTGCTACAAATGAAAAAGTGTATACGCAGGCTGAGAGAAACCAAAATTGACAGATTTGTTCATCCCTTGGTGTGGGAGGGAGAGAGATTTTGATTTGCCCCGTGTATAGCATCTCAGAGTGGTTCCAGAGCATCAGCATCCTGGTGATTTTCTAGCTTTTAGTTTGGCTGCAGCATCAAACATTTGGAGAGACTTCTTTGTTCTGCTCTAGTTTCCTGTAATATGTCATCTTCACAATAAGAAATGAAATGAGATGGGAAGAGAGGAAATGGTCTGCCCAGGTCAATGTCTGCACATTGATGTAAACATGTAAGCACTAACCACTAGATGCTTCCTCGCAGATGGAATTTGATTCTTTCTTTTGAGTTCATTCAGCATTCCTTTCTCTCTGCTTCAGTACCCAGATTTGCTTACATGATAGACATTTCTATCAATGGCACTTAATTCATCCCATGAATGTGGGGATGGGGAGTGGGGGAGGAAGGACTGGCTGTCCCTGCTGGGACCAGCCTTTCTTGACTCAAATGTTTTTCATCCTGGGATTATGTAAATTATAACATAATTATTTTCTCTCATATTGAGAGATCATAGTTCTAAACATACACCATCACCACCAACAACAAAGTGACCATTGTAATTCAGCAATGGAATGTAGTTGTGGTTTCCAATTGCATGCAGACAGCCAATGAGTATACAAGTTGTCAGCAAAAGTTCTGTTCAGGTTCAGGTGTTGCATGAGGTTGGAGCAGGGCCAGGAGATGAGATCCCTCTCCCTGCTTTCACATATTCACTGTATGTGGAATTGTTGTGAAAAAAGGGATTGGAAGATTCTGGAATACTGTTTTTACATAAACTAATTAAATAAATAAATCTCAGGGTCACAAATGAAATTAGTTCATTGCCATTGCCAGTGAAAAGATCAAGTACTCTAGCAAAGTATAGTCTGCATCTTATTGCTAGTAATGTTGCACGTTCTAAACCAGGGGTGGGGAATCTGCATCTCTCCAGATAGTTATTTGTTTATTTAAAAGCATTTGTAAGTCACTTAATTTTTAAAAAATATCTAAGTGGTCTGCAACATAAAACCAATAAACAATATTTTAAAAATACAGTATCAAAAATCAATAAAACAGTAGTATAAAAGCACATAAAAACAGATTATCAGGGAATTCAGACAAATAAAAACAGGGTCTGATTTTATGGATCAGGGAAGTTTATTGTTGTTCTCCAACTCCCATCAGGCCCAGCCCACACAGCAAATGGTCCGGGATGATGGGAGTTCTGATGTAGCAAACTCTAGAGGGTCAGAGGTTCCCAACTCATGTTACAGACCCAATGATTATTTATGGAGAGTACTTATAGTCACCTTTGAGGTTCAAAAATGGAACCATTCAATATGGCTAATACTGCAAGTTAAAAATATAACTATAAAACAACAAAAGAAACCATACAGGTCAAAAGCAGTTATAGTGGCAGATTAAAAAACAAAAATAATAAAAAAGGTGTAAAAATTATCTAATAATGGCCACAAAAAAGCCTTCTTAAACACAGGAATTTTCGGATGGTGATGGAAAGCTAAGAATTGTTATCATGGACGAGACTAAATGGATCTCCTGGGAGCAGGGATCAAAGACACAATGTGCCAGAGTGAAGAAGGCCCTCTCATTCACTTTATATCTTTTGCTTTAAGAATTCTGGAGCAGCAAGTACGTAACAGTGGCGCCTCCCATCCACTCCCTCAGTGCTTGAATGATTCTGGCAAAAAAGGAGTTAAGTCTATTCTATTCATGGGGCAAAGCAGCCTCTCTCCTCCAAAACTAGCCATCTGGATTTAATAAAGTCTAGCAAACGAGGCTGTGATCCCTCCCCTCTTTTACGGAGAAACTGTCAAAACATTCCAATGGTCTGAGCTACAATCCAGCGCAGAGATTGCTGGCAAAGCACAAGAAACCAGGTACTACAATTATGGCTCTCCAACGCGCCTTGCTTCTGCTGGTTATCCTGGCCAATGCCATTGACGGGCAACAGCAGCAGTTAATGGAGTACATGGAGAGGAGGCTCGCTGTCTTAGAGGTGAGAGCAGAATGGCAATTAATGCTTCCTCCTCTGGGCCTGATGTGCGCACAGGATGAAGAGTATTCCATCTTGCACTTAGGGGTGCTGGCTCAGTCTGGAGTTACTTGCCTTGACAGAAGAAAAACCATCTGGGAGGCTGCTTTAGATCTGCAGAGGTTTGAAAATGATTCCTGAACTGGAGGTTGAGCTAAGGAACTATAGTAATCCCTTATGCTAAGATAAAAAATTGCTCATAAGTGCAAGTGGCTTGAGCTTTGAGACACTGAGGTGGATATGGGAACTCTCAGGTTGTCCTATGTGGCCATTACTTTGTTTTACAGAAAATGCAAGACATTCTGAAAAAGTGTTTCCAGGCTTTAAAGCCTCCTTCCTCATTCCAGAATGTCACAGCTCCTTAGAACATAATAGAATCTCATTCCAAAACACAATGGTTCTATAGCACTCTATATGCTTATTGACTAAGTTTATCTGATAATCCTGCAGCAGCTTTCAGGAGTGTTAGTAGTAGTAGGATACAGAGCACTGACTAGGAGGCTAGGATAATAAAACTGTCAAGACAAAGGCTCTTTAAAATCTAAAATAAAGGAGCTGCTTTTTTAAAAAACTTTAGGAACAAAAATGTTTATAGAAAGTCTTGACAGTGTAACTGCAGAGTGCACAGCGATGGTTCAGAATCCAGAAGGCAGATGAAATTATATCAAAATGAACTGGCATCCTGTTGACAGGACTTTTAAAACAAGCTCGTGATTCTGAGAGGTTTTTTTAGTCTACAATGTAGATGATCTTATTTATTTATTAAATTTATATCCTGCCCTTCCTCCCAGAAGGAGCCCAGGGTGATCTTGCAATCTCTCAAGTCAAAAGTAATCTGTCCTCTGTATGGTGATCAGAGCCCCAGGTTGGGTAAGTTATTTAGCATGTCAGGAATGGACTTTTCTATCCTAGTTCTCCTGCACCTAGTCTGATTGGAGCATTGCTTGCTCTGGAGTTGTATTCCCTCTGCATCATTCCTAAGGCTTCTTATCACCTTTTTTTCTTCCGTTAGGAGAGGATTTCCCAGTGGCATGATCAGAGCAGCCGTTACTCCAGTGAGCTGAGGGATTTCAAGAACAAGGTGGTGTCCATGTTGGAGACAGTGGAGAAAGACCGGGAGACACTCCGGGCAGAGGTGGAAAACACTGCAGTGCGGGTGGACCGATTGGAGCGAGAGGTGGACTACCTTGAAACCCAAAATCCTGCCCCACCCTGTGTGGAGGTGGATGACAAGCTCATGGAGAATCAGGTTTCCAGTGCCAAGAAGCGTAAGAATGAGAAGTACAACAAACTGACAGGTGAGTGGACGCCCTCACAGAATGCTCTCATACTAATGGCTGATCTAGATGATCCTGCAAAATGGACCACTAGTGCTATACTTGGTCACCATGGCATAAACATGTATGATTAGCTGCAGAGGAGAGAACTGTGCTTTGGGGAAATGCAGTCATATTGCTATGTGCCTTTTAAAAAAAGGCTGAAATAGATGGCGTGTGCAATCTAGATCTAGACCAGTGGTTCCCAAACTTTTTACCACTTGAACATTGTTGAGGGTCTTGATGGACCACAATGATTTTTAAATGCATTTTTATTTATATTGTATTTTACTGTATTACAATTTGAATTCTATGGATTCTTTTAGAATAAAAGAAGCAACAAAATACAATTAAAATCAATATGCGTATTTAATGCAATGGATGCATATGGAACAGAAATGGGAGGAATTTACTGAGGGATTTGTGTGTGTAGGTGGGATTAGTTGCAAAAGGTAAATCATTGGGGTAAGGGGTCAGAAAGGGTTGAAAAGGTTTGTACTCAAAGCGCTCCACATGTGCTGTTATCTACAAAAATCCCATAAAGCCTGTTAGTATTTCCCCTTCTCCTCCTTCACCCTCCAAACCTCAGTTTTGTCTCTTTTTCTTCCCAAACCTCATCACGCAGTCAATCCCATACATATTTACTTGGAAGGAAGCCCCCCAGAGATTAGTAGTAGATATGCACAGGACTGCAGACTTAAAAGCTTGAGCCCATTCACCTTTACTCAAAAGGAAGCCTAACTGTGTTCCGTGGCACTTACTTGCAAGTAAGCATTATGGTCTGCATCTTTGGAATCTCTTGGGTTTACCTCTCTTTAACCTGGCATCCCTTAGTGCAGCCGTGGCGAGGAGGCATGGTACATTCAACGGGGGCTGGGAGCTGGGGAGAAACGTGGAAGGTGTGTGTGTGTGGGGGGGGGAATGACAGCAGTTGTAAGAAACAAAGAGCGCCGTCTATCAAGCCTGCCCTTTGGAGTGACTCCCGTGACTGCCAGACACGCAGAAGCCCCAGGAGAGAAAAGGCGGGAAGGGCCACCACAATGGAGGTCAATAGTGAGGAAGGAGAGACGCTAGGGTTGGAAGGCTGGGTCAAAGACGGGGGGGGAGGCTTTTAACATCCAGTAATCTTCCACGTCTCTAAAGTGAAGCCGATTTGAAAGAAAGAAAGAAAGAAAGAAAGAAAGAAAGAAAGAAAGAAAGAAAGAAAGAAAGAAAGAAAGAAAGAAAGAAAGAAAGAAAGAAAGAAAGAAAGAAAGAAAGAAAGAAAGAAAGAAAGAAAGAAAGAAAATGTGAAACAAGGGGGGATGTGACTGGCCCACTAGCTCCAAAGGAGGGACGCAGGCAGGGAAACGACACCCAGTGCAAATCCTCAGAACGATGAGGGAGCAGCCACTGCATCTGTCCTCCTGCACGGTGAGTCACACTGCAGACCACCACCGTGAAGCATCGCTGGGGAACCCCTGAGGTAGACAACACCTTGGTGGTGGTGTACCCCGAAAGGGTACTGGTAGTGAACTGGCAAGGCTATTAAAAATCGCAGGATGAAATTTGCAAATTTTGCAAGTTCTGTGAGAAGGAAGAAAGGATCTCCAAGTCTGCAGATGACTCCTTCGTTTAGAAGGACCTGGATATATGCGCTGTGAAGAAATGCATAGTCTCTCAATTATTTTGTTTTTAAAGAACAAAAAATGAACATACAATGCTCACCAAATGGTGCAAGAGCTGGGTAATGATGTCACAGGCACTGGCCAATAGGGATGTGTGAGATGTATTCCACCACAATCTACACAACAACTTTATTTACAGTGAATGAGCTATTGGGTTGGGGTGGATGGATGGGACAGTATTTTACTTTGTGTTATTTCTGCAATAACAAAGAAGATCTTTTGTAACATGTGAGCAAGAGCTACTGCACAAAAATAATTATGTTTAAGGGAGCTAAGGGACTAGTTTACTTCAGCAGTAAGATTGCTACATAGGCTGCAATCATGCAAACAGTTAAGACTGCTGAAGTTCCATTGCCTTAAATCAGATTTCAGCAGATTGTGGAGGATTGCAGCCACCGGGGTGTAGTCATGCAGGGTCTCAGGGGGTCTTAGACCCTTTACTTTTTTGGGAGCAGGGTCCCAGCAGGATCCCTGTGTCTCCAGTGTGCTGCAAGCAAATCTGCATGAAAGGGGAGTGTGTTAGCTACTGAGAAGAGTCTTCTAATATGCTTCCTTGTCTTTCCTATGGAATGGAGCCAATCAGAATGAAAGGAGGTGAGTCAAACACTGAGAAGACTCTTCTCAGTAGCTAACACTCTCCTCTTTCATGTTTATTGATTCCTAGGCATTATCAAGGATCTCATTCTCAACCACACAGCAAAAACAAAAACAGGGAGGGGGCATGGCTATGATTAACATGAAGGGACCCTGCAGTTCTGAATTTCCAACTACACTACTCGCAACCACAGTGTCTCAGATACAGTCCAGCCATTGCAAGCGAACAGTTCTCTCAGGCATAACAAATTGCTTAATGAGTCATTCAGTTTCTCCCATGCTTCTCACAAATCTGATTTCCCTATGACATGCCTCTTTACCCTGGCCTTTGACATTTGGGATGTCTATTTTTAGGATCCCCTTGGTTTTTGTGATTGTAAGTTGCTTTAAATTGTTTTTAAGGATGTATTTTAAATGGTTGTAACTCACCCTGGAACCTCAGGGTGCAGGGTGGGTAATAAATAATAATAGGCTTTTCCATTTGTGCTAGTGATCTGGAGGGGTTGGCAAAACTATATTCCTTCTTTTGCTAGCACAGACTCCATTGTTATGTTTCCTTGGGACAAATCACGCGATATCCCAGAAACTTACTCTGCCACTTTTGCAATGGCAATATTGCTTACTCTTAAGAGTATCTCTCCACATCTGTACATATTCATGATCTGGTGCTCTGTAGTTTTTGGTTCCTTTGCTCTAGATTAAAGTCTTCCAAGTTTACTGGAATTCACTTCAAAGAAATTGAATATAATGTTCATTCAGAAGCAAACTGTGTGAATGCAGTAACCACTATACAGATAAACTTGGTATGAACTGATTGTAAGGAGAGATGGACAGGTCAATCTGTTCCCATCTCAGTTTTATATCTGTTCATTCATTAGCCTTCTGACCCATTTCTGCATTAATCTGTGATACCCCCTGCCCAAAAAGAGCATGGAAATATGTATATAAATATGTATTTTTGGGCATATTTCTCACATATTTTCTTTCAAAGTATGCTTTTCTAACAGGATGTATCTGCAGAGCTCACAAGCAGAGCAAGATTGCTTGGCAAAAAACCCTTGCAGTTTAAGAACGTACTTATAGCCAACAGATATTTCTGTCAAATGTTAAAAAGCAGAGAAATTGGGCAGCTATAGTGAATACACCAGGGGAGCAGGAGACCTGACTTCTCTGAAGTATTGTACTGCCCTACAAATTTGTAAAAATGCAAATACACTTTGGGTTGGCCTTTCACAGTGCAATCCACTTCCTGTGTAGCTTGGAAGAATTTGGTAACATGTGCCTCTGAGCATATGGTGAGTGGTATATGGTGAGTGGTGGTAATCAGCCCAAATAACAGAAACAAGACACGTGATCTTGTTTTAGCAGGGAGGAAGCAACAATATTGACAGTTGATATAGTTCAGATATTCACTTTACATATATTTGATTTACTTTGCAATTTTAGTGAAATTTCCTATGGTAAATTATTTTATTTTGTTTCTGATTCTGTGAATATGTGAAGTACAGCAACACTTTGCATAATTTACACTAAAAAACCCACAAAACAATTGTAGAATAATGGCTCTGACTATTCTGCAGAATAGTCCCCAGTGGACATGAGGAGTGTCTTAGTTTGCACAAGGTAAAAGAGTGGGAGGTGAAATATTTTCTAGCAAATTGCTGGGTGTACTGTATGGCTTTAATTGACTATGCCCAGCCTTCCTTAAGTGGAGTGATTAAAGCATAGCAGGCTGGGCATATGCATCGTGGGTAGGCCAAGTTTGTTTTTTCCAACAGCTAGAGTAGTTCCTTAAGTAGCAACATGTTGTAATCAGTCTAATTTTACATCAAGTTGAAGTTTCAGATTCAACTGTTAATGCACCCAAAATAGAAATAGAACATAACCTCAATTTGAAACACAAAAGGCTGTCTTCACCATCATATGACACTGACCAATGAAAAGGCTTTGAAATTAATAAAAATCAATTTGACACAGATTTCTAGGATGAATAATGAGAAAAATATAATTTTCTGGGTTACATTTTCTGTAGAAACACAGGAAAGAAGCAAAGTAAGAAGAACACCAACAAACATATAAAAAATGTAATTCTCCATCTTTGGAGATTTATTTATTTATTAAATTTATATCCCGCCCTTCCTCCCAATAGGAGCCCAGGGCGGCAAACAAAAGCACTAAGAACACTTTAAAACAAAAACATCCTTAAAAACATATTAACATATTTAAAAACATTTTTAAAAAGCTTTAAAAACATCTTTTTTAAAAACAAGGTTTAAAAACATCTTAAAAAGCAATTCCAACACAGACGCAGACTGGGATAAAGTCTCCGCTTAAAAGGCTTGTTGAAAGAGGAAGGTCTTCAGTAGGCACTAAAAAGATAACATTTTAACATTTAACATGTCTAATATTTAAGGGGAGGGAATTCCAAAGGGTAGGTGCCACTACACTAAAGGTCTGTTTCCTATGTTGTGTGGAATGGGCCTCCTAATAAGATGGTATCTGCAGGTAGCCTTCACCTGCAGTGTATGGTGATCTGCTGGGTATATAAGGGGTAAGACGATCTTTCAGGTATCTTGGTCCCAAGCTGTATAGGGCTTTGTACACCAAGACTAGAACCTTGAACTAATAGGTAGCCAGTGCAATTCTTTCAGCAGCAGGGTGACATGTTGGCAATACCCTGCCCCAGTGAGCAGTCTCGGCACTGCATTTTGGACCAGCTGCAGCTTCCGGACCAACCTCAAGGACAACCCCACATAGGGTGCATTACAGTAATCCAGCCTGGAGGTTACCAGTGCATGGGCAACAGTAGTCAGGCTATCCCGGTCCAGAAATGGCCGCAGCTGTCTTACCAGCCAAAGCTGGTAAAAGGCACTCCTAGCCATTGAGGTCACCTGGGCTGGGCCTCTAGAAATAAAGATGAATCCAGGAGCACCTCCAGACTGTGGACCTGCTCTTTCAGAGGGAGTACAATCCCATCCAAAGCAGGCAACTGATCAATTATCCGAACTGAGGAACCACCAACCCACAGTATCTCTGTCTTGCTAGGATTCAGACTCAGTTTTTTGGCCTTCATCCACCCCACCACTGAGTTCAGGCAGCAGTCCAGGGCTTTCATGGCCTCTCCCAAGTCAGATGTTACAGAGAAATAGAGTTGGGGATCATCAGTGTACTGCTGACACCTTGTCTCAAATCTCCTGATGACTGCCCCCAAGGGCTTCATATACATGTTAAAACAGCATCAGGGACAGATAGTACCCTGCGGCACCCCACAGCACAACTGCCAGAGGGCCGAAAGACAATCACTCAATGTTATTCTCTGAAAACTATCCTGGAGATAGGATCAAAACCATTGGAAAACAGTGCCTCCCATCTCACGAAGTTGGCCCAGAAGGATACCATGGTCAATGGTATCAAAAGCCGCTGAGAGATCAAGTAAGAATAACAGGGTTGCATTCCCCTTGTCCTTCTTCCGATAAAGGTCATTCATCAGGGCGACCAAAGTCGATTCAGTCCCATAACCAGGCCTGAATCCAGACTGGGATGGGTCAAGATAATCTGTTTTATCCAAGAGTACTTGCGATTGCTGGGCCACAACCCTCTCAATCACCTTCCCTAAGAAGGGGGTATTTGCGACCAGTCAGTAGTTGTCACAAACCAATAGGTTCAGGGTGGGCTTTTTCAGGAGTGATCGAATCACTGCCTCTTTCAGGGCAGCTGGAACCACTTCCTCCCACAACGGCGTGTTGACCACACCCTGTATCCACTCAGTCAAACTCCCTTGGCAAGCTTTAATAAGCAAGAAGGGCAAGGGTCAAGAGGACATGTTACTGGCCGCATCGTTGCAAACACCTTGTCCATGTCATCAGGCCGCATCAACGGAAACCAATTCCAAGAAGTTGCAGCAGACATTGCACTGGACACCTCACTGGGGACTACAGTAGATGTGGATGAGGCGTCAAGATTGCTGCAGAGGATACAGAGATGCAGTCATGATTGTAGGTGTTGCCACCACTCACCATATGCTCAGAGGCACATGTTACCAAATTCTTCCAAGCTACACAGGAAGTGGATTGGGAAAGGGAGGATTGGTGCAGGGGGGGGAGGACGAGGGCAGGCTTGGTCATTTGCATGCTCACTGAATTCAGTGGGATATACTCCCATGCAATCATGCTTAGGATAGGTGAAACTGACCCCTGAGGAGGAAGAGAGGGCTGGAGTGGGGAGGGGAGAGGAGAGGGGGGGAAGGGAGAGGAGGGAAGGGAAGGACAGGGAGGGGAGGGGAGGAGTGGGAGGGGGAAGGAAGGGAGAGGGGATAGGAGAGAGGAGGAGGGGAGAGCAAGTTTCATCATTTGCATGTTTATTGAGTTCAGTGGGATTTACCCCTGTGTAATCATGCTTAGGATAGGTAAAACTGACCTGGGAGAGGGACAGGGAGGAGGAGGAGAGAGGAGAAGATTGGGTGGGCACTAGGCAGTGGGAAAGCTCCTTTACTTTCCAAAAGGAAAGTACTGTTAATAGTATCACTATTTTGGATGGTCTTCCCCACGTTTTAATTCTACATCAAACACATGTAGTCTCCCACCCAAATTTAACCCAAAGCTGTCCCTAGCCACATCTACACCAGGCATTTGTTCCACTTTAAACAGTCATGGCTTCCCCCCCAAAATCCTTGGAAATGTAGTTTGTGAAGACTGCTGAGAGTTATTAGGAGACACCCTATTCCCTCACAGAACTACAATCACCAGAATTCTCTGAGAGGAGGGGGTGACTGTTAAACCACTCTGGCCACTGAAACTCTGTCTGGGGAATAGGGGTCTCCTAACAACTCTTAGCAGTCTTCACAAACTACACTTCCCAGGATTCTTTGGGAGAAGCCATGTTTAAAGTGGGATAAATGTCTGGCATGGGTCTGGCCTCCTGATTAGCCAAGCCAAGCAGCTGTTAGTCTGGCTTTTAGAACACTGACAGTTGGTTCTTACTGAGCATGCCTGCGCTATCACAGACTCCAGTGTTAATTTCTTAAATTAATTAAAACTCAGCCATGCATTTTTTTAACCTTTAAACTGCAGACAATGAAGGTCAGAGTATGGGGCAAGGTCAGTAATAGGATTACAACTACTCTGTGAACATGGCTGATATTTATTTCATTTCAACAAATTATGAGACCATTGACAGAAAAATGTCCAACAGAGGTCTGGATTATTTTACTCTTGCTTTATAGTTTGCACTCTGGATTCTATCTGAGTGTTTTGTGTATCACCATGAAAACTTAGAGGGTTGTTAAGCAAGTGTTTCTGAGTTCAGAACTATAAATTTGGTAAGATTTTGTTTTGAAATGAGCTTATGGGAAGCAGCAGAATGGCATGGGGAGTATTTTCAATTTAACATGGCAGAATGTGAAAAATCCATGCGAGCTATATATAAAATAGAGGTAGCCATCCCCTTGCCTCCAGCATCTATCAAGGAGAGGCATGCTACCTCTGAATATGGAGGCAGCATTTAGCTACCAAAGGTAGCTGTTGGTTAGACCTATAATTCATCCATGCAGTGATGATCCATTATTGGGAAAGGTGGAAAGGTTTTGGCTTTCCTTGCTCCTTCCCTGTCCTACTTAGAACTCTGATCAGTTATGTAATGTGATATAGCCCAGCTTCCAAGCAGCTTCTCCCACTCCATCTTCCCCTGCAGCTTAGCCTTTGAGGAGAACCGGGTAAGGAAGCAGCTCAGTGCAACTCTTCATTGTTTTATGTGATGGGCAATGGAAGCTGTATGCTGTGTTACAGAAACAATGACTGAAAGATGGGACCTGCAAGACAAATAGATGGTAACGAAAGCTTTGTTACAAGTCCAGTCACTAGAGCTAAGCTGCACAACGCAGTGGAAAAATCAAAGCTAGGAGAGAAATGATACCATTTGCCAGAAATAAATCAGTAACAGCTTGTTGTATTAGTACTGAAAAGGCCAAGCCTTATTTAGATTGGTTTTTAAGCAAGCAAGTTTGGGCTCAATTCAACAGTGATCTGTGATTATGGATGTCTCACCTGAGACTTCCAGGGCACTTTTTTTCAAAGGGTGCAGAATAATTTGAGGAAAAAAATCTGGGCAAATTAATTCTGTTGTGTTCCCTTTCACAAAGGGGGGTGGGGAATCTTCCACATGCAATTAATTTTGTGTGTGAGTATAATGTGAACATAAAGGTCTCTACCACTTTAGGAACTGCAGTTTTCATAACACAAGAGTTGCTTTGAAGACAGACCTTTGGTCTGATCCAGTATCATTTGTCAGCCAGATGTTGAATTATAGTTCCCATCATTCTTTACCACTGGCCATGCTGGCTGGCCTGGGGCAGATGGGAGTTGCAGTATAACATATGGAGAGTACCACATTGGCTACTCCTGCTCTGTTGACACGATCTTGTGACAGCACTCTTTACCGTATATTATAATGGGAACACTACAGGCTAATGATTGTGTGAGAGAGAGACCCTATAAACAACAGTAGCTACTTAGTCAATCAGCATAACTGTCTAGGGCACAATCAGGTATAATAATTTTGGAAGATGGTTGGAGTATTCTGGGGTAGAATGCAATAGCTTTATCTTCTTTTTCAAAGGGATCTTGACATGAAGCAAGCAAATATGGGATAGAGACTGCCTTTTTTCTCAGCATGGGTGTAAAATATGGAGGAACTTCAATGGTTTAATCATCACTAAAGCAGCCGTACAAATAGTACATAAGTGGAGCACTTTACTGCTGAGGCTAATGTGGGAGTAAACTGAAGTGCCTTGAAAGGGCAGATGTTGAACATACTGTTAGTAAACATGTCCCCCGAGAGTCTCAGAAATTGAGGAAGGGGAGTAGAATTAAGCCACCAGGTTCTGAGTATGACTGGTATTCTGGAATTTATTATTTGCTCCCATGACTGTATGGTGTGTTTTAATGTTCATTTCACAGTTTGGTGCTATAGATCTCTGTGTGAGAGAAAAGCATATTATTAGTTCTTTTAATTGTTTTGTTTATATGGTGTGATGTATTGGAGACCTTCGGGTAACAAGCGACTAACAAATCTGATGATGATGATAAGCGATTAACAGATGTGATGATGATAATCTATCCTATCTTTATAGACTGCAGTGATACTGTGTCCCAGGTGAAAGCCATGAAAATTCTAAAGCGGTTTGGCGGCACTGCTGGACTCTGGACCAAAGACCCACTGGGGAATTCAGAGAAGATCTATGTATTTGATGGTACTAGCAATGACACTGTGTATGTCTTTCCCAGGATGAGGGAGTTCACACTCTTCTCTGCTACACGAAAGGCTGCACGCATAAAGCTACCCTATCCTTGGGTTGGCACTGGACACTTAGTGTACGGGGGCCATCTTTATTATATCCGACGACATGGTACTTTCCAGGTCATCAAGTTTAATCTGGCCAACAAGACTATTGTTGACAGTTCAGTTTTCCCTGCTGAGGAGCAGATCCCTGTGTTTGGACTTGCATCCTACAACTACATTGATCTGGTGGCTGATGAGGAGGGGATCTGGGCTATTTATGCCACCCAAGAGAATGAAAAAAACATAGCACTGGCCAAACTAGACCCTGCAACTCTAGACATTGAGCAAATGTGGGACACACCGTGCCCTCGGGAGAATGCAGAGAGTGCTTTTGTCATCTGTGGAGCGCTGTATGTGGTTTACAATACCCGGCTTCCCAGCCGATCCCGTATCCAGTGCGTCTTTGATGTCAGTGGCTCAATATCACATGAAGATGCTGCCCTGGTCTACTTTCCCAAGCGATACGGCTCTCACTCCAGCATGAAGTACAATCCCAAAGAGAGGCAGATCTATGCCTGGGATGATGGCTATCAACTCATTTACCGCATGGAGATGAAGAAGAAGACCGAAGTCTGAGAAAGGCCTGGGGCTGTGGTGGAGAGAGCATCAGAAACATGTTCCGTTGCCTCCCTCCAGATACAACTCAGCTGCCGCCTACTCATGCACATAACTTGTTCAGCTCCTTAGAAAACCAGCAAGCACAGACTAAACTGGACTTCCTGTTATATGAAATGCTTTTAATGCAGAAATTGCCTGACTTGTCAATTTTTGTTTTTCAATTCATTTAAAATTGGATTAGTCTTTTTTTAATGAAAAAAATATCTTATGTTTGAAAACATCATCATCAATAACAAAATTTCCTGGGGAATAGAGTCAATCAGCTTTGGGTCTGAGGTAAGGGCAGATGTCCCCAAATTTTCATGCGGCCCTATATCTTAGAAATCAAATTGGCATCTGCCAGCCAGCACTATTATTTCATAGATGCCTCCTTTTTACAAAGACAACCCAGAAGGATTTTAAAGAGACTGCCCATGGGAGGGAGCGGGCAGGCACTCATGACTCTAAGGCCAGACAATGAGTTTGCACTGCAATAATAATGATAATAAAGAATCTCCCATAGGCTTTGGTTAATTTAACAAGAATGTTTTTCTTGCATTTCTTTGCCCTCAATATACTTTAATTGGAGAGTCTAGGTGGCAGTTTCTTGCTTGTTTGTTGTACCTTATTTCTATTGTTATATTTAAATATCCCTTCTATTAATCAGAATATGTCTGTATCAAATATTTTTTGCACTTATGTCCCTAAACGTATTACACAGGTATTGCTGTGGTCCCTGCCTCATCTTGAGATCTCTGATTTGTGGCCTGCTATGAGGGTTTTTTTGCATGAAAGTTAGTGCTGTGTTAGAGGCACTAACTTTCGTATGATTATCCCTCATCATAGCTACTGAGTCTGCCTTTCTGAAATCTTTCACAACAGAAAACAAAGCCACATTTCTTCGATTCCCAACTTTCCTATCTAGCATTTTTTTTCCTGAAAGTCAGTGAGAATTTATTGCATTCTGAGTCTTTACTCATATTTTGGGATGCCCTCTTTTTCATTTGTATTACAATTCCTTACTAATTTCTAGATTTGTTTAGATCTGATTCCACGGCCATTTCCTCTGGGTTCTTGTTTACTTAATTTCTGCAACAATCATGTGCTCTTAAGGCTGACTGTGTGGTTTCCATAGGTCCTTGAACAAGAAAGCCCCTTTACTGTCTTGGAGGGTGCAATTGTGTGTTGCACTATGGCCTTTGCAGAGCAGAGGATGGTGGGGTGTGTCAAGTAAAAGAGTGCTCCAGAGTTCTCATGGGGCATGTCTGGGGCCCGGCCAGATTGAAAGTAACGTCTGGCCTCTATCCTCAGTGCACCTCATTAAGTGAGAGTATATCCCTCTAAATGCTAGTTAAATCAGTTGAAACATTGTCAAGTGTTCCAGGTTGCCCTCCAGTGGCACTGACTATGTCTGTGTCAGACGTCTCCCTAAAGGAGGGATGAGCAACCTTCCAACTCCCATCAGCCCCAGCCATCATGGCCAATGGTCAGAAATGATGGAAGTTGTACTCCAACAACATCTGGAGGGTGACAGGTGTGGGACCTTTGGCCCTCCAGATATTGCTACAATACTATTCCCATCAGCTCCAGCAATCATGGCCAGTGCCAGGGATAATGGGAGTTATAGTTCAGCAACATCTGGAGGCCCAAAGGTTCTTCACACCTGCTCTAAAGAATGCTATAACTGTATCACAGTGCCTTCCAGCTAGACTTGTTCACATTGACTAAGATCATTCCTATCAGTTTAGCTGATTTACAAGAAAATCACATTGATAGCCTCTGGCCTCATTTCCTAGAAACAGGGGTGACAACATTTTTTGAAAGAAGGTGATCAGGATGGCAGAGCTGAAGGCTATGAGATGAAGACATTGAGAATCAGGATGTAATTTCTACAGACTGGGAAGGTACATTTGTCTCCTTAGCTGCTGGCCTTTACCAGATCTGAATACTCTTACTTGTGCTACATTTTATAGTCATGGGAGGTCATCCGTATTTAGTAACACTACTTCTCCTGGATTGGAGTGTGGTGTGTGTGCATCACTGAACATTTACATATTATATAAATTCAAATATATTCTTTTTTAAAAAGTCCATTGATTAATATTGGTGGACCTACTTGAAAAAAAGACCAGAAGGAAAAACTCAGTCACACAGGTTTAAAACAGTTCAAATAACAATGGCTTTCTAACTCCCCATGTTTACTATTGCAAAAATGTGCAAACATATCGTCTGAATGTGTATTATGCCATCTGTGCATATACATACATGACATCCTGGAATTACACCATGCTTTAAATTTTAAAGAAATCTTTAGCCACAAGGTTGCATATAGATATGCTAATGTTATGTATAACGGTTTCCATCTCAATGCAAGCTTACCCTGATGTATCATGCTCTATGCCTGCATGACCCTTAGTACAAACCAGGGTGGGTTTTTGTTTTCATTTTTGGTGTTTTCATCAAGTGGGAGTATTCTCTGTCCCACCCCCAGGACACCTCAAAGCAGCAACCCCACCTCCACCTTTACATGCCTACGCACCTGGGAAATGCCTGCGAAGTGCATCCCCCAACTCTAACTCCTCTGCATACCAGTCCTTGTTCCTTCACTTTCAACTTGAAACATTGCACCCACAAAACTGTTTTCTGTTGATGCCCCCGTCATTGTTCTGATTGTCTACTCATGTGTATGAAGGAACATGGGAGCATGATCAGGTCCTGGCTCTTTTTGCCTGTTGTATGTCCCAGACAGAGGACCAAGAGGGCAGTTCATTGTTGGGTCATTATTGAAGACCTCTCACCCCAGTCCTACTATGCATTCCAAACCAGCTCTACAGCACACAGTCAATGGTCCCTGTCTGCACTTATGGCACCCACTCCACCAAACACACAGAGCTCATGCACATCTAAGCAAAATGGCAGAGAAAGACACTTCTTAATTTTCAGTGTATGATTGTACATCACTGTGTGCTTGTACATATGTGCATGATTGGGAATCTCTAGCTGGCAGTTCCTTTTGGTAGGTTTTTGGGGTTGCATCCCATGCTGCACCAGTGGGGTTCTGCTAAAGTAATGGGACTTCTGTTTCCTCAACTCTCCTCAGGTGTTCTTCAAATCTCTTCTGGTAGTCACCCAACCCACTAGAGTTGATTTTGAGGGTATGGCCATGAAGCTCACTGGGTGATCTTGGGCAAGTCACTGCCTCTAAGCCTCATGAAAACCCTATTCATAGGGTCGCCATAAGTCGGAATCGACTTGAAGGCGGTACACAATACAATAGTGGGCTGGAGGGGCCAAGAGGAAGCTTTGTTGTGCACATGGAAGTCTTGTGCCAGAGGAACTGCAAGGTTGCATACAGTTCTTGTGCTGCTGGGCAAGATTTGTTTGCAGAGGGAGTTGTGTGGTTGATTGGTATTTGTTTATATGCAAATAGCTAATGAAACTAAAAATGTGGGCACATATGGATAAACATAAAAATGATGGATGGATGGATGAATGTGTAGAAAATGTACATCTCACAAGAAGTCAAGAGGAAGAACTGCCTGTTTGAGGATGGAAAAATGGGACAAGGGAACCTCCACACAGACATTCCAGGATTCACTGTTAATCAGTCCTTCAATAAAGCACACCTCTGAACTTGTAAAATATCCCAAGTGGGAGAAGCATGCTGTTTCTGCATCCCAACCTATTGCTGTGGATGGAGAAAGCAGGTAGAACACGGCTTCAGAACAGGGAGCCAGGGGCGTGTGTTGTACAAGTTGCAAAGCATGGGTTGTGCAAGGGTGGAAAAATGCACATATTATTCCTCAAACTCTTTCTCTCTCTCTCTCTCTCTCTCTCTCTCTCTCTCTCTCTGTGTGTGTGTGTGTGTGTGTATGTGAGTGAGTGAGTGAGTGCTCTGTGTGTGTGTGTGTGTGTGTGTGTGTGTGTGTGTGAGAGAGAGAGTGAGTGAGTGAGAGAGAGAGTGAGAGAGAGAGAGAAAGAGAGAGAGAGAGAGTCCAATCTACCAGTGCCCCTTCAGTGGCTGCTTCAAAGGCCAGGAAAACTGCATTCTAGAAGAAGGTGTTAAAACTTTTTCTTTCCTTGCCCCTTCTCTGATCTATATCCCTCCTCTCCTGAAGCTGCTACTAGCTGGGGTGGGGGAGGAGACAGTTATAGCATCTATACCTGTCCCTACCCCCCACTCTGCACCTCTAAGAGCAACTTTAGGAGTGGGCATTTAGATCAGAGTGAGAGGAAAGGGCTAAAACTACTCCACCAGACTGCCACTTCCATGATTTTCAATGCAGCCATATTGGGCTATTAAACAGTAAAAGCAAACTGCACAAAATCCTGAGCATGGATTGGCTATGACATGATGCCACAACTGGTTGGGTCCTTGGTATAGTGTTCCTACAACTGATTGTTGGTAAGCACAATTGGATCACAAATCTGCTCTTGAACACAAAAAAGTGTGTATTAATATTTTCCTCACCATTTGCTATTGCTACAGACAATCAGCATCCCATGTGGTTGAATACACACCAGCACATTATGGTCTGCCACACGGTAAATGACTGTAGCCACAAGTATTGCCCTTTTACATAAGCTTGTTTGCATGTTGTTTACAGCAAGCCTTTCAGACTATACAGAAGTTTTCTTTCAACCCTCTTCTAATATTGTGTTCTCCTTCACTTTGTTTCATACTTCTGGGACGAAAGGAAATAGTCATAGGAACCCCCCCCCCCTTTCAGGAAGAATTTTTGAGAAATGTTTGCTCGCATCTGCCAAGTTTTGGCTTAAATCTCTCCATTGTCTGCAAAATGCAACCGCAAATGGGAGAGGATCTCCTGCCAACATGGCTTCTTTTGCTTGCCTAATAGATAGATCATTCTGCCAGGAAGACCAGGCTGAGGGTTGAATAGTCCTTGCACATATCAAACTAATGAGAGTAAGAAAAGCAGAAGTCAGCTTGAGAAAACCAGTGCAAACCATAAAAGGGCTGAATTGTGTAGGTGTGCCTGAACTGAAGAGGGTTTATGCCTTATTGATTTATTAAAAACATTTATATCCTGCTCTTCATCTGTACAGATACCAGGTTGAGGTATCACACATAAATTCAACAAAATAATATACTGCACAATGGTTTTTTTTTAAAAAATAATTTTTTAAAAAAGGTTTTAATACAAAGATCTCTTGGACATCCAAGAAATAAGTCTATGAACATGACACCCCCTCTCCCTGAAGCAATCCGACAAAGTTACTAATAAAGGCCATTCCAGAGATTTACACGTGTTGATGGTGGCTGCTATTCTCCATCATTATCACTTGCAAAGTTCATAAACAGGTACCAAATTTCAGGAAAATTGTCTGCATCTCTTTCACCACTGAGTACTGTCATCCTTTTTGTCAGCTTCTCTGTTAAAGCTATAGTTCAAACCTCCTGTCTCCACAATATAACAGAAAAATTGTCTGAGGTCTTTCAGTGCTGAGGAATAAGCTGGCATGCTGCCACAACAAGAAAGGGAATTAATTCCTTGTGCAGAAGTCCTTTTTGTTCTTTGTGAAAGATGGTTAACAATGCAAGTGGTGGCATACACAATACAGTTTGTTGGGTGATGAAAGTGCACTGTGGTCACATTGTATATGGTACAGGGCATGAGGACACTATAAGAAAACTTTTCTTACACTTTTGTGTTGGAATGTTATGTTATTAATTTTATATGTTTTAATTGACTGATAGCCTGTTTTATGATGACTTTAAATGTAATAATGTTTAGGTAATCAATTGGAGATATCGTTGGAGTGCTATGTCTTGAAATGATTTGAAACGATTGTTATGTTTTCAGCATGATTGCTATTGAAGCAGTGATCTGCATTTCTGTGCTATTGTAAGCCACTTTGGGCATATTTATATGGAAAAGTGGGATATAAATTCAAGTAATAAATAAATAAATAAAATCTTGCTGAAACTAAGCAAGTCTGAGTTTGGTCAGTGCCTGGATGGGAGGAGCATAGGGAGCTGCCTTACACCGAGTCAGGTCATTGGTTCATCTAGCTCAGTACTGTCTGTGCTGACAGACAGCAGTGCTCCAGGCTTTCAGAGAGGATCTCTCTGAGCCCCACCTGGAGATCCTGGGGACTGAACCTGAGACTTTTATTATTTGATTTATATCCTGCCCTTCCAGCAGGAGCCCAGAGTGGCAAACAAAAGCACTAAAAACACTTTAAAACATCATAAAAACATTTGCAAAGCATGTGCTCTGTCAGGCACAGCCCTAGCCTGTCTAGGAATCACATGCACACTGCCTTGGGTTCCATGGTGGAAGAACACAATATAAATGTAAGAAAAGAAATAGATAAAACACACACAAAATAAAGTTGCCCCATCGAAACAATAGAAGCATCGTAACCAAAGAAAAGGCGCTGGATAAGGGGGTTGAGGTGGGCGGGCAAGTGAGAAGAACTGGTTGAATGTCAGAAAAAGTAGTTTGCAAATTCTAGACAGAAGTTCCAACAGGACTGTTTCTTTGGTTTCTTGGCTGGCTGCACATTGCTTTCTTGAGTTTAACCTGACTCCAAGTCTGACTGGAAATTCATAGGAGAGAGATTTATGCAGCAGCTGGGGGTTGGCTTAGTTTCAAGACATTCCCAGCAAGTGTGGAGACAGTGTGTGGATTGCTCCTTAGTGTGCCCCAGACTCTGGGGCCTGGTGGGGGATTGTTGTGGGTTTGAACTGCTGGAGGTAGGGATGGGGGAGAAATCCAATTCAGTTTGTATTTCAAGGCAAATCTTTCTAATTAGTCCTTTCTGAAACAAAAGGCGAAGCGAAACACAGCCATTCTCTGAATTTTGCAATGCAGTTCTGCAGCCAAATAATGTATACAAAAATGCATATACCAGTATAAAGTATGCACATATTAGTGAAAATAACATACAAAATTAATTCTATTAGGATAAATATACAAAATATATTTTGAATAGAAAAAAGTGGATATTAGGAAAAATTCACAATAAAATGCTGATGAATTTTTGTGAGGACTTGGGGACATAAATCTCAGATTGATAGGGAAGTGTGAAGAACTGAACTTAAAATTGGAAAAATGAGAAACTGAATAGAACCAAAATGGACAGATTTACATAGCACTAGCTGGAGGATAATGGTCATTCCTTCCTTGGGATTTTACGACTGGTGAGTATATTTTATTTATTTATTTTATTTAATTTAATTTATATGCCGCCCTAAGCCCGAGTATAAGCGGTCCTGTCACTTAAGTTTGGGGAAAACTAGAGGAAAACAGCAACTGGTGCTTGAGGGTGGAAAGAAAATCCCCCTCCCGCTTTACATGATAGATTTGCCACCTCATTTCCTGACAGAGATTCCTACACCTTCAATGGTGCAGAGTAACTGTGTCACAGAAAGCTGCCTCAGTAGCTCAGATTGTTTTTTCTATCTAGCCCAATATTGTCTACTCTCACTGGCAGCAGTTCTTAACAGGGTCTCAGCTCAAATGCTGCTTTCCCTATCATTATAGCTCCAGAAAGAGCAAAACCTCCATAAAATCTGCACCTTCTGAATTTCTCACTGTGACAACATACGATAGATGACAGACTCATGACGATTTACCCATCCCAAGGACCTCAAAGGCTTGTTGGAATAGCCACGTCTTCAGGGCCTTGCGGAATACATCTAGGGAAGGGGCATGTCGAAGATCACATGGGACGGAGTTCCAGAGAGTGGGGGCCACCACAGAAAAGGCCTTCTCCCTAGTACCCACCAACCTAGCTGTTTTGGTTGGCGGGATTGAGAGAAGGCCTTGTGTGGCTGATCTAGTTGGGCAGCATAATTGGTGGCGGTGGAGGCGCATGGTGTCAATGTGACTTTGTGGAGGGGGAGGCTGATTCTCACTAGGAAGGTGGCACATGGGGAGGGGAGGCTTATCTCTTCACTCTTGAACAGAGATTCCCCCTCCCCAGGTGTGGCAAGGAACCTGGGGGGGAGTCTCCACGGGTAACAGAATGATGATTGGCAGATGCTCAGAAGTATTCTTATTACTTTTCACATCTTGGCACTGAAAACAGTGAGATCTAGTACAAATTTAGCCCTGCATCAGAAACAACAGCTATAACAACTGCAACCTTGTAAGCAAAGCGGGAAAATGGTTAAGTAGAGACAAACATTGCAGATGGATGGCAGACATTGCTACAAGAGGGAGTGTAGGTGGGAGGAGGTCAGGAGGAACACCCAAGCAGCACAGAGTAGGACATTACTCAGATAGATGTTGAGAACAGTGTGGATCAGTTTCAATGTATGAGTAGGACCCTTACTTGTATTTGCTTGTAGCCCATAAATCTTCCAGCACCCCCGACAGCTGTGAGTCATTGGTTAGTTTGTACTAAAGTATGCAGTTATAATTTCCTGTTAATTAGCTCTAAAACTGAGTGTTAGCATAGGCATGATAGCAACCTAAGAATAATAATAATAACAAAATTTTATTTTTGAGTCGCCTATCTGGCCGAGTGAACTGCCACTCTAGGCGATGTACAACATAACAAAATACAGTATAAAAACAAAGAGGACCAAAACAAAGAAGAAGAGGATGTGCTTCCACAACAATGCATTTCAGCCGAGCCCAGCAAGACAGAAGTAGTCTAGAACAGCCTTCCACAACTTCTGGTCCTCCTGATGTTGTTGGACTATAGTCCCCATCATCCCAGACTGTTGGCCATGCTGACTGGAGCTGAAAGGAGTTTTAGTCCAGCAACATCAAGGGCGCTAGGTTGGGAAAGCTGGTCTAGAGGAATGTATTGTGCATTGTCAGTGGCCATTCTCCCTCTGTATCCCATTGGCACTGGGCTTTGGTAACTAGTATGTCTTCTTCTTTGTAGATTCCTGTCTCTTCTCATTTACTGTAGCCATTTCCATTTTGAGCTCTGTCTGAAGAGGCGTGGCTGATTGATCCAAATGATATGCATCACATCTCATTCTCTTGATCCTTTTTTATTATCCATGCAAACAGCACCACAAAGACTTGTCCTTTTCATGAACCTGATAATTCCTACACAATTAAATTTATTTATTTATTAGATTTATATCCTACCCTTCCCCCAGTAGGCGCCCAGGGTGGCAAACATTTCAGTAATAATAATAAAATTACAAATAAAACCTATCTGAAATATTTAAACACTGTTAAAAACATCTAAAAACAATAAATCATCTGAAGCAAACTTAAGAACAGGTGTAACCAAATCATATGCCTGGATAGGCCCGTTGAAACAGAAAAGTTTTCGGCAGGCATCTAATGTAAAACAGTAAAGGTGCCTGGCTAATGTCAATAGGCAGGGAGTTCCAAAGTACAGGTGCTGCCATGCTAAAGTAATGACTCCTTACAAAGGCAGAATTGACATTGCATGGCATTTGTAGAAGTGCAAGTTGTACAGATCCAAGTGACTGAGTTGGCATGTATGGGGTAAGACAATCCCTTAAGGAAATCAGTCCAACAGGTCAGGGCTTTATATACCAATAATAGCATCTTGAACTCAACCTGGTAGTGAACTAGAAGCCAATGAAGATCTTTGAGCTCAGGTGTAATATGCTGACAGACTCTCACTCCTGTCAGCAATCGTGCTATAGCATTTTGCACTAACTCTAGTTTTTGGACCAAACCCTTTGTTAAATGCAGTCTTGAAATTATCAGTGCCTGAACCAGAGTGGTCAAGCTGTCCAGATCCAGGAATGGTCACAGTTGTCTTACCAGCTGAAACCTAAGGAAGGCATTGGAGGCGCTCGGGCCTCCACCTACAAAGTTCGATCCAGGCACACACCAAGGCTGCATTCCAAAAGTAGGCTGAAATCTTTTGTGAGTTCTTTACATTATTTCACACATTGTTAAAGATAAAATAACCAAGCAAACTGAACAGGCCTTGCTGAACCAGAATCAGCATGGCACCTGCAAGGGTAACTCCTGTCCTACTAACCTTTAGTATTCTTTGAGAGTGTCAGCAAGCATATTGATAGAGGTGATCCAGTTGACATAGTGTACTTGGACTTTCAAAAAGCTTTTAATAAGATACCTCACCAAAGACTCCTGGGTAAGCTTAGCAGTCATGGAATGAGAGGGGCGGGCCTCTTCTAGAGCAGAAACTTGCTAGGAAACAGAAAGGGGAGAGTAGGAATAAATGGACAGTTCTCCCAATGGAGGGATGTAGAAAGTGAAGTCCCCCCAAATATTGGTATTAGGTCCTGTGCTTTTTAACTTGTTCATAAACAATATAGAGTGAGAGGTGAGCTAACTCTAGATGGCCAAAGCAGTGGCCAGGAGTGCTTTTGCCCAGTTAAAACTGGTGCGCCAGCTGCGCCCATTCCTGGAGACGCCTGATTTGACTACAGTGATGCATGCCTTAGTTACATCCCTTTTACATTACTGTAACGCGCTCTACGTGGGGCTGCTTTTGAAGTCTGTTCGGAAACTAAAACTGGTACAAAGAGCTGCAGCCAGAGTGCTAACTGGGGCTGGTTACAGGGACCATACAACCGCCTTGTTACGACAGCTCCACTGGCTGCCAGTTTGTTTCCGGTCACAATTCAAAGTGCCGGTTTTGACCTATAAAGCTCTATACGGCCCAGGTCCAGGCTATTTGTCAGACCATATCTCCCCATATGAGCCTGCCCGGGCGTTGAGATCCTCAGGAGAGGTCCTTCTCTCAGTCCCAACACCTTCGCAAGCGCAATTGGTGAGGACGCGAGATAGGGCCTTCTCGGTGGCTGCCCCCAGGTTCTGGAACTCTCTCCCTAGGGAAGCACGAATGGCCCCTTCCTTGCTATCGTTCCATCGGCAGGCAAAGACTTTTTTTATTCCGACAGGCTTTTGGACTAGAAGATGTTTAAGATAGGGCCTCATAAGGTCTGTTGTATTGTTCTATGGTCCTATTCTTAATGTTTTAAATTGTCTTAGTATCTTAAGTGTATGTTTCATGGTTTTAATGTCACGAATAGTTTAATTCTATTTTAATTGTATATTTTTGTATGCTTTTTTACCTATGTGTAGTTTTTATTTGTAAGCTGCCCTGAGTTCCAGTTTTGGAAAAAGGGCGGGGTAAAAATAAAGATTTATTATTATTATTATTATTATTATTATTATTATTATTATTATTATTATTATTAAAGATACTAAATTGTTCAGGGTTGTTAAAACAAAAAGGGATTGTGAAGAGCTCCAAAAGAACCTCTCCAAACAGAGTGAATGAATGGTAAAATGGCAAATGCAATTCAATGTAAACAAATGTAAAGTGATGCATATTGGAGCAGTGACTGACGAGGAATGAGACCTTGGACTTGTAATGAATAGCTTGATGACTATGTTGACCCTGTGTGCGGCAGCTGTGAAAAAGGCAAATTTCATGGTATGGATCATTAGGAAATGTATTGAAAATAAAACTGCTAATATCATAACGCCGTTATACAAACCTATGGTGCGGCTACATTTGGAACAGTGTACAGTATACAGTTCTGCTCGCCTAACCTCATAAAGGATATTGTAGAGCTGGAAAAAGTTCAGAGAAGGGCAACCAAATTGATCAAGGGGATGGAGCGACTCCCCTATGAGGAAAGGTTGCAGCATTTGGAGCTTCAGAGAAAAGGCAAGTAAGAGGTAACATAATAGGTATAAAATTGCGCATTGCATGGAGAAAGTGGATAGAGAAAAGTTTTCCTCCCTCCCTCATAAGACTAGAACTTGTGGACATCCTATGAAGCTAAATCTTGGAATATTCACGACAGACAAAAGGAAGTACTTCTTCACACAACACATAGTTAAACTATGGAATACACTCCCACAGGAGGCAGTGATGGCCACCAACATGGATGGCTTTAAAAGAGGATTGGACAAATTCATAGAGGAAAAGGCTCCACTACCCTGATGGCTATGCTCGGTCTCCATAGTCAAAGGCAGTATGCTTCCAAAGACCAGTTGCTGGAAACTGCAGGAGGGAAGTGGTCTTGCATTCAGGTCCTGTTTACAGGCTTCCCATGGGCATCTGTTTGGCCACTGTGAGAACAGAATGCTGGACTAGATGGGCCACTGGCCTGATCCACTCAGGCTGTTCTTAAGTTCTTGATTGAAAATTCTTATATGGTTCTCAGGTCGTTGCCCAGACATGTGTCTATACCCAAAGAGCACTGTGTGGGTCTCCTAACAGAGCTATGGGGAACCTTTGGCTCTTCAGATGTTGCTAAACTACAACTCCCACCAACCCTAGCCATTGGCCATGCTTACTGGGGCAGATGGAAACTGTAGTTCAGCAACATCTGCAGGGCCAAAGGTTCCCCACACCTGATTTAAAACAACAACTGGAGGGCTACTGGCTCCACATCACTGATTTAAGGAACAGACATAATCTGTGACTAAAGGCATAGCAAGCCCAGGTTCAACATTTTGTATGCATCTATCCTGGATGGGGCTGCCACACCAAAAGACTGATTTTTCTGGGTTTACAGAAGTAGGTGTGGCTGCCACCCACAGCTGGCCCAAGACATATTGCTGCCTGAGGTGGGGCAGCAAATGGTGCCCTCCCTCCCATCAAGATAGTACCCAAGGCCCAATTTATTTTTGTCTCCAAGGCAAAAACAAAACAAAACACCGTCACAAGTATATCTCTCCCCACTTCCTGTCAGTAAAAATACAATAATAATACATTATGCTATCTTTTCATGACACCCAAGCCAGGTGTCTGAGGCAGCTGCCTCACTCTGGCCCTGGCAGGATGTTAAAGAGATAGGCATGGTTTCCAGGTTGTAATCTGTCATTCCTAAGAGCTCCTTCAACTTTCTCTTGATAGGAATGCATGCACTTCTCTGTTACTCTTGAGGCTGCATCCCTAAGGCTAATGTTTGCTCTTTGATAATACCGCCAGATGCTTTTGTCATGTTGTAAAGGGAAGAAATGTTAGCAACTGGCCTCTGGCCAAATATTTTCCAAGCTTCTAGCTTTTGAGGTGCTGAGGGAAAGAAAAGCTACACTTTTCTCCTGCCCCCAAACCTCAAAGCTTCTTAATTGCTGAGCTCGGCATTTTGTTGACCAGGGGGAAAATGTTCAGACAAAGAGCTAGTTTCCTTCCCAGTCTGGGATCGAGACTTACTGCTCTGCAGTTTAGTCAGGCCTGCTTATTACAGCTACTGCATAGCTTGATTCCTTCCAATGAATTTTTAAACAAACTGCCTTCTGCCTAGCTAGGAAAATCCAGTTGTTCATGGGGGTTATTCTCTTCAGCGATGCACTGGTGGCTAATGCACTGGATCACAATGCTTTTAATACTGGCAAACAGGAAAAGAAGAAAAAGTTGGCATTTTTTAAAAGGCCCATCTGTCAGTTCTCCACAAAAGTCACCTGTTCATTAGCACTGTGTACTGCACTGCTACTTCTTAGTGTACAGCGCCTAGTCTATAGGGTTCTTGTGACCCATCATGACAGGATCATTGGTCTACTGCTGGCATCCTAAAGACGGCTGAAAATTGCGAATTGAGTTCCCCACATGCAGAAATAGTGACCCAAGCAACGAGGGCATGGTTTTACAATGCCAGGGGGGGGGAATAATGAGGGGGGGGAGAAAATGGGGTGTGAAAAGGCATGGATTTACCAGAGTTAGATCACAGCAGGTTTTAATTAGATATTCTTTCTCCCCCCCCTTTTTAAAAGAAAAGCAGGAGTAGGTATATAAGTATTACATTTTACAAGTCTATGTATCTATGTATGTATGTATGTATGTATGTATGTATGTATGTATGTATGTATGTATGTATGTATGTATGTATCTATCTATCTATCTATCTATCTATCTATCTATCTATCTATCTATCTATCTATCTATCTATCTATCTATCTATCTATCTATCTATCTATCTATCTATCTATCTATCTATCTATCTATCTATCTATCTATCTATCTATCTATCTATCTATCTATCTATCTATCTATTGCAACCTGCATCAGGGGATGAAGGAGGTCTGGCAACCTGCATAGGGGGAGGGGGAGGGCTGTGACCACCTGCAGGGGAGAGGGGAGGGCTCTGGTGACCCACGGGGGGAGGAGAAGTGCTCTGGAAGAAGGGCAAAGAATAGCAGAAATAGAGATGTATAGGAAACTTGGGCCATTTGGCTTAGAAAGTAAAAGTTAAGGAGGAATATAATTGTACTCCACAAACGGGCCAGAGGGATGTTCCACAAGATTTATTTAGGTTACAAAAACTGCAAGTACAACAACTAATGAACACAAATGAGAATTCTGTACAGACTAGTTTCTGACTGTTATTAGAGGTGTTACAATTTTAGAAGAAACTCGCTAGAACAGGTATGGAACAAAGAACCTTAGAGTCAGAGAATACATTATGATTGCCAGGGGGATGCCACCGAAGGCAGTCTGTCCATGGGGTGGGCCCTGTCCTGGCCATCACATCTACAAATACTAACCATATTGATCCTGTTGTATTTATGACCTCTGTTGGAAACTTGGAGACTGACTCACAGTGTGATATTAGTTGAATCAATCAATCAATCAAATTGCTGCAGATGGCCAGAAAGAGATAATTTGTGGGGTGGAAAAAAACAGGTTTTAAGTAAACACATTGATGAAGTTGTGTGTGTGTGGATAAGAATAGAGCTGCATGTAGTCTATCACAGAGGCATAGGGCCTTGTCAGCCCCACTTCATACCAAAGCCCCCATGAAACCACCTACCCATAATACCACCTACGGTCATTCTGGAGAGGCTTTTAATGTGATGGGAGATGATGTTCTATTGATGGGAATAAAATCTGGCAACTCCCCACCCTTGTGAATAAGCGCTTTGCATATGTTTGTGTATCTCTTTGGATCCTGGCTACTGTTTCATTTTGGGGAGATAGGGAAGAACTCAACCTTACAAGAAACCTGCCCTTGCAAGCTGCCCCCACTCTGTGTATTTCAATGATTCACCATGTGTGCTTTTCTGCCCACTTAACAGTAATGAGTGGTATAATATCATATATAATGTGATGTCATTGTACTCTGCATCCCTCCACTCAGGGCATGCATTGTGTTACACTACATTTCTTAGGACCAACCCAAAAGTCACAAAAATGTGGCAGGCTTTTGAGTTCCCCAGAATGCTTCATCTGGCAAGATGTTATACAAAGCAGGGAGTGGTTCGATGAGGAAAAAAATAAAACAAACAGAAAAATTAGGCTGGATGTTATAACTATGAGATCTGTTTATAGACTTAGGGTTCATCTACACGGTGGTTTACTGTGTGTTTGGTGCTACTCACATCTCCTTTATATTTGCATGGTTCATATAACATTACCAGCAAACAAAGTATCATGCAGTTTCCCCCCTATAAATCCGTACTAACTCAAACAACTGATAATACGGAAAGTCTCTGCTCCATTTCTCTGCTCCATTTCTCTAGTGCTTGCAGACACTTTGCTCCAATATTTTTAGGTGGTGTGTCAATCGTTCCCCTCTCCATGCCCACTATCTCCTCCTCCCTTCTTTCATTTTGTTTCCTGTAGGCTGAGAAGCAACTTCTGGCTGTTCTCCGCCATTCTGCTGGCCTTTTTTATGTTTCTGCAAACAGTGCCTCTATTTTCTTTTCCCCTTAATTTGTATGAAAAAGTATAGCACTGCTCAGTCAAAGATTTGTATTTCAGCTGTATCCTACCAACCACAGGCAAGGAAAACACAGATATTTGCACTTCTAGGTTTTTTTTAAAGGAACCTACTGCAGCTGGTAGAATAGACTGAGCATGCTTGGTCACCTAGCAACCAGAAGGAGTGGAGATGTTTAATTAGAGGGTGGAGCCACAAGGAAACAGTGAGACTAATCCTTCTGGGAGGAGCGCCTACTTGTGTGAATGGGAAAAACTGACTGGCAGCTAACATTGAGGAGGAACTGCGAATGGTATAAGTCAATTACGAAGGTACAAGCTGTGTATTCCCTATGAAGAAATGCTCCCATGTAGATGAGCCCTAAGCTTAAGATCCAGATAGAAGGCTAAGGGTTGAATCCAGGGAAGGATGAGCAGAATGACTTCTGCTTGTGCTATGGAACTTCCCCTCCCTCTCCTCCTCCCCATGTATGAACCTCCCCCAAGTATGCTCTTGAGGTCTTTGAGTGTCTCTACCAGGTGCTATCAGGTTACATGCTAGAGATTCTGGGATGAAGAAGCAATGGCTGCTACCTTCATTTTTCTGAAAAAATAAAGTCTGGTTTGTAACCTGGTTCTGTCCCATTAGCTTGGAGGCAGATAAGCAAGGTGATGGTGGCAATATTACCTAAGGATGAGACTCCCCCCCCATTCCAAAGGGGTGAAATTTCTTGTGAAATGGGGACAGCTGCCATTGCTTCCATCTTAAACTCACTCTGTCTGTAAGCAGACCTCATGGCTAAAACATCCAGCCTAATTTTTCTACTTTGTTATTGGTCCTAATAAAGGTATTGCCTAATTGTGGTTTTTTTCTTATGGATCAACACAGCTCCCCATGTGTTATTATATTGTATTACTGTGCAGGGGGAGGAGAGAAGATACATGGAGGGGGGCAGCACCCTACTTTTTGTAACATCTTGTTCAATCCTTGTTTGTGCCCCACTGTTGTCAAAAAAGCCCTCCTGTGGCCTAAGATCTTGAGGCTCCTCCTTCATAATAATAATAATAATAATAATAATAATAATAATAATAATAATAATAATAATAATAATAATAATAATAATTTAATTTGTGGGTCGCCTATCTGGCCAATGGCCACTCTAGGCGACGTACAATTTAACAACAATACATTACATCATAATAAAATACATCATAAAATACAATATAACAATAAAACAATAAAACAGTTCCAGTACAGAGTAGTAGGCTATTGGTCGTAAAAATTTAACCCTCCCCGTAAGTCCCAAAGGCCTGTCTGAAGAGCCAGGTCTTCAAAGCTTGGCGGAATACATTCAGGGAAGGGGCATGTCGAAGGTCATACGGGAGGGAGTTCCAGAGAGTGGGGGCCGCCACTGAAAATGCCCTCTGTCTTGTCCCCGCCAACCTAGCTGTTTTAGTTGGCGGGATTGAGAGAAGGTCCTGTGTGGCTGATCTTGTTGGGCGGCATGATTGGTGGCGCTGGAGGTGCTCCATCAGATAAAATGGGCCGAGACCGTATAGGGATTTAAAGGTTAATACCAACATCTTGAATTGGGCCCGGAAAATAACTGGGAGCCAGTGTAGGTCGAACAACACTGGGGTGATGTGTTCCCGGCGGCGACAGTTTGTAAGTAGTCGAGCCGCAGCATTTTGTATAAGTTGTAATTTCCGGACCGTTTTCAAGGGTAACCCCACGTACAGCGCATTATAGTAATCCAACCGAGAGGTGACCAGGGCATGTACCACCAGTGGGAGCTGATGAGCAGGAAGGTAGGGCTGCAGTCTACGAATGAGGTGTAATTGATACCAAGCTGCCCGGCTCACTGCCGAAATCTGAGCCTCCATGGACAGCTTGGAATCAAGAACAACCCCAAGGCTGCGGACCTGGTCATTCAGGGGCAATTTCACCCCGTCGAACACCAGGTCAACATCTCCCAGCCTTCCCTTGTCTCCCACGAGTAGCACCTCAGTCTTATCAGGATTCAACTTCAGCCTGTTCCTTCCCATCCATCCACTCACGGATTCCAGGCACTTGGACATGGTCTCCACAGCAGACTCTGGTGAAGATTTAAACGAGAGATAGAGCTGAGTGTCATCCGCATATTGGTGACACTGCAGCCCAAATCTCCTGATGATTGTCCCCAGCGGCTTCATATAGATATTAAATAGCATGGGAGAGAGGATAGAGCCCTGTGGCACACCACAATGGAGAGGCCAAGGGTCTGAAACCTCCTCCCCCAATGCTACCTGTTGATGCCTGTCGGAAAGAAAGGAATGGAACCACCGTAGTACAGTGCCTCCTATTCCCGATTCCTCCAGGCGATGTAAAAGGATACTGTGGTCGACAGTATCAAAAGCCGCTGAGAGATCGAGGAGGACAAGAAAGTCTGGGAGCTGTTGGGATATGCAGCCTAATATGAATCCTTTTGGATAAGATTTGCAATGAAGAATTTTCATTAATGGTCAGAATTTAACTAGCTGCCAGATGTGTAGTGTGTATTGATTGGACTTCTTAAATACACCTACAGTGACCTCTTGTGGCTGCAAGGGGTTGATCACATTTGTCTTTTGTTTCTGATCTTTCATGAAGTGTAACTGTAAACCAACATTTGGGTATGGTTGGTAACTTTAGCCTGACACCTGATCTTCTTCCATATGTTCTTCCATATGGCCTTCTTCCGTATGTTCTTTCTTGTGTGATTTGATCAGCATCTGAGATCCTGTTCCAGATCCCTTGACCCAGCCTTTCCCAACTGGTGTGCCTCCAGATGTTGTTGGACCACAACTCCCATCAGCCTCAGCCATGCTGGCTGAGGCTGATGGGAGTTGTGGTCCAACAACATCTGGAGGCACACTGGTTGGGAAAGGCTGCCTTGACCTTATGAGTTACGGTTGATGGCAACCAGGTCTTGGGCATTTTTTGTAGTGCTGCCCATCTGTGGAATGCCTTGCCAAGTGAGGTGCCTCAGGCTCCATCCTTATTATGGAGTCAGGCAGATTTCTGGTACAGATGTGGCTTTTCAAAAAAGGCCTACAGCTGATTATGATTCTGTCTGGTGCTGGGCTGTGTTGGAAACATTTTTGGTTTCTTCTTCTTCTTCTTTTGGCTTTTATGATTGGGTATAACTTGGGGATTATTTTCATTTGAAATATTATTTTGCTACTGTGACCTGTTAGTTGCCTTGAGTTCCTTGGAAAGTGGGACATACACTTTAAAAACAAACAAACACATAAATATAGAACCGCATGTGACATAAACAACCCATGGTTCACTTAACTAATATTTCCCATAGCCTTGCCGAACAATAACAGGGAGTCCAGTGGCACCTTAAAGATTAACAAACTGATTACAATATTATCTTTTGTGGATGGAGAGAAGATCAGGAGCAAAAGAGTGTTATTGCACTTGTGTTCTCCTTGTGGGTTTTCCAACAAGGCTTCTGGTTGGCCACTGTGAGAATTCACAGGCCTTTGGTCTGATCCAGGTAGGCTCTTCTTATGTTCTTACAAGGATAAATGTAATTATACTGAGGGGTTTTCTTCCCGTCCGCAGGATTGTAACCACACCAGTGTCAGCAAATTAATAAGTAATCAATTCTAATTCAGGCCTGCCTCTAAAGGACCACTTTGGGTGTCAACATCATGCTCTTGAAACATTTCCTTCATAGTCTTCAAAATGTCTACAAATCATAAAATGGCTGTCCATGGGCAGTGCAGCAGAAGTGTGAAATGGGGGTTGGGGTTGGAAAGAGCTGTGTTGGCAGCACCTTCAAAAGAAGCACTTGCTTAGTAAATTGCTCATACAAATTGCTCATCCAGCATCCTAGTTAAGCAATCAAAGGCATGAGTGGGTGCACAAGGGTGTGATTAGAGAGGGAATTGCAACCTATTTGGGTCTTGCTCATGAATATCTCAACATCCAGTAGGGGAATGGAACTAGTCACGTGATATTTATATTTAAATAAACCAGACCTGCAGAAACCAGCAGCTGGAAAGAGCCTTCACTCATCAAACAACCCATTTCTACGCAAATACAAATATATATGCAATGGATAATTTAAAATTTTAAAAGATTTTAAAGGAATTAATGTACACAAATAAGTAGTGATCTCTCTCTTCATTCCCCCATCTCCTACTCACTCTGGAAGAGCAGTAGATAGGTAATACAGGAAGAAGTCAGGAACCAATGATATTAATGGTCTGATTGCCATCACTCCCACCCTGTCCCATGCTTTCCTGCTCCTTAGCATTTTTGGTAGCTCAACCAGTTGAGAGCCACAAATAAGCAAAACTCATAATAATTTATGCAATAAAGGGCAGAGACATAAGGTGTCGTTGCACCCTTTGCTACTGAGTGTCATGACCAAAACATGGATGATGGTTTCTGAGAGCACTTTGTAACTATGGGCTCATCTGCACAATGGTTTACTGTGTGTCTGGTGCTACTTGCATCCCCTTTTAATTTGCATGATTCACATGACGTTACTGGCAAACAGAAGCTATCATGCAGTTTCCCCCCTGTAAATCCATACCAACCCAGTCCTCTGATAATCAGAAAAGGGAAGGAAAAACCGTCTTCTCTCTGTATCTCTAGGGCTTGCAGACTCTTTGTTCCGATGCTTTTAGGTGGGTGTGTCAATTGTGCCCCTCTCCACACCCACTCCCTCCTCCTCCTTTCATTCATTTCATTTCCTGTGGGCTGAAGAGAAACTTCAGCTGCTCTCTCCCATTCTGTAAGCCTTTTTTATGTTGCTACACATGATGCCTTTATTTTCTTTCCCCCCCAACTTGTGCGCAAAAGCATAACACTGCTCAAACAAAGATTTGTATTTCAGCCGAATTGTACCAGTGAAAATACAAATAATTGCACTTCTGGATTTTTTTTTAAAATGAAACTTACTGGTAGAACAAACTGAGCATGCTTGATTGCCAGGTAACCAGAACGAGTGGAAATGTTAAATTAGAGGGCGTGGTCATTAGGAAACTGCATGATTGATGCTTCCCCTCAAGTGTGACTAGGAAACACAGTGTTTGCTGTTGGAATTGAGCCCTTACTGTGGACGTGCAAATGGAAAACGGAGGTAAAAACAACATCTTTAGCACAAAGTTATGCTCCCATGTGAATAAGCCCTACAAGGAAAGGATGGCAGTATTGACCCTGAGAAGGCAAAAACACATACCTCAATGCCATTCATGTTTACATATACACAGGACTCCAGATACCTCTGCATGGGTGAAGGGTTTGACTGGGATAATTCAGGGTGTTTCATCTGCTCATCTGGCCTTGTGATTTACTGTTTCTTTAAATCAGGTGAAGAACCTTTTTTGGCTGAAGGACCGCATTCCCCTCTGGCCAACTTTCTGAGGGTCACATGTCAGTTGTGAGCAGAGCCAGAAGCAAAAGTGGGCAGAGCAATGAGTGTAACATTTACCTTCGTACAATAGAATAACTCCTACACCCCCTCCCCGTTCTCCATGCAGACGTGCAAGAGGCACGATCAGAGCTCAAGTCCCCATTCCAGCCAAGCAAAACACCTGGGGAGCCAAGCAGGGCCAGTGCAGGGTTTGAAAATGGGAGAGGTGGAATGGCCTGTAGAGAGACCCAAGGGTCAGGTAGAGAGGCCTGCAGGGCTACACTCAGGTCTGGGGCCTAAGGTTCCCCACCCCTGCTTTGAATCTTACTTTACTTGACAGTTTTACTTCCTTTTTGATTCTCATTTCAGTTGAGACGCTGACTTGCCACCTTGAGCACATTTGGGAGGAAGGGCCGGACATAACTTGAAATAACAACTGTTGTTGGGTTCCTATGAATTACTTTATACTATATACTATATATATTATAAGTTATGTAGATATAGGCTATATACATAACAGGTCCCTTTCTCCCTTCAGCTACCACAGGGCCAGTGACAAGGAAAAGATGCAGCTTGAGCCTTTACAGCAGCCATGGAGGACACTTTTCCATATGGCAAACCTGCCTTAATTTGCTGAAAGGGCAGACTAAGGCTACATGCACACTCATTCCTTAAAAAGCAGTGAGACTGTTTTGTCTGGGTGTGGTTTGAAATAAATCTGCACCCAGTTCTGTACACATCTTTATTGTTTGATTGGAATACTTCCAGCCCCACTGCTGTTTCCATCGGACACACCTTGGAGTCCCAATGGGTTGGTTGACTGAACAGTTTTGAAGTCGGTGTGAAGCTGGCTTGAAGGGAAAATGCACCTGATCTCAAAAATGCCAGATTCTGAGTAAAAAGGGGTGGAGTTTGACTTTGTGTGTCCCCAGATTCAAAACACAGAGATGGAGACACACTGAAACCAGTATAACTGTAAGTGTGTCCATAGCCTGAGTGTGGCATGTTACCAGGAAAATGCTGTTCCATCCACCATATCAGACTCTCTGTATTAACCATAGAAAGGCCGAATTCCATCTCAAGCATGTTTCATAGAATCATAGAATAATAGAGTTGGAAGGGGCCTGTGTGGCCAGCAAGTCCAACCCCTTGCTCAATGCAGGAATCCAAATTAAAGCATACTTGACAGATGGCTGTCCAGCTGCCTCTTGAACGCCTCCAGTGTTGGAGAGCCCACCACCTCCCTAGGGAATTGGTTCCATTGTCACACCACTCTAACAGTTAGGAGGTTTTTCCTGATGTTCAATGGAAATCTGGCTTCCTTTAACTTGAGCCCATTATTCTGTGTCCTGCACTCTGGGACAATTGAAAAGAGATCCTGGCCCTCCTCTGTGTGACAACCTTTCAAGTACTTGAAGACTGCTATCCTGTCTTCCCTCAGTCTTCTCTTCTCAAGGCTAAACTTACCTAGTTCTCTCAGTCTATCCTCATATGGCTTTGTTTCCAGTTCCCTGATCATCCTTGTTGCCCTGCTCTGAACCTGTTCCAGTTTGTCTGCATCCTTCTCAAGATGAGGCCTAACCAATGCTGAATGGAGGGGAAGTAGTACTTCATGTGATTTGGAAACTATACTTCTGTTAATGCAGCCTAAAATAACATTTGCCTTTTTTGGAGCTACATAATATTGTTGACTCATATTCAGCTTGTGATCAACAACAATTCCAAGATCCTTCTCACTTGTAGCATTGCTGAGCCAAGTATAATAATAATAATAATAATAATAATAATAAATTTAATTTCTTTGTCGCCTATCTGGCCGATGGCCACTCTAGGCGACTTACAAATTTGTTAGAATACAATTGATAAAATATAATAATACAATATAAAAACAATACATCTGCAGCAACAATATTAAAACTGGGCAGGAGGCATTACAGTTATAACAATTAACCCTCCCCGGATACCCCGAAGGCCTGCTGAAAGAGCCAGGTCTTTAAGGCTTTCCGAAACACATTTAGAGAAGAGGCGTGCCGGAGATCTTGTGGGAGGGAGTTCCAAAGAGTGGGGGCCGCCACTGAGAATGCCCTCTCTCTAGTACCCGCCAATCTGGCTGTTTTTGTTGGCGGGATTGAGAGAAGGCCCTGTGTGGCCGATCTTGTCAGGCGGCATAATTGGTGGCGTTGAAGGCGCTCCGTGAGATAAACTGGGCCGAAACCGTGTAGGGATTTAAAGGTCAATACCAACACCTTGAATTGGGCTCGGAAAACAACTGGTAGCCAGTGTAGGTCGAACAACACTGGTGTGATGTGATCTCGGCGGCGACTATTCGTAAGTAGTTGAGCTGCCGCATTTTGTATCAGTTGTAATTTCCGGACCGTTTTCAAGGATAACCCCACGTAGAGCGCATTACAGTAGTCCAAACGAGAGGTGACCAGGGCGTGTACCACTAGTGGGAGCTGGTGAACAGGAAGGTAGGGTTGCAGCCTTCGTATGAGGTGTAGTTGGTACCAGGCTGCCCGGCTCACTGCCGAAATCTGAGCCTCCATGGACAGCCTGGAATCAAGAACAACCCCAAGGCTGCGGACCTGGTCCTTTAGGGGTAGACTCACCCCGTTGAACTTCAGGTCAATGTCACCCAACCTTCTCTTGTCCCCCACAAGTAGTACCTCGGTCTTATCAAGGTTCAACTTCAGCTTGTTCCTTCCCATCCATCCACTCACGGATTCCAGGCACTTGGACAAGGTCTCCACAGCCAACTCTGGTGAAGATTTAAACGAGAGATAGAGCTGAGTGTCATCTGCATATTGATGACACTGCAGCCCAAATCTCCTGATGATTGCCCCCAGCGGCTTCATATAGATGTTAAATAGCATGGGAGAGAGGATAGAGCCCTGTGGCACACCACAATTGAGAGGCCAAGGGTCTGATACCTCCTCCCCCAACGCTACCTGTTGGTACCTGTCGGAGAGAAAGGAATGGAACCACTGTAATACAGTGCCTCCAATTCCCAATCCCTCCAGGCGAAGCAGAAGGATACTGTGGTCGACAGTATCAAAAGCCGCTGAGAGATCGAGGAGGACAAGAAAGGTGGATTCTCCCCTATCTAATGCCCTCCTCAAATCATCTACCAGAGCGACCAAGGCTGTTTCAGTTCCGTGACCAGTCCTGAAACCCGATTGGTATGGATCCAAATAATCCGTTTCATCCAAGTGTGCTGACAACTGGTTGGCCACCACTCGCTCAATGACCTTGCCCAGAAATGGTAAATTCGAAATTGGGCGGAAGTTATCGAATACTTCGGGATCCAAGGAGGGCTTCTTTAAGATGGGCTTTACAATTGCCTCCTTGAAGGCTGATGGCATCACACCCTCTTTCAAGGATGCGTTTACCACCGCTTTGATCCCCTCGCCCAATTTCTCTCTGCAGCTCACAAGGAGCCACGAAGGGCAAGGATCAGTAAGACTAGTGGTTGGCTTCACAGATAAAAGCACCTTGTCCACTTCCTCAGAAGGGAGAAGCCGAAACCGATCCCAATTTACCGGCATGCAACTGGCCAACTCTGGTTCATCCACTGTGTCCACGGCGCACGGGATTGAGCTCCGTAAGTGTTCGATTTTATCGGCGAAGTGTTTGTTTCCCCTATCTTATAACTGTGCACTTGGTTTCTTTTTCCTAAGTGTAGAACTTTACGCTTATACCAGGTAAATTTCATTCTGTTGTTTTCAGCTCAATACTCCAACCTATCAAGATCACTTTGAATTTTGTTTCTGTCCTCCAGGGCATTAGCTATGCCTCCCAATTTTGTATCATCTGCAAATTTGATAAGCATTCTCTGCAGCTCCTCATCCAAGTCATTAATAAAAATGTTGAAGAGCACTGGGCCCAGAACCGAGTCCTGCAGTACCCTACTCATTAACTCCCCCAGTTTGAGAAGGAACCATTGATAAGCACTCTTTGAATAAGATTTTGTAGCTCACTGTGAATCCGCCTGATAATTGTTCCATCCATCCCACATTTAGCTAGCTTGGTAATCAGAATATCATGGGGCACTTTGTCAAAAGCTTTGCTGAAGTTGAGGTATATTATGTCCACAGCATTTCCACAGTCTATCAGGAAGGTTACCAATAAAAGAATGAGATAAGATTAGTCTGGCAAGATTTGTTCTTGACAAATCCATGCTGGCTTCTAGTAATCACTGCATTGTTTTCATGGTGCTTGCAGATTCATGGTTTTATAATCTGTTCCAGAATTTCCCCAGGGATTGATGTTAGGCTGACAGGTCTGTAGTTGCCAGGTTCCTCCTTTTTGCCCTTTTGAAGATAGGGACAACATTAGCCCTCATCCAGTTATCTGGAGTTTCACTCATCCTCCACAATTTCACAAACATGATAGACAGTGGTTCTGAGAGTTCTTGAGCTAGTTCCTTCATTACTCTAGAATGCAGTTCATTGGGCCCTGAAGATTTGAACTCATTCAAAGTGATTAGGTATTCCTTGACCATTTGTCTAAACCTCAAGCTGCAACCTTGCCTCTTCAACTTCACGTTTGCCAGGAGAGTCATAGACCCTCTTTTGGGAGAAGACTGAGCCAAAGTAGAAATTGAGCACTTCTGCCTTTTGTTTGTCATCATTTTGCCATCCTCATTGAGTAGCTGTACCACCATTTGTTTTTTCTGTCTTTTACTATGGATGTACCTGAAGAAAGGAAGGCAATCATAAACCACCTCTGAATATCGCATACCATGAAAACCTTATTCATTGGGTCACCATAAGTTGGAATCGACTTGAAGGCAGTACATTTTTTTTACCTGAAGAAACCTTTTTTTGCTGCTTTTAACATTCCTCCTAACCTCAGCTCATTCTCAGCTTTAGCCTTCCTGACGCCATCCCTGCAATTCTTTGCTATCTGTCTGTACTCTTCTTTTGTAGCCTGGCTTTCCTTCCACTTCCTGTATGTGTCCTTTTTTTGTTTTCAGGTCATCTCTAAGCTTTGTGTGAAACCATATTGAATTCTTTTGCTGTCTTCCACCTCTTTTCCTTGTTGTAACTGTTTGCAATTGTGCCTTTAGAATTTCCTTTTTTAGAAACTCCCACCCATCTTGGACTCATTTTCTCATTAGGGTCGCTTGCCACAGAACCTTACTTAACACTGTTCTGAGTTTATTAAAATTGGCTTTCCTGAAGTCCAGGGTATGTGTATAGCTACTCTCAGCTTTTGCTTCCTTTAAATCAAGAACTCAAGTATAACATGGTCACTTTCCCCTAGAGCTTCCGTAACTGCCACTTCATCTACCAAGTAATCTCTGTTGGTTAGAATCAAGTGAAGGATAGCTGATCTTCTTGTTCCTTCCTCCACTTTGTTAGGAGAAAGTTTTCAGGAATTTCTTGGATGGGCTGTGTTTGGCAGAATTTGCCTCCCAACAGCTTTGAAGTAACCAAAGTCTCCCATTACTACTACATAATGCCTCCTCAAAACATTGGCACTTTGCTTTTCAAAATTTTTATCCTTATCTTCTCCTTGATTGGGTGGTCAGTAGTAGATTCCAACCACCATGTTCCTTTTATTCCTTGCCTCATTTATTTTAATCCAGATACTCTTGGTGGAGCTACCAAGCTCATCTTCCTGTATTTTTGAGCAGGGGTATATACTTTTAACATATATTGTGACTCCACCTCCCTTTCTATTCCTTCTGTTCTTTTTGAATAAGTTATATCCTTCAATTGCTGTATTCCAGTCATGGGTCATCCCACCAAGTTTCAGTTATACCTATGAAGTCATAATTACCTTCCTGTATTAAGAGTTCAAGTTCATCCTGTTTGTTTCCCATACACCGAGTATTAGTATATAGACATCAAAGACCATGTGATTTATGGTCTGGATTCCTTCCTACGTTTTTATGAAGACTACTATTGGGCCCCATTCCAGCTGTTCTCCCTGTTCCTGTTACTATGCATAAGCCTTTGTCAATTGCTACCTCCAAGTTTATGTCTTTGTCCCCCTTAGGATTCAGTTTGAAACCTTCCTGATAAAATTCTCCATGCTGTGGCCAAACACATTCTTCTCAGTCCTTGTGAGGGGCAATCCATCACTTGCCAGTAGTCCATCTTTCAGGAAGTATAGCCCGTGGTCCCAGAATCCAAATCACTTGCATCAGCTCCACCTTCGTAGCCAGTCATTCACCCTGAATATTTTTCTTTTCCTCTCTGCTCCTTTTCTAAGTACTGGAAGGATAGTGAGAAAACTATCTGGGCCCCAAAATCCTTTAGTTTCCTTCCCAGAGTTTTCAATTCTGACGTGATTTATTTGTAGCTCTGCTTGAAAGTATAATTCGTTTGCCCATGGATGAGAAGAAAGTGATATGTGTCAGTAGGTTTTATGAGTGATGACAACCCTTCTGTCAGATCTCGAATCCATCCTCCAGGGAGAAGGCACACCTGGTGAGTCAATGGGTCTTCTTGGCATACTTGGGTTTCAATCCCATGCAGTAGGGAGTCTCCCACTACTACTACTCTTCTCTTGTTGTGGAGCATGGTTTCATGGCCTCTGCTTGACTGAGCTTCAGCCTCTCACTCGCTGTCTCATGGGATCTCCTGTAATTTTTCCTCTACAGGCTGTTTTCCCAGTCTTATCCTCAAATGCCTGAACGTGGTGCCATAGTTCCATCAGTGCAGAGTGTCTTCTAGCTCTTCTTTACCTAATTGTCACACTTGTCCATGGAGTTTCCTTCACTTCGTTGTTCCCCTCTTCAGCACTCTCCTCTTCTGCTTCAACATGCTGCTATTCTTCCACCTCCTATACTTCTCTTTGCTGTTGTTCCTGCATTCTGTCTTCTCTTATACTTTTGAGTGTGGCCACCTACTGCTCCAGGCTTCTCACTTTTTCTTCCAACAGCACTACCAGCTTGCGCTTGTTGCACGTGTTGTTGCCATGCTGTTCTCATGCAAGAAAACAAACATTGCACACACCTTGCAGGTCACCACCACTGAAGTGTCCTTTGGATCCATAGTCGCTATTACCTTTTGTTTCTTTTTTCCTACGTGTATTGGAATGGCCTGTGCTTTGTCCTGTCCTTCTTGACAGTTACCAAGAGAGTTCCACTGGTATGTGGTGTGTGCTACAATAATGTTTTTTGTGGGGACCTCCTCCTTGACACCCCCCTGAACTCCACTGTCAAACTCCTGTTAGCTCTCTCTGTTCGCTCACTGTCTGAGCGCTAGCTTGCTTGTATATCCTCTGGACAGCTGAGACAGCTCCCTCTGCTCTGCTCAGTTAGGAGTCAGGAAACAGGATGAAACTCCCAGCACACACAGCTGCTGCTAGTTGCACTCAACAGTTATCAGGCCACACTCCTTCAGTCACCAGCTATCAGGCCACACTCCTTCCACTCAAGCTGCTATGGAACCCTTCAGCCTTTCCACCTCTGCCAAAACATGTTAACAAAGAGCATATATGCTCACACCATTTTTTTTCTCAGCATTTCGAGCCATTCATACTATCCCATAACAGTTGCAGTCTGACTCTGGATCATGCTGGTAGTGATGATGAGTGTCAAGCGACAGTTGCTTCCTTCTGCTCTTTCTTTAACTGATGGGCTCTGGATGTTGTTAGACTTCATCTGCTATCAGCTCCAAATAGCATGACCAATGGTCAGGGATGACAGGAGTTATCCAACCATCTTCTAGGGCCACAGGTTCCCCATCCCTGTGTTAACTTCTTGAGATGCAGCAAATTGTTCACATGGCTATTGGCTCCACCCTTTCTTTTAGAAGAACCACTTAGCACAGGGAAATTATCTTTCTCTGACAGAGATGTCTCATTTCTAACCACATTTTTTGCTCTATCTCTCAAACAAATTCCTTTTAATAATATTATTCATCTGCCAAACAACAATTTTCTATAATTTCCCCTGAACGCAATATCTGCTGTATTCCACATAGTCAGAAAGTGTAATCTAACACTGCTCTGTTGGCATGGCAACAGGGCAGGTAGAGCACCTGCAGACACATGGGGAATATTGCTTTCCATCCCTTCACTTTTTGTGCATTTTTAAAAACTGGAGATGGATCTGCCTTCCTGACTCCCATCAATTGGGCAAAGAGGGGAAGATTCTTTGTTTTCCTTGCAGCTACTTCAAAACCCTTCCCTTGCCAAGCAGAGTTCCATGTTTATTCCTCTGGCATTCTCAATCCATACAGTAGCTCAGACTGTATCCTGAAGAGGTTTCGCTGGGAGACATAGCAACTAGCACCTTGGGGGAAAACGCTGTAGCTCTGTGGTAGAGCATTGGCTTTCCATGTAGAGGGTCCCAGGTTCAACCCCCTGCATCTCCATGTAGGGCAGGAAAAGAAACCCTGGAGAGCTGCTACCAGTGAGTGTAGACAATACTGGATGGACCAATGGTCTGACTCAGTAAGGCAACTTCCTATGTTTCTATGTAAGAGTGGGATATAAATTTTACAACAACATGTTTAGAAGATTTTTAAAAATTAAAAATCAGGGCTGCAGCATGCAGTTGATTAATTGGTTACATGATTTGATTGAAAACCTTTTATCAATTAAATTTTTGCCCCTGATGAATCAGGAGGTGAACGAAATACTTGAAACTAGTTTTTTTTTTAACAGTGTGGTGTAGTGGTTAAGGTGTTGGACTACGACCTGGGAGACCAGGATTTGAATCCGCACACAGCCATGACGCTCACTGGGTGACCTTGGGCCAGTCACTGCCTCTCAGCCTCAGAGGAAGGCAATGGTAAACCACCTCTGAAAACCACTTACCATGAAAACCCTATTCATAGGGTCGCCATAAGTTGGAATCGACTTGAAGGCAGTCCATTTCCATTTTTTCATTTTTATTTGAAGATTTCCCCCTTCCTTTGAGTCCTGAGGCCATTCAGCCCCTCAGACAATTCTTTCCACAAAGCCACCATGCAGAGCATTTTTAGCAGTATTTTGAGGCTTAAAGGTGTAGGGTATAGTTAGAAATCTCAATCAAGCCTAATTCAACTGGGTTCAGGCTTGGTTTTGGGGATGAAACTGCTTTAGTCACCCTAATGGATGACTTATGCTGGGAGAAAGACAGAAGGAGTCCAACTCTGTGGATTCTCCTGTCATGACTGGTTATAGAATGGGGTAGCCACCCTAGTGCCCTCTAGATGTTGTGGACTACATCTCCCATCATTCTTCACTATTGGCCATGTTGGCTGGGGATGATGGGAGTTGGAGTTCAACAATATCTGGAGGACACCACATTTGGTGTATAAAGGCTGTGGTGTATAAAGCCCTACAGAGCTTGGGATCAGGATACCTGAAAGATAGTCTCATTCCTTATTACCCAGTCAATCACTGAATTCTGCAGGCGAGGGCCTCCTGCAGATACCATCTTATCAGGAAGTCTGTTCCGCACAACGTAGGAACCGAGCATGTAGTGTTGTGGCATCTACCCTTTGGAATTCCCTCCCCTTAAATATTAAACCAAAACAGATGTTTTTTTTAAAAAAGTTTTGTTTTTAAGATATTTTGTTTTATGATGCTTTTAAGATGTTCAAAGTGATCTTGATAGGTTGGAGTATTGAGCTGAAAACAATAGAACAGATGTTTTTAGTGTTTTGTCATTTGTTTGCTGCCCCAGTCACCTTCTGGAAGGAAGGGCAGAATATAAATTTAATAAATAATAAAAATAATTGTCACCCATGTTCTAGAATATATGATTATCATAGAGCTAACACTGGGATTTGAAAAGATATGGAATGTTTTAGGGTTGTCTCATCTCTGAAATAAATGTTCTGAGGAAAAAACGGGACTGTGATGTTCTGGCATAACTTTTCAAAAGAGAAATGTGATATTCCTACATGTTTTTTTACTTTTACTTTTGGGGGATGTAGATCGATCCTCTATATTTTGTGTTGAATATACAGTGCTTGTTTTGCAAAATTACTGGTATATGTAATTACATGTTTTATTGTACAGGGCATTGCTAATTATTTATTTTATGTGTTTTTGAAGAAGAAAATTTCAAATGTAGTTATTAATACTTTTTTTTTAATGCATTTAAGACAGGCTTCTGATTTGCTCAGAATGCATTGGGATTTAGACTGCCAGTATAAATTTTGTCTTCTGTATTTGTTGAATTTTTAACCAGTACTACCAGACTGCAGATAAAACAGAGCTTGTTTCTAGTGCCAGCAACTTATAGCATGGACAACCCAGGTGGGAGAGAAGGCAGCTTCTGGGCATCCAATCTATCAAAATATAAGGGTGAGTAGCTTTGTGCTAGGCTGTATTCTGATTTCAAAAAGAATGAGCATTAATGAATCATTTGGCAGAGCTGATACATCAGAGTTACTTTTTTCATTAACCTATGTGTATTTTATAACACCATAGATCTTAAGTACTTCAGTACAAGCAGAATATCAAAGGTGACTTATACCCAAGGTGCTTGATTGCTAGCTTCTTCACACAGGTTGACATGAATGGAATGCTGTGTGATAATGTTCATCATTAGTACAACAGGTGGGAAAAACACACAGCAGGAGGGAGTGGTTAGGCTATCCTGGCCCAGAAATGGCTGCAGCTGTCTTATCAGCCGAAGCTGGTAAAAGGCACTCCTAGCCACGGAGGTCACCTGGGCCTCTAGTGACAAAGATGGATCCAGGAGCACACCCAGACTACGGACCTGCTCTTTCAGAGGGAGTACAACCCCATCCAAAGCAGGCAACTGACCAATCATCCGAACTTGGGAACCACCAACCCACAGTGCCTCCATCTTGCTAGGATTCAGACTCAGTTTATTGGCCCTCATCCAGCCCACCACCGAGTCCAGGCAGTGGTCCAGGGCTTGCACGGCATCTCCCAATTCAGTTGGTACAGAGAAATAGAGCTGGGTATCTTCACCTCGCCCCAAATCTCCTGATGACTGCTCCCAAGGGCTTCATATAGATGTTAAACAGCATGGGGGACAAGATGGTACCCTGTGACCCCTCACAGCACAACTGGCAGGGGGCCAAAATACAATCACCCAATGCTATTATCTGAAAATGATTGTGGAGATTGGATCAGAACGACTGTAAAACAGTGCCTCTGGTACCCATCTCACCAAGTCAGCTCAGAAGGATACCATGGTCAATGGAATCAAAAGCTGTTGAGAGATCAAGTAAGAATACCAAGGTCACACTCCCCCAGTCCTTCTCCTGATAAAGGTCACCCATTAGGGCCACCAAGCCCAATCCAGTCCCATAACCAGGCCTGATCCCAGATTGGAATGGGTCAAGATAATCTGGATAATTCACTAATTTGGAGGCTCAGTACCCAGACTTGGGTATTGCCCTCACGTTTCAGGAGAGAGAACAAGGACAAAGATATATCCTCTCTCCTCAGACAGTCGAACAAGAGTAAACAGGAAGGAGGATCAGAAGTGAGGTCAGCTTGCCTGAGAATATCAGTTTACAACGTAAGGAAGTTAGGTTGAGAAGAGGACAAATAAAGACAGGCAAGCCCAGCCAGGCTGGAGGATCCTAATTCTATCTTCCTTCTGGAATGCAAGATGAAGCAGATCAAGAGCTACTTTTGCCACACTTCCAACAGTCTCCTATGTTGCTCACAGCCCATTAGGACCTGTTTATTACAGGAGCAGGGAAAGGCTGGGGAAAAAGATGTGTCCTCAGAAGACATTTGACACAGGTAATTGATTGTGCTTCCTGTGTGTTAGGAGAAAGAGCATTCCAAAGATCAGCAGAAAATACTATGCTACATATTTTGCAAAGTTATGCTACATATTTTGGAAAGTTGTTTGTCTGTCCTCCATGTATTTGGAAATCACTTAAGATGCTGTAACCAAATTTTGCATGATGGCCCCTGAGATCAAGAAGCAGCTTTTCATCTATGTTTGGATACAATTGAATGCAATTTTTGAACCAAGATGGTGGCCTGGACCTTTGAAAATGGCACTGATTGTTTTAGAATTCCTAAGCAATGTCAGTTACAAGTCTACCATATATTTTGGAAAGCTGCTTGTCTGTTCTTGATGCATTTAAACACCTCTTCAGATATTGTAACCAAATTTTGCATGATTGCTCCTGAGACCAAGGAGCAGTTTTTTTGTCTATGTTTGGATTCAATTTAGACACCATTTTGAATTAAGATGGCAGACTGAACCTTTCAAAACTGCACTGATATTAATAATTGATTTAAAAACTGCACCGAGTTTTTGGTTTCATTGAATTACTGAGTAATGCCAGGTACAAAGCTGCTAGTAGTCAACAAAACACACTGCCACTAACAAGAGCTCCCCAGATGATCTCAGCAATCTCCCATGCCTATACAAGGTAGGGATGGAAAGATCTGTCAATTTCGGTTCTCTCAGTTTCTCACTTTTCTAATGTTGCATTCAGCGCTCTACATTCCTGCAGCAATCTGTGCATTTTTTAAAAAAATCCTCATGAAAATTCTCCACCATTTTAGTGTGAATTTCTCCAACTAAACACATTTTTGTAGGCAGTTTTGACAAAGGTACACATTTTTGCAAGCTATTTCAAGACAGGGCCAAGGGCAGCCCCACATAGAGTGCATTGTAGTAATCCAGTCTCAAGGTTGCCAACGCATGGACTACAGAGGTCAGGCTATCCCTGTCCAGGAACGGCCATAGCTGACGAACCAGACAAAGCTGTTAAAAAGCACTTCTAGCCACAGAGCCTATAGTGACAAAGATGAATCCAGGAGTACCCCTAAGCTATGGACCTGGCCCTTCAGAGGAAGCATGACCCTATCCAGAACAGGTAACTTGCCTATCTCCCCAACATGAGAATCACCCACCCAAAGAGCCTTCATCTTCCCAGGATTCAAGCACAGTTTATTGGCCCTCATCCAGTCCACTACAGCATTCAGACACCAATCCAGAGTGTTCACAGCCTCTCCTGATTCAGATGTTATGGAGAAATACGGCTGCATGTCATATTGCTGACACCTTGCTCCAAAGCTCCTAATGACCACCCCAATAGCTTCATATAGATGTTGAATAGCACTGGGGAGAGAATAGTACCCTGTGGAACCCTGTAGCACAAGTGCCTGGTGGCCGAGGAACACTCCACCAGTATTACTCTCTGGATGCAACCCTGAAGGTAACAGCAGAACTACCATAATACCCACTCCCATCCCACTGAGTTGATCCAGGAGGATACCATTATCAATGGTATCAAATGCCACTGAGAGATTGAGCAGAAATAACAGGGTCACACTCTCCCTGTCTCTCTCATGATAAAGATCATCCATCCACCCACCCACCCACCCACCCACCCACACCCACACCCCCCCACCCCCCCACACATTTGATTATGAGAAGTTATTTTCTTCTTGCTTCAGTTTGTTTCAGGCGAGTTGGTACTTTTTTGGTGCCAAACACTGACTTCATTCATTTTACTTCATGGGAGAAAAATCAATTGTCCTAATTATTTACAACTATCCACTTTTCTTTTTAAAAATGACCCCCTTCTTAGCATAAAATTATTGATCTTCAAAAAGGGACCTGCAAATTAACTTGACAACTCAACAAGCCTTCCCACAATTTGATAACATCTCTGCTTGACTTATTGTGTGCTGAACCTTTAACCCTAGCCAAATTACCATCTTTCAGAAAGGGGTTTATTGACATTCTTGGGCAATAAAGTCAACAAATATGTTTAATTATATAAAAACAGACAAAGTCAATAGTGGAAAACCCTGAAATGGCAGTGGAATTCAGTCAAGGGAGAATGGCAGTACTGGATGAAATGTGGGGCCAGTTCAATATATTTTACTGCCTGAGGCAGAACAGCAAATGGTACCCCTGCATCCAAGTCAAGGCATAGTGCTCAAAGTTGGCTGAGTTATTTTGGTACCTTAGGCAGAAAATCCCACAAGAGCCTCTCTGTGGCAGAAAAAAAGACAATAATAATAAATTATATAACTGCCCTGTGGCAGCAACCTCACTCTCCTTAATAGTAGGGCCGGCCCTGATTAAATGGTAGATTTCTCAGTTCACTGCTATTCTACATTGGGGCTATGTTTACTAGAATGGATAAGCTTGTTATTTTTTCCTCACCCAGCACAATGAAAAGGAAAGCTGTTTTATTTTGAACTATGAGTATGAGTTTTGAGAAGTTTGTCCTTGTCAGCACCCAGTAGTTGAAGAAGGAGGTTGGAAGAGAGGAGGGGCAAGGAGAAGAATACAGCTGGGAATGTGGCTGCCTGGAGATTATCAATAAAGCTCTCTTTGGGAATTATTATAATTTATTTCTTATGGATGAAGGGATACATACAAAAAATGTTTGGTTTTTCTTAAACCAAAGCTGACTCTGTTTTATACCACGACCACCCAGATGATCACCTGCCAAAACTAGGGGATAGGAAAATGTGTATCTTATTTCATGCTGACGATGCAGTTATTATTTCCCACTCCAGACCTGGGCTAAGGCATCTGTTATCTAAGTTTTCATTTTATTCTAAGCTTAATTATCTCAATATCAGCTATGGGAAATCAAAGATCTTAGTATTTGAAAAGCAGTTTTCCCAGAGTAGGTTGGTTTGCAATGAGCAAATTATGGAAAGGTTAAAAGTTTCCAATATTTAGGGATGGTATTCCATCTTGGGATACATATTGATCCTTTGCTTCTTAGAAAGTTGCAGTTAGTTAGTCTGCTATATTACATTTATATTACACCAAAGGGGGTCAAGTTCATTCCAACAGCTATTAAAGTTTTCAGCTGCTTTATAGAGCTGCTATTTGGATTAAGGAAGCGTCATCTGGTTTAAATAGCATTCAAGCCAAATTCTCATGAGCCCTTTTACATATTCCAAGGAACAGTGGAGCTGCCAAGACAGGGACATCTGGAGAATTTGATCTTTGCATATTCCTGAATGGAGGGCCCTGATAAACATGCACTTCTTGGACTTCTGCGTGGATCCAAAGTTCTCTATTGAACAGATTTCACTCTTCTCTGAATGGTGTCATGAAGTTCCCAGCAGCTTAAACACATCAAAATACATATTTGAATATGTATTCTGAGAGCAAAATGCAAATTTAAATACTTTTTTTGGGAGAAAATATGCATTTAAATATATATTTTGAGAGTAATTAAAAATAATTAACAGATTAGTGTACAAAGCAGATGGAATAGTGATAAGAGCAAAACTACCCAAAAGTGACATGGATGGGAAATAGGCTGATGTTTCCATCCCTGTGAAATGGTCCTTCCCCTTTATCTACCCACAAATAGGGTGGAGAATTTTGAGAGACCATTTGTGCACAACTGTAAGATTAAAATGACTGCTTTGACACTGGCCTGAAAATCGTTCTTTCTGTATCTCTCTGCAGCACCTCCAGTGACTTCCAACAGAGCAAACCCAAGGCTTCTTTCAGCCACTGGTTGGTTTCTTAATTTTGCATGCATTTTTTATCTCCCCTGCCTTCCAGCAACGCATGAATTCTCCAATATGTGTCAATTTATAGCCACACTTGGAGAAAAGATGTGCATGTTTTGTAGAGCAGAACAACTGCAGGCAAAGTATTCCTGGAAATGCTAGTATGCCCTGTAGACTATGTTCGTTTGCTTAGCAAAGCTTATTAACTGCTCTATGTTTGCGGCCTATTGCCGAAATAAAACACAAACACCATTCATTGGGTTAAATCATGGGCCACTTTATTAAACGGAATCAATTAGAATAATGAACCTGCAGAGGGGAAATCAAGTGCGGGAGCATTCTGATGATCCAGGCAAAGCCTGCTTGCAGCCATAGGGCGACCAAACCTTGCCTGAGCCCGGGGCTGCCCTGTGCCAGACCCCCAGCTCAGGCCACACCCAGAAGATGTGTAGGGGGTCCAACCCGCATCACCGCCCCCCGGAGCCGTGAAACTCCGAGCGGATGAGGCACGTTGGCCCCAAAGGCGGCCCGTGTTCTGCCCCCTGGGCCGTATAGCCCTGAGCTGCAGGCCCCCGGACCGCCAATCGCCCCCAAAGGTGCCTAAAGGTGTCACCTAGCTGCCCTTTCCCTTTAAACCTTTTCCCGCACTTCTTTGCCACAAGTGACCGTTGACATATTGAAGCTAAAAACACACCAATCAGCCTATTAACCCCAAAGGCACCCGTGCTAACCCTTGACCCGTCCCCCCAACCACAGTGTGGAGTAGGCAAAAGAAACCTGCCAGCAAAGCGAGGCAGGCAGGCCAAAAATTCCTTGTCGGCCCCGTAGCGACCAAATGAATCACACTGCAGTAGAGGGAGGGTCGGGCGGGCGCCACCAAAATTCAAAGGAGGGTGGGAGGCTGGTGGAGTGGCCTTAAATGGCCTTCAGCCGCCCCGCCTCCTTACTGTGCGTCACGACGGCGCGCCACGTGTGCACGCACACACCCTTGATGGCGGCCTGGCTTCGGCAGCAGCCGCAAACACGCCCCTTTGCCCGGCAGGTACCGGGCACGGAACGGGATTGTCTCCAAATCAATTCTTCATGTATTAAAAATAAGGGGGGAAAGGAATGTTTCATTAAACATAAGTCTTTTAATTGAGCCTTTGTGCTTCCTGGCACCCTGAAGCACCAATTCCTCTGATAGGATATACATTGCAATTTCATTGGCAAAGATTCATAAGAATGACTCTATGGCAGGGGTACTCAAACTTTCAATCCGCAGGGCCCTCTTGACAGGGCTGAAAATTACAGAGGCCCATCAGTCACAAAATGCCGAAGCTGGGGTAGCCAGTCAAAAAATAGTGGTAGATTCAACATTGATTTTGGCTTAATCAGCTGGCAGTTGCTAAAATAATTTTACATTGATATCTAATCTCTATTATGAAATTGTTTCTCCTTTTTGAGTCCCTCAGACCAACTGTTCTTTTTGCCTCCCTCCTTTATGTTCTCTTTTCCTTCCCTCAAACTCATCCAGCTGCTCTGTCCATTTTCTTTCTCTTTCCTTTCTTCCTCTCCAATTTAGCATGCTACAGTCTCACTCTCTAATCCAAGGGTTCCCAAATCTTTTCCCCACAGACCTCCTGAAAATTACCGAAGGTCTTGACGGACCACTTAAACATGATTTTTCTGCCTCTTGTAGCAACTGTAATGTTCTGTGCTAGATCTTGCATGACTTTTAATTGTAAAATTTTATTGCTTCTTTTACTTCTTGTATTATAATTTGCATTCCATAGAATTAAAATTGCAATACAATACAATGTAAGAAATAAAAGAGGCAATAAAATGCAATTGAAACTCAGTATGAATATTTAATACAGATATGCCATGGACCACCCAAATGAAGCTCATGGACCACTGGTGGTCCACGGACCACAGTTTGGGAACCCCTGCTCTAATTAACTCCTGTTCCTTACATGTCTATATACTATGCATGCAAGGCATTGCTCTGCTGTTGTCCAGTCAATCCTGGACCCCAGTTCCTTAAAAATGTGGCTGCCAAATTTGTTAACTGCATCTTGCAGAGCAGACCATATTATTCTGATATTATTTCATCTTTACCAGTTGCCAGTTTGTTTCTGCATCCAATTCTGAGTCCATTTCTGGACCAGGATGTCTTACCTTCTCCCATATTAACCTACCCAAGTGCTGAGATCAACATTAGAGATCTCTGCTCTGTTTTCCAACATGATTGGAGATGCAGCTTGCAAGTACCACGGAATGGCCCTTTCCTGAACCAAGTATGCCTTCGTTCTGCCCACTGGTGAGTGGTGAAAACATGACTCTTTCAAAAAGCTAGTGTGGCTTATGTTGCCTGATCTGAAGCTTCTGTTCTGAATTTAAATAAATAAATAAAATTTAAACTGTGTTTTTGGTCTTCATATATGGTTTGTGGGTTTTTTTGCACTAGTTGGAATGTATTGTTATTGATATTTTTATGCTGTCCCTTTTAGTGTTTTAGGATTGTCTTTGAGAGTTTTTGTAAAGGACAGTGGTCTGATCTTTCTGTTCATATTGATGGAAGTATTGCCATAGCACACATCTCCTGGTCCATATCCTTATGGTAAAACAAGGCACAAGTAGGTTGTTTCTTTTGTTATGTGAGCATGGCAACTGTTTTACATTTTGATTCTTAATAATCTCTCAGTCGTCTGAAAGGGAACTTAATTTTGGTAGCTACTGTTTACCACCTTCATTTTGGTGAAACATGGCCCACGTTTACAAGTTCACTGCATATGTTACATGTGTGGGTATAGTGACAGTGCATATTAGTGGATCAGGATCAGGCTCTGTCCCTGACACACATGTAGGGCTTATGTATATGCAAACTCTGGCTCTGTGCTGATGTTATGCTGAACACATGTAGGTAGGGGTTGGGCTCCTCATACAGCCATGTAATTGTTGGTCAGTGAAGCAGGCTGTGAGACTCACAGACAGGGTTTTTAGCAAAGAGAGTGAAACCTGAAGCAGAAGGGTTAAGCTGTGAGAACAGAGCGCCAGGTTTGCCAAGGTCAGCAGCTGGCTGGGAAGCCTGATAAGGTGGGATGCTTGGAAAAGCTCAGTGTGGGGGAAAAGCTGTCTGTGAAGAGAACTGTGTCTAATGTCTTTGCCTAGTAAAGACTCTTACAAGAAACTTGCCTGGCCTGGCTTATTCCTGTTCTATGCGACTCTTGGATTCCATCCTTGTATGATCTATACACGCACACGCCAATAGGGGTTATGGGCCCAGCTTATCATACAAGGTAGCAGGTTCAAGAGCCGTTGACGTGACATTGGTGCAGAGAGAAACAAAGTGCAAGAAAGAGGCAAGTAAGAGTGGGCAACATGGCTGTAAACCTGTTATCCGGGATGCCGATGGAGAGGCTGAATGCTGTAAACTACTCCAGCTGGAAATGGAAAATGAGAGCAGTTCTGATTAAAGAAGATTTGAATGATGTTGTAGAAAACCCCCCTCCGGCAGCTCCTTCAGCAGCGTGGTTGAAGAAAGACGAGAAAGCGAAGGCTTTTATTACTCTGGGGCTGTCTGATTCACAACTGTTGCTGGTGAGTAGTGAGCCGACAGCTAATCAAATGTGGGAGAAGCTAAGAGCCGCTCATGTGCAGCAAACTGCAGGGAGCAGGCTGTGTTTAGCACGGAAACTTTATCAGATGCGTTTTACAGATGAAGTGACTATGACAGAGCATCTGGCTGAATTTCGCAGATTAAATGCTGAGCTGCAAGATAGAGGAGTGCATCATAGTGACATTCAGATGGTCTATATACTGTTATCTTCATTTGATCAAAAATGGGATGTCATGGTCTCTAGTCTGGAAACTTTACCCGACGGACATCTGAATTTGGACTTTGTAGAACAGAAACTTCAACAAGAGTGGAATAGAAGACAAGAGAATAAGAAAACAGAGTTAAAAGAGACTGTGGCTGTACAACAACAACAAAATCAAAGAAGCAGGCAAGAGAATAAAATATGTTATTTTTGTGGGTCCCGTGGACATATACAGAGACATTGTTTAAAGGAGAGGAATAACAGGGACTTTGGAAGTCAGAGAACAAGCGTGAACTTTGTTACTAAAGAGGACAATAAACTCATTAACTCTAAGTGGCTTCTCGACAGTGGAGCGTCTAATTGCCTAATCGCAGACTCTAGTTTATTTTACACTTCAAAGCCGGCGCAGAAGAAGATTTATCTGGCTGACGGATCGACTCAGGACGCGATTGCAAAAGGCACGCTCAGGTTGAGTAATTTGGGAACTATATTAACAGATGTGTTATTGGTTTCTGGTTTAAAATATAACATTCTATCAGTAAGAAAATTGGCTCAAATAGGTTGTAAAGTTACATTTGAAGGGGATAGATGTTTTGTGAGAAAGGATGGTGAAATATGCATGCAAGGGAAATTACAGAACCAGATGTTTATGGTTGAGTGCAATCTTGATAAACCCACGTGTGCCTGGATAAGAGTTAATAAAAATAAACATGATAATTGTTTACATGAATGGCACAGAAAATTAGCACACGCACATTTCGAAAAGGTACAAAACACCCCAAAGCATAGTCAAGATTTGAAATTAACACATTGTGAGCATGTGGATGAATGTGAGGTATGCTATAAAACAAAAATGACTGTGACTCCGGTAAATAAGAGCTGTGAAAGCACAACCACTGAACCCTATCAGCTCATACATGTGGATTTGGCTGGACCTTTCCAGTGCTCAAAAGGTGGAGCAAGGTTTTATTTAGTGATTGTGGATGACTTCTCCAGATTTACACATGTGTTCTTATTGAAAAAGAAAAGTGAAGCAGAAGAGAAATTAAAGGCATTTATACAGAGGACAGAGACACAATATGGGGTTGTTATCAAAAATATCAAATCAGATCAAGGTGGGGAATTTACCAGTAATTCATTTAAAACATATTTGGAAAAGAAGGGAATAATACAGAGTCTCACTGCTCCAGCCCATCCTCCAACGGAACTGCAGAGAGGAGGAACCGGTCATTGCAGGATTCAATGAGAGCCATGCTAGCAGATGCTGATATGAATAACACTTATTGGGGTGAATGTATTCTGTACACTGTTTATATTCAGAACCGCCTTATGCACAGAACAATAGGCATGTCTCCCTATGAGAAACTGACTGGAAGAAAGCCCAGGGTGAAACACATAGAACGTTTTGGGGCAAAATGCTGGGTACATGTTGCAAAACAGAAAAGGCATGGTAAATTAGGCTCAAGAGCTCAGGCAGGACGCATTTTGGGATTTCAGAATTCATATTATAGAGTTTGGTTGCCTGAGAAACAACAAGTAGTGTTAAGCAGAAGCATAAAGGTGATAGATAAACCTTGGAGAGACAGTCAAACAGTTATCCTAGATAGTGCAAGCAAGCAGGAAGCAGCAGATGTTCCTTTTGGGCAGCAAATTCCATTAAGAACTGCATTGACTGATCTAATACATGGTGGCAAACGTACTGTAAAAAGGCTGAGAGGTGAAGACATGGCAATGCAAGATACAGAAATGCCAAGTACAAGTGCAGACACAGGTGCAGGTCCAAGTAAAATAGAAAGTGAGGAAGAAATGGAAATAGATAATGTTAGGAGATCAGAAAGAAAAACGAAAGGTCAACCACCTCAGAGATTCACATTTAATGTTACACAACAGAATGATGAGACAGATGAATATCCAGTAGAATGGGAAAAAGAAGGACCAATAGATAAAGAAATAATGGATCTCATGTGGAAGTTTTGTGTTGAGGAATGAAATATAAATGTATTATCAAATAAAAGTGAACAAAATGACTCTGTAAAACTTGTGTGAATAAAGAAATAAAGAGACAAGAACTGGACTGAAAATGTAAATAGAAACTGTAAGAAAACAAACCATGTACTGATATGTATTGTAATGAAAAGTTAATATTGTAGAAATGTAATAATGAACAATGAAGTTTTGTAATCTGTGAGTCTCAGGTGGGGGCTGTTGGTCAGTGAAGCAGGCTGTGAGACTCACAGACAGGGTTTTTAGCAAAGAGAGTGAAACCTGAAGCAGAAGGGTTAAGCTGTGAGAACAGAGCGCCAGGTTTGCCAAGGTCAGCAGCTGGCTGGGAAGCCTGATAAGGTGGGATGCTTGGAAAAGCTCAGCGTGGGGGAAAAGCTGTCTGTGAAGAGAACTGTGTCTAATGTCTTTGCCTAGTAAAGACTCATACAAGAAACTTGCCTGGCCTGGCTTATTCCTGTTCTATGCGACTCTTGGATTCCATCCTTGTATGATCTATACACGCACACGCCAATAGTAATGTGTGTACAGTGTTGTATAACTGATCCCTCAGCAATGTCCAGAGAGGTAGTCATGTTAGTCTGTTGCAACCAAACCAACAAAGATTCATGTGGCACCTTAAAGGCTATCAGGTTTATTATGGCATAAGCTCTTTGGACTAGAGTCTACTTCATCAGATGCATCATGAGTTGAGAACCAGCACAGATCTACTTACTGTGTGCTGCACACCAATGTGAGCAACTGATTTAGAATTTGCATTCTGGTAATGAACTAACTTAAAGAACAAACCTGGCAATACAGGAAGTCTCCATATGGGCATGTCCTATTTAATATGGTTTCCTGGTAGGTGTTGCCTCTCCATGTAAAATGTGGCTTTCATGACAGATCTCAAACCATTTGCTCTGTAAGCACTTTTCTGCAGGAACTGTTTTCATTTTGTGCCTCTGTGATGTCAGGATTGCAAAGGTCCAACGGACTGATCAGGTTGAAAGCTATTCTTTACTTCAAACCTGGCAGGTCTTGCACAAAATGAGATGTCATGCTAGAGGCATCTGTGACAGTGCAGAAGTCTTTGGAGTATCTTCTCTTGTGAAGATGTGTTAAACTTGGAGTGTTCAAGGGCTACCAAGACTTAAGAAGATAGCTATGAGTGCCATAAGTTGTTACATGGGGTGTTGATGCTTTGATGGCCCAGCCTTTCGTTAAGGAGTTGATGTAGATTGCCTCTTACCAGTTCTATGAACCATTAAAAGGGGTAGATTACTAAATACCAATACATTTTATGTAATATAACTTTCCTGTTCCTTAATCAGAATTAAACTGCTGGGTAGAAATGACAATGCTAATGCTACATAAGCTTTATGTAGATGACCAACTTAAGAAAATATATGAGGAGATAAATGACAAGTTGAACATCAAAATAATAAGTGAGAATATAAAAGCCCTGCTGGATTAGACCAATGGTCCATCTGGTCCAGCATCCTGTCTTACACAGAGGCCAGCCAGATGCTTCTGGGAAATCCATATGCAGAGCATGAAGGTAACAGCCCTCTCCCACTGTTGTTCTCTAGCAGCTGGTATTCAGTGGCATACTGTCTCTGAACCTGGAGGTTTATACAATAAAGCTGTGTAAACTTCCAGCGTATATGAGCCATAACCGTCTCAATGATTAGGTGCATGAAGACAAGAGGCCAGCTTCAGGCTATGGTGATATTCAGCTCCTTCTATGCCAATCGCTGTCCATTATGCTCACAAACTGTGTGAGCATCACACATGGAATGAAACCAGCAGGTAGCACTCGCCAGGAAGTGTCAAATGTGCAATGCCTGCAGCCTGGCTACGATGGACTCTTTCTTCATTAGCAAAGGTAGGAACTTTTCCACTGCTCTTTCCAGTGACAATGGCCTTTGGAGTTCTGTGCAGCAAAGGGAATGTGTCTTCTCGTATTTACAGCAGGATCCTGGAAGACAGGATTTCAGGGTTCTATTGTCGGCTTGGATAAGAATAATCAGAGCTTGAACAGTTAATGCTATCAAATTAGGAAGACTTCAGCAAAGCCCTCCTGCCTGAGGGCTGAAAGTCAGTCTCTCTTTATTAAGGGCAACAGAAGTTTTCATATGGAAACAGATTATTCTCCATCTGTCTTGTGTAGGGCCCATGTACTATTCTCTGAAGTGCTGTAATATAGTCTGCTGCCTCTGTGTGAGGTAGGACGCCAGGTTAAGTTGGCAGTGACTATTGTTCTACCTCTTTGTAGAATGGGGTGTGTGCTTATGCAGAATGCCAAGGAGCCAGGGTTGGCTCCACACTTAAGGGGGCCTTGGTGGTTGCCCCAGTGGCTTACCTGGGAGTGATAGGCCATCACTGGCGTCAGTGGCGAGCAACATTGTGATCAACACCAAGCAACTGGATCTGATCCCCCATTTACATTTCCACAGTCTCTCAATGTAGCATCGGCTATTGTGGAAAATTAAAATGGCAGCTTGGGCCCAGCAGTGCAATGTAGGGGTGCAGAGCAGGCATCAGTGTGGCAGTGGATCCTGCTTTGGTGCTGGGACCATGACAGCTGCCTAAGAGTTCCATGTGCTGATGCCAAGCCTGCCAGGTGCTCAGATGGAGATAGGAGCATGTAGGACAGCCTGCAGTCTTGCAGACATTGTTGACTTACTGCTGTTGACCCAAACTAGCAGGGACCAAGGCACTGCCATGCACGCTTCCTTTATGCAGATAGGCAGGAGAAAGCAACATATAGGCAGGCATGACCCTCCTCAACTGGCTGGGACTAGAAATTCAACAGGTTGAAGCAGCCAGCCTGGGGTCTAAAAAAGAGAGAAGGAATTGGACATGTCCTCTGAGGCCAATTCCCAACCCAAAGATCCTTTTGATAATGCTGTTGATCTGATTAATGAGGTAAGTCAGACAGAAACTTGGCACCCTGCAAGCCATAAACTCCAGGCTTTGCATAAAAGATCTTAATGTATTTCTGGAAATGCCTCGTGGATATGGGAGTTAAAGGGATCCATCAATCAAGTCTAACAACCTCTCTTTCATCGTCACACCAGCCTCCTTAGGTGGAGTTCCTAGCTCTAAAAAGAGGCTTGGGGAAGGAGGATGAGAATGTCCAGCACTTTCCAAGGGGCATAACACACACACACACAATTTGGGGAAATTGTGGATGGGTTATTTTGCTACAGGGCATATTTGGGACTGAGTGAGCTTGCAACCTATCTTGAGCACTAACCCACAGCCATGAAATGCTAGCAATAGGGAAGAAAACTGCCTCTAAGTGCATATCTTATTTTCTCATCTGTGGTATGCACTCCAGTTGAGCTTCTAATATAGTGTTTTTAAACAACTTCCAAGCATTTTCGAGTGATGTGACCCTCTGGACTTTGTTTTTCAGCTTTCTTTTTACCACTCCCCTCATTTTTGTGAAGTTTCCTCTCTTGAAGTCAAAAGTGACCATGTTGGATTTTCTTGGCAATTGGCTGGCCATTTACATGTATGTTTAATTTAATAGCACTATGGTCACTGCTCCCAATCGGTTCAACAACACTTACATCTCGCAACACTTACATTTGATCAAAATGCTCAGGGAGACCTTGAGATGAGATATGAAATCTCATCTCTCTGAGATGAGATATGAAATTGAGGAAGCATCCAAACTAGGAAATGTGGTAGTAATGGGTGACTTCAACTACCCAGACATAGACTGGCCGCATATGTGTTCCAGTCATGACAAAGAAGCAAAATTTCTAGATATTCTAAATGACTGTGCCCTAGACCAGTTGGTCATGGAACCGACCAGAGGGACGGCAACCCTGGACTTAATCCTCAGTGGGGACCGGGACCTGGTGCAAGATGTAAGTGTTGTTGAACCGATTGGGAGTAGTGACCATAGTGCTATTAAATTAAACATACATGTAAATGGCCAATTGCCAAGAAAATCCAACACGGTCACTTTTGACTTCAAGAGAGGAAACTTCACAAAAATGAGGGGAGTGGTAAAAAGAAAGCTGAAAAACAAAGTCCAGAGGGTCACATCACTCGAAAATGCTTGGAAGTTGTTTAAAAACACTATATTAGAAGCTCAACTGGAGTGCATACCGCAGATCAGAAAAGGTACCGCCAGGGCCAAGAAGATGCCAGCATGGTTAACGAGCAAAGTCAAGGAAGCTCTTAGAGGCAAAAAGTCTTCCTTCAGAAAATGGAAGTCTTGTCCGAATGAAGAAAATAAAAAAGAACACAAACTCTGGAAAAGAAATGCAAGAAGACAATAAGGGATGCTAAAAAAGAATTTGAGGAGCACATTGCTAAGAACATAAAAACCAACAACAAAAAATTCTATAAATATATTCAAAGCAGGAGACCATCTAGGGAGACAATTGGACCCTTGGATGATAAGGGAGTCAAAGGTGTACTAAAGAACGATAAGGAGATTGCAGAGAAGCTAAATGAATTCTTTGCATCTGTCTTCACAGTGGAAGATATAGGGCAGATCCCTGCACCTGAACTAACATTTGCAGGAAGGGATTCTGAGGAACTGAGACAAATAGTGGTAACAAGAGAAGAAGTTCTAAGCTTAATGGACAATATAAAAACTGACAAATCACCGGGCCCGGATGGCATCCACCCGAGAGTTCTCAAAGAACTCAAAGGTGAAATTGCTGATCTGCTAACTAAAATATGTAACTTGTCCCTTGGGTCCTCCTCTGTTCCTGAGGACTGGAAAGTGGCAAATGTAATGCCAATCTTCAAAAAGGGATCCAGAGGGGATCCCGGAAATTACAGGCCAGTTAGCTTAACCTCTGTCCCTGGGAAACTGGTAGAAAGTATTATTAAAGCCAGATTAACTAAACACATAGAAGAATAGGAGGCACTGTATTACGGTGGTTCCATTCCTTTCTCCCCGATAGGCATCAACAGGTAGCATTGGGGGAGGAGGTTTCAGACCCTTGGCCTCTCAATTGTGGTGTGCCACAGGGCTCTATCCTCTCTCCCATGCTATTTAATATCTATATGAAGTCGCTGGGGACAATCATTAGGAGATTTGGGCTGCAGTGTCACCAATATGCGGATGACACTCAGCTCTATCTCTCGTTTAAATCTTCGCCAGAGTTGGCTGTGGAGACCTTGTCCAAGTGCCTGGAATCCGTGAGTGGATGGATGGGAAGGAACAGGTTGAAGTTGAATCGCGATAAGACTGAGGTGCTGCTTGTGGGAGACAAGGGAAGGTTGGGAGATGTTGACCTGATGTTCAATGGGGTAAAATTGCCCCTAAAGGACCAGGTCCGCAGCCTTGGGGTTGTTCTTGATTCCAGGCTGTCCATGGAGGCTCAGATTTCGGCAGTGAGCCGGGCAGCTTGGTATCAATTACACCTCATTCGTAGGCTGCAACCCTACCTCCCTGTTCATCAGCTTCCACTGGTAGTACATGCCCTGGTCACCTCTCGTTTAGACTACTGCAATGCGCTCTACGTGGGGTTACCCTTGAAAACGGTCCGGAAATTACAACTTATACAAAATGCTGCGGCTCGACTACTTACAAATTGTCGCCGCCGGGAACACATCACTCCAGTGTTATTCGATCTACACTGGTTTCCAGTTATTTTCCGGGCTCAATTCAAGGTGTTGGTACTAACCTTTAAATCCCTACACGGTTTCGGACCAGTTTACCTGATGGAGTGCCTCCAGCGTCACCAATTATGCCACCCGACAAGATCAGCCACTCAGGGCCTTCTCTCAGTCCCACCAACTAAAACAGCTAGGTTGGTGGGGACTAGAGAGAGGGCATTTTCAGTTGCGGCCCCCACACTCTGGAACTCCCTCCTGTACGATCTTCGGCATGCCCCTTCCCTGAATGTATTCCGCAAAGCCTTGAAGACCTGGCTTTTCAGACAGGCGTTTGGGACTTCCGGGGAGAGTTAATTTTCAGGACTAACTGCCTATTACTCTGAACTGTTATCATTCCTATTTATAGTTTCCTTGTTATATTGTATTTTATGTGTATTTTATTGTGCTGCATTTACTGCAACTGATTTGTACGTCGCCTAGAGTGGCCATTGGCCAGATAGGCGACACATAAATTAAATTATTATTATTATTATTAACAAGCCTTGCTGAAGCAGAGCCAGCATGGCTTCTGCAAGGGAAAGTCCTGTCTCAGTAACCTACTAGAATTCTTTGAGAGTGTCAACAAGCATATAGATAGAGGTGATCCAGTGGACATAGTGTACTTAGACTTTCAAAAAGCGTTTGACAAGGTATCTCACCAAAGACTTCTGAGGAAGCTTAGCAGTCATGGAATAAGAGGAGAGGTCCTCTTGTGGATAAGGGATTGGTTAAGAAGCAGAACGCAGGGAGTAGGAATAAATGGACAGTTCTCCCAGTGGAGGGCTGTAGAAAGTGGAGTCCCTCAAGGATCGGTATTGGGACCTGTACTTTTCAACTTGTTCATTAATGACCTAGAATTAGGAGTGAGCAGTGAAGTGGCCAAGTTTGCTGATGACACTAAATTGTTCAGGGTTGTTAAAACAAAAAGGGATTGCGAAGAGCTTCAAAAAGACCTCTCCAAACTGAGTGAATGGGCGGAAAAATGGCAAATGCAATTCAATATAAACAAGTGTAAAATTATGCATATTGGAGCAAAAAATCTTAATTTCACATATACGCTCATGGGGCCTGAACTGGCGGTGACCGACCAGGAGAGAGACCTCGGGGTTGTAGTGGACAGCACGATGAAAATGTTGACCCAGTGTGTGGCAGCTGTGAAAAAGGCAAATTCCATGCTAGCGATAATTAGGAAAGGTATTGAAAATAAAACAGCTGATATCATAATGCCGTTGTATAAATCTATGGTGCAGCCGCATTTGGAATACTGTGTACAGTTCTGGTCGCCTCATCTCAAAAAGGATATTCTAGAGTTGGAAAAGGTTCAGAAGAGGGCAACCAGAATGATCAAGGGGATGGAGCGACTCCCTTACGAGGAAAGGTTGCAGCATTTGGGGCTTTTTAGTTTAGAGAAAAGGCGGGTCAGAGGAGACATGATAGAAGTGTATAAAATTATGCATGGCATTGAGAAAGTGGATAGAGAAAAGTTCTTCTCCCTCTCTCATAATACAAGAACTCGGGGACATTCAAAGAAGCTGGATGTTGGAAGATTCAGGACAGACAAAAGGAAGTACGTCTTTACTCAGCGCATAGTTAAACTATGGAATTTGCTCCCACAAGATGCAGTAATGGCCACCAGCTTGGATGGCTTTAAAAGAAGAGTAGACAAATTCATGGAGGACAGGGCTATCAGTGGCTACTAGCCATGATGGCTGTGCTGTGCCACCCTAGTCAGAGGCATCATGCTTCTGAAAACCAGTTGCCGGAAGCCTCAGGAGGGGAGAGTGTTCTTGCACTCAGGTCCTGCTTGCGGGCTTCCCCCAGGCACCTGGTTGGCCACTGTGAGAACAGGATGCTGGACTAGATGGGCCACTGGCCTGATCCAGCAGGCTCTTCTTATGTTCTTATGTTCTTATCTAGTGAAGCAAACCTATGTGTAGTAGTGTTGTCACTTGGGGCTCCTTTTATGGGATGAGAGAATGTCAGTTATAAATGTGGCACCTGCACAAAGCCTGGTCCAGGAAAATTCTGTTGTGCGCCTCCCCCAATCTCCGAGTGGTGAGATTTTGGGGGTCCCTGCACCCCTCCAGGGTTTGGTTTCCTTTGGGATGAAGGTCAGTGGAGACTGCAGTGTCTTTATGAAATATGGTTTATTTATTTACACAATTTCCAACCTGAGCTCAAGGATGGAGAGGTTCAATGCATCAGCAGACCAATATCCAGCTTTTCCCTCTGGGTTGCAGGAGGCACCTCAAAGACCATGGTGCAGAGAGGCAGTCTCTCTTTGCCTTGCCTTTCAGTTCCCCACAATTCTCTAGACACACTAAAAACACAAAACTCTCCTGGGCTCCAGGAGGGGGGGAAGGAGGCTCTCCTGAAGAGTTTCAATGACAAAAGGATCTCCCTGGCCCATTCACCATTGCTAGGCAACTGATAGGCCCATTATCTTACCTGGCCAATCTATTTGGTTAACAAAAGACTCATCTGACCAGCAGAGAGTTCCTCATTCCAAGGCACAGGATTCCAAATCAGAGGCTGGAAAGGTGACCCACAGGAATCATCCACCCCAACCCCCATGCTCATAACAATACAGATCTGGCCATTGTGATGCCTGTCTTAGGTCGCGTCTGCATTTTTGCAATTCACTCTACTTATGGCTGCCTGTGAAAAGTACTCCAAAGTGACAGTTGCTCTAGAATATAGCAGCCAGATTGGTAAAATGGGTCCCATATAGGGAACATGAGACTCCCTTAGTTAAACACTTGCATTGGCTTTCAATCTGTTTCCAGGCATAATTCAAAGGCTGGTGATGATCTTTAAATTCCTGAATGGTTTAAGATCAGGATAAACCACCACCTCCCACATGAACTTATCTACTAAATGAAGTAATCTTTGGAGGGTCTCCTGTCCCAACATCCCCTGAAATATGCACGCTTGAGACCATGGACAGGGCCTTTCTATTGCTGCACCTAAGCTCTGGACTTCCCTTCTGAAGGTAATTTACAGCAGGAAATGTTTAGTTTGTATTAGGAAGTTTTCTGATGCCCTAGAAAATGATCTAATTTAGCACATTTATTTTACTTGTATTTTGTAATTAAAGCTAAAGACTTTGAAACTCTCAAGTATGTGGCCTGCAATTTCCATCCATTAACTGTTATTAAGGAATTTATGAAACAGAAAACTATCCATAGAAAAATAAAGCCTCACACCATTGGTCAGAGTAAGTGATACTGGGCTGGATGGACAAATTAGTATATGGCAGATTTCCTGGGTTCTCCGTGTGTGATAGGGAATGTCGTGCCTACAAAATCCATGGACAGTGATCAGCACATGGCATCCTAAGGCAGCTGCTGGGAATCAAATATGCAGGAAGGGCTTACTGGCATGGTTGTCCCAATAACCAGCTTAGTGCCACTCTAGGGTGACACATGGTGGGTGGCTTCCCAGATCCAGCCACTGTCGCCAGATAAACCCAAGCCTGGTGGTGGTGGAGGAACCAGAGGGCATCTTGCCAGGATCTCCTTCAAATCTGCCAGGGGCCCTCTGTTGTACTCAAATACCGGATTAATGTTAAAAATTGTGTTATTTCTATCTTGGTGTGAAAAAGAGCAACTTTCCATACAAAGTTGAAAGCTGAAAGTATTTCAGAGTTTAGCTGTTAGTTATATGTAGTTTGGGTAGCCTTGAAAAGAATCCAAAACATATAGTAACAGAACTAGCTGCAATAATTTGTTTTATGCTAGCATAAAATGTCTCTACTGTAAGTCAATTTGACAGAAAACTAGAAGGAATGGGAGATCATAGATCAATTTTATGAGTGAATTATCTTCCTGGGGAAAAAAAATGTAAGCCAAGTTTACTAAAAAACAGAACCAAGAGTAGATTATGATACCATGGGTGTGCTCCTCTGCAATACAGGCTACAAATAGACACCTATTTCTAGCATCAGCATTCAGTTTCCTAGCAGACTTCTCAATAACTCTCATATTTCCTTTGATTTACCATCAAGTCATCTTGCTTTTTATCAGCAGAAACACAGCCCTCTCTTTCTCTCTCTGTAAACTCCACAGAAAACAGGCCTCCTATCTTTATGACATTTTACTACCACAACAGTGCAAACCTGTGCCTGTCTACTCAGATGTAAATTGTACTCCCAGGTAAGTGAGTATAGCAATGCAACTTTAGGCAGAAATCCTATGCTCACTCCTATCGTGTAAGTTCCATTGAGATGTGTAGGCTTTACATCTGAGTAAACATGCAGAGGACTGTACTGTCAATCTGTTCATCACCACAGACATTTTTGTTGTTTTTGCAACTATAGATTAACAGGGTTGCCTGTCTAGAATTTTAAAATTCCACTTTATCGCTCCCTGTTTGTTCTCCATAAATATTTATAAGGGTTATAGGAAGGAAAACTAAAAAAATTGAACTGAGTCTTAGAATTAATTAAACATGGTACATTTCTCACTCTGGAGAAGAAAATGGAGAGCTGGAAACAATAACTGAAAGCGTACCAAATTCACTAAAATATAGGAACAATGGATTTGCATCCAACATGCAGTTACTTCAGTTGATGGATATGCATGAACAGATAACTTCCTTTGCCTTTTCAGAATATATTGATTCTTTACGTTTGTACATGCACCCCATTCCTACAAGCTACAATAAGTTCCAGGCTACAGTACTTATCCAGATTTGATTTCCTTTGGAAAGAGATTTTGGAGGCTTATGGTGCTTTGTAATATTTGTTTTTATTTAGAAATATACAAGTTGAACACAGGTGGGTGGAAGTACAGCTTAAACATTTCAACTGATAGCCAAATCCACTGCCCATATCCAGTCTTTATAGAGAGACAGCCAGCACCCAAAAACATTGTTACTTTATGGAGCTATCTCTGTGTCTCGTTTAGTCACACACAGATTGCAATCTGTTATTCTTTACACACAGACACCTAGATTACATAATCATGAGCTAGTGGGGATAATAGCATGCCATCTTTTAAGTATTTCCTAGCCATTTGAAAGAATTAAAGAAGATTATCAATTAATTCCCATAGACACACATTACTTGTAGTTTCCCTACCAAGAGACGAATTTGGCCATTTTACCAGGGCAATTAAGGCAATACTACTATCCAAACGCTCAGTCTTAGAACACTTATGTTTGGATACCAAGAAAAATCTCTGGGAGCCCCTTTCACATGTTCATTCTATGTGTGTGATCATGTTCACTGTTCCTGTGCCCACTCCCCATGGAAAAGTGGGGTAATGGATTGACTTCTAATCAGCTTTCTGTCTGTAGTGTAGATACATCCTTAATCAATAGGACGTTCTAATTTATTACTGCTTATTAATACTTCTGATCTGGTAGTTTTGTGTTTAAGAGGGAATGCAGAAAGAAGCCCCTGAGAAAAAGAATACAGTGTGGTATGGTGTGCAGTGTGCAGACCACTGAACATCTTCAAATGATGGTTCCTCCCATCTGCAGTGCAGTAAGGCAAAAGACTGACATGTACTGAGCTTCAATACCATATGACTTCTGAGGAGCTGATGGCTGATAGACAGCTACAGGCTGAGAAACTAGCTGTAGCTTGCTTGTTTCCTGTGATTTTTTTTTAAAAAAAACTCTTTCTAGCCATAGAGTCCCCCCTAAGCTTTGTGAGAAGTTGAACAAGGCACTCCTTGGGCTGTAATAGGGAAGATTATATAGATGAGCTAAGGTTTCCTCATTGAGTTTTGGATTACATTTTTCCAGCTTTTATGCTGCCCATATGGAAGAGCACTAGATGATTACCCCAATTAATAGTAGCTGTGTGGCTTTTTATTTACCCACCCCTTCCCCAAAACTCACTCCTCCCAGCCATTTGCTGAGCAGCTGTGATGTCAAGGAATGTTCACAAATACGCTAATTGCTAAGGATCGTGCTATCATTTGATAGAATGTTGACAGAGTTAAGCTTACACAGCCTAGAAGCAGGTTGGTTTATATGCTGGTGGTAGAAAGTAATAGAGAAGACAGCTTTGGAAGGTGTGGGACTATAAGGTATGGAGCCAAAGCTTTAAGGGGTCATTGTCAAAAACCTATTTGAATTAAACAGACAAACCTTTGATTATGATCCTTCTGGATTGCTATGGCTCACCACCACCACTCTGTAGAAAACAACATGGTAAAAAAAGTAACACAGCCTTCTCTTGTGCCATTCAGGTTCTATTTGCATGTCACATGTAGAAAGGTTTCGATACAAACTGATTGCTCCATGAGTGCCTAAATGCATCTCATGTGCATATAAAGTCATTAGCTTCCTGGGCCTTTGGGAAAAGAACTGGATTTGCAAAGCACTGCACTTGGATGCAATATCATCACTTACAGTAATGAAAGGTTAGTGGGAAATATGTTCTGTGGCTGCCCTGCTGGATCTCTTCTTTCCTGGTGGGGTTGTAACTGCTACTAGTTTAATTGCCAAATATTTTATTACTTTAATAGAAGTTATCTGAGTAATAACATTCCCTTTCCTGCCTGGTCCTCTGTAAAATGCTACCCTTTTGAAAAGCAAACTCAAATGCGGAGGTTTTATATTGTTGTAAATTTGGCTTCCTTGATTACTATGATCAAACAACTAATGGGTGGTCAGGGACATAACAAAAGAACATTAATGCTCCTTGATAACTGGAGCTCTCTCTCCCTTGCCTTTGGAGGGTGACACTCTTCAGCTAGTGGGAAGCTGAGTTGGGACAGGGATGGAGAGAAAAAGTTTAGCTGGACTGGAAGCAGCCAAAGGGACTGTGGGAGATCCTGTTGGTTTGGGAATCTGCTTTAAGATCAAGACCAGCAGCTTTCCTTCCTATTTGTGGTGGTGGAGGGGAATCTTTATAAGATAAATAAATAAAGTAAAAATTTGCGAACTGCTTTTCAAACCAGAAGTTTCACAAAGTGGTTTACAAGTCAGAATCGTCTTGAAGGCAGTACATGTACATTTTATAACAATAAATAAAGCAACACGACCTGACCATACCAAAACCAAGGACACATTCACAGACTAACCGCTAAAAGAAACAGTAAAAAAAGTAGGTAAAGACCTTTTTAGGCCTTTAAAAAGCCTAAAATAAATAAGGTGTCAAGCTTATACTTCCAGTAGGCTTTATCTTTGTAACTTAAAACAGATTGCAGATATAGGTTTCCAGTGCTCTGTCTCCCATCTGAAGGAAACCAAACCCTGTAGCTTTGTTGGTGGAATTCTTACCACTTAGGGTAGGCAGTATTTAACAATATGTGTACATATTTTAGCAGCAGGGAAAATGAGGACACACTCTTCTTTGTTTGCAAAGGTCTTGTTTTACTTTCTTGCTTTTGCCTAATTTCCAACTAGCTTGGCTTTTCTCGTGACAGCTCTGAAGGTCTTATTGAAGGAGCAAACTGATCTTGCACACTGTGTTAGGAGCAAGAGAAGCGAAATTAAATCCAGCCAATTTAAACAAGCGTATTACAAAGCTGCTATTGTAGTGAAACAAGAATGGGGGATAATTTCTTCGTTTAATTCTTTCTTAATGGCTGGTTGGCAAGTATAATTACAGGCTTTTACGCTTCAGATAGGTATTTCTGCCCACGTAACATCTGGATGAGTTCTAACTCATCTCACGAATTACAAAGCAACAACAGGGCCTCCTCTAGGGATTTGTGCCACAAGGGAAGAAAGAGTGCTCTAGTTCCAGAGGATCGGGTAGGTGTCAGAAAGAAAACAGAACCATGTGGCAATTGTGCGTATGATTTTCCTTTGTCCTTGCTGGTTATAACAATAGATAATCACAAGGATCCAGTTCTCTGGGAAAGCTTTGCTCCTTCAAAACTTCATTTACTAATCCCCCTCGCCCCACCCCAGGGCAATGTAAAAGAGTCTCCTGCTGTCTGCAACACACACTAGCACATGGTGTTTTGTGATCATGTACTCTCAAAGGCTGGGATATCAAAGCAGCTATGTCAGGCACACACAACATATTGCCATGTCATATTCTAGGGGTGAGAAACCTCTGGGCCTCCAGATGTTGCTGGGCTACAAAAGCTAGCATGCTCAATGACAGGAATGGAAGGATCTGTCAATTTTGGTTTCTCAATTTTTTCCAATCTTAAATTCGGTTCTCCACACATTTCTGTAGCAATTTGCTTTGAAAAAAGAATGAAAATTCTCCAGCATTTTAGTGTGAATTTCATCTACTAAATACAGTTATTGTAGTATATGTATTGTTTTGTACACATTTTTGAAAGCAATTTCTCCTAATATAATGCATTTTTGTATGTTATTTTCACTATATATTCATTTTTATGCACACTTTCCCCTAATATATGCAGTTTTGCAAATATTGCTTTGTTGGACAACTGCATCGCAAAATTCAGATAAGTGTGAATTTCAAAGGATGGCTGTCTTTTGGTTCTCATGCTGTTTTGGAAAGCGCAGATTTGATCAATTTGGCTTTAAGTGCAAACTGAACTGAATTTCTCATCTATCCCTAGTCTACTGTCAAGGTTAATGGGACCTGTAGTTGTAGGGACACAGGTTTCCCACAGCTGTCATATCCCAAACTGCTTTTGAAAGATCCTCAAAGTAGTTTGCCAGAGGCATGGGAAGCTGCCATTTAAGAAGGGCCCTGAGACAGCGAGGGCAGGGCTGTGCAGTGGCACTGGCAGGAGCATCAGATGGGCCCACTTGTGCGCCCATGCAGCTCAACCATGCCACTGGCTTATCCCACCTCGACTAGTGGAAACAACACCAGTGTCAAGAGAACAGCTCTGTGACACTGTCACACTACCCTGACCACTCTTGCAGAAGCAGAAACTTCTGAACTCTTCCTTGCAGTTGTGCCAGATGAGAGGGACAATGCATTTTTGTAATGCTAAACCATCGTTTAGCATTATGTCAGAACCAGCTCTGTCTTCTATCTTTCGGAGTCTTTTCACTCTCCCTTATTGTCCCGATTTCCTCTGTTCATGTTCATCGTTTATTTGTACCTTTCCCCTGATGTGTTTATCTACCAATATGATATGTTTTTGTAACTTAAAGAGAACTCTGTAATTTAATTTTATAATTCACCTGAGGGGTGTTCAAGAACATACATAAACATTCCCTGTTTTGTTTTGCAAAAGTTTAATCATAGATAAGAAAAGAAACCAATATTGATGTACATGGTTCAAGGAATGGAGAATTCATCACACCCATGGGCAGAGTGTTCCAGTGATTAATCATGCTCACTGTGAAGAATTTCCCCTTTATTCTACCTTGAAATTTTCCAGACCCCCCGCCCCAGAATTTGTTCTCCCCTGCATGGGACTAATATGCAATTATTTGGGCAAAAGTTCACTTGAGAACCAATCCATTTCCCTGGATTTTTATGAAAAAGGACATGCTTAAAATCCTTGTTGTTTTTGGAGAGGCTCATGAGACACTACTTCTAGAAAGAGCAAGGTTTTGACATGACTTTGTTAGTGGAGCAGCAGAAATCAAGAAAGAAAATGGTTCAAATTTTAGGGGATTGATACAAATGACAGGAAGGGCAGCAGGACTGTATGAAGGGGCTGATGTGCAACCTTCTGGGGGGTCACATACCAGTGGTAGTGGCGCCAGAGGCAAAAGTGGACAGAACGACAAATGTGAATTCAACCTTTTCTACAGTAGGCAAGGGTTTTACACACACTCACACAGCCCTCTCTAGGGAAGCAAGAAGCATGATCAGAGTTCAAGGACACATGCCAGCCAGGAAAAAATACTCAAGGAGGGTGTGATGCAGCCAAATTCATGTGCTTACTGTTGGGAGTAAAGCACAAAGCATGTCACAAGTGACCTGAACCAGTGAAGGGTGATACTATAGACAGAAAGGCAATCTGTTCGCCCCTCTGCTGATTCCTCCTCTAAAGGGTTTGTTGTTTTTGCAGGCTTTGCTCCTCCCTTCTCTTCCTGTCTGTTCTCAGTTAGGTAGTAATGGCTCACTGAGTGGAAGCTGCATGGCTTCTTCAGCATGTATGACTTTGTAGTAATAAACCTTGTTTCTTTATTCTTTTAACACTCAGTCCTAACAGTTATTTCTGCACTATATATACATATGCCCCAAACTCTAACACTTACATGAGATCATTCTGGGAATCCTAGTATTCGTGTGTGAGAGGGGGGGGGAGGGAAGCAGGCAGAGAGGGAGAGAGAGAGAGAGAAGGCCTAGGAATGTTGAAGCTGCATGGAAGAGAGTTGACAATGGAACAGACCTCAGCAGAATAAATGATCTTTGCCAGACCATTGCTTTCACTGCCTGATTATTTCACAGAATCACAGGACTGGAAGGGTCTTAAAAGTCTCATTAACCTCCTGCCTTGAAGCAGGACTTCCTTAAAGCACTGATGTCAATGCTTATCCAACCTTACTTAAAAACTTTGAAAAGGAGGAAATCCCACAGCCTCCCTAGGCAGCTTGCTCCAGCAGGGAACTATTTTTAATAATGAACCAAGTAACTGGCAATGAGCGAAACTGCAAACACTGGCTACAAAGTTGAGTCCATCACCCCAATCTCACCCTGTGCCTGTGTTTTAACTGTCTATCCCAGCATACCTGTTGGAGAGAATGTGTAACCCAGGGACAGAGGACCTGGGGCCCTCCAAATGTTGTTGCAATACAACTCACATTGTCCCTGACTATTGGTTAAGCTTGCAGGAGCAGGGGCTGATGGGAGTTGAGTCCAGCCAACAACATCTGGAGGGCCACAAGTTCCCCATCCCTGGGTTACACATTTTTTCAAAGCAGTCTGGCCTATAACAGGATTTGAAATGAAGACGAGGATTGTGCTTCCCTGATGATTTAGCTGAATCTGTTTAGTTCGTACATAGTAAGGTGGACAAACTCCGGCAGCAACTTGTCATGAGGCACTTTCAGGGCACTCCAAATGCATCCCTCTGGCTAATGGTAGGGCCAGCCCTATCCCTGAAATAGTTGTCTGATCATTTTTGCAAGATAGAATTAGTCTGAGGGCCCCTCCAGACTTTTTTTTGGCGAGCATTCTGCAAGATGTTATTGACACAATAAGAGTGCGTTAGTGGTGGATTTATACTGGGCAGTTGACACATCCTTCTGCTTTATTAGTTGTTCTGTGATACTTCCCCAGTGCTACTGCATTATTGTTGCCTGGAGGTGCTATAGCACAACAAAAGCTATAGAACCCCTCCACCCCACCCCAGGAATATTGTAGTATTACAGCCAGGAGTGTAGTGGCCAATTCAGAACTGCAGGGTCCCTTCATGTTAATCACAGCCATGCCCCCTCCTCTTTTTTTTGCTGTGGGGTTGAGAATGAGATCCTTGATAATGCTTAGGAATCAATAAGCATAAAAGAGGAGAATGTTAGCTACTGAGAAGAGTCTTCTCAGTATTTGACTCACCTCCGTTCACTCTGATTGACTCCAATTCACAGGAAAGGACAAGGCAGCATGTTAGAAGACTCTTCTCAGTGGCTAACACACTCTCCTTTCATGCTGTTTGGCTTGTAGCATACTGGAGACATAGGGACCCTGATGGAACGCTGCCAGCAACAAAGTAAAAGGCCTAAGACGCCCTGAGACCCTGCATGACTATACCCCTTATTAGTGCCCTTCTAGGACATCCTTTTTATTGTGCATTCATGATGACTTATACTCATGATGCTATTTGGGCGGTCATGCAGGATCATTTCCAAAAATTGCAAATCCTGTAATTTTCTGCTGAAATTCTGTAAGCTTTTAGGGCCCTCCAGACTAGTGCTTTTTTGGAGGCATAAAACGGTATTGAAATCAAGATCACACATGACTGCCCTGAGAACATCATGAGCTCAGATCATCTTGAATGAATAATAAAAAGGACAGCTGGAGAGGCCTTCAGTGTGTCAATTCATAAGTAGCATATATACGGTATATGAGATAAGGGTTAATTTATTAGGCGTATTTAGGCAAACCACAGATTTTGCTTCAGCACAAAGAGCTTGACTAGAAGATCTTTCAACAATTATTTAAATAATTATTTAAGTCACCTTTCCATAATAAAGACCTCCTGCTACCAGTCCATTCCAGGATAATTTTTGCAAGGTCTCTTGGCTCCAGTATATCTCTGCTCCCACCCTACAAAAGCTATCCTTGACCAAGCCATGTCCTGACTTGGCTGGTTCTTGTGAAGAACTCAAGCATATTAAACAAGTGCGGCTTTTCGGGGTGCATCAGAATGACACAGCTTGTACCAGCAGCTGATTCCCTGCTGGGGAGTAGTGACATTGCCAGCTTTGGCATAATAGACCTGTCATGGAGGAAGCACTGCTTTTGTCCATTGCATCATAACATGGTTCTCATAAAAAAACCCAAATGATTATAGAGGGAGTATTTCAGTGGCAACAAACAGGACGTGGCTATTTCTTGCCCAGCTGAAAAATGTGTCTATATTTGGGGACATTTTCTCTAGTTTTCTATAAAATCCAAAATCAACTCACCCCATGGCAGCTTTGTTGTTCAGGCAAAACTCCTTTACCCTGGGTCAGAAAGTGCTACATTGAACATTTAAAGATTGCAATCCTATGCTCACTTTCATGGGAGTAAGTTTCACTGAATTCAGTGGGACTTACTTCTGAATATCTACAATCTGAGTGTCTACAGTCCAATACAGGCATGTATAGGATTGTCCTGCCAGTCCATCCATCTCTCAGGCTTGTTGTTTAGACAGTGGAAAAACATGATGAATTAACAGAAGCTGAAGTAGCACGAAAAAGAGCAATCATATATGTGACGTCAACATTAATTGTTCATTCATTTAATACCAATTTTCTACACAAGAAGTCCTTTCAAGGCAATTGACAAAATCATAAAATAATTTAAAAGAAAAAGTGCAATTCAGTATAACATTATACTCCAAGCGAGCAATAAGTTGTAGGCACAGCAATGATTAAATAAAAGTCCTTAGATATGTAGATCAGCATCATTATTCAGTTAAAGGTGGATTTGAACAGATAGGTCTTTAAAATCTGTTTAAGGCCAACCTGTTGTGGGAGAGAGGCCCACAATGAAGGGGCCATCTCTGAAAAGGCCCTGCCTCCTGTGCCTGCAAACCTTTAAGCAGGTTGATCTTAATGGCAGGGCAGGTACATATAAGAAACTTGACCCCACATATTAAGATGAGTCAGTCCATTGGTCCGAAATAATACTAATACTACTATCACCACATTATTTTTCTGTATAAAACCACCAAAGCAACTTACAACAGATAGCAATACAATCAAATATAAAATCGACACAAGATTAAAATAATACAACACTTGGCAGTGACATTTGTAACAAATGTAAAAACTTAACGTAATTAATACATTAACCATATTTGCCTGTTGGTAGGCCCTGAAACTGTTTTGTGAAACTTTATTTATGATGGGAATTGGGAGTCCAATAACATCTGGAGGGCTACAGGTTCCCTATTTAAAAGTTCTGTGGTCAACATTATGAGCTTTTGGGTTTACATGATTATCTAAGAGTTCTGTTGATGGCACTATCCACACTCCATAAGCCAGAGTTAAGAACCTGTGTGACCCTCCAGATGTTGGCCTCCTTTAACCATCACCATCATGGACAACAGTCACAGGTGATGGAAGTTGTAGTCCAGCAACATCCAGGGGGTGAGAGGTTCCCCACCTGTATTATATATTCTCATATTTCTTGAGCATACAGTATGTTACTAACTTGTTTTCTTGCTGAGCAGACTGAAGCAGGATAATGGATATTGCAACCTATAACACGAGACACTCATGGCTTCTGCTGTAAAAGCCCCATACTGGGAGAGACAAAAGTAGTCCTCCCAGGTTTCCAGCCTTGCTCCCTGAAATTCTTCGTGGAGGATTGGCCTGTAAACTGTAATAGCTAAATGGAACCTTCTTATGAAGAGGTAGCATACCTCTGAATTACAGATATTGGGGATGAACAAGGAAAGGCTACCTTCATGTTCTGCATGTGGGCTTCTCAGAAGCATCCAGCTGGCCAGTGTTGGGAACAGAATGCTGGATTAATTGGTTGCTTGGTCTGATCCAGCAAGGCAATTCTTTTCATTTGCATTTCCAGTATAAGATTATTCAGAGCAACTGCTACAATACTGATGAGCTAGAAAGGCATGTTTAGATTGGGCAGGATGGAATAGTTCCTCTAAAGAGCTGTGTGTCAATAGCTTGTTGCACATGACAGAGCCTTGACTTGTCCACTGGTGTGACTGGCGTTTGCAAAATTCTCTCTGTCTCTTTTTTTGAGACAGCACAAATTCTAAAACCACAGTCTTTAGAGCCTGACCGTATAACCTTGTAAAACAAAAACAACCAAACTTGGTAGTGCACTGAATGAAACAATGTTTCATCACTTTTGCAGACAGTTTCAGTTAATGACTTGGAATTTGCAATTATTTCCATGCTTTGATCAAGATGGATTATGTTGCATAAACTCGTTTCAATCTGCAATAACATAATTACACCTCAAGCCAGCAAGGATCTCATGGACACAAAGAGAAAATTTTTGCCACACTGCTTGAATATGATCCTGAGGAGAAAATTTCATACAGTTAGCTTACACACTCAAGATCTGACCATGCTTTATGGCGCAGGTAAAAATAAGTTTTGGAAACTCAAATATGAAGTTTATGCTGGGCAATTTCGTTAAAAAAAAAATTCTTCCTTGCAAAGTTTCAAGACATGGGCGCATGACACAAATTTGCTTCTAGGCAAATTAAGATGGCTGTGTACACATCATACATTTAAAGCACATTACTTCCCCCAAAGAATCCTGGGAACTGTAGTTTGTTAAGGGTGCTGGGAACTGTGGCTCAGTGAAGGCTAAAGTACAGTCCCTAGGATTCTTTGGGGGAAGTCATGAGCTTTAAATGTATAGTGTGTGGTGTGTATGCAGCCTGAGGCTTTGCTGACACTGTGCTTTACGGTCTTGAAAGCAAAGTAAAGAAAGTATGGTTAAAAATGGGGGAAGGGGCAGGTGATCTGGAGCTCAGTGTACAAGTCCTGGGGCTTGGAGCTCCTGGTCACCACCCCCTTAACAAAGCCCCTCCTCTCTACTAATTGTTGTTAACAGGTACTCCTAGCATTGATTCTGCTCCAAGAATCAAATGTCCCAGGATGCAACACTACCCCTTTGTCAGGAAAGACCATCGCTCAGTGCGAGAACATCTCCTTTGCATGCAGAAGGTCCCAGGCATCTCCAGTAGGGGTGGGAATGTCCCCTGCCTGAAACTCTGGAGAGCTGCTGCCAGTGAGTGTAGACAATACTGAGCTAGATGGACCAATGTTCTGACTTGGTATAAGGCAGCTTCCCATATCCCTGTGTCCCAAAATAAAGCCATGAGCAGTATGTCAGAAGAAGGGCACTGATCTGCTTTTCTGGGTTGGTTACTGTGAACTACATGGGACTTTTTTTTTACCCCAATGCATTAACATTAGCTGGGACAAAAAAAGAACCCTAATGGCAAGCTTCAATAGATTTCATGAGGCATTTTTTGCCCCCAGCAATTTTCATTTACAGAATGAAAACTGTAAGAGGCTGAAATTGGCAGACGTTTACTACTGTGCAGATGATAATACTGTAGAAGAAATATAGTGTAGGTTTACTTTGGTGTAAGTTCTGCCCTGAAAAGTGCAATGAAAAGGAGCAATGACAAGTGACCCCAGGGTAGATTTCAACCCAGTTTATGTGAAAGAAGGAAATATTTGATTCTGTTGCCGTTTAATGGATTGATTCCTGGTGATTCTCTTTCTGTTTTTGCTTTCTATTGCTATTTTTAATTTGTTCACTTGTGTTTTAATGGTTGGATCATTGTAGTTTTTGTTTGCTTTTATATTTGTAAGCAGCTTTAAATACCGCCTTTGTGGAAGGGAAAAGCAGAAATAAAAATATTTATACTTTTAATTAATAAATACATAAATAGTATTGGAACAGAAAACTCTTACATTTTGGCTTCTCTAAAGACAAATGGATTTTTTTTTTGCCACCAACATCATTTCTTTTAGCCAAGTCAGAAGACCTTGCCACATAATTACTTTTAGCACAAAAATATATAACCATTACTAATGGCAGGGGATCGAGACATTTCCCCAAGATAAGGTTTCTCTTGAAAGGAAATCCAATTTTCTCAGCATTCCAAACACACATGCTATTTCTGGGAAACACCATTGTCCTGTTTTGCTAGTGCCTCTATTGCTACAATGATTGCTAAATTGACTGGGGTTATATAAGCACTGTGTGCACCTATTGGGCAGTGCAATGTGGTACAACTAGAAATGAGCAATACAAGGTTTTCTTATGACATTATTTTCTAAGCTTTAAAGTCAGATTACTTCCCCACTGTATCATAAAACTGGGCTTTAAACCTACCAGCCAAACAAACAAAAACTGGCAAATACCAGCAACTCCCACTGCAATGGCTCAGCCAACATCCTGGACATTTTAAATGGGTGATTTGTCTAGATGCTTTGCACTCTCCATCTCTGGACTGCATCATACTCTCCCTTGATGATTAAAAAGAGAAAAGTTTTGTCAATTTCATTTCTTTGATTTTATCAACGAGAAGTAAAACTGAAAAGGTCAAAGCTTCATAGCAAGGCATCCCTCCCCCTTCTGTATCCTGTCCTGTTTGCTATAAGAGAAATATAGGAGGCTAGTGGTTAAGGTGTTGGACTACGACCTGGGAGACCAGGGTTCGAATCCCCACACAGCCATGAAGCTCACTGGGTGACCTTGGGTCAGTCACTGCCTCTCAGCCTCAGAGGGAGGTAAGTAAACCCCCTCTGAATACCGCTTACCATGAAAACCCTATTCATAGAGTCACCATAAGTCGGTATCGACTTGAAGTCAGTCCATCTTCATTTCATACAAAAGGAGAGGCTGTTCAATGTTTTGCTGAATCATGTAGAAAAGCCCAGATTCTTATACATGAACAATGCTCATGAAGTGGCTATATTAATACCACAGAGGGGTTGGGTTGCTTCACCTCTGACATCTTTTACTTGGCTAAGTCCAATTAGAAAGCCTTTTTGTCTGAGTCATAGTTTGAAAAGTAGTGAAATTGTTCTTTACAATGACTATTTCAGAAGAAATTCTTGCAGGATAGATCATCATCCATCATCATGCAGATTTGCATGCCAAAGAAGGCTCATGCACACCAAGTTGATATGAATGCAGATATGCATCTAAAATGTTAGGTTGCATAATCTGATACAGATGGAAATGTGCATTCCCACCCAGTACCATTACTAGTTGTGCAAGACTTAACATTGCAACCCCATACATGTCTATTCAGAAATGAGTCCTATTGAGTTTAAAGGGGTCTGCAGGATTGCAGCCTACATCTGGAATGGAGCAAATCTATATTTCTACTGTGACTTACTCCCTGGAAAGTTGCAGCTCCAAAGACCTAAGCATGGGACTGAAGAATATAAAATAAGCAAGTTATGCTTGCAGGCTTGCAATATAAAAAGCAGAAAGTAGGGAAAGGGTTACTATGCAATAGGGAAAGGGAGAGAAAAAGGAGGGGAGATGCTCAAGGGGCAAATGTCTGGGAAGCAAGAGAGGCCTTTAAACATTGTTGGAATATGGTAACAGCTGGAGCAAAATGTCTGTACACCAGGTTTATCTTGGGAGGCTAAAAGGAATTTTAGATGTAATCAAAGAGAAAAAAAATCAGTAATTTGATTTTCAGATGTCACTTAATTATCAGATTATTTATTTGATTAGTGGAGGGCAAAATTTGGCAGAACTACATCTAGGTGGCAGGACTTCCTACCGTTTATGTAATCCCACGAGTGCAGAAATCTGGTGCATTCAAGTAAATCTGCTCTTATCTCTGTGACAGGTATCCAGTGACCTGGAATTAGATGCTATAACCATGGTAACAAATTGATGTTGGAAGAAAATTACTGCTATTAACACAAAGATAGGGGTCAAAATAAATAGAAATTACCAATTATTATCTTTTCTGATGAAACAGAGAAGTATATTATTAACTCTCTTAACTGGTCACTTAAACAGATTACATGCCTAATAGCCAGTTAAGTTCTCACAATGCAAATAGGCTGCTTTTGAGTCACAATCTCCTGTAAATAGCTCAATTGAAGAGAGAGAGAAAAAAGTGACGCTGACTGAATACCTACATTAAGTGATATACGAAGTAGGGTAGGCAGGGGAGAAAAAATTACAATTCCTTACTTCTAAGCACGAAAGGCCAGTCATTTGACATCTGGCAGTCAGAAAAATCCAGATAATATTCACTAGCTAAATGTAGGCGTTGGGCATGATATGGAGATTTCCTGCTACTATCAGTGACTGTGCCTTAGAACAGTTTGCCATGGGAATAGATTAGGTTTTCTAATCTGCAGTTTTCACCTCCATCAGCTGGTTTTGAATAATCTGAAAAGCTCATTCATCTCAGCGCATTTGGAGATAGCCTTGCTCAGGTGGCTGCTTAGCTAGAAGGCTGTTCGCCTAGCTTAATCAGCTGGTGTGCAACCTGCGCCCCTTCCTAGATAAAGCAGATCTAGCCACTGTTATACATACAGTACTCTGGTCACATCCAGAATGAATTAATTTATCATGCCCTATGTAAGCTGCCACTGAAACATTTTGGAAGCTTTAGCTGATGCAAAGCTGGTAAGGTAGATTTCTGCAGCCTGCTTTACTGACCTTGTTATCCCAGTTTTGCTTCATATGCACTAGTCCCCAGTTTGTTTCTGAGCTCCATTCAAAGTGCTGATGATTACTTACAAAGTCCTAAAATATTTGGGATAGGAGATTTGATTCTGCTTGCCCACTATTTTCAGCATCAGAGGTTCCGCTGAGCATCTCACTGCTTTCAGAACCATGGCTGGTTGTGAGACAGGGCCTTTTCTGATATGGTACCCAGCTGGTCAAATTCCCTTGAGAGGTTTGATTGATTTCCTGTTTTTTTGCACTTTAAGGGATCTGACAATACTTTCTTTTTGCCTAGCTTTTAGTTGGCATTAAAGTTTTTTCTCCCATGCTTTTATAGTTGAATTGCTTTTATCCTGCTGTTCGTTTTACTGTGTGTAACTGTTTTTAGTTAATTTGGTTTGGATTTTAATATTTGATCTGTTTTATATATTAAATGAATCTTTATTGACATTAGGCAGGTACCTTTATTGTACTCTTTTTGGCACCTGCTAAAAACATTTTTTGTTTAGGCAAGCTTATCCAGGCATGTAGAAGCGATTATGCTTTTTATCTGTTTTTAACTCATTGTTGGTTTTATTATTTTGAATGTTTTTAAATACCAATTTTAAACTGTTTTTGCTAATAATTTTATTGTTTTAATTCCTTCTGTAAACCACTTTGAGGGTTTTTGGTTTTTTATTTACAATCCTGAAGTAGTATACAAAAGTTGTAAGTAAAATACATAAATACATTTTGGAGTCACTGTGGCCCTTGGGTCTCTTTCCTCTTTTAGGAGCAAAGGAATCTGCCATATACCGACTCAAGCCATTTGGTACTATCTAGTTCAATACTGATGACATGGACTGGCATTGGCTCTCCAGGCTTCCAGGCAATAGTCTTTTCCAGGGATTGAATTTTGGACCTTTGCATGCAAAGCATGTGCCCTACCACTGAGCTACAGCCCTTCCCCTGTTTAAAAAAGTATCTTTTAAAATTGTTCTTTTCAATTCACTAATGAATGCACAGCATACCTAGGGCAGATGCATACCATTCACTTAAAGTACATTAAACATTTGAGGCACGTGAATCCCACCACAGAATCATGGGAACTGCAGTTTGTTAGGAGTGGTGGGAACTATAACTGTGAGGGGGAAACTACACTTCTCAGGATTCTTTGGGGGAAGTCATGTGCTTTAAATGGGAGTTGGATGTGCTTTAAATGTATTGTGTGGATCTACTTTATAAACTTTGCCTGCATGTAAATCATTTTAATTATTTTTTTTTGAATGGAGATAAGCTATAAAGTTTACTGGGTGACCATGGGCTACGCATCATCTCTCAGCCTAATCTGCCCCTCAGGATGAAAACAAAAGAGGGGAGCCATGACTAGCCCAAGGAAGGACGACACACTTAAAATGTAGAGGAAATAATAATTTGTAAATAATAATTTACAACCATAGTATGAAAGCAGATACATATCAAGACATAGTGTGAAGAAATATTTATATAAGCATGAATGTCAAAGATGTTCGTTATTTACACAATCTGTAAAGATATTTAAAGTGCAATCCTATGCAGGTTTACTCAGAAGCAAGTCCCAATGTATTCAATGGGGCTTACTCAAACAGGGAAGCACGCACAGGACTGCAACCTCAAGTGATAACAAACTTCACTCACCCAGCCGAAAATTCAGAATCATGCCACTTTAAGCTCTTTTGCAACTGTTCTATGCTTGTTTTATGGTTATTGGATTTTAAATGGATTTATCTCTTGTTGTGAGCTGCCTTGTTTCCAACGGTACCTCATATGGTTGTTGGAAAGATTCTATACACACACACTGGAGATGTAAAAATACATAAAGCCCATATAATAGTTTATTGTCAAAACCAGTTGATCATTGAAGAATATTTTTTAAAACATAAAATCAGTATTAGTTTCCTACCAAATAAAAGCAGTGACACCTAAGTAAGCCCTGCCCAATTGCTTAAAAAGAAAAAGGATTGGAGGGGGAGAGAGAGATTCATAAAACAAACACAATCTTTTGCTATGTTCACTCAAATGTCTCATTGATTTACAGCACAATCCTAATCATATCTACTCAAAAGTAAGTCCTACTGAATTCAATCGGGTTTACTCCCAGGTATGTGGGATTAGCATTGCTGCTTTATTCCCAGAAAAGTGAGTATAGGATTAAAGCTTCATAGTGGGAAAGTTTTCAAAACAGGCTATGAATTAGACAAATAAACTGCCCTCTTCAACAGCCCAGGAAAATTTAAACTTCTTTGACTCCTTATAATTAGGAAAGTATAACACGTTGTAATGGCATCATGAGCTGTAGCATGTATGCTTTTTCAAATTTCTGTTCAAAAATTATTTGAAAAATAAAATGTATAATATGCTATTTTTGCAAGTAATTAAAAAAACCCTGCATGTACACTTTTATTATAACCACAACTGAGATAGTTTACTGTGCATTCCTACTAAGATCCTGCTGTGATCTTCAATTCTAGATTTCCTGCTATATTATTATAGAAAGGTAATATTGCTGCTGCTGCTGCAAGTTATACACTCACTCAACTTCTGATGTGCAGACAAGCAGGGAAAGGAAACTCTTTTCAGGATGTGCAATAGGTTCTAGCTATTGCCTGGAGGTCAGCAAATCTCTTGTCAATCACAACCCTGATTTTACTTATTGGCTAAAGACCTGAAAGGTTGGGGATTAAAGCAGCATATTTCTAACAGAAGTTGCAGGTGGGGGGGAGGCTGACATTTTGGTGTATATCTCTTAAACCAGACCACCTAGAAACTTATTTTTTTTTAAATGAAAGCTAAGAGTCCAGAGATTGGGGTGACTCCCCTGGAGACCCAGAAAGGACCCCCCAAAACCCGAGTCTCTGGGCAAAAAACAGATACCTGGCAACCCTAGTTGACGGCCCTGTGCATAACCACTTTTGAGCTTATTTTATAAAGAAAAGTAACATATACGTTTCCAAACAATTTCTCTTATTCCTGCTTATTTTCCACTTTGCTAATTAAACTGATGAGTTAATTTTATGTCAGTAATGATTTTTTCCCAATTTAAAAAAAAGTAAAAGAAGAAAGAAGATACAATTTAAAATATACCTTTGGAACTTGTTTTCTTTAAAGTCCCTTCCAGAGTTAATATAACTCTGTGTTCTCACTCCATGGATCAGCTGAAGAGTTTACAAAATCATATATGCGATTCTATATATAAACACAACATTCTCCTGTTGGCTTTTCTTCCCATTGGACCCTTAAATTACATCTCCTTTCTCCTGCTGGGTAATTCTCCAATTCTTTCTCTCTATCAGTGGCCTGGGAGTTTGCTGTATTTAGCGCATGCTATGCAGGTCTGATTGCTATTATCCAACTGGAAACAGAAGGAGCAAACAGATATATATTTATTGCTAACTGAAATCAAACGGCTTACGAAACCTTTGACATTCCCTCTTGCATTCGTTGAGGACAATGAAGGAGACACAGTTCATAAACATGTTGCACTAATACTGCAGGGAGTAATTTTAACTTTGGTTATATGTTTAAAGGTGTCATAACAAAAGCCTCTCTTGTATTCTGGGGGAGAAAAAATGCCCTAAAATATAACAATCTAATTCAGTGGAAGCTTTCTTTGTATTTAGCGGAAAAGCTCTTTGTAATAAACAGGACAGCCCACATAGGAACCAGCATGGATTAACCAGCTATGTCCCTGTAGGGATTCCACATATCCTCTATAATTATGGTCATGTGGTTGTTTATCATTAGCATAGTTCGCTTGTGAGAACTCTAGAGATTTGAAAGTCCACATGCACTGCAGCTTTAGGCAAATCCCTGGAAGGGAGCAGGAAAAAGCCCTCAAGAATACTTAGTTTCCATTACAGCAGGGGTGCCTAGTGGAAACTTAGTGGAACGGATGCCATTAAGGCTGCAGCAAGGAATTTGCTTGGGGGTAGTTGTGGAGAAAAAATGCAATGGTATTCAACTAACTTGTCCTGTCAGCACAAGGATTACTGCTAGTGCAACGGGACAGTCCCCTCCGCCCATGCATGCCCCATGCCCTCCACAACTCTGTTGTGGAGGGTTGGGGGAACTTCTAGAACATATTTAGGGAGTGCATGGGGGGAGGAAAGGGTGGAAAGTTCCATTGCTCTAGTGGTAATCCTTGTGCCAGTGGCAGCTGGTGGCTCTATGTCAGTAGGATAATGGAATCCGCTCTGTGTTTTAGTCCAAACTTTCAAGGAGCTGTCCAAGGTGCTGAAACCCACTCTCACCCACTTCAGCACAGCTCATCAAAAGTTCAGACTAAATCCCGGAGCAGATTCCACTGCCCCACTGACATGGAGCCACCAGCTACCACTGCCTTGTGCTGATGTGAACCTGAGTTAGAACTACATTGGATATAACCTCAAATGTTTTACTCCTCATGGAGATAACTGGAGCAGCATTTAGGATACTGATCTGTAACTCTTTCGTCTAGACTCTAGATCTCTTCTATACCATATTTAAGTTACTTAAGGATGATTTTGTTCTGATCTGAAAATGCAGCATTCCAAAGTATGAGAGCACAGCAATATATGTGGTGAGGCAGAAAGAAAGGGTTAGCAAGTCACCCCAGATAAATATTGGATCATTTTTGCATGCAACTAAAATAATTAGCACCCCAGCAGTAATACTGCTCATTCTGGAAACAAGAGATGCATCCAACTCCTAATGGAGGAATTAATGTTGCTTTTCATTGTACTTTTACAATGAACAAACCCCCTGCATTTAATCAAATATAATTTGGCAGGTGTTTGGACCGTGTCATTGCCTGACTCAACAGAGCATGGTAAAGAGTTGCAGATTCTGTTAGTTTGGTTGCCACATATACACACAGTACAATTATCTATTTCAAGAAAAACTTAGAGTAGGTTAGAGTCTAATTCAAAACAGCAGATAGAAAGTCAATGAGGGAAACATCACATTCTAGATCAGTAATGACACGACCTCATGGCTTGCAAGTGCATTATGGAAATTGTTTCCAGAACAAGGGCATCTGTTCTTCACAGTCATATCTGAGCAGTATGGTGGTGGTGAATTTTTATGGCCTGGTGCCCTTGTCCTACATCAAGATAAATATTCCCTTTATTCTATAAATAAATGTAGATGTTTGGGAACATTTGGGCAAATATTAACAGCATTATACAGTTATAAAAAACTGGGTCAGAGATATACCAGAGGTCAGGTATAAGACTATTTTGACTTAGTAATTAGAGATTTCTTGAAGCCAGTCCTCATAAAGTCAGAAGAAAAAAAATCCCCAGGCATGTTCATAGCCGAGTCTAGACAGATTTAACAAGTTTGCCTTTCTGCTTGGAACATGACATTTCTAAGGACTAAGCTAAATGAGATGGCAGAAGACATGTGATTGGATCTTCCACAGTGTTTTTTAAAGCTTAAAATCAAGTTACGGACATAACACTCAGTGGCTATGAGTCATGATGGCTAGATGCTACCTCCAGGATCATAGCAGTATGCCTCTGAATCCCAGTCACTGGGGACCAACAGTGGGAGAGGGCTATTGCCCTCATGTCTTGCTTGTGGGTTTCCAATAGGCATCTGGTCGGCCACGGTTGGAAACAGGATGCTGGACTAGATTTTATTTATTTTATTTTATTTATTAAATCTATATCCCAACCTTCCTCCAAAGGAGTCCAGGGCAGTAAACATGCCAATACTAAGACAATACAATTAAAATTTCTAGCTCCCCCCTTAAAAACAACATCCTAAAAGCAATCATCTACTCTTAAAACTAATAATTTCAGGGTGGCCAGGAATAGTTCTTTCAACCATCAAATGCATGGGTAAACAGGATGTTTGTTAAATTTTCCTAAAAGTTAATAATGAGTAAAAGTTAATAATGAGGGAGACTGATCCATTCCACAAATGGGAAACTACCACCAAGAAGGCCCTGTTATGGGTCATCACCAACTGGGCAACCCCCAGTTGTGGCACCCCCAGCAGTGCCTGCCCTGCTGATTGTAGGGCCTGAGTGGTTGATATTGGGGAAGGCACTCTTTTGGGTACTTGAACCCCAAGCCATTTAGGACTTTGTATGCTAGTATAACGACGAGGTGTGCCTGGTGCCAACATTGTTATCTTTTCGGCGCCAGGTCAAGACTTTCCTCTTCTCCCAGGCATTTTAGCATGTGTTTTTAAATTGTTTTTATTTATTTTTAATTTTGTTTTTAAATTGTTTTTTGTATTTTAAAATTTGTTTTTATTGTTTTATTGGGACTGAATTGGCCTTGGTTGCCTTGATGGATGACCTTTATTGGGAGAAGGACAGGGGGAGTGTGATCCTGTTATTCTTACTTGAACTCTTAGCGGCTTTTGATACCATTGACCATGGTATCCTTCTGGGCCGACTTGGTGAGATGGGTATTGGAGGAACTGTTTTCCAGTGGTTCCGATCCTATCTCCAAGGTCACTCTCAGTGAATAGCATTGGGTGACTGTCTTTCGGCCCCCTGGCAGTTGTGATGTGGGGTGCCGCAGGGTACCATCTTGTCTCCCATGTTGTTTAACATCTATATGAAGCCCTTGGGAGCAGTCATCATGAGATTTGGGGCAAGGTGTCAGCAATATGCTGACGACACTCAGCTCTATTTCTCTGTAACATCTGAATCAGGAGAGGCCGTGCAAGCCCTGGACCAGTGCTTGAACTCGGTGGTGGGCTGGATGAGGGCCAATAAACTGTGTCTGAATCCTAGCAAGATGGAGGCACTGTGGGTTGGTGGTTCCCGAGTTCGGATAATTGGTCAGTTGCCTGCTTTGGATGGGATTGTACTCCCTCTGAAAGAGCAGGTCTGTAGTCTGGGGGTGCTCCTGGATCCATCTTTGTCGCTAGAGGCCCAGGTGACCTCTGTGGCTAGGAGTGCCTTTTACCAGCTTCGGCTGATAAGACAGCTGCGGCTGTTTCTGGACCGGGATAGCCTGACCACTGTTGTCCACGCACTGGTAACCTCTAGGCTGGATTACTGTAATGCGCTCTATGTGGGGCTGCCCTTGAGGTTGGTCTGGAAGCTGCAGCTATTGCAAAATGCAGCGGCGAGACTGCTCACTGGGGCAGGGTATCACCAACATGTCACCCTGCTGCTAAAAGAACTGTACTGGCTGCCCATTTGCTACTGGGCCAAGTTCAAGGTTCTAGTTTTGATGTACGAAGTCCTATACAGCTCGGGACCAGGATACCTGAAAGACCGTCTTACCCCTTATATATCCAGCCAATCACTGCACTCTGCAGGTGAGGGCCTCCTGCAGATACCATCTTATCAGGAGGTTTGTTCTGTACAATGTAGGAAATGGACCTTTAGTGTGGCAGCACCTACCCTGTGGAATTCCCTCCCCTTAAATATTAGGCTGGCGCCATCTCTGCTATCTTCTCAGCGCCTTTTGAAGACTTTCCTCTTCCAACAAGCCTTTTAAGTTGAGACCTATCCCAGTCTGTGTCTGTGTTAGAATTGCTTTTAATATGTCTTTTAATATCTTTAACCCTTTTTAAAAAAAAGATGTTTTTAAAGTTTTTTTAAAATGTTTTTAATGTTGTTTTTTTAATGTATTTTAAGGTCTTTTTATGATGTTTTAAAGTGTTTTTAGTGTTTCTGTTTGCCGCCCTGGGCTCCTGCTGGAAGGAAGGGTGGGGTATAAATAAAATAATAAATAAATAAATAAATTGTTTTTAATTGCCGTAAACAGCCCAGAGAGCTTTGGCTATGGGGCGGTATATAAATGTAATAAATAAATAAATAAATAAATAAATAAAATACCAGTACCTTGAACTGGACCTGGTAGCTCACTGGCAGCAAGTGCATCTAAGGACCCGTGACACATGGTTTCATTGGGCTGCCTTATTCACCAGCTTAGCAGTTGCATTGTGCACTAGTTGCAGCTTCCAGACTGTCTTCAAGGGTAGCCCCACATAGAGTACATTGCAGTAGTCAAGGTGGGAGGTCACCAGAGCATGGACAATTGAACCCAGGCTATTCCAATCCAGAAACAGTCATAGCTGGTGAACCAGCTATAGTTGGGTGTAAGAACTGCTAGCCACAAAAGACACCTGAGACTCCAGTAACAAGTTGGAATCCAGGAGTACTTCCAGTCTACCAACTGTTCCTTCAGGGGGAGTGCAACCCTTCCAAGAACAGGTTGTGCACCTAATTCCCAGACCTGGGAACTCCCTGTAGCACTTTTATTTTATCAGGATTTGGTCTCCGTTTATTGGCCTCCATCCAGCCCATCAATGCTTCCAGACACTGGTCTAACACCTTTACAGCCTCTCCTGATTGTGATGGAATGGAGAGACAGAGCTGCATGTCATCAGCATACTGATGGCCCTGTGCTCCAAATCCCCAGATGACAGCTCCCAATGGTGTCATATAGATGCTGAACAGTATAGAAGACAGAATGGACCCTTGCAGTCTCCTTGTGCTACTTTCTGATAGCAGCCCTGCTGGTAGGAGCTGAACTACTTAAATGCAGTGCCTCCAATTCCCACTCCTCCTGAGTTGCTCCAGAAGGACACCATGGCCGATAATGTCAAATGATGAGAGGTCAAGAAGAACCAACAAGGTCTCACACCACCTATCTTTTTCCCAACAGAAACAACCAATCAGGGTTACCAAGGTGTTTCAATGCCAAAACCAGGCCTGAAACCAGTCTGGAATGGACTAGATTGTCTGCTTCCTCCAGGCATACCAGCAGCTGGTCAGCCACTACCCTCTCAATCACCTTGCCCAGGAAAAGAATATTAGAGACTGAATAGGAGCTTTCTAAAACCTGTGGATCCAGGGAGGGCCTCTTCAAGAGGGGCCACACTACCAGAGCTTGGAAGATTACTTTTAAAAAGGAATAAATTCCAATTACTATTACATGACCCCAAAAAGGAATAAATTACCATTACAATTACAATTGTTCTGAAACAAATTGATTACTTTACTGTTATTCAAAAATAATCACTACAATTACACTTAAGTTACTTTAAAAAACCCAGAGTGCCTACAAGGTGCTGGCCTTGGCTGCTGTACATCTAAGTCGCCTAAAACAACATTAAAAACAAACACACACACACTGAGAGGTAGTAGAATAATACTTTTTATCCATAAGATAGCAATGGTGGTCTCTCCGCTGGTAAAGGAGGTGGGGAAGGAAGGCAGAGGCCACTACTCAGATCTTGCATGTCAAACCAAGTGTAACCCTCCACACACACACACACAGCCAGCAAGTATAATCTTTCTCACTTAACCACCTCCTGGACCCTGCCCTGCCCCCATTTAAGGGACACCCACCCAAGCAAACATTTTCCCCTGAGATGCAAAATAGTTAAAATACTTCAAATGCAGCAAAGCAGCAGGACGGGCAGCAGAGGCTGCTTTGTGTGCCAAGTGTAAACACAGTATTCACACACACACACAGAGTCATCTTTCACCTCCACAATTCTTTATCTTCATTCCGCTGCTGCCTCCTTCTCCTCCTTTATCCATGTTCTTGCCCTCTGGCTCCTTTCTCCCTCCGCTCCATTCTTCTCCACTGCCATCCATTTTTTAAAACAATTGTTTTCTCCACTCCACCCCAATCTCGTTCTCCACCTCCTCCCTCATTGCCTCCTACCCACCCACAGAGCACGAGGGAAGAGAGATGCTGCACAGAAGCCCAGTTTGAGGCACATGATTTTCATCCACAAAGCAGAGGAGCTTCCCCTGCTTCCCCCCTCCCAAGTAATGCCCAAGAAGGAGGCAGCAGCAGAGTGGAGATAAAGAACTAGGAAATGTGGTAGTAATGGGTGACTTCAACTACCCGGACATAGACTGGCTGCATATGTGTTCCAGTCATGACAAAGAAGCAAAGTTTCTAGATATTCTAAATGACTATTCCCTAGACCAGTTGGTCATGGAACCGACCAGAGGGACGGCAACCCTGGACTTAATCCTCAGTGGGGACCGGGACCTGGTGCGAGATGTATGTGTTGTTGAACCGATTGGGAGCAGTGACCACAGTGCTATTAAATTAAACATACATGTAACTGGCCAATTGCCAAGAAAATCCAACACGGTCACATTTGACTTCAAAAGAGGAAACTTCACAAAAATGAGGGGATTGGTAAAAAGAAAGCTGAAAAACAAAGTCCAGAGGGTCACATCACTCGAAAATGCTTGGAAGTTGTTTAAAAACACTATATTAGAAGCTCAACTGGAGTGCATACCGCAGATCAGAAAAGGTACCACCAGGGCCAAGAAGATGCCAGCATGGTTAACGAGCAAAGTCAAGGAAGCTCTTAGAGGCAAAAAGTCTTCCTTCAGAAAATGGAAGTCTTGTCCGAATGAAGAAAATAAAAAAGAACACAAACTCTGGAAAAGAAATGCAAGAAGACAATAAGGGATGCTAAAAAAGAATTTGAGGAGCACATTGCTAAGAACATAAAAACCAACAACAAAAAATTCTATAAATACTTTCAAAGCAGGAGACCATCTAGGGAGACAATTGGACCCTTGGATGATAAGGGAGTCAAAGGTGTACTAAAGAACGATAAGGAGATTGCAGAGAAGCTAAATGAATTCTTTGCATCTGTCTTCACAGTGGAAGATATAGGGCAGATCCCTGCACCTGAACTAACATTTGCAGGAAGGGATTCTGAGGAACTGAGACAAATAGTGGTAACGAGAGAGGAAGTTCTAAGCTTAATGGACAATATAAAAACTGACAAATCACCGGGCCCGGATGGCATCCACCCGAGAGTTCTCAAAGAACTCAAAGGTGAAATTGCTGATCTGCTAACTAAAATATGTAACTTGTCCCTTGGGTCCTCCTCTGTTCCTGAGGACTGGAAAGTGGCAAATGTAACGCCAATCTTCAAAAAGGGATCCAGAGGGGATCCCGGAAATTACAGGCCAGTTAGCTTAACCTCTGTCCCTGGAAAACTGGTAGAAAGTATTATTAAAGCTAGATTAACTAAGCACATAGAAGAACAAGCCTTGCTGAAGCAGAGCCAGCATGGCTTCTGCAAGGGAAAGTCCTGTCTCAGTAACCTATTAGAATTCTTTGAGAGTGTCAACAAGCATATAGATAGAGGTGATCCAGTGGACATAGTGTATTTAGACTTTCAAAAAGCGTTTGACAAGGTACCTCACCAAAGGCTTCTGAGGAAGCTTAGCAGTCATGGACTAAGAGGAGAGGTCCTCTTGTGGATAAGGAATTGGTTAAGAAGCAGAAAGCAGAGAGTAGGAATAAACGGACAGTTCTCCCAATGGAGGGCTGTAGAAAGTGGAGTCCCTCAAGGATCGGTATTGGGACCTGTACTTTTCAACTTGTTCATTAATGACCTAGAATTAGGAGTGAGCAGTGAAGTGGCCAAGTTTGCTGATGACACTAAATTGTTCAGGGTTGTTAAAACAAAAAGGGATTGCGAAGAGCTCCAAAAAGACCTCTCCAAACTGAGTGAATGGGCGGAAAAATGGCAAATGCAATTCAATATAAACAAGTGTAAAATTATGCATATTGGAGCAAAAAATCTGAATTTCACTTATACGCTCATGGGGTCTGAACTGGCGGTGACCGACCAGGAGAGAGACCTCGGGGTTGTAGTGGACAGCACGACGAAAATGTCGACCCAGTGTGCGGCAGCTGTGAAAAAGGCAAATTCCATGCTAGCGATAATTAGGAAAGGTATTGAAAATAAAACAGCCGATATCATAATGCCATTGTATAAATCTATGGTGCGGCCGCATTTGGAATACTGTGTACAGTTCTGGTCACCTCATCTCAAAAAGGATATTCTAGAGTTGGAAAAGGTTCAGAAGAGGGCAACCAGAATGATCAAGGGGATGGAGCGACTCCCTTACGAGGAAAGGTTGCAGCATTTGGGGCTTTTTAGTTTAGAGAAAAGGCGGGTCAGAGGAGACATGATAGAAGTGTATAAAATTATGCATGGCATTGAGAAAGTGGATAGAGAAAAGTTCTTCTCCCTCTCTCATAATACTAGAACTCATGGACATTCAAAGAAGCTGAATGTTGGAAGATTCAGGACAGACAAAAGGAAGTACTTCTTTACTCAGCGCATAGTTAAACTATGGAATTTGCTCCCACAAGATGCAGTAATGGCCACCAGCTTGGATGGCTTTAAAAGAAGATTAGACAAATTCATGGAGGACAGGGCTATCAATGGGTACTAGCCATGATGGCTGTGCTGTGCCACCCTAGTCAGAGGCAGCATGCTTCTGAAAACCAGTTGCCGGAAGCCTCAGGAGGGAAGAGTGTTCTTGCACTCGGGTCCTGCTTGCGGGCTTCCCCCAGGCACCTGGTTGGCCACTGTGAGAACAGGATGCTGGACTAGATGGGCCACTGGCCTGATCCAGAAGGCTCTTCTTATGTTCTTATGTTAACTGTGGAGGTGAAAGATGTCAATGTGTATGTGTGTGAGTGAGTGAGTGTGTGAATACCGTGTTTGCACTTGGCTCACAAAGTGGTCTCTACCACCTTGTTTGGCTACTATGCTGCATTTGCAGTATTTTAACTTTTTTTTGCATCTCAGGGGAAAATGTTTGCGTGGATGAGTGTCCCTTACTTGGTGGCAGGGCAGGGTCCGGGAGGTGGTTAAGTGAGAAAGATTTTGCTTGCTGGCTGAGTGGGGGAGGGGGTTGCACTTGGTTTGACATGCAAAGATCTGAGTAGTGGCCTCTGCCTCCCATTCTACCTCCCTTACCAGCAGAGAGACCACCATTGCTATTTTATGGATAAAAAGAATTATTCTACTACCTCTGTATGTGTGTGTTTATTTTTAATGTTGTTTTAGGCTAGTTAGATGTGCAGCAGCCAAGGCCAGCACGTTGTAGCTGTTTTTTTAAAGTAACTGAAATGTAACTGTAGTGACTACTTTTGAGAAAAAGTAATCAATTACTTTCAGAGCAATTGCAATTGTAACGGCCATTACTACTTTTTGGGCCATGTAATTGTAACTGTAATTTATTACTTTTTAAAAGTAATCTTCTAAGCTCTGAGCCAGCAGGGCTCTTCTTATGTTCTTAAAGGGGGAAGTTAACCAGTCACCCCACTCTGCTTTGTAAATCAAAAACCATTCTCATCCAAAGCTGATATTTGTCGTGTGGGTGAACATGTCTTATGCCTGAATGTTTCCCCCTGTGGGGCAGATCAAAATTTCAGGGACAGGGAAAAGGTTGACCCCCATGCAGCAGTATGGCCATGAGCTGGTTTGGATCCAATCACTTTTTTAAAAAAGCTTAAAAAACTTCAGTGAGAGATCTGACATCAATCTCCTGCCATTTTGTGTCGTTTGACAGTGAGGCCCTGTCCATGGAGCAGCCAAAACTTGACTGAAGAGAGCCTTGTTCTACTCAACCTTTCCCTTGAAATACAGCAGCAAAGTGAACATTCCAAAGACATTAAAAAAGTAAAAGGTATCAAAGATCTATCATGGTAAAGTTTTTCAAAAAGCATCCATTAATGGAGTAAAATAATTTGATGTTCTGTCTGCTTCTGAAAATGATGGCCAGCACTGAGTTTTCTCTATAGAAAATGGTGCCTTTGTCCTTGCAGCCTGATCTACCTTTCCAGTCACAAAGCTCACCTGCTCAGGCATGGTTCTTCTTGGACTGGCGTTAGACAAATGTCACTGCTTTTCTTCATTTGTTTCCTTCTAGGAATTGTTGGCATTTGTAGCAGTCAATGCCATTCCTCTCACTAATCATGGGGAAATGGAGAGATGGGGTGATTTATTGATCTGGGCATCAACATACAAATGGACAAAGTGGATCTAAGGATGCCCGCATCAATTGCAATTGAGTTACCTTGCCGCTGGTCAAATTCAACTCATGAACATGATTAAACAAAGCTGTTGCTGCCTGAAAACCTTGTTGTCTATTTTCTCCACTACAGACAGTGAAGTTTGGAGAGAAATGCTTCCTAGTACTGGGTGTGACTGGGAATGCAAAACAACTCATTCATACCACAGAGAGAAGGTGAATGGACTTTAACAGACCCTGGATAGTAGTTCTGCCACACAATGGAAAGAGGAAGACATGGCCAGGGTTGAGGAAACTGATGATATTCCACGATTGCACTTGGCTGCTTTCAGATAGTACTGACAAATATTTTAGAATACAACCAATATTTGTACAAGGATTGCAATCATTCTGTCATTCCTTTTCACACAGGCATTATTTACAGCACTTAAAAAAAATCCTGCCTTTCAACAGTTTTTGAAGTGGTAAATCACCGAAGGTAAAACATCAATTAGTGCAAAAACAACAGCAAATGAGATGCAAAAAGAAAGGGCGGAAAAGATAAAGGGTTATATTCAACATCCGTCAGTGCAAGGATTTCTCCCTGCACAATGGAACATTCTGCCCCTCTCCTTGCCCCAGGTGCCCCCTAAATCTGTTCTGGGTTTCCCCCCTTCAGTTGTCTGGAGCAGGTTTGGGGATGGCATGGGAAGTATGGAGGGAGAAAGGGGGGGAAGGCCCATTATGCACTCAGGCAATTCTTTAGTTGAATACAGCCCAAAATGAAGAACATCACATGCAGGCATATAAATAAAACAGACCTAGAAATGGTCACTCTGGGAAAGTATTTGAAGGGCAGGATAAATCCTTAAAACTAAAAGGAGTTAAGATGCCAATAAAAGTGCAAAAACCAGAGGGAGCAATACAAATAATTAGTTAGAAGCTTGAGAGAAAAGCAGTGATTTTAACTAAACAATAGATAGATTTATTGTGCTTAAACATTACAAGAATAGGCACCATTAAAAGTGATAAGGGTATTCCACCACAACAGAAGATGACATAGCACTGGGCACCACCCACTTCACCTCAGATGACTGGAGCAGCTGGAACAGGACCCCCAACAAAGATCTCACAGATCAGAAAACTACAGATGGCAATATCACCTTGTAGTCAAAGTGAGGACCAATATCACCATATTGGTCCTGCTCTGAAATGTTAGGTTAAGATGTTGTAGAGTCAAGAAGTTAGCATTCACACATTAACACTAATTATGAATAAAGAGGAAGGGAATAAAGCCTGAGTAAAACAAACAAGTAGCTACTAAAGAAGGAATCAGTGAGGGAAGAATAGGTTTCCTTTCTGTCTATTTCCCCCCTGGTTCAGGTTACAAGCATTGGTGCTTTACAGAGCGAACCAGTTAAGAACAGAGGTTTATTGACTCCTGTCTAGAAACCAGGAATGGCAACCCATGGGTCAGATCCTGCTCCCAATGCGATTTTATCTGGAACTGGTAGCCTGAACAAATTTTAATTAAGATCTGGTAAAAAGGTTTGCTGATAATTTCCTTCCTTCCTTCCTTCTTGAGAACCATGCTACACAGAACAGCTTGCAACATATATAACATCCAGTCCAAGTCCGAATCCAAGTCCATATATGAACCACTTAAAATATGCATTTCCCAACACTAAAAGCCTAAGAACCAGTACAGAAGTAAACTAAAATATAGTAACGTAAATCTCAGACAGACCCCAGTATTAACAGCACTAGTTTATAGCCTTTCCTTGTATCAAGCAGCAAAGGTGTCATTGTAAAGCACAAAATTCTCAGTTAGAAAAAGCCAAATTACATATGACCCTAAGATGTGACATTAGCAACCACATCAGTTTTTTAATTTAAGAGAGGGTGCAGGAGGGGAAGCCAAATTTTCATTGGAACCACAATGTATGGTGAGGGGAGATTTATCCTTCTTTCTCTCGAGCTGTGAGCCTGACAAAAATCATCAGGATCATCCCTGTGCTGCAAATAGCCAGGTGGGGGTGGGGGTGACATCTTTTCGCTAATCTAATAGTGTGTGTATTTTCATCAGAACTGTGCTGGGATGAGAGCAGGGAGGATTAAATCTATCCGCATTTGCTATTTACATTTTTAAAATGTAATTTGGCCCTAGAAATGACAGATGTGCAGAATTACTATGCTCCAGAATGGGGAAGGGCTGTAGCTCAGTTGTAGAACGTCTGCTTTGCATGCAGAAGGTCCCAAGTTCAAACCCTGGCATCTGGAAAACTGCAATGCGAAATTTGCTGCCTGAAACCCTGGAGAGCCACTGCCAGTCAGTGTAGACAATACTGAGCAGATGGAGCAATGGATTGCCTCAGTATAAAGCAGCTTCCTATGTTCCTATGTCTGCTTTACTACTTATATTCCAGTATTCCCCAAATTAGTTGAACAAATGCCAACAATTCCTAGAGATCGCTGCCCTCTTCTAAACTGTCCCTTCCTTCAACCCTTCCTCACCACATGCCAGCTTTGTTAGATTAGTATGTAATGGTGATTCTTGTGCATAGTGACATGTATCTCACTTTCGAGGTTGCATGTAAGAAACTGGTTCGGAATGAATGGATGCTTAGGATTATTTTTGCAGGAGGGCAACTTTCTTTTCCCTGGCCTGGGGCACTAACCACTAGGAATGGGGGAGAAATTCAATTCAGTTTGTATTTAAAGGTAAATCGACTTAATTCATACTTTGTGAGACAACACAAGACCAAAACAAAGGCACCCTTTGAAATTGGCACTTCTCCAAATTTTGGTGACACAATTTTTCAGCCAAGTAATGTGTCCAAAAATGGATATACTGGGGTAAGGTGTCCATACAAACACATGTATTAGTGGAAAAACCATACAAAATGCATTATTTTGGGGAAAATAGTTTTGCAAAAAATTGTGCATTAGGCAAAATTGCATACAACTGTGTGCAAATTAGGGGAAATTTGCATTAAAATGCTGATGATTTTCACAAGGATTTTTTTTAAAACCACAAACTGATGTGGCAATGTAGAGAACTGAAATTATTAAGATTGGAAAAAGGAGAGAGTGAGAGAAACAAAAACTGACAGATTTGCCCATCCCTCCTACCCACTCTCTTGCTTGCCTACGGGATCCATCCAGCAGCTGTGGGGATTGATTAGAATGACAAGCTCAACTCCTTCCTCGAGCTGTTGCTCACATGCTCCCACTCAGGATCATGTGGGAGGGGGAAATTCCCAGATGCTGTTTGTCTTCCAGCAGCAGTGAAGTCCCCATTCCTGAGTCAAAGTACTCTCAACCCTGCTGCAGATCTCATGTGGCTTGTCCCCAGATACTCTGACCCACCTTTTGAAAATGGGTAACTTGTTCCATCAAAGCGCTCAATGAACAGAGGAGTGAAAAGTGTAAGTTGTGATAGACTATTGAGTGTTCAGGCTTCCCACACATAGCATTCTCTTCCCCTTCATGTAGGCAGCAATCAAATGATTGCCATTCATTACATGATCACAGATGTGCTTAAACCCCATAAGATCTGAAGGCACACTTCTGTCTGCTGAAGAGCTCCATGAAACTTGACAAGGGTTTTATTCTCTTACAAACAAATCACAGTTCAGTGAAACCCAGCCTGGATAACTTTTGTGTTACTGAAATATTCTTGACAGAACCAGACAGATCAGCCCAGGCCTGATGATCACTAAGCTGCAAGAGCTGCTCACTATACCATAGGGACAGATAGTTTAAATTGGATTTTAATTGCTAGCACTCCGGTTATGGTGAAATTACTTGTTAAAAAAATATTCTCAGGAAAATGCCCCTGGGGTTTTTGGTCCTTCTGAGATGTTTTCTTGACCAGACAAGATGTATTGCTCCAACCTCCATCCCCAGCAGTATATTTATATATGTGTTTCGTGTCCTGTATGAACATTTTTCTCTGCTTTAGTAGCAGGAAAGCTTCAAATTCAACTGAAAGCATAGAAACCCCTTGGATGGGAGATATAGGCTAGGAAGAGTTTTCCAAGAATGTAACAGAAACATGATTTTGATATGTCAATAAAATACTACTGCTACTACTACTACTAGAGCTTTATTGTGCATATACAACAGAGTAACACCATCACAAAACTCCTTATGGACGATTCCTTCTTCCTAGCAAAGAGCAATAAAGCCCATCCTCATACAGAATGTTAGGACAGAGTTATGAAACGTTAGCAAAGAGTTGTGTTACACCGCTGTTATGTCCCCTCCCTTGCCCGCCTTTTTTCTAAGCTAAAATATTCCATACTAAAATAAATGGCAATTGGCCATTTATATGTATGTTTAATTTAATAGCACTATGGTCACTACTCCCAATCAGTTCAACAACACATCTTGCAACAGGTTCTGGGCCCCCTTAAGATTAAGTTCAGGGTTGACACCCCTCTGGTTGGTTCCATGATCAACTGTTCTAGGGCACAGTCATTTAGGGTATCTAGAAATTTTACTTCTTTGTCATGACTGGAACACATATATAGCCAGTCTATGTCAGGGTAACTGAAGTCACCCATTACTACAACATTTCCTAGTTTAGATGCGTTCTCAGTTTCATTTTTCATCTCAAGATCTCCTTGAGCATTTTGATCAGAGGGACGATAGAGTGTCCCCAGTACTAAGTTACTCTTGAGGCACGGTATCTCCACCTATAATGATTCTGTGGAGGAGTCTGTCTCTTTTGGGGTTTTTAGCTTGCTGGATTCAGTGCCCTCTTTCACATATAGAGTGACACACCACCTTCAGTATTTCCTTCTCTGTCCTTCTGATATAGTTTTTATCCTGGGATAAACGTGTCCCACTGGTTTTCTCTGTTTATTAACCATATGTTATGCTCAGCTGATATGTTATGCTGACTGTATCAATGCTGTCCACTAAGACCATGCATTATGGTTCTCTCATCTTGACTTGAAGGCTTCTAACATTAGCATTCACTGGAAAAGACAATAATGTTGGGAAAAACAGAAGGGAGTAGAAAAAGAGGAAGGCCAAACAAGAAATGGATTGATTCCTGAACTTACAAGATCTGAGCAGGGTGGTTCATGACAGATGCTCTTGGAGGTCACTGATTCATAGGGTCACCATAAGTCGTAATCGACTTGAAAGCATGTAACAACAACAACAACAACAACATTAGCATATAAACAGTTGTATCTACTGTCTCTCTTCAAGTGTCCTCAACATTTTGGGTTTGGCCTGTGGTACTTTTACCTTTCTGGATTGCTATCCTGTGCCCCTGCACTCACTACACCTAGTTCTAGGCTTACCCCATTTAAGTTTTTGCCATTGTTTGTTTTTTTATCCCAGAGGGGAGATTTGTTCTGAACCGTCCTCAACTCCTGTTGGCTTTCCCCCCTCCAGTTTCTCACCTTTCACACCTTTTGAGAGCTGGGGAAATGGCTACTCTAGTGTTAAGCATCACCAGGATCTCTCCATTTCCCTACTGGACATTCCAATATTTAAGCTGTGAATTTGGAGACTTGGTGGGAGTTACATGCTGGGCTGGTTTAGTCAAAATGGAAGGGCAGGAGACCAAGGCTTTTCTTTACAACCATGAGTAGTGGGGGAAAGAAGAGGGGACAAACTCTGCCCACCTGGCAATGTTACACCCAAGCAGTTAGTCCTTTATGTAGGAGGTCTGTTATGCAGTAAATATTTTACAAAGTGAAGAACTCAGTCTCATGGGCTGCAACAAGAAAGTTATGCACATTGATTTCAGCACTACTCTTGACCATGTTTGCATTGTAATGTGCTCTTACTCTGTTTCCAAGTCTGGTTTTTTTTTGTATTGGTATTATCCTGATACAAGATTAAAACTGATTTTTTGAGAAAACAAGCTTCACACTAGTTTTTAACTTCTTAGTTACAGCATAAACTATTTTGTTTCTTTTACACCTTTTGGTATTCCCTTGTTCATTGTATCATCCTTTTTTCTATAAAATTCTTTTTTCTTATGAAACAAATTTTAATTCCCGGTGTTCATAGTAAATGTTCTGTTTGCGTGACCTTTACATAGCCCATTAGGGAAGTGACTCACTCTGTCCATGGAGGAAGAGTAAGGGGAAGGTCACTGCCTTTCCCTTCCCCTGGTCTGGCCCTCACATGTTCTCCATCACTGAGTGTGTTTGTGTGGGTTATTGGTTGGTGCTATGTGCCTCCCCACCAAAAATGCCCCATCTAAAAATGTGGCTGCCCCACCTAACAAGGAAGGCTGACTACAGGGCTAGTACTACATCCCTTTAAGTGGGAAAGTCTATTGCAATTATAGGTTGGAGCAGAAGAGCAATGACAAGGTAGTAACAGTTGGAGTTGCATGTCTGGAAGCACCATAAAATCATAGAATGGTAGAGTTGGAAAGGGCCTATAAGGCCATTGAGCAACACCCTGCTCAATGCAGTAAGCCAACTTCAGCATACCTGACATGTGGCTGTCTAGCTGCTTCTTGAACGTCTCCAGTGTTGGAGAGCCCACCACCTCCCTAGGTAATTGGTTCCATTGTTGCACAGCTCTAACTGTTAGGAAGGTTTCCCTGATGTTCAGATTGGGCCAAGATTGAAACAGCTACTTGTGGGCTTGGGTACATTCAATGATTATTTTTCATGACAGATCCCCATGCCATATCACAGACTGCTTTAAAACTTCATCTCTGTTTCAAAAAAATATTTATTGCGCAGCACAAAGATGTAAAACATTTGAGACAAACCATACCTGGCTGAATGTAGTTTGCCAAATGCTTAAGGCACATTATTATGCCATGGACAGTAAAATTCATGCTTCTAAGAAATTGCATTAGGATAAAGAATATTTGGGATAATGGTGAGGCAATGGTGTGCCTTAATTCCCGGTTCTAGCAGTAAGATTCCTCAGTGTTAAGTCAACAACGATGCCCACATGAAGTCACTTCAGGTTCCCCTTCACTAGTGTTTCATAGCAAACATGCTCTTTGCACTAACCCATTCCCTATCTGGATCCAATGTCATTCTTGAGAGCATTATTAGAGAACGGCAGGGACATGCATGGAGGCATCTGTTTTTAAAGGCATAGAAACTACATCAAGGGCTGAGAGTTTTAGGCACTTATGGAAAGATGAGAGACCGTCCGTGGTGAGAGACCCTCCGTGGCACAGAGTGGTAAGTGGCGGTAACGGAGCCAAAGCTCTGCTTACGGCCTGAGTTCGATTCCAACGGAAGGAGGAAGTCGAAACTCCGGTAAAAGGGGTCGAGATCCACTCAGCCTTCCATCCATCCGTGGTCGGTAAAATGAATACCCAGCATATGCTGGGGGATAAAGAAAGACCGGGGAAGGAACTGGCAATCCCACACCATATATACGGTCTGCCTAGTAAACGTCGCAAGACGTCACCCTAAGAGTCAGAAACGACTCGCACTATAAGTGCGGGGACACCTTTACCTTTATGGAAAGATGAGGGAGAGTTGATCTCAGTACACACTGTCTAAAAGATTACAAAAGTATTATGCATTACAAAAGCTGGGGTGTGGAAAAATAACAGTTTGAAAGCTTTTGGCCTTGTACATCCGAATAATTCAGATCCAACATTTGTAAGCGAAGTACAGTTGTACTCAAAGGATCTCATCTTGTAGCAACTCCTAAACCCTTTCTTTGCTAAGTGTGTGTGTGAGGTTCTGCAACTTCCCTCTTTTCATAATCACAGTCAGCTCTCTGCACTTCTGCTCAGGACAAATCTTTCTTACAGTTTATTTTCTTGGAACAAATTGTCCTCGGCACATATTTGGATGTCTGTTTAAACACAGTGGTTCCTTCCCCCTGGAGGTCCTATATTTACCATGCACCCAACAGGCTCCCCACTCCTCCCTGCTGACCTCTGTAGAAACGTTCTCTGGTTTGGAGGAAAAGGGCTGATTACAGGCATAACTGCTTAATTCAGGTACTGAATTCTAGGAACAAGCCAAGATGTGGCTAGTGCTGCATCTCAAGACTGAAGTCCATGAGCACCAAATGACCACTCGGACAGTAGAGATGGGCAAATCTGTCACTTTCTCATTTTTTTTCAAACTTAAGATCAGTCCTCCACACTTCCACATGAGTTTGTTTTTTTAAAATTTATTTTTAAAAGGTGCTCATGAAAATTCATCAGCATTTTAATGTGGATTTCTTCACAAAAATTGCTTTGCAAAAATTATTTATTTATTTATTTATTAGACTTTTATACCACCCGACTAGCCGAAGCTCTCTGGGCGGTGAACAACAAAAATACCAAGATACAGAATAAAATACAATAAAAACATATAACAATAAAACTGTCTAAAATCAAATACAACAAATGAAAAATCAATAGCGTAAGTTAAAATGCATTGGGAAAGAGGAAGGTTTTAACCTGGCGCTGAAAAGATAGCAGCGTCGGCGCCAAGCGTACCTCCTCGGGGAGACTGTTCCACAGTTTGGGGGCCACCACTGAGAAGGCCCTAGATCTTGTCACCACCCTCTGGGCCTCTCTATGAGTCGGAACCCAGAGGAGGGCCTTCGAAGCAGAACGCAGTGAGCGGGCGGGTTCATATCGGGAGAGGCGTTCCGACAGGTATCATGGTCCCATGCTGTATAAGGCTTTATAGGTTAACACCAACACTTTGAATCTGGCCCGGAAGCGTATTGGCAGCCAGTGCAAGCGTGCCAGAACAGGTGTTATGTGATCGGACCGCTTGGTCCTTGTCAACAATCTGGCAGCCGCATTTTGCACTAGCTGCAGCTTCCAAACTGTCTTCAAAGGCAGCCCAACGTAGAGCGCATTGCAGTAGTCCAAACGCGAGGTTACCAGAGCATGTACTACCGATGTAACATCCTCCTTACTCAGATAGGGACATAGCTGGGCTACCAACCGAAGCTGGTAGAACGCATTCCATGCCACCGAGGCTACTTGAGCCTCAAGTGAAAGGGAAGAGTCTAGAACGACTCCCAAGCTCCGAACCCGGTCCTTTAGGGGGAGTGTAACCCCATCCAGGGTAGGGTATGTATCCACCATCCGATCAGAGAAACCGTCCACCAGCAGCATCTCAGTCTTGTCAGGATTGAGCCTCAGTTTGTTAGCTCTCATCCAGTCCATTGTCGCGGCCAGGCAATGGTTCAGCACATCGACAGCCTCACCTGAGGAGGATGAAAAGGAGAAGTAGAGCTGTGTGTCATCAGCATACTGATGACAACGCACTCCAAAACTCCTGATGACCTCACCCAACGGCTTCATGTAGATGTTAAAAAGCATGGGAGACAGAACCGACCCCTGCGGAACCCCACATTCGAGAGCCCACGGAGCCGAGCAATGTTCCCCAAGCACTACCTTCTGGAGACGACCCGCCAAGTAGGAGCGGAACCACAGCCAAGCAGTACCTCCAACTCCCAACTCCATGAGCCTCCCCAGAAGGATACCATGGTCGATGGTATCAAAAGCCGCTGAGAGATCAAGGAGAATCAACAGAGTTACACTCCCTCTGTCCCTCTCCCGACATAGGTCATCATACAGGGCGACCAAGGCCGTCTCAGTGCCAAAACCGGGCCTAAAACCCGATTGAAATGGATCTAGATAATCGGTTTCATCCAATAGCGCCTGGAGCTGTCCGGCAACCACACGTTCCAAGATCTTGCCCAGGAACGGAACATTTGCCACAGGTCTGTAGCTGTTGAAACTTTCTGGGTCCAAGGAAGGTTTTTTCAGGAGTGGTCTCACCACCGCCTCTTTCAGACAGTCAGGGACCACTCCCTCTCGTAAAGAGGCATTTATCACTTCCTTGGCCCAGCCAACTGTTCCTTCCTTGCTAGTTTTTATTAGCCAAGAGGGGCACGGATCAAGTATCGAAGTGGTTGCACGCACCAGTCCAAGCACCTTGTCCACATCCTCGAGCTGAACCAACTGAAACTCATCCAGTAAAACATGACAAGACTGTGCTCCGGACACCTCGCTAGGATCAGCTGCTATAAATTGAGAGTCTAAGTCCCGGCGGATGCATGAGATCTTATGCTGGAAGTGCTCAGCAAACTCATTACAGCGAGCCACCGATGGTTCTACCTTGTCCTGCGGACGTAACTGAAGTAGCCCGTGGACAATTCTGAAAAGCTCCGCCGGGCGGCAGAGAGATGAATTAATGGTGGCAGCAAAATGTTGTTTTTTAGCCGCCCTCACCGCTCTTACATATAGCTTAGTAGAAGCACTAACCAGTGCATAATTGCATCCATCAGGAGTTCGCCTCCATCTCCGCTCAAGCCGCCTCCTATCTTGCTTCATCGCTTTCAGCTCTGGAGTGTACCAAGGAGCTGTATGAGCTCTGCACAGGAGAGGGAGCATAGGAGCGATCATGTCAACAGCCCGAGTCATCTTCGCATTCCACAGATCGACCAGAGCTTCAACAGGAGCGCCAGTCCTGTCAGCCGGAAAACCCCCCAGAGCCCTTTGAAAACCTTCAGGATTCATTAGTCTCCGGGGGCGGACCAATTTAATAGGTTCCCCCACCCTTGCAGAGGGAAGAGGCTACTGAAAGTCTAAACTTCAGCAAGCAGTGATCTGTCCATGACAAAGGGAGAGATGTAAAACTCCCCACATCCAGATCACTATCCCCATGTCCAGTCGCAAAAATAAGGTCTAGAGTATGCCCCGACACATGTGTTGGACCACTAACATATTGAGACTTACGGCGTCCCTTTCCCTCTGCAAAGGTGGGGGACCTATTAAGTTGGCCCGCTCCCGGAGACTAATGGATCCTTTGGGTTTTCAGAAGGCTCTGGGAGATTTTCCGGCTGATAAGACTAGTGCTCCTGTCGAGGCCCTGGTCAAACTGTGGAATACGGAAATGACCCAGGCTGTTGACACGATCGCTCCTGCACGCCCCCTTCGATGTAGAGCTCATACAGCTCCGTGGTATACCCCGGAGCTGAGAGTGATGAAACAAGAGAGGAGGAGGCTTGAGTGTAGGTGGAGGCAAACTCCTGACGGATGCAATTATGCTTTGGTAAGTGCCTCCACTAAGTTGTACATAGAAGCGGTAAGGGCAGCAAAAAAGTGTTATTTTGCTGCCGCTATTAGATCATCTTTATGCCGCCCAGCGGAGCTTTTTAAGGTAGTACGTGGGCTTTTACACTCTGGCCCTCAGGATACTACAGAGTCATCTGAAGCCCGCTGCAACGAGTTTGCGGGGCACTTCCAAAATAAAATCGCATGCATCCGTAGGGACCTCGACTCTAATGTTAGGACAGTTGAATCCATTGAGGTACCTAGATCATGGTCTTGTCCTCAGTTGTTGGATAAGTTTCAGTCAGTGCAGCTTGAGGAAGTTGACAAGATGCTTGGACTGGTGCGTGCAACCACGTCGGTACTCGACCCTTGCCCTTCTTGGCTAGTTAAAGCTAGCCGGGCTGGAACTGCCGGCTGGGCCAAGGAAGTGATCAATGCCTCCTTGAGTGAGGGAGTTGTCCCTCGTTGTCTCAAGGAGGCTGTAGTGAGACGTCTCTTGAAGAGGTCGTCCTTGGACCCAGATAATTTGAACAACTATCGACCGGTAGCGAATGTTCCATTTCTGGGCAAGGTCTTGGAACGGGTGGTTGCCAGCCAGCTCCAGGCGCTCTTGGATGAAACCGATTATCTAGATCCGTTTCAATCCGGTTTTAGGCCCAGTTTTGGCACAGAAACAGCCTTGGTCGCCCTGTACGATGACCTTTGTCGGGAGAGGGACAGGGGGAGTGTAACTCTGTTGATTTTCCTTGATCTCTCAGCTGCTTTTGATACCATCGACCATGGTATCCTTCTGGAGAGACTCGCGGAGTTGGGAGTTGGGGGTACTGCTTGGCAGTGGCTCCGCTCCTACTTGGCGGATCGTCTCCAGAAGGTAGTGCTTGGGGAACATTGCTCGATACCCTGGACTCTCCATTGTGGAGTCCCTCAGGGATTGGTTCTGTCCCCCATGCTTTTCAACATCTACATGAAGCCTCTGGGTGCGGTCATCCGGAGTTTTGGAGTGCGTTGCCATCAGTATGCTGATGACACGCAACTCTATTACTCCTTTTCATCTGCTTCAGGTGAGGCTGTTGATGTGCAGAACCATTGCCTGGCTGCGATAATGGACTGGATGGAAGCTAATAAACTGAACTCAATCCAGACAAGACTGAGACGCTGTTGGTGAGTGCCTTTTCCGCTCAGATGGAGGATGTTCATCCTGTTCTGGATGGGGTTACACTCCCCCTGAAGGAACAGGTTCGTAGTCTGGGGGTTCTTTTCGACCCTTCCTTGTCACTCGAGGCTCAGGTAGCCTCGGTGGCTCGGAATGCGTTTTACCATCTTCGTTTGGTAGCCCAACTACGCCCCTATCTTGGCGGTGACGACCTCGCCTCAGTTGTTCATGCTCTAGTGACCTCTAGATTGGATTACTGTAATGCACTCTACGTGGGGCTGCCCTTGAAGACGGTTCGGAAGCTGCAGCTAGTGCAAAACGCAGCAGCCAGACTACTGACGAGGACCAAGCGGTCCTCACATATTACACCTGTTCTGGCCCGTTTGCACTGGTTGCCGATTTGTTTCCGGGCCAGATTCAAGGTGCTGGTATTGACCTATAAAGCCTTACACGGTGTGGGCCCGCAATATCTGATGGAACGCCTCTCCCGCTATGAACCTACCCGTACACTTCGTTCGACATCTAAGGCCCTCCTCCAAGTACCGTCTCACCGAGAGGCTCGGAGGGTAATGACAAGATCTAGGGACTTTTCGGTGGTGGCCCCCAAATTGTGGAACAGTCTCCCCGAGGAGGTACGCCTGGCACCTACGCTGCAATCCTTTTGGCGCCAGGCTAAAACCTTCTTATTCTCCCAGGCATTTTAATATATTTCTATGTATTTTACTGTTTTAATGTTTTAGCTATGCTAATATCATTTAGTGTTATTATGAATTTGTATTTTTATCTGTGATTTTGTTCATTTATTGTATTATTGTATGTTGTACACCGCCCAGGGAGCCATTGGCTATGGGCGGTTTATAAATGAAATGAAATAAAATAAATAAAATAAAAATAAAAAGACAGCCCCATGGTTGTCATGGATGCCATGAAGTCCTGAGCTGCCCCAGACAAAGTCGCCTCGGCATGGATGTTGACATCCCCCAGTACTAATAGTCTGGGGGATCTCAGCAATACCTCCGAGACCACTTCCGTCAGCTCAGTTAGGGAAGCCATTGGGCAGCAAGGTGGGCGGTACACCAAAAGGAGTCCCAGCCTGTCCCTCTGGCCCAACACAAGGTGTAAGCACTCCAGGCCAGTGACTGTATGGACATGGTGCTTGGTGAGTGAGATGGAACTCTTATAGACCACAGCAACCCCACCTCCCCGACCCTCAGATCTACCATGGTGCTGAACCAAGTACCCCGATGGGCAGAGCTGGGAGAGACTAACTCCTCCCTGCTCACCCACCCAGGTCTCGGTTATGCATGCCAGATCGGCTGCCTCATCCACAATCAAATCGTGGAAGAGGGCGGTTTTATTATATACCGATCTGGCATTTAAAAGCAGCAACTGGAGATCTGAGAGTTGGCTGAGAGGACAACCAACAACCCTGCGGGTGTGAGAGGGACCGGAACACGGCACAGCCACTACATGTCTAGGCCGCGTTCCCCTAACCTGGCCCGTCCCTCTCACAACGCCATACCTCCCTTTGCCCGTCACTAGCCAAGCAGCCCAGCAACATGGGCACATCCAAAGCCCCCCACGACCCGGCTGTACCGCGCCACACCCGCCGCCCACCACTCCCCGCTCCCCGCCAAATAGAGAGCGCTCCAAGATCCGAAGGCCCAACAGCGGCGGGAGCGCAGTACACAGCAGCGGCGATAGAGGCACAGCCGCGGCGAAAGCTCAAACCGCAACAGCGGCAGCGGAGGAACACGGGCCGCGGCAGAAGCACAATGATGGCAAAGAGGCACAGTCAACGGCAAAAAGAACACAGCCGTAGCGAAAACTGCCGTGATGAAAAACACAAGCTGTCATAAGGTGTAGTCTGCGACGAAAAACATTAGCGACAGGGAGGAGGAGTCCCAGCAAAAAGTGAAAAGAGAAAGCCAGGCCGCAACGGTGACAACAGGAGGCACAAGCCACAAGCCACAGCAACAGGCAAAGAGAGCAGCAACAAAAGGCACGAGCCGAAGAGGAACGTCTCTCACTCGACCTCAAAGCGCCAAGAGGAACGTCTCTCACCCGACCTCACAGCACCTGGCTCGGCAGTCGATGGTAACAGATCGATGGTAAGCTCACGCCCCGTTCAGAGTAGTTCTTACTGTTAGCGTTCTTCCAGCCAATATCTCCTTGCGCCAGTACCTCCTGATCCTCCTCACCCGTTGCAAAGGGAAAACCAGCGGGACCAAAAGGGGGGGGGGAAACGCTCCAAAACCCCCATAAATGATGTTAACAAGAAGGAGGTGGCGGAGCTCTAGCTGGAGCAAGCTACTACGCCGCCGCCATCTTCCTTTCCAGCCCAATTGTGAAGGTGGCTCCTCCCACCTGTTGTAATGAGGACTGAGTATATGCATTAGGCATCCAAAAATGTGTGCATTAGGCATCCAAAAATGTGTATACGCTGCTCTTAAACAAGAGAAGCCCAGGCTTGTATTCTCTGGTCAGTTGACAATCCTATATTCCTGCCTGTAACATTTGCTTATCTAATTCCACCCTACAGTATGCCAGCTCTCTGTTCCTCCAAATCCTTCATCAAACCCCACTTTTTCTGTGAAGTCTGTGACATAATCCTTTAGGCTCCATATCCCATACTAAGAATACCATATAACAGAAATACTTTTCCTGTCTTCCCTCACCTCCATCTTTCTTCCCTTTCTCCATCTTAGAGGTATGGAACCTGTAGTCTAGCAACCAGAGCCAGCCTTATGGGTGGGCAAGCTGGGTGTTTGCCTCGGATGCTGAGCTGAGGAGGCACCAAGCTGAGCTGAGCTGAATGGAACACTAAGGTGATCTGAGGAGGATGCCAAGCTGAGCTGAGTGTGGCACCAAGCTGAACTGGGGGGTGTGTGCCAAGCTGAACTCAGTGGTTGTGTTTTTTAATATACTGTCTGCAGTGACCTATGGTGGCACAAAGCAAGTGTCTGTAACCTTTGTTTTCAAGGTTCTACATGTTGTTTGTAGATTAAATACAAAAATGATTCTTTTAATGTGTTTCCTGTTCAATTTCCATCTTGATGTCATCTGCTCTAAGTAAAAATAAGTGGAACACAGATTTACTTTGAGGCAACATTACTGAGCACTTAACACTTCAAATACTATAAACTCTATATAAACAATAATAAAGCCATTTACTGTAAGAGGTCAACTGGATACTTTTTATTTATTATTTTTAAAGATAAAAATAATGGATATTCTAAAATAAAGAATGTTTACCAAAAGACAGGAACAGCTATAAAAAAGTAATAATAAAACCTGATAGCTGAGGATGGAGTATTGTTGTTCAGGGAGGAGAGCTTGCAGCAGGAGCCATTTTGTGTGTGTGCTGAACATCATAAAGAATATGGGCCTACAACTCCATGGGGCCTACAATGGGGGCTACAAATCTCATGACAGAGATGTCATTGGAATATTAGAATTGGAGCAGGAGTGTACTGAAAGCAGAGCAGAGAACAAGAGGTAGTTCGCTCTGGGTCCTTTCCAAATACATTCCTGAGGAAAAGCCTGGAAGTAGCAGGGCCTATTACACTGTGATGTTTTGTATCCTGAACATGCCATACAACTTGGTAACACAGCAAAGTTGCAGGGCTGCCTGGGGCCATTTGTCCCAGACCTCCACAAAACAAGCCCCCCCCAAGCCCTGTGCTTACTATTGGCCCCTGCCCTCAGCCTGCCACATTGCTCACCAGAATTCTTAGTATTTTGTGTTTAAAGTTTTCTTAAAAAGAGGAAATGTTATGTCAGAGTGTAAGATGACACTGAATCTCAACATGTAAATGTGACATAATGGGCTCTTTCCCCAGGCATGATGAAGTAAATATTTTACATAGTTGTGTATGAAACACAATAGATGCTAATTTGAGGCTTAAGCTGGCTATAACATGTATCCTTGGGAGGCTGAAAGGGAGACTAAACCAACCACAGTAAGATAAGAACATAAGAACATAAGAAGAGCCTGCTGGATCAGGCCAGTGGCCCATCTAGTCCAGCATCCTGTTCTCACAGTGGCCAACCAGGTGTCTGGGGGAAGCCCGCAAGCAGGACCCGAGTGCAAGAACACTCTCCCCTCCTGAGGCTTCCGGCAACTGGTTTTCAGAAGCATGCTGCCTCTGACTAGGGTGGCAGAGCACAGCCATCATGGCTAGTACCCATTGATAGCCCTGTCCTCCATGAATTTGTCTAATCTTCTTTTAAAGCCGTCCAAGCTGGTGGCCATTACTGCATCTTGTGGGAGCAAATTCCATAGTTTAACTATGCGCTGAGTAAAGAAGTACTTCCTTTTGTCTGTCCTGAATCTTCCAACATTCAGCTTCTTTGAATGTCCACGAGTTCTAGTATTATGAGAGAGGGAGAAGAACTTTTCTCTATCCACTTTCTCAATGCCATGCATAATTTTATACACTTCTATCATGTCTCCTCTGACCCGCCTTTTCTCTAAACTAAAAAGCCCCAAATGCTGCAACCTTTCCTCGTAAGGGAGTCGCTCCATCCCCTTGATCATTCTGGTTGCCCTCTTCTGAACCTTTTCCAACTCTAGAATATCCTTTTTGAGATGAGGCGACCAGAACTGTACACAGTATTCCAAATGCGGCCGCACCATAGATTTATACAACGGCATTATGATATCGGCTGTTTTATTTTCAATACCTTTCCTAATTATCGCTAGCATGGAATTTGCCTTTTTCACAGCTGCCGCGCACTGGGTCGACATTTTCATTGTGCTGTCCACTACAACCCGAGGTCTCTCTCCTGGTCGGTCACCGCCAGTTCAGACCCCATGAGCGTATATGTGAAATTCAGATTTTTTGCTCCAATATGCATAATTTTACACTTGTTTATAATGAATTGCATTTGCCATTTTTCTGCCCATTCACTCAGTTTGGAGAGGTCTTTTTGGAGCTCTTCGCAATCCCTTTTTGTTTTAACAACCCTGAACAATTTAGTGTCATCAGCAAACTTGGCCACTTCACTGCTCACTCCTAATTCTAGGTCATTAATGAACAAGTTGAAAAGTACAGGTCCCAATACCGATCCTTGAGGGACTCCACTTTCTACAGCCCTCCATTGGGAGAACTGTCCGTTTATTCCTACTCTCTGCTTTCTGCTTCTTAACCAATTCCTTATCCACAAGAGGACCTCTCCTCTTGTTCCATGACTGCTAAGCTTCCTCAGAAGTCTTTGGTGAGGTACCTTGTCAAACGCTTTTTGAAAGTCTAAGTACACTATGTCCACTGGATCACCTCTATCTATATGCTTGTTGACACTCTCAAAGAATTCTAATAGGTTACTGAGACAGGACTTTCCCTTGCAGAAGCCATGCTGGCTCTGCTTCAGCAAGGCTTGTTCTTCTATGTGCTTAGTTAATCTAGCTTTAATAATACTTTCTACCAGTTTTCCAGGGACAGAAGTTAAGCTAACTGGCCTGTAATTTCCGGGATCCCCTCTGGATCCCTTTTTGAAGATTGGCGTTACATTTGCCACTTTCCAGTCCTCAGGCACGGAGGAGGACCCAAGGGACAAGTTACATATTTTAGTTAGCAGATCAGCAGTTTCACCTTTGAGTTCTTTGAGAACTCTCGGGTGGATGCCATCCGGGCCCGGTGATTTGTCAGTTTTTATATTGTCCATTAAGCTTAGAACTTCTTCTCTCGTTACCACTATTTGTCTCAGTTCCTCAGAATCCCTTCCTGCAAATGTTAGTTCAGGTTCAGGGATCTGCCCTATATCTTCCACTGTGAAGACAGATGCAAAGAATTCATTTAGCTTCTCTGCAATCTCCTTATCGTTCTTTAGTACACCTTTGACTCCCTTATCATCCAAGGGTCCAATCGCCTCCCTAGATGGTCTCCTGCTTTGAATGTATTTATAGAATTTTTTGTTGTTGGTTTTTATGTTCTTAGCAATGTGCTCCTCAAATTCTTTTTTAGCATCCCTTATTGTCTTTTTGCATTTCTTTTGCCAGAGTGTGTGTTCTTTTTTATTTTCTTCATTTGGACAAGACTTCCATTTTTTGAAGGAAGACTTTTTGCCTCTAAGAGCTTCCTTGACTTTGCTCGTTAACCATGCTGGCATCTTCTTGGCCCTGGCGGTACCTTTTCTGATCTGCGGTATGCACTCCAGTTGAGCTTCTAATATAGTGTTTTTAAACAACTTCCAAGCATTTTCGAGTGATGTGACCCTCTGGACTTTGTTTTTCAGCTTTCTTTTTACCAATCCCCTCATTTTTGTGAAGTTTCCTCTTTTGAAGTCAAATGTGACCGTGTTGGATTTTCTTGGCAATTGGCCAGTTACATGTATGTTTAATTTAATAGCACTGTGGTCACTGCTCCCAATCGGTTCAACAACACTTACATCTCACACCAGGTCCCGGTCCCCACTGAGGATTAAGTCCAGGGTTGCCGTCCCTCTGGTCGGTTCCATGACCAACTGGTCTAGGGAATAGTCATTTAGAATATCTAGAAACTAAAAATGTAGAAATCTATAAAGATTAAATCTTTCTTTATGTCTGGACAGCAATATAGATAAGATTGGTCAGGGTCAGTAGCCCTGGTTACAGAGTTTGCTGCAAGGAGAGAAAAAATAGGGAAGGTTTTTCTGGGACAGAGTAGGCAGCCTGTTCTTGTCCCAGAAAGAACTCCAGGCCCACTGCAGGAAGAATTTAAGTAGTGAGTGAATGTCACCTAAGATTTCCAGGCAAGATTGCCACTGGAGAGTAATTGTCTGTGGCAGTTACCACAAGGTGTAGGAGCCGGCCCGGAGCTAACATGTAGCCAGGTGGGGTTCTGGCCGAGGACCCAGGACCACAGGAGGCCCACAGCGCCTTATACCCAAACTGCTGCCACTGCTCACTAGTCATGCAGAAGCAGCAGGGCTGTTGAGAGAGCAAGGAGCAGAACCAAATGTTCCAGTTTCTGACAGGAACTGCCAGGAGGAATGAGCACCCCCATGTCCTCCTCACCCTCCTCCTCATCTCCTGATGGCCCTCTGGCAGAACTGAGTTTGGAGAATTAAAAGCAATGATTCATGGGAGAGATGAGGTGCAGGTCGGGCAGAGCAAAGGGCAGGCACACATCACGTAAGCAGGCAGAAGTTGCGGTAGGGTCCTAAAGAGCTGCTTCTTCCAATTTTCTTTCCTGCCCTTCCTTTCTTCCGTACCAGGATGCATCTTTGTCTGAGGCAGGTATTTCCTGGAAGTTATTTTGTGCAAATACTACTACCCAGAGTGTGAGTGGATGTTCAAAATTCCCCCACCCCATGGCACATGCAAAGAGTTGATGGGTGTTGGAGTCCAACAACTTATGGAGAGACAGAAGCAGTGTACACACCATACATTTCAAGCACATAATATCCCCCAAAGAATCCTGGGAAACTTGGGAACTGTAGTTTTTTAAGGGTGCTGGAAATTGTAGATGTGTGAGGGGGTAAACTACAGTTTCCAAAATTCCTTTGGGGAAATAATGTGCTACAAACTTGCTTTTAATGTATGGCTTGTACATAGCCAGAGTTTGCTTTCAGATAGGCTGTTTATTGAGCATTTATTCAGATTTTTTCCCACAAAGTTTGCAGAGGGTTACAATGCTGGCTGTTTACTGAACATTTGATTTATTTGCAGGAGGTTATATGATGTCACATCAAGCATTTGTTATCTCACACTTTGCAATGCATTTTCCTGTCACTTTCCTTGCCGCAAAAAAAGACAGTTTTCTAAAAGCAAGCAAATTTATTGTGCAGGACCTGAATTGGGCTTATTGTTTAAGATCCAAATCCACTGAATTTGCCAGTATTGAATCCCACCCACAAAACAGAGACATTGTGGAAGTGCTCACAGATTCCCCAGTGTCAGGGTTGTGGCTTCTATGTCAAATTTTATATTGTAAGCTCTTTGGGATAGGGACCTTTTATCTTCTACTCTGTAAAGGTTTATACACAGTGAAGGCACTATATAAATAAATCAGTAGTAGTACTAGTATTAGTACTAGTAGTAATGAATATTTATTAATACTACATGTAGTCCTAGTACTCAGAGCAGCTAATATTTTAATTTCTGCATGCTTCACATCTGGTAACTATTCAGTCTGAAAGAAATATTTAAAAACGTTTTGGATTTAATAAGGATTTGTTAATCAAACTCTTGGTACCAAAGCAAACCTGTGATTCTAATGACTAGAAAGCCATGTTTTTAAGGAGATATTACAGCATAATTCTCAGAACAAGGAAATGGGAAATAAAAGGGGGAAATGAAGTTAGACAGAAGGCCACTGAGCATGATTGCTCTCATCTCTCAGCCCTGTGGGGATAAAGCACTTTAATGCTGCCTTGTAAATTCTTGCAAGAACTCAGTCACCTGGATACAGCATAGGCCATTTCCTCCCAGTAATGATCCAGAGCTCTCTTGCATTGCAAGGGAAGATGAGAAGTTATCATTCTTGGAAGCTTAACACATTTAAATATAACAAGAACTCATTTTAAATCTAAGCCTGGGAACATTTACAGATATAATTAATGAGCTATAGCAAACATAAGGAAACTATTAATTATATCTGTATACTGTGCTCTATAAAGAAGGTGATTTAATTTAGAAACATTCTCAGCTTTCACTTTAAGTCTTACATAGTTCTAGAAATGACTGCGATATCAGAAAAGGACTTAGATTTATGCCCCACGGCCTTCTATTCAGAGGCTTCTAGGGATGGAAGGATCTGTCCATTTTGTTCTCTCAGTTTCTCATTTTTCCAATCTTAAATTCAGTTTGCCACTTTTTTGCAGCAATTTGCATTTGTTTAAAAAACAAAATCATTAAAATTCTTCAGCATTTTATTGTGACTTTTTTCTAATAAATGTATGATTTTTAATTATATTTTATTGCTTCTTTTATTTTTATATATTGTATATTATTCTATTCTATTAAAATTGAACTCCATAGAAATCAAATTGTAAGAAAAAATAGAAGCAGTCAAAACACAATAAATCAATATGAATAAAAATCAATGTGAATAGTTAATGTGGACATGCCATGGACCGCCTGAATGAAGCTTGCAGACCACTGGTGGTCCACAGACCACAATCTAAGAACTTGTGCCCTAATATATACATTTTATTAACCTTGTTTGATTGAAGAACGCCATTGCAAAATTTGGATGAGTGAGAATTTTGAAGGATGGATGTGTTTCAGTTTTCGTATTGTTTTGGAGAGTGTGAATTTGATAGATTGGGTTCTAAATGTGAACTGAAAAGAATTTCTCCCCATCCCTAGAGGCTACTAAACTAAGCACTCCTTTCAGTGGTTGTACCTAGAACAGACATAGAGAACCTATTGGATTCTGACTCCCAATCAGCTTTGGACACCATGCCCAGGGGTCTCAGGGATGAAGGGATTTGGAGTCCAACAACAGATTTCCTACCCCTTGCCTAGGATTACCAGCATGTCATTGACTTTGTCCCTATGCTTTTAACAGGAGCCCGATGGTGCACACCTTTTTCGTGATATTTTCTGTCTCTATCCCTATGCCAGGAACAGCTGTACCTGCTTAATTTCTGTATGCTACGCTATTAAAGGCACCAAAGCCAGGCCAATAAAAAAAGTGTCAGCTATAGGTGCGCTCTGTTAAGGATTGCAACATTGAATTTTACATGTACACAGGAGCCAAGCAGATATTTTCCCCATATGTTAGCAGGAGACACAGGGTTTATCTGTGCTGACATAACCAAACTGTGGACTTGCAACATCTATACTAGAAACATCTGAGAATTGTCATAGATGGCATTCAAAATTGTGATTGCATCACTAGAGAATGCTGGCATGAATGCACAGGTCTGGCATATTGGCAAAGCATGATAGAGTTCCAGGAAAACATTCACTCACATTTGCCCCTAAATTTAGAGCTCCAGAGTAACCTTATGAGAGTTCCAGAGGTGGGAAAATCAGCCTTTTTTTTAATGCCACACACTATTTAAATTTGCCACAGTGCCCCCAGAGTCATGTTACATCAGGGTGTGCTGCCGGGCATTCAAGAAAATTTAAATAGTGACTCCAAGCCACTGCCACTAATTGGAGTGCTGGAAGAGAGTAACCCACAACAGACATCAGTGGTGAGCCCTGCTGAATGCTGAAATTCTCGCATTTATGGGGGAGAGATTAGCATTTCATCCCATTTCTCTAAACAGAGGAGAAATTTTCCAACAGTTTCTTTCTTTTTTCCTAAGGTGTTTTGGCAATCTGGCCACCATTTCGCATTCTCTACAACACCCCAGGCCTAGCATCATTCCAGGGCATTGTGTGGGAAATATGTTGGTTGCCACCAAAAAGGAAAAAAAGTGAGAAATATTCTGAAAAGTGAGCATTTTCTATGGGGCTGGGAAAAAGAGAGATTCTTAGAAAAATGTCTTCAGAGAAATTTCAGTGCAGATCGAATGGATATTTATTCTCGGCTCAATGTTTCATGGCGAATGAGACGCTGTCTGTGTCACATTTCTTGTTGTCAATTTGATAGCTGACTGAGACCTAATCACCACCAAAAAAAAAACAGTTCCATCCTTTCATGGGAAACCCAGAGATGCAGTCAGATAATTTTTCAGGCATCTGGGGGACACAATGTTTGTTATTTGTAGCCGGTATGGACTGTTTTGCCTCTCTCTCTTCCTGTGTTTGCTAGTGCATTCTCAGCATGGTCTTGAATCAAATTTCCCAGCCATAATGTTTTGTTTAAATTATCTCATGGAAGAGTTCCTGTATTTTCCCCTTGAGAGGACCAGAAGTAATTGAGCTTTGGCTGTTTGATTTATAATGGATTTCTGTAGCAATGCACTGAGAGAGAGAGAAAAAAAGTTTGAACTTTAAAAGAAGACTGGAAAAAGGCCAGTGGGGATGGGAGCTCCTGGTATGCTTTAGTTCACTATAATGATTTGTTAGATTTTGACTAATTAATCCAGCTTTCAAATGATAGCATTCAAATGACAATGTTCCAAGAAATAATGCCATACCTATAGGGAGGAAAGCTGATGGGCTGTTGGCTACCCAATGAGTGATAAAATGGCAAACAAGCAGAAGTAAAAAACTTGCATTTTATCGGGTGGGTAAAGGTTATAGAAATGAAAGCTAATCATCTTGTAATATGACCGGTTTTACTTTCCAGAATCTATGTCTAATACTAACTATGCTGGAGAAACTGTGGAGCATGCTCCTGAAAGGAGGAATTCTGGAGTTGTTGTTCCATATCTAGCTGGAAGGAATTTGTTCTGGCATACAAGCAAGCCAACTGACATTGAATCCAGAGATTCCAGACAAAACTGAAGTCATTAGTTGCACGCTAAGAGAAAAAGTGATGACAATGAATAAATAATCCATCCCTATGAACATGGAGATGATATAAGGAATTTCATTATTGGTGGAGTTCAGCCTCCTCTGGTTTGCATTTGCACTTTCCTTGTTTTGTTTTGTTTTAAAAAAAATATTTCAAAGGATGAGAGTTTTATTCCAGACTTGCACTCACGGTAGGCTTTTAAATAGAATAAATGGAAAATCAATGTCAGTCTTGATTTTTATATCATGTAGGGTTGCCAAGTCAACGCTGTTGCACCTTTAGTTGTGTAGAATAGGGAAGGTGTAGATTGTTATGCAACTATTAAAGATGCAGGAGCCCTGCCTTCCTTTAAACCGCTTAGAGGTTTTGTTACTCTTTTAAACGGCTTAGAGGCTTTATTTTATTTAGCAGTATATAAATTTTGTTAAATAAAATAAAATCTCTATTGATCTCAGGCCACTGACTGTCAGCTTCAACTACCTTGCAGGGTTTTTGTGAGCATAAAATGGGGAGGGGAGAATCATGCACACCATCTTGAGCTCTGTGGAGGAAAGGTGAGATATAAATATAATGAATAATAAATAAATATTTCCATGTCAATCCTTGCCATTGCCAAACATTTTGTTGCTTAGCAGTACAATCATATACATGTCTTACTCAAGTAAGTGCCATAAGACTGCATCCTAAATGTATTTTTTCCCTTAAAGACAAGACATATGCAAGCATTGCAGTATGCCTCTGAATACCACCTGCTGGGGAACAGTGGTGGAGGGCTATTAATTTCATGTCCTGCTTGTAGACTTCTCAGGAAACAGCTTGTTGTTAAATGTGGAAAATAGGCTGCTGGACTAGATAGATAGATCTTTGGACTGATCCAGCAATGACCTTATGTGCATGGACCCCTGAAGTTTTGAGAGTGTGGATGTAAAGGAGTGAACAGTCCTCTTTCCCTGGGAAGTTTAATCCTTTTGCAGCTGAAACGTCTCACACACTTCCATAATGCCTGTTACATTATGGCTGCAGGGGCAGTTATAGTGGAGAGTTATCCCACCACCATTGGTCCAGAAATACAAAAACTGTGGATGTAAACAGTGTAGCAATAAATTGCTGGTTTTGTCAGTGCAAAGGTTTCTTCAGGCACAATGGAATGTTCTCCTACACTCCAGTGCCGGTGCCAGGCTATTTTGCACCCTAGGCAAGGCTAACTACTTGCACCCCCCCCAAAAAATTGCTCACTTCAATTTTCAAAAACAGATGTAGAAAAAATGAAAAGCACAAAACTTGAAACTGCTAAATTTATTTCAGTTGCATTTTTCCCAAGGGTTAAAAAAACTAATCTGTTTAAAGCTATGCCCCTCAAAGGTCAGTACTGCGCCCCTCTGAGGTCTGCTCCCTAGGCGGCTGCCTAATTGGCCTAATGACAGCACCAGCCCTGTTCCTCTCCTCCCCTGGCACTCCCCCTTAAATCTGTTCTGGGGTTTTCCCCAACCCTCCATAGCAGATTTGGTGCCCATGTGGAGCGCATATGGAGGTGGAAGAATGGGGAAGGCCCACTACAATAGTGCTAATCATTTCATTAGTGCAGTTATTTAGTTGAATACTGTTCCATGTATCTAAGCTACAGAACAAAGCATACAGCAGCACACAGAAGTGAAGGGAAGACTATATAGTGTTGTTCTGGATACACTGTGAAAATACAAAAAGCTGCTAAAGTCGTACTAAAGCATTGTACTTTAGGGTCGTACTCCTCCTGAAAGAGCAGGTCCGTACTCTGGGGGTGCTCCTGGATCCATCTTTGTTGCTAGAGGCCCAGATGACCTCAGTGGCTAGGAGCGCCTTTTACCAGCTGCGGCTGTTTCTGGACCAGGATAGCCTGACCACTGTTGTCCATGCACCGGTAACCTCTAGGTTGGATTACTGCAATGCACTCTATGTGGGGCTGCCCTTGGGGCTGGTCTGGAAACTGCAGCTGGTTTCACCAACAGAGAAAACAATAGGTCTATTGCCAACTATAGATAAATGTTCACTTTAAAGCTAATAAGTTTTGCTTTCCCTTCCGCTTGGCTTTTGGTGGCATATTTATTTATTTATTTATTACATTTATATACTGCCCCATAGCCAAAACTCTCTGGGCGGTTTACAGCAATTAAAAACATTAAAAACAAATATAAAAACAAAGTTGTGAATTTCCCCCATAATGTCACTTCATTAGTTTATGCTTTATTCTGGCTGCAGGGCTCTTTTTTCCTGTAGATAGGGACTTTGGTTATTTTAAAAGGGAGAATCAAGATTTATTTATTTACACCATTTTTATACTGCTTAATATATAGCAATATCTCTAAGCCGCAGAAAACTAAAAAAACCCATACAACGTAAATAACAAATGTTACAAAAATACACAATGTTACATAGAGAAATGTTACATCAATGCCAATTAATAAAAATAAACTAATATCTATTCCTTCTCCTTGTGCCACACCTCCCCTGTCAGCCACCTGGCTCTCACCAGGGGCTAAAACTCAGCTCACTCCTTCCCCATCTTTCAACAAAAGAGGGTTCCCAAGTTTCTCACTCTAGGCTTATTTTTATGAGCTGGCACCAAGGTGGACGGAGCTTCCTCAGGCTGCTGACAGCTGTGTCCCATTCAGCAATCAGCTGTGCTGCCCATACACAGTTCCAGGCTACAGCAGAGAGTTTAGTGAGTTTTCCAGGGCCCCCTGCAAAGATGGCAAATAAGACACTCCTCCACTCACAAATCAGGATAGTTAAGCCAAAGTCATTAACTACAAAGTGTGACTGAATTTTTGTATGTCTTCATGCCTGTAAGTAAGGATCCTTTTTATTCCACTGATAGGACAAGTAATTCTGCTTACATAATTGTTTTTCTTTGTTTATTTTGCTCTTATTGTCTAATACAGTTTTTGTAAGAAAGGTCTTTAGAATATGTTAGTCTGCTTACTGAATGAGCTACTTTAAACCAGGCTTCTCTAGAAAGAACTCTTACAAGCTTATAGCAGGTCCACCTGCCATTTTTGGGGGCAGGAGTACATTTAGAAATCTGAGAAACAATTGTGGGCACTACTACAAACTGGCTAATGGGTGTGCCTGCCTAGTCACAAAATAGCTGCTGTCTGAGGAGGTGTGCCTTGTCACAAAAGACAAATGCCTTCCCAAGAAACTAAGTGAGATAAATGTAACCATTCCTGGACTGCAATAGCCAGACCACAGTGACCCATCCATTGGTAACATCAAGAGTTTATTACTGTGGGGCTGCCCTTGTAGTCTGGAAGCGGCAACTAGTGCAGAATGGAGTGGCCATCCTGCTCACAGGAGCAGGTTACTACCAACATGTTGCTCCTTTGCTAAGAGAGCTGCACTGGTTGCCAGTTTGCTACTGGGCCAGGTTCAAGGTACTTGTGTTAATTCACAAAGCCCTAATCAACTTGGCCCCAAAGTACCTTAAAGACTGCATCATTCCTTATGCTTATGTGCTTGAAATGAATAGTGTGTAATCTTACTATTGTTATTGTTGTTATTAATATTATTAATTATTAATTAACCACCCTTCACCAGCAGGTACAGGGTGGGTTACAGCAGTTTAAAATTCAATATTAAAAACAAAACAAGTTATAATCATAGGAATAGGGTGTATCTCCCAATGAATAGAAAAAGAATGGTTATTATTGTTGTTGTTATTTACTATTGCTATTAGATGGGACAGAAAGACCTAATTAGTTAGCTCTTGCTGGCACGTTTTGCTTTTCTTAAACAGCAACTAGGAAGTATTATGAGAAATAATTGGTTGTAGCCAACCTTTACCTCAGAAAAGTTCAGATATTATACAGGGGTCATGTGGATACAGGGGATGAGCTACAATCTGTTCACATTACTGATGCTTTGGTTATACTGCTTGTACCTGTGGTCTAAAAACATCCTACAAAGAATTCAGATGTACTCTCTCTTTGGAACAACATAAATATGATAGCTAAATGTGAGTTTTGTTTGTATGATTCACATAAAGGGTTTGGCAAGGATTTTGATTTGTGTCTTGGCCGGACAATGAATACAATTATTCTTTGTATCTTTAATACAATAATGCTTGAAGGATCTCATTATTTGGTCTTTAGATTCTGACAATTACACTGGAGTCAGCTGTGATTTGCTGTAAATATTACAACTGGCAGCTGGAGCAGAGGCATATTGAGTACTGTGTGTATCCCTCTAGAATGAACAGCTTTTCTCATGGTCCTAGAAAATGTCATGGTCAAGGCCATCAAATCTCTTAAAAGCTTTATGGGGAAAGTTATTATTCTATATAACTCTTGGGCCACATCTGTCTGCACTTTACATTTAAGGCAATATATCACTGTAACAGTCACAGCATGCCTCAGGGAATCCTGGGAACTGTAGTTTGTTAAGTGTGGTGAGGGTGGTTAGGAGACCCATATTCCCCTCACAGAGCTACAGTTTCCAGAGTTCTGTGGAAATAGGGATTGACTGTTAAACCACTCTGGGAATTGCTATATATACAGTATATATTAACTGGTGTTGAAATGGCTTAAATAAACAAACATCTCTCTTTAATGAAAAGCAGTTGTAAATACAAATTAAAAAAATAAACATATTACAAAAATATCTTTATACATGTGTTGTAAGTGTTAGGACAAATCAGGGTAAGGCCTCAGTTATGTCTTGATTTAAAATCACAAAAGCACAGAAGAACCAAAGTTGCAAAGCACCATGGGCCCAACTGGCAGGAAGCACTCTTTAAGTTTTGTTTCTTCACTGTGGGAACGCGCGTGAGATGGTGCCTGCCAGGCTGCAACTATGTTCCGGACAAGATAATCATTCAGCTGTCCTTGACTGTTTTATTTTTCTGTACTCTGTGTATTCTCAACTCCTTTCATGCCATGTTGTTTTCCTTTGTAATAAATGACTACAGTCTCCCCCAATGTGTCAATATCCCCTCAGAAGTGTGTAATAGAATATTCCTTGAAGATAGTTCTCAGGGCCATATGTATCTCTTTGTATATGTGTCTTTCGTTTATGGTCCCCCAAAGTGTTACTTCACCCCAACATACCATTCCTTATCTCAGGATGAGATGGACATGGGTTCTGATTTTTAAAGGGAAACTTCCTGACTTTGATATGTAGCAAGTGATATGTAGCTTAGGCCTGTTACTTTTCTCTTGTTTTAGTTACATTTTGTTTATTGATAGTACGTTTCAGAATACTATATATCATCATGCTGAACAATAAAGAGTTGCTCTCATCCTTGCCAGGCTGTTGTGCCCGTGTGAGTGTGAAAGCCCTTTTTGATCAAGAAGTTGTCTTTGTCTTATTTGATATCTGGGTGGCTCTTAGCCAAACGAATTAGGATTCTATCTCAGCTCGCACTTCTGCCCGGGTGCGTTGAGGTGAGCAGTGGGCACTCTTCGCCACTTAAAATTTCTCAACATAAGCTACCAGGTGACTTTAAGCATGTGCTTATTATAAGTGTAATTTGACTCTGAGTAAATATGGTTAGGTTTGGGCTGCCAGTGACATTTAGATTTCCCATCCCTCTAAAACTTACACGATCTGTTACATTCACTAGAGTATGTGTTTCTTTTTTCTCCCCTGCAGGACAGTTGCCATTAATTTCAGGCATGAGGTTTGTATGACATTTCTTTGGTCCTCTGCTTAGACAGAATAAATCAGTTGTCTGCTTTCAAAATGGATATGGTGCAGAATACGAGTAATTTTTTGTTGTTTCTCAATCTGATTTAACATATTTGCATATATATGATAAAATTCAGTGATGTTAGAATAACTTGTAGGAGGGAGGTAGACATCCAAAAGGTTGTTTATGATGAAAGGAATAAATATGACCAGATAGAAATATATGTTTAATGTCCAGGTTTTTGGCAATGTTGCCAGTGGTCTGATATTGTATAATGATAGGTGTCATTATGGTTGTTTCTTCATTAATGCTTGCCCAGTGATGGTACAAATTGAAATCAGCATGCAGCCTACCCCATGAAAAACCTGCTTAGAGATTTTTAAAACCTTTCTTTCTTTGGAGATACTCTAATGATTATGTTAGCTTTCAGCAAACTCCAGAAACCTCTTTGAGTCCCTTTATAGATGTGGGTGCCATTAAAATGTTCTCATTTGGCATCTTCCTCCAGTGATTTAAAGCTTGTCTTTTAATGAAAAATGTCATCTTTCAGTTAATTGCTATTTCTTCTCTATCAAGGAAAAGAAAACGACGGGCATCTTAATGACTTATTTCCATCCTAGTCTTCCATCTGAAGATTAACTCTATGAGAAACTATGATTTGTAACCATAGGTTAGTGCCTCATTTAATCTTTCATGATGTCTTTTCACCTCAGCCAGACACCTATCTGGCCATCTCTGTGACTGTCAGTGATGATTCAATGGTCCTGGGTGTAGCAAGCACTGATAACAAAGCTGTTTGATATTCAGTCACTGAGAATTGGAGATACTACTGCAGATCATAAAATGAAGCAGTGAAGAATTAAAAATTGAGGAGAAGGGGGAGATGTGAAGAATTGAAGGTGGGGTGGGGGGAAGCTGAATATTCAGGAGAACAATGTAACCCATACTAATTGTATCATTTCTGACAGTTATTTGTTTTGACCGCTGTCATTTCAGGATTCAGCTGGAACTATATCGCCCACCCCCACAATATGTTTGGGATATTTTTGCATGTCTTTCTAGGAGTTAGACTGACAGCTGATTCATATTATAAACTGGGGTGCTTTTCTCACTCATGGTAGTTATCTGCACAACAGTGCAATCCTATGCATGTTTCCTTAGAAGTGCTACCACACTCAGTGGGGCTTACTCCCATGTAAGTGTAGATAGTATTGCAGCCTAAATAATGCATTGCCTAAGCCCACAACCCATGTCAAGCACAGCAGTTTCCATGATCTCTAGGGTCTCAAGTGGTGTGTACATTTAACCTGTTTGTAATACCTTGTATTACTTGTAATTCCTTTGTGGCACTCTGTAAAATCTATGAGAGTGAGCATGAGGACCTTTTCAGTGATTGCTCTGAACTATTAAATGTCATATGAAGGAAATTTAGTCTGAGCCCAAGCCTAGAAACCTTCACTGTACACACTTGCATTTGTCTTCAAGTGGGATTATATAATTTTGTTGCAGATATGATGTAGCTTTAACTGATCTTGGTTTTTAGTATATTAACTTTATTGTTTGAATTTTGTTTTGTGCAATGTGAACTGAGTAGCATGTAAATGTACTAAATGAAATAATATTCTGAGTTTAGAAAATTACACTGTTTTGTGAGTTACATTTGCAATAGTCACTGAAATAATTGAACATAAAAATTCATGGCAACTAATTGTAAAAAATATGTGTTTGTAGTTATTAGGAAAATGTACAACTTGCAGTTAAGATTTCCAAAATTCTTTACTGGAGCAGAGATCCCATGGAAGTGTATTGTTTGTATCATTGTTGTTTTCTAGCCTTAATCAACAGGCTGGCTACTATATTCATATTAAATGTCAAGAGTTCCAGTTTTCACTTTTGTTGAATGTTGAAGGATATGCACTGATTTCCACAAAGTCTTGCAAAACAAAGCATTATCTCACTGAGATGTAAAATTATAGGGTTCTCATTGGTCTCCTTTACCAGGGTTCAGGAATGGACATAATTACTTTGCCACCTACAGCCAGTCAGCAGGAATGCAATTATTCCAACTCCAGATGCAGAGCAGTTCCAGAAGCCCTGCTGAGAAAAGGCAAAGAGCACAGTAATTAAAGTCATCATTAGATAAAGCAGAGACTACACAGCAATTATCAAAAAGCTCCTGGTTCCCTCAGCTATCCCCATTCAGGCACTGGTTTCACTCTTTGTTGAGCAACAAGCAACTGCATCTAAACTGTGCTGGATTTCACCACCTTGATGAATGCTATCCTCAGCATCCTCTCTCTCTACCTACCTATGACTGGCTTCAGCTTTTAATATATATCATGGATGAGATGATCATTAGGCACTTAGTTGCGTGTATCCTGATCAGGCACAGACTGTGACTTCCAGTGATACACAATAACAGTTTACAGGTAAAATAGATTTTAAAGGAAGGACTAGCCATCAACAATGTAAGGATAGAACAATGGGTATGATCAAGAACAGAGATGCTAATAGGGCACAAGGAATGGTCTGGGTCCTCCAGATGCTGCAGGGCTGATGGGGTTAAGCAGGTGAGGTACACAGGAAGCTGCCTTATGCTGAGTCAGACCAATTGGTCCATCTAGCTCAATATTGTCTACAATGACTGGCAGCAGCTCTCCAAGGTTTCAGACAGGGGGCTCTCCCAGCCCTCCGTGGAGATGCTTGGGATTGAACCTGGGACCTTTTGCATGCTCTATGGCTGAGCTACGATTCTTTCTTTTGAGCTATGGTTCTGATCAAGCTCCCAGACAGAAGACTACTGCGAGCCCTTTTAAGGGTGGTTATTGATTTCGGTTGGATCCAGAGAAAAGCCTGTAAAAGGGGTCTGGCAGAAGTTTGACTTTCCTGTCTCTCCTTCCCGTGACAGCTTCCCTCCCATCCCTGAAAGCCTCTCCTGAGGATCAGCGAACCCTGCTGAATGGGGTGGACTGCAACGCAAGCGGCTGAGGTGGAAAGGGGATCTCTGAAAATTTTTTGAGCAGAAGTCTCACTCATGCAAGGTAATTCTGCCTGATTTACAGGGATCCTCCCCTTCCCCTTCAGACTCCTTTGCCACAGCCCACCCCATTCTGCAGAGGTCTATGCCCCAAATCTTAGGAGATGCTTTTTGTGGGGAAGGGCTGAGGAGCTGCCAAGGGAAGGAGGAGAACAGGAAAGTGTGCTTCTGCCAAGCCTCTTCCACACATTTTTCTCTGGATTCAACCATATTATATATATGACTCAAGAACATTTATGCCATTAAGTATTTTTTTAAGGGTTTCTTTTTTGGTAGGGGGTTAGTTTGCTACAAAAGACGACCACGCCACTACCATTCTGGGACGTTCAGCCACAAAGAGAAGCTGCACATTTCCAATGTCATTTCCATCCACTGGAGAACAGATGAAACAAATGAGTCACAGAGAATTAGAATGCTGGGAACTTGATAATCAGCAATTTCAACTGGCCCCCTTTCTTGGTGATTTAAGTTCATTGCCAGGATAGTATTTGCATTACCTCATTTTCAGTTTTAATGTCTGTCACTTCTTTACTTCCTTTTACAATGATCTATGGCAGTGGAAATCAGAAACCCCCACCAGCCCCAACCAGCATGTCCAGTGATCAGGGACGATCAGCAGCTTCTGGAGGGCCAAAGGTTCTCTAGCCCTGGTATAACACCCTCAAAAGTACAGGTAGTGGCACTTTCGCTCTTTCCCCAATATATTTGCATGGCTAAGGCATTTGCCCCTGGACTTTTGGCTCTCAAGGCAGTTGCCTGGTTGGTTAGGCTGAGCATGTTTCTTTGGGGATGGACAATTGCATTGATCCTTCCCACTTGAAGGTCAGATATAAAGGACTTGTGTAAGTGGCCTACATGGTTCCAAGATTCCAAATGCTATAATTGCAACAGAGGAAAAAGCCTTACAGAAGTGATAGAAATGATCATCATTATTGTTTAATATTTAGCAGCACTCCTGGTCTGGTGATGGTGCTGCTAAATGCCAGGTCTGACTAAAACAAAACATTTCATAGAATCACAGAATAGTAGAGCTGGAAGAAGCCTATAAGGCCATCAAGTCCAACCAATGCAGGAATCCAGCTTAAAGCATACCTGACAGATGGCTGCCCAGCTGCCTCTTGAATGCCACCAGTGTTGGACAGCCCACCCCCTCCCTAGGTAATTGGTTCCATTGTTGTACTGCTCTAACAATTAGGAAGTTTTTTTCTGATGTTCAGTTGAAATCTGGATTCCTGTATCTTGAGCCCATTATTCCATGTCCTGTGCTCTGGGATGTTCGAGAAGAGATCCTGGCCCTCCTCTGTGTGTCAGCCTTTCAAGTACTTGAAGAATGCACTCATATCTCCACTCAGTCTTCTGAAGCCTAAACATGCCTAGTTCTTTCAGTCTTTCCTCATAGGGCTTTGTTTCTAGTCCTCTGATCATCCTCGTTGCCCTCCTCTGAACCTGTTCCAGTTTGTCTGCATCCTTCTTAAAGTGTGGTGTCTAGAACTGAACACAGTTCTCAAGATTAGGCGTAACCAGTGCTGAATAAAGAACTAGTACTTCATGCACTTTGGAAACTATACTTTTGTTAATGCAGCATAAAATAGCATTTCCCTTTTTTGCAGCCACATTGCATTGTTGGTTCATATTTAGCTTGTGATCAGCAACAATTCCTTCTCGCATATAGTATTGCTGAGCCAAGTATCCCCCATCTTATAAATATATAAAAGCCGGTTTGAGCTGGAAACTTCACTATTATGTGTTTCTTATATCACATCCATGCCTATGACCTTGTTTATTGTTATAAATGTGCCTTGCATAGAAGTGTTATAAGTTGTTCCGCTGCCCCACAGACCTTGACTTGTGAAACCCTTTGATATGCAAGCGTAGTAATTTTCATGTCTGTCTCCTACTCACGGGGCGCCCGGTTGCAGCCGGCCACCCCTTTACTCTTCTCTTTGTCGGTTCATGCAAAGCGCTTATCTCAAGAACTTGCGAAGTATGTAGACACAGAGTCTGAGAGATAGTCTTGATGTTTCCACTTTTGTCCTTCCCCCTGTACCCCTTCACCTCCTTGCATATACCCCAAAGCTATAATGTTTAGCATTTGCTTCGTTTGTATTTTATGACGTGAGCCCGATATTGTAAACTTTGGGGTAAGCCTATATAAACCCTAGAACACCAATAAACGAGGTTCCCATGCTGACCTGCTTCGGCTTGTAAGTATTGGGTCCCCTTTGCAAAGGTTTTTGTCTCGTGTTACTTGATCTCTGATAGTGGGTTCATTTGCACTCAACTCCGCACTCTTCCCGGGTGTAATAAGCGAGTTGGGGTTGACAGGGCGACTTGCGTGTTGGGTTTGGACCTAACAATTGGGGGCTCATCCGGGATCCCTTGTGCGGACCCCCTTTTTACCATTGCACCCCTTAATTTGATAACAGGCACCACAAGAGAATTTTCTCGGTTATCAATAAAAGCGGGTGGCTTTGACACTATGGGGATAAAGCACAGTTGAGGAAAACCCGCTATCAGACGTCATGGGAAATAAAGGGAGTGTGCCGGTAAAGGACAGCCCTTTGGGAATAATGTGTATGCTGTGGCAAGAGGAGGAATTGCCTGTGCGTAAGAGAGGCATGAAAAAGAAAAGGATGATTGAGCTCTGTGCGGTAGCGAGACCGCGGGTAACTGCAGTATTGGCACCGGGTGAACGGTAGCCAAAGAGTGGCTCCTTTAAACCCGTTCCTTTAAGAGGAGTAGGGGAGCGGATTGAGGTAAAACATTCAGATTAATTGCATTTCTGGCTCCTATGGCAGATGGGAGTGCAGAGATTAAAGGGTTTTTATAATGCTGAAAGACAGATCTTTGACTGGTGAGGCCCCCCCTCCAAGTTATTTTTCTGAGGATGACTCAGATAGAAGAATGATTTTAAGTCGTTCTATTATGCTTTCCGTGCCAGCGTCGCCTTCCAGCCCCGAAGGCGGGGCTCCTCGGCCGGCGCGGAAACAAGTCTCTTCCGATTCAAGTGCTGAGACGGAAGAGAAGGATCCAGGAGAGGGGCCCTCAGGGGGGAACGGTCACGCGCTTGCGAAAAAGGAGAAAAAGAGAAACGGTTATTGACTAAGGAAACGCCATTGATTGTGCGAGACCAGCCGTACCTGGACGCCCAGGGACGGGTCAAACTCCTAGGTGTGTAAGGCTTGTGTTTTCCCAGGAAGTAAGAACGTAAGAATGGTAATAGGAAGGATTTGCATAAAAGAAATGTGTATGAGTTGGGTACCCAAGTGAGAGGGTGTATGCGTATAGCTTTTTTTGAGTTTATGTATGAAAGTTTTTCTGTGGGTTTGCTTTCAAGGGAACTTTCCTTCCATTACTGTCGTTCATAAATCATGCTGATTTTACCTTTTCCTCTTTTAACTGCTTGGATCAGCTGCGCTGCCCACCTGTTCTCTTAGTAGTTCTTAGCATTTTTTTTAAAAAGAAAGTATAGGATTTGAACTAAGCGATTCCTTTTAGAATGTCGGGGTTTCTTTTTCTTTTGTTCCTGTACTGGGTTAACTCCTTCTTCCCTTCCTCCTTATTTGATATGAATTTAGATTATTAAGGGGTTTTTTTGTGTTTGTCTGTCTTGCTTGCTACAAATTACTTGTGTGCATCTTCCTTCCTGATGTAATGTTTTATATCCTCCTTATCTCAGTCCTTGCCATTGAGGAACGTTTTATTTCTTTGGAGCTCCCTTCCTTTTCAAGTTTCTTAAAATTGTTTTCTCCAGTCTGTTTAAACAGTGGGATGATTGTTTTTTCTGCAGCAGTTTTATGCTTTAAGTCTAACGTGATCCCTATGGTTTACTATGTTTTATATAAAGACGGATTGGCTGTGTTTTCCTAATTATTGTGCTGTCTGTTATGTGATTGTAACTTATTAAATATAATTTCTTATTTCAGCCCTTGCCGTTTGACATTAATCCCAATCGCAGATGTTCACAGAGGGGGGGATATTTGTCTAGAATAAGTTTTGCTTTTCATTATTTGTCAGTTATTTCTTATCTTGTAAATGTTACGTTTCTTTTGACGTGGTTCTGTTTTTTGTTTGTTTGTTTGTTTTGTTACTGCATGTTGAACCAGAATTACAGAAAAGGGAAAGAGATTGGTTTTCCCCCCCTTGTTCTCTAGATCTAGCACAAACGTATTAAGCATACATCTTGAAATCAGGAGAAGATACTAGAGTTCCTTTTGTTTAGATTAGACCTGAACCTTTGGCTGTTGCTTGTAGATAAAAGCCTGGCACAGTTAGTTTTTCTGTCAGTGGCCAAAGGGGCAAAAATAACAAAATTACTTTTGAAACTACTCTACCCATTTACCTGTATATAAAGGGAGGCAATTGTAAGTGCCAACTAAATTTGTATGTAGTGCCTTGTGGGTAGAAATGTTTTCCTCCCCCCATACACTTTGACAGGGAAAAGATACCCATGAATTAGAAAGGTTGTAAGTAAAATGAAGGATTCTAGGAAATAAGTTATTTTGATGGTAGAGGAAGGATAGTTTGAGAAATATTTATTGATGGTAATAAGAAAAGGGAAAAATGACAGGAAAAGGGAAAAATGACAGGAAAAGGGAAAAATGACAGGAAATAACAAAATGTTGTATGTGGGTTTTTTTTTTCTCTCTTCTTCATCATTGTTGCTAGATTGTGGATTAGAACCTATACCTGTTTAAACTTTTGAACTTGGGTAAAATATATATATATATATATATATTTGGAAGTCAACAACTTCTTGAAGGTTCTTTCTTCCATAAGGAAAATAAAACCTCTTCTTGAGGTACTCGATCCCAGGTAATTGTTTTAAATTTGTCTGTGAAATGTATGATTTCCCATTTCCTAGATAGGCAAAACTGAGGCCACCTTGCTGTTTAAACCTAATGTGATGCCCTCTTGTGACTAGGTAAATTCATTATCAAAAGGGGACCAAAATCACAGTAATTGTCTACCTCATATTAGAATTCACATTGGGAATCAATATTACTTTGCTTCCAAAACAGAAACTCATCCCCAGTTGCTCTTTGACTGAAGATGGACCAGGACTTTCAACAGGAAAATGCTTTCCTCATTGTCATACCTTGTGCATATAAATCACACTATTACTAATGAACTTTTTTCTTTTAAAATGATGTTCACAATTCTAACGCATGTTAGTGCATTTATTCCTTGACAGGCACATACAGCAACTGCTCTACATACAGGATGAGCACCATTGGAACTCCCTGCTGATTTGGAACAGAACTTAATCTATTTGTGCCACTAACATCTTTGTTTTGCATTCATAGCAAGAGGTATAAATCCTTTTTCTCTGCTTTCCGTGGCTACTTTTCATGAGCAAGGCTCTACATAGCCAGAGGATGGGGAAACTCAGAAGTTTAGAATATGTTGTACTGTTGTGTGTTTTGTCTGTCTGTTGCAAAAACAATATTTTGGTTTTGTCCACTTTGATCAGAAGTCTCATCTGTGGCCATGGATGTTTTATTTTTATATTTTCTTTCCTGCACTGAAGTGTTTTCTCCCCAAGGAACATTTTTCTTTTGCGTGTGTATCACAGAAGATTTTTATTTTGAGACATTTTGGACTCGATCTTTGAATTGCTCCAGGACCAGAACACGATACTCGGGGGGAGGGGGGGGAATGAAGATTCTTTCATTATTCCAGTTTCTCTGCCTAGCATCAGCAAAAGACACACATGTTCAGTGGAAGCTGTAACTGAACATGAACAGGAACAGGATGAACTTTGTGCAAGCCATCCCACAGTGTGTTTATTTGTTTTATTTACTTGTTTTCTTTGTAATATTTCCATTGTAATATTGAATGTAACTGTTTATGCATTGTCCTTTAAGAATGTGTTGTTGTTATTGTTTTCCCTTCATAATTTATATGTTATGGCTGTTTTGTTCTTTAGATGTTTCTACTTTTCAAATCCTTCTGAGTGATTCTGTAATAGGGGTTTACTGAATTTGGCTACTTCAGATGTGAGGTTCATCAATGTGAAGTTTTGACCCATTTGTTTATTTTCTCACTCTGTCATTACAATGGCTAGGAATAGGTAACAATTAATGTGAATGGATGTCAACACCATAAGAATCTAGGAAGATGATAGTTTGGAATTCCATCAAGATTGCTTTTCTCTCAAAATGATTAATGTATCTTATGGCTTTTTCATGCTAAGAAATGAATTAAGTTCAACTATTGTATATTCTGGACATGGGCGCATGTGCCTTAGAACATTTTGTGATTATGATGTTATTGATAAGTACTATACACAACCTATGCTAACATTTCAATAGATGCCTTTGTGGTATTAAGGAAATGGTAGGATGTGATTTTCCATTTAAAGTCCCTGTATGGATCATCCAGAGAATATTAGTTAATCCAGATTTGTTTCAACACCTCAAACCCATCACATTAGGTTATGACCTAGCTGATCTTCAGACACTACTTTCTCATCCTATGTACAGAAACAATTAGAAGCAGTTAAACAAATGGGGGAGCAAGTACACTCTAGATAGCACATGATTGCCATACAGTCATTTACATTATAGATAAGCACTCACAGATATAGGAACATGGATGTATTTGGAAATTCCCTGTTTGGCTGGGATAAGGATGTCAAAGAAGGTTTAACCCTTATAATGCACCCCATTGTGGTGATTTTGAATTCTGATCTTTGTCTAATTAGCCCTTGTAATGTATATCCATCTCATATGGCACAGTCACACCCTGGAAGTCAGTATTGGAGCCAGGGGGCAGAACGGTGCTTGCTAATATGTGAAAGGTCATCTGTGTACATCTGCCTTTCACATAAAAGGAGGGAGTGGTACGGCTTGGCTAACCCTGTTTTGGTTCAAGTGGAATCTAGGAGGTGCAAAAGCCAAGAGCTATAACTTCCACCCCAACTCACACATACCCCCACGGCTGGTAATGCGTTCCAGAGGTTTTGTGCATAGAAAAACAAGGGCAGAGTTAAACGCTGTCGCATAAATGTTATCTTAATCCTTGGCAGATACACCCCCATCCACAGGGAATCCCATTGCTCGTTAGAAATAGCATTAGTTTTCCTTTTTTCTTGACTAGAAGCACACATATCGGAAAATATATACAGACATAGGGGGTCTTCTTATATTGAGACCCCCCCCACTGGCCTGGACTTTACAGGAGACAGGGACAACCAAAACAAGGAACACACACTTCACCACATGGATAAGTGGGAGTCCCCTTTGTTACTTAAGGAGTACAGTCTCCTTTGCTTCCTGCTACAGCTTAAAGGAGGTAGAGGAGGGCTGGGTGATAAGCGGTTTAGTAAGAGGTGAGGTCTGTGTGACCAATACATGTGATATACCCACTTGAAAATGGCAATTGGACTTTGAAGAATGGGACATAAAACAGTGGGTAAGGTAATATTACTGTTGAGATGGTAGCATTTGTTGCATTTGATTTTCCTTTGGTCACTGACTTGTTCTTTTCCTATTGGGCTTAACGGGTCGCCAAATGCCTGCTGGCCCTTGCTGGCTCTGTGAATTTTGGTCTAGCTGGCAGAAGATATTGTTTTATGTGATTATAGTAATAGTTTTTATTATTATTACTGGATGTTGTTACTTGCAATGTATTTCTAATGTTATTCAGTTAATGTCTATAGGTCTCTGAGTTTAGTTTTAGGGACCAAAACCAAGCAAACAGGCCATTCTAGTAGTATCAAAAGGTCCAGTCATACTTGACAGTTCCTTGGTCGATGTACTGAAAAGGGAGTTGAGCAGACGGACGCAAGATTGTTTTATGTTGTAATAGTTATAGTATTATTAATAGCTGTTTGTTGCTGTATACAATGCATCCCAAATTTAATCCAGCTTGCTTCCGCCTGCCTGCATAGGCTGATTTCTTCACTTTCCCGAAAGCCTCAATCTAATCTAATGGAAATGGCACTGAGACCACTGTGGGAAGCAAAACACGGAAAATGCAGCTACCTGAGTGAATAGTTATTCTCTCAGGGCTGAAAGGGGGGACTGTTGGGTTAAAATTTAAGAATTGGCTTAAACATTATAGTTTGCTTTATACCCTGTCCATATAAATGTGAACAGTGCCCAGATTAGATTCAAAGTGACCCCTGACTGACTTTTGATATCAAGAAAGGTTTATTTCCTGGTGACCTGACCCTTACCTACATTCCAGTGGCTCGAATAATAAAAGCCGGTTTGAGCTGGAAACTTCACTATTATGTGTTTCTTATATCACATCCATGCCTATGACCTTGTTTATTGTTATAAATGTGCCTTGCATAGAAGTGTTATAAGTTGTTCCGCTGCCCCACAGACCTTGACTTGTGAAACCCTTTGATATGCAAGCGTAGTAATTTTCATGTCTGTCTCCTACTCACGGGGCGCCCGGTTGCAGCCGGCCACCCCTTTACTCTTCTCTTTGTCGGTTCATGCAAAGCGCTTATCTCAAGAACTTGTGAAGTATGTAGACACAGAGTCTGAGAGATAGTCTTGATGTTTCCACTTTTGTCCTTCCCCCTGTACCCCTTCACCTCCTTGCATATACCCCAAAGCTATAATGTTTAGCATTTGCTTCTTTTGTATTTTATGACGTGAGCCCGATATTGTAAACTTTGGGGTAAGCCTATATAAACCCTAGAACACCAATAAACGAGGTTCCCATGCTGACCTGCTTCGGCTTGTAAGTATTGGGTCCCCTTTGCAAAGGTTTTTGTCTCGTGTTACTTGATCTCTGATAGTGGGTTCATTTGCACTCAACTCTGCACTCTTCCCGGGTGTAATAAGCGAGTTGGGGTTGACAGGGCGACTTGCGTGTTGGGTTTGGACCTAACAGTTTCTTTTTCCTAGGTGTAGAACTTTGCACTTATCCCTGTTAAATTTCATTTTGTTGTTTTCAGCCCAATGCTCCAGCCTATCAAGATCGAATTTTCTTTCTGTCCTCCAAGGCATTAGCTAAGCCTCCCAATTCTGTATCATCTGCAAATTTGATAAGCATTCCCTGCACCTCCTCATCTAAGTAATTAATAAAAGTGTTGAAGAGCACTGGGCCTAGCACCAAGTCCTGCTGTACCCCACTTGTTACCTCCCCCCAGTTTGAGAAGGAACCGTTGATTAGCACTCTGAGTAATTCTGTAGCCAAAGGGCTAGAGCACTAAGCTGGAGAACACAAGAAAAATATGTTGGTCAAAAACCAAACAGAATGTGGGAGCAATATCCTGATTTTTCTTACAAAGGTTGGAAAATTCTTACCCTTAGCCATCCAGATATTTAAAGCTAAAATTGTGCCACAAATTCTTTTTGGAGCTCCAATTTGGTTTCCATACTCTAAAAGGTCTTCTGAAAGAATCCAATCTCATTCCCACAAGTTAATTTTCAGAGTTCCCAAATGTGTTGCTGGATTCCCCCCTTGTCTGGAAGCAGGGTTGAATTCCTTGAAATGTTTGGCTTGGATTCATTCTGTTCCTTTCTGGCTTCGCTCCAGTTATGTGCTTACCTCTAATTCTCTGGTCTATAAAGTACTGACAGATGCCTATGAATCTCCCTGGGAGAAGGCTATGGAGCATAAAGTTGCTGCAGTAGGTCTTTCTCTTCCCCATTTGACATCTATGGATTTGGTGAGTGCTAAAATGATAGGCAAGCAGAGACTACTAGATATAGACCATCAAGAGCTCAATGGAGCTGCATGGGGCCCATGTTCCTCTCAGTCATTTGGTCTTTTAGGTTACCCTTGCAAAGATGGGAAGCCTTATTTGGGATAGAAGGAAAGCCTTTTCCCCAGCAAGGTTTAGTATTCTCCCTTCTAAATTACTCAATGCCAGATACAATAAAACTCCCATGAATGCTAGATGTTGCCCCTGTAACAATGCAGAGGTTGAGTCCATCCTGCATGTTCTTTTGTATTGCAGTTTCTATCAAGGGACCAGGAAAGACCCTAATATACTCTATTATCCAGTCTTTCCACGGTTATTCTAGTGAATCTCTTATGATTATATTTCTTCAAAGTACTAACAAGTCAATTAGGATGTGTCTCATACCTGTGGCAACATAGGATATGTGTGTGTAAACTTTTTCTTCCCTACACACATTACAAAAATGTTATGTGCAAAGTGAACCTTAACAATTCAGTTGCATGACTTCATGCCTTTTCATACTGCAGCCACTGCAGAGCGGTGGGTATCATTTTGACTTCAAGCACTTATTCTAGTAAATAACTCTGTTCCTTTTGGCATTGTTACAGGCGTTTGTTCAGCACGCAACTCAAAGGTCGATGTAGATCTGCTATCGTGGATCTTCCCACTAAAGAGAAGTGTCCTCTTGGTGACAGATCTCACCCAGCAGAGCCAGGGCATGGCTTTGTTTTGCCTCAGTTAGTGAGGTTTTAAAATAGATTTCTCTGCAGAAGTAGATAGTAGAGGGCATATGAGGACTCCACATTATTACCACAGTGCCGAAAAGTATTGCTGAATAGAGCCTCTGCCCTGCAGGTTCTTCTAAAAAGTTACTGAATATTATGCTGTCATTAAGAGTTATTCCACTGCCCCAAATTACTTGTGCTTCCTAATTTCTTTACCTTTTGTTTTTCTCTCAACATATGATGCCTTCTCTGCTTTGACCAGAAGGCTCATTTTTGAGGCCACTCCACATTTTCACAGCAAAAGATGTACCTTTCCATTGCAATGCAAGCAATGTCATTTTTTTTTTGCAATGTAGTGTTTCCAGAGACTATCCTGCATAAGATAGGATATAGGTCATGAAGCTGATCCAGCAGGCTGATGGGCAGTGACTTCAACCCTGCTTTCTCCAGGGATCAGTGGCATGATCAAGTTTGCCTGGGGAACTTGGTTGTGCAGCCAATCCAGTGGCATCTCTACCTGTCCCATGCCTGATGTTACTTAAGATGTCATGGTTTGGGGAAAATGACCTTTTGGCAGTTGTGCTCAGTGAGGCAGCATGGGTGGGGGCATTGTTGCTCTCCTCCAGGGCCTGATGAACTGCATCCCAGAGTATTGAAGGAACTTGCTGATGTACTCTCGGAACCTCTTGCCATCATCTTTGAGAAATCCTGGAGAACGGGAGAGGTGCCAGAGGATTGGAGACGGGCAAATGTCATCCCGCTCTTTAAAAAGGGTAAAAAAGAAGATTCGGGGAATTACAGGCCGGTCAGTCTGACTTCAATACCGGGAAAGATATTAGAACAGATAATAAAAGAGTCCATTGGCAACTATCTAGATGACAATGCTGTGATTAGTAGGAGCCAGCATGGGTTTGTCAAGAAAAAATCCTGTCAAACTAATCTCATCTCTTTTTTTGATCAGGTCACTAGCTTAGTAGATGGTGGAAATGCTGTAGATGTCATCTATCTAGATTTCAGCAAAGCATTTGACAAAGTTCTCCACGACCTTTTGATTAGCAAACTGGTCAAATGCGGACTAGATGGAAATACTGTCAGGTGGATTCACAACTGGTTGGAAAACCGTACTCAAAGAGTGGTCATCGGTGGCTCTGCTTCGGACTGGAAGGAGGTTTCGAGTGGAGTGCCACAGGGTTCTGTCCTGGGGCCGATACTCTTCAACATTTTTATCAATGACTTAGATGACAGGGTGGAGGGAAGCCTTATGAAGTTTGCGGATGATACGAAACTGGGAGGGATAGCTAACACAATGGAAGACAGGAATAAAATCCAAAGGGACCTGGATAGACTAGAAAATTGGGCTGAAATTAATAAAATGAAATTCAATAAAGACAAATGCAAGATTCTGCATTTAGGCCACAAAAACAAAATGCATGGGTACAGGGTGGGAAATACCCGGCTTAGCAGTAGTGCGTGTGAGAAGGACCTTGGAATTGTAGTGGATCGCAAGTTGAACATGACCCAGCAGTGTGATGCTGCGGCATAAACAGAGCTATAGTTTCCAGGTCGAGGGAAGTAATAGTCCCACTATATTCTGCATTAGTTAGGCCTCATCTGGAATACTGCGTTCAGTTCTGGGCGCCTCATTTTAAGAAAGATATAGACAAGTTAGAGTGGGTTCAGAAGAGGGCGACGAGGATGATAGCCGGTATGGAGAACAAGTCTTATGAGGAAAGGTTGAAGGAACTTGGCATGTTCAGTCTGGTGAAGAGAAGGCTGAGGAGTGACATGATTGCACTCTTTAAGTACCTGAAGGGCTGTCACATAGAGGAGGGTACAGATTTGTTCTCTGCTGCCCCAGAGGGTAGGACTAGGTCTAATGGTTTTAAGTTGCAGGAGCGTAGATTCAGATTGGACATTAGAAGGAACTTCTTGACAGTAAGGGCAGTTCGGCAATGGAACCGACTGCCTAGGGAGGTGGTGGGATCCCCTTCGCTGGATGTCTTCAAGCAGAGGCTGGACAGCTATCTGTGGGAGATGCTCTAGCTGTGGATTTCCTGCTGTGAGCAGGGGGTTGGACTCGATGGCCTACAAGGCCCCTTCCAACTCTATGATTCTATGAACACGGTGGGGTGCTGCTGGTGACCAAGAAGGGGAGGGACTCAGTACGGGGCACGGATTGGGTTCTGTTGTCATGTGGTGCACCACATCAAGCTCTCATCCCCTCCCCCTCTTAGTCAGTGGCAGCAACCTGACATGTTTGGAAGCTGGGAAAGCAACAGTGCCCCACCTGTACTGCCTCACTAGCCGTTATTGCCTTGTGGGCCAAATTGGGACCAATGCTGGGCTAAATTTGACCTCTACCACCTCCATATATTAATGGCAAACTCATTCTCTGAGTGTTGCTCCTTATGTAGATAACATGGCACCATTCATGCACACAAAGGAGGTATGAAAAGATCAACAACCTTAAGAGTAGGGAAGCCCCCATAAACAGCCTACTGAGAACTGAGTATGCTCAATTGTAATGTTTCTGCTCCTTCTGGAGAATTTCATTTAGTTAACATTAGTCTATCAGGTAACTAGGCAATACAAGATCTCCCATGAAGGGAGTATATGTGTGTGAGTTTTACTATGGCTCTAACAGTGTTACACAAGCAAAAAATATTTAAGGAAAGAGGACTTGAGAAAAGGACTTCATAAAAATTTACTTCAAAATATCAAACAATAATTACAGGCTAACAATTTATGGCATAAGAGCATAGAACATAGACATGCAAACAAGCACAACAGTGATATAACAATCAAAAACACATTTCAAAAGCTTTTTACAAATTCTGAAAGAGCTAGCTAGTTTTTTTTATTAAAAACTCGTACCCAAATGATCTCTCTGAGCTTGTACCAAAGAAGAAGAGAAAAGGCCATGATAATATGAGGAGCTAAGACACAAAAAACTTCCTGAAATTCTCTCTGAACTAGTCTGTAATATTTATATCCTTAAAATCATGAGCTTTGCTAGTAATATTGTTATGTGCCTTCAAGTCTATTACGACTTACGGCGATCCTATGAATCACTGACCTCCAAGAGCATCTGTCATGAACCACCCTGTTCAGATCCTGTAAGTTCAGATCTGTGGCTTCCTTTATGGAATCAGTCCATCTCTTGTTTGGTCTTCCTCTTTTTCTACTCCCTTCTGTTTTTCCCAGCATTATGGTCTTTTCTAGTGAATCATGTCGTCTCATTATGTGTCCAAAGTATGATAACCTCAGTTTCATCATTTTAGCTTCTAGTGATAGTTCTAGTTTAATTTGTTCACCCAATTATTTGTCTTTTTCACAGTCCATGGTATGCACAAAGCTCTCCTCCAACACATTTCAAATGAGTCGATTTTTCTGTTATCTGCTTTTTTCACTGTCAGACTTTCACATCCATACATAGAGATCAGGAATACCATGGTCTGAATGATCCCGATTTTTGTATGATATGTTCTGCATATGAAAATGGAAATGGACTGCCTTCAAGTTGATTCTGACTTATTGCGACCCTATAAATAGGGTTTTCATGGTAAGCAGTATTCAGAGGGAGGTTATGATTGCCTTCCTCTGAGGCTGACAGACAGTGACTGGCCCAAGGTCACCCAGTGAGCTTCATGGCTGTGTAGGGATTCAAACCCTCGTCTCCCAGGTCGTAGTCCAACACTTTAACCACTACACCACACTGGCTTTCGTTCCGCATGTAGATTAAACAAACAGGGTGATAAAATACTTCGGTTTCACCATATTCTTCTGTCCTTACAGTAGCCTCTTGTCCATTGCTAGTAATATCCAACTTGAAAAGGTCTCTGATAAGCATCATAATACAAGTTATGTTCAGACTAATATTTGCTTCATTTCATGTTCCTTTCCTGACACCTTTCTTGTCTCTTGAAGTTACTCTTAAACAAAGAACTGCCTGAAGTCCACTTAATCACACACTAACATTTTCCAAACAATAAGCTTCTATAACAAAAAACTTGACTATATCATGTTGGAGTTCCTTATCTGTGATTCTTAATACAACTGTTTTGAAGATCCAAAATTATTTCCACTATATGTCCATTATATCATGTTACAAAACAATATTAACAATACTAAATTAACCAAGTTCCTGCCTCTTAAGCCCCTTAAAAGTCTTCTTTGCTCTTCTGGAAATAAAGCAGGTCTAATCACAGGACTTGTTCACATCTGAGCATTATTTAGCTGCTAATCCACTTTCCCACATTTTAATTAGACCAGAATAGTCTACACCTGCATGAATTAGTAGCAGAGGCTCGTAGCTCCAATTTGAGTGCGGCACTGAATCTGTTCCGGGTTTTAGTCAGAACTTTCAAGGAGATGTCCAGCACCGTGCACAGCTCCTTGAAAGTTCTGGCTAAAACCCAGAGTGGATTCATTGCCACACTGACATCAGAGCCATCAGCCTCCACTGTACAGTATTTGAATTTGTATTTGTATTTAAGGAACAACTTTGGCCTTTCCAGTTAATACCTGTAGGCATTACCTTTTGTGTCTGTCCCCATCTTCTGATTTGTTGGTCTATTATGCCAATTAAGTTCTGACATGGCATGCACATAGATAGGTGTGTGCACACCTTGTTTTTAAAAATTTGATCCACGCTCCCCAAAACACTGAAATAAATTGTCTGTGACCTGACTATAGCTGTTTGGAGCCCAATTTTCCCCAGGTAATCAGATTATCCCAAATCAGGTAAACCCAAATTTACAAGAGAAAAGCGTTGAGACTGGTGTTGTTTAAGAGTAACATCATGTGGACTTCACAAATTAAATGGGAATGGATACATCTGCAAACACACAGGGTGGTAGTCAATGTTAATCCTACTCAGAGTAGACCCATTGAAGTTAATAGACATGACTAATTTAGTCATTAATTTCAATGGGTCTGTTCCATGTAGGACTTAGCTGAATACAACCAACAGCAAACTGAGGTGTGGACAAGCCCATATTTTAAGCATTTAGGTTAACAAAGTTAAGCTAAGAGTTCAGAGGTAAAAGGTATAGTGAGTTTCTAGGTGAGAGGAGTCAGTGAATCAATCAGCTAGAATAAAATGATTTCAATCATATTCTCATTCTTTTTCTTTTTTTACTCTGAGAGAAAATAGGCAACAATTCAATCATGAAGCCAAATTTACTTAAGCGGCAAGATTAAACTAAGGGAAGTAATGCATTAGACACTAGATCAGAGACTTTAGGGATCATATCAGTCTATTTTTCTCTAATATCCATTACACAGTGGCCATAGAATGCTGACTGACTTTTGGGGCAGGGAGTGACAAACTGGGTGGAGTGGGAATGGAATGGAGTATCCAGGAAGAGTGGTTGGCCAGTTGACATCCTGAACTTAAGCACCCCATATGACATTTTTCTGCAAGTTCCACTTGTCATGTGGTAGAGACACGCTTACTGTTCTACTGGCTCTAGTGTGTCTCCATCTCTCTTTTCTGAAAATGGCGGCACACGACACTGGTCAGACTCCGCACCTTTTTATTTTAAAACCTGGTGGGATTGTGGGTTTTTTTTAAAAAAAAATTCAGCTTCAGATTTTGCAACTGATCAGCAGATCAACTTTTTGTCCCTCTAGGTGTGACCAATGGAAACACTTTGCTGTAGTCAACTAGTGAGCTCACAGCCATGTTCTCATCTCATAGCCTCAGAATTTTCAGTTTTTATTCTCACACAGTGGAACAGGAAAGGAAAATGCCAAGCTCAGCTTTCTCCTATGCCCTCTCCTTGAGTTTAACATATTTAATTTAAAAGTTTGTGAAGAATATGTAAAATATATATTTTTTTCTCAGTTACCTTTCTGGCTGTTAATATAACCATGTTCTCAGTAAATGTGCCTCTTTAAAAAAAACTTAACTGGTGTAGTTTTTGGTTTGAAAAGGACAAAATTTTATTAAGGGTCCTAAGGACTCCATAGTTTCATAAGGAAGAGCTTAAAGGTGCAGAATCACTTAACATTTGTCTTTCTCCACTGGTGGTTTTTGTCAATAGCAAGGGCAGCAGCAGCTGGTGAGGCGATGTTGCTCTTCTGGCTTCCCAACACTGCAAATAGGGCTGAGTTGGTCTCCCAGCTTCCCATCACTGTGGGTCATTACCACTTACTGGAAGGGGAGGCTTGGGGAACTCAGTGTGGCATGGCACTTGGCAGTGGACCCGACCCAATCCAATGCTGCTGCTGCTGCTGCATGCCACACCACATGGAGCTTCTCATGCCTTGCCCCGCCCCCTTTCGATAAAGGGGGGGCAGCAACCCACAGTGTTGGGAAGCCAAAAGACCAATGCAGCCGCACTCGCACTGCCCCTCTGGCTGCTACTGGTAAGGGGGTCAGAAAAAAATAGTATGGGAAAACAAAGAAAATGCTTCTGGGTAGTATTCAACTAAGTTGTCCTATCAGTGCAAGGATTACCACTAGTGCAATGAGATTTCCATTCCATTCCTCTCCCTGCACCCTCCCCAAATCTGCTCTGCAGTGTTAGGAACTCTTAAAACAAATTTAGAGGGGATGCAGTGGAAGAAAAGGGGAATGTCCCACTGTGCAAGCAATAATCCTTGCACTGATGGGACCTTAATTTAGTGATATGTTGGATATCATACAATCTATTGATAGCAGGATTTCAACCTGTCTGAAATTTCTCTCACCAAGTAGTAGGAGCATCCAACCTGTGTTCTCCACAAACACCCTATTCAGACCTTCTGAATGTGTGTATCAGAATGAACAGCAGATCCCCATGCCCAATATCCATATATTAATTGGCTCTGCATGTACAGGCTGTATGCATAGACGTACAATCTAGTGTGAGTACTAGAGTACAGTGAGTACAGTGCGTATTTATGTACTTGGATATGGATATCTTTGCAGAGGATGCCTAGTCAAACTTTACCAACAACACAATCAAAACCATATCTATTCAGAAATAAGCCCTATTGAGTTCTATGGGGCTTAGTCCCTTAGTAAGTGTGTTTAGAATTGCAGCCTTCAGGGGCATCCATCTTTAGTCCTGAGTGCTCTCATCTAACATCCCCACAACACTAGATTCCTTTCTTCCTACAATGGCCTTCTGGTGACTGGCCTGGCCTGAGAGCACTTAAACCCTTTTTGCCAGAAGCAAGTTGGCTAGATTAAATGTTTCCTTCCCAGGCTCCATCTTTTAGCTAAGATTTCTATCTTAATTTCCAATCGGAGAAATGTTTTTGTTTGAATTGTATGCACCAAGCAACTGTGGTTGTATCATGCTTAATGACATCATTTGGGCCCACCCAGTGACATCACTTGGGCCTGCTCCTGTGATATCACTTGGACCTGCCCCATGACATCACTCAGACACACCCCTATGACATCACTAATCTCAGGGTTTGGGATGCTTCTGACCTGGCAACCCTAGAAAAGACAGAGATGTTATGTGACCTGAGTTCTTGAGTCCAGTAGGTAGGAGATGGCTTGTCATGGATGGGGTTGCACTCCTCTGGAAGGATCAGGTCTGTAACTTGAGGGTGTTCCTGGATTGCCACTGGAGGCTCAGGTGTCTTCAGCGGCTAGGAGTGCCTTTTTCCAGCTCCAGCTGGTTTGCCAGCTTCAAACCCTTTTGGACAGAGATGACTTGGCCACTGTACTCTGTGCTCCAGACTGAATTATTGCAATGCACTTTACGTCGGGCTGCCCTTGAAGACTACTTGGAAACTTGAACTGGTCCAAAATGCAGCAACCAGATTACTGTCTGGAGTCCCATTTAGATCTCATATAACCTCTGTTTTAAAATACTTGCATTGGTTGCCATTTGGTTTCCAGGCTTAATTCAAGAAGCTCACACTTGTATTTAAAGCCCAAAATGACTTAGGCCCCAAATATCTAAAAGACTATCTCTTTTCCTACAGACCCTCTCGGATGTTGAGATCAGCAGAAGGGGCCCTCTTGGTAATTCCACCACACTCAGAAGTTCAGGAGGGGTGGCCTGGAGGGGGCATTCTCTGACCCAGTGGAGATGGAACAGACTGTGCACTGAATGCCTCCATTACTCTAACTGCCTATATCTATTCTAATACCTCCATCTCTGTCCGAATTCCCTTTCCACAGAGGTACATCTGGCACCTTCACCATACAGCTTTTATTGTATGCTGAAGATGCACCTCTTCACCCTGGCTTTTGACACTTGAGAGATATATTTTGAAGACCTTCTCTGTTTGTGAATGTAATTTGTTTTAGTCTGTTTTTAATAATGTATTTTATATTGTTGTGACACACCCTGGGACCTAAATTTAATAACAACAACAAGAAGCTCTGTGTTCATTCAAGGTGTGTGATGGCAAGAAAACCCTCACGCTAGCTGCTCAGGCTGAAGGCAGCTGGATACATGATTTCAGAAGGCTTAAAGGGGGTGGGGAATGGGTAGATAAAAGGGAGATAGCACAGAACCAGTGCATGAACACCTACATAACTACATAACAATTCAACTTTCTGGAGATGTCACCTCCAAAGTGGAGGCGAGGAAGATGGCGACCTAGCAGGACGCTAAGTCTGGAGCTCCGCTTTTTATTTAATTTTTAGAGCTCTTATCTCAAGGCTAAGCAACTTGCTTTGCCTCACCAGAGATTTTATACCAACTATATTTTTCTCAAGACTTTCCTCCTCCGTCATCAATTACTGACTTATCTCGACATTCTTTTGCTCTTTTTGATCTGCGTCTGCTGAGGAGAGCCAATAATAGAGACCCCTTTTATGTGAGTCACTTTTTATTTTTCATTACGAATTTTTATTACGATCTTTAAACAAATTAAGGAAAAACAATTGCTATATCTCATTGCGAGTAGATATAGACCTGGCATATCCCCGTCGAATGACTCAGCATACTAATGCTTAAAGGGGTAGGAGTTTAGCTGATAACCAGTATGGTGTTAACGAGGAAAAACTACAAGGAGCTGGGTATTGAACCTTTATGTGAGCTTTCTAAAGACCTCTCACGAACTAAGCAGGCAAAATTACTCAGTTCTATTTCACTAATGAGACTAATGTGACAGCCCGTGAAGTAGTAAAAGTAAAAGAAGCTACGGAAGCTACGGAACCCCCTCCTGAATTTTCCTGTCAAGCTGCCCCGGTCCTGGACTGGTCAATTAATAACTGCTCAGACAAGCACTATGACTATGTAGATTATGTTGATCCATCTACTGTAAATCTGGCTCAGGAGTTAGACTGGGTAGAGAAGGCAATAAGTGTGGGGGATTTGGTTTCACCCCAGGAAAATCTGAAGTCTGAACAAAATAAATGCTGTATTACTCAGTTCCCCAGCACAATAGAAGAGTATGGTAAAAAGAAAGACCTGACCCAGCCTACTCAAATGGAACCTGATGAGGAGCTGGATAAGGAACTATTTGTTGGGAATATAAAAAATGTAGAGCCAAATGAACTATGGCTTTTTGAAATGACGATGATTTTGAAGCTGATTCTAATGTTTCTAACAGAAACAAATCAGCTTCTAACAACCCTAACGGAAGCATTTATAAAATCAGACCTAAACCATGGAGGGAAAGTTACAACCCCCCCTCTAACACTGGTTATAAATCAGAATGTTCAACCGAAATGTCCTATTAGAAGAGAAAATAAGAGAGCTACAACTAAGATGAAGAGACTATGCGCTACCTTGAAGGCCAATAAGAGTAAAAACATTAAAAACTTAAAAAGACACTGCAGATGTAATATGGATTTTAAAAAATTGTTTAAATTACTTGAGACTCCACTGGAACAGCTCAAAAAGACAAAATCGAATAGAGCTCCTCAGCAAGAACAGAAACAGTCTATAAGTGGAAAAACTGCACAAGCTCTTTTGGAAATTTCTCCCTTGCGTTCATATCCTAAGGATATACTACAGAACCAGCGGCTCGACCTACAAGACCCTTGGTCAATAAGGATTCAAGACTCTAAATCTCCCTCTAGATGGGTGAGAAATATGGAATGGTCTCTTGTTCTGAATCGCTCTAAACTAGCTATAGTTAATTATCCAAAACCAGCAGGATCCGTCACGCAAGAGGAGCGTAGGACGCACTTTCAAAATCTTTTGGAGAATATTATTCCAAATAGGGTCGATGCGGATGACATATCCCATATAGACTATCTATTCTATAATTACACTAATGCATGTGCCATTATATCTTTTATAGACCCAGGTAAAGCAATGTGACTGTTTAAATATAAAGACCTATTTTCAGCACAGGGTCTTACTATAGTAAGAGTTTTTGAGAATATAGCGCCACCGTTTCGGCTAGCTTTGTCTCTCAAAGCTGGAATACCCGAGCACTCTCTAAATTCTGGGTATAATTTGGACAATAATCTTATTGACTTATACTCGGAAGTACCATTGGCCCAACCTCGGATACCAAGCTCTGTGGCCCGACTGAACTCGGAAATGGTGGAATCTCCTGAGCTGCCTATTGTGGCACCAGACCCAAAGGTGGATCAGGAGCAGTTTGCAGAAGAGGAACAGAACCTCCTTAATATATTTTCTACCCTACCTACTGAGATACAAGCGGACATCTTTGCAAGAATATATAAGCTAATAGCTACTTTAAAAAGAATGTCGACGATTGGCAGGCCTGGTGAGGAAGCAATCGCCCAATCTTATGATTATGAAATCTCTAAGGCAACTTATATGGATGAGCCCATCCCTTCGGTGAATCTACTCCTGGAAGAGCCTGTTGTCAAAAGTAACGTTGGTTCAATCCGAACCGAAGCAGAAATTAATCTAATAGTTCCATCTTCGATACGAAGTTCTCCATTAATGAAGCTGCCCTCAAATGCCATCATTAGTGATGCTTCTAAAAGCACTACTGCTATGTGGACAGCCAGGAGATGGCTTGCTCCTCATGAGGAGGGCTCCCCGTCAAAACCCGTTAAGTCTATGAGTCATTCAACCAGACAGCTGCACCCAATAACTTCCAATGTTAGTAGAAATGACCCACTACTAGATAAAATTGAATGCTGGCAGGACTCCAATCTGCCACTTTCCACAGCCTTATGTCAGGATGCTGTATCATCACATCAAACCATTCGTCCCTGACAAGGTTTTAAGCAAACATGCTTGCACGTCCAGCTTCTATCTTGGAATATTGCTGGGTGGAGAAACAAAATATTTGATCCATCATTTGTAAACTTCCTTAAAACCTTTGATATTATTTTCCTCCAAGAGACCTGGCTTGGAGGAGACTTAGGCTTAAATGGTTTCTCTGCCCACTGCTTAGAGGCTGTACCTAGTAACAAAGGAGGCAGATCCAAAGGTGGCCTATGCACGCTTATATCCACCAAAATTTATGCGTCTATAATTAAATTGAACCCCCTTAAGGATCTTGCAACCTCCTTAATTATTAGATTTTCATGGTCGACTCTTCTTCTTGTCAATGTGTATCTTCCCCCTGCTCAAACAAAAAAATCAGCCAAAGCCAATATTGAAAAGCTTGGCAAATACTTACATAGTCTGTCAGCACAACATCCTGAAGCACTGGTAATTATAGCAGGGGACTTCAATGCTAGAGTCGGCCCGGATGATATAACTCTCTACTCTAGATTCCATATGGTACCACCTCTGGGGGATACTCTTGCATCCGTCCCAAATAGATGCTCGAGAGACAAGGGCATCAATTATGCGGGTTTCTGTTTAATGCAACTTCTAACTAAAATGAATTTAATATTAGTGAATGGTCGGGTTAATGGGGATTATACTGGAGAATTTACCTATCATGCAAGTAGGGGAGGTTCGACAATTGATTTTTTTATTATATCCCAGGGTCTGTTCCAGGCGGTATCATTGTGTTTGGTTGAGAGCCGACCGGAAAGTGATCATTTCCCTATAACTCTCCTCTTGAAATGTGGTAATCAACAAATTTACGCGGATCAAGAGCCAATTATAAATGCGGATTTGGAAATACACACATCACGTATTAAATGGCTCCCCAAAACAGAGAAAAATCTAAGAGACACATTAAATGCCAGCCAGTGCAAATCTCTTCGAAAACTTTTGCTTAATGCAACCTCAGTGGCAGCTGCGTATCAGGCCTTTCAGCAACTTTCTGTTGTTCTACAAAATACACTGCTCCGCACTCATAGCCATAAATTATTGAATTTGACTTCAAAATCAAAGCCTTGGTTTGATTCTGACTTTGTAGAGAAGAAAAAACATTTGATAACAGCTTATAAGAACTATAAAACTAATAATTCGTATGCCTCACTTTTAGAGTATCTAGAATTAAAGAAATGCTTTAAACATCTTATAGCCTGGAAAAAGAAACTTGCCCTGAGGGATAACTGGCAACATTTGATCAATGCATCGAAATCAAAGGATTCTTCTCTATTTTGGAAACTGGTTGTCCAGGGATGGCCAACTGATCATTCCAATGTAGATTGCCATATTCCAGTTACTACCTGGGAGAATTATTTTGCTAAACTCTATATGTGAAACCAGAACTCTGCCCTTGAGCCCAAACTGACTAGATCTAACCTGCCGGCCTGGTCATCAGTTTCCACAAAGGAAATTATTTCCCTTATAGCTAGATTAAAATCTAACAAAGCCCCAGGTGCGGATAATATTCCGGCAGAAGTTTTTAAAGCAAATCCTGATTGGTGGGCTCCGATATTAGCGGTGCTATTCACTATGATAGATCAGTCAACTCTAATTCCACCAGATTGGGGCCTTGCAATAATAGTTCCCATACATAAAAAAGGCCCTAGAGATAATCCAACTAATTATAGGCCGATCAGTTTACTTACCATTATTAGTAAGCTCTATGCCATCCATCTCTATGACAAACTCAAAGAATGGGTTGACCAGGATAATAATATAGCAGAGGAACAAGCTGGTTTTAGAACGGGGCGTTCTAAGTCAGACCATATTTTTGTTCTACAACATCTAGCCAATGAGTATACTGCTTATCTAGGAGGCTCCTTGTATGTATCTTTTATAGATTTTAGGACAGCCTTTGACTCTATATCTAAGGAACGGCTATGGGAGAAATTAGAGGCCACTAACATTGATAAGAGATTACTATGTTTAATACATGGCCTATATGCTAATACCTGTCTACGTGTCAGGTGTAACAAGGCAGGCCATCTAACAAGACCTATATTTACTTATAAGGGGGTGAAACAGGGATGTATACTGGCCCCCCTTCTTTTTAATCTATATATCAACTCGTTAGTAGATAGTCTGCACAGGGTGCGCTCACATTCACCAAGTTTGAATGAAAAGTCCGTGCCCATTCTTATGTATGCTGACAATATAGCCCTGCTATCACGCTCATGTGTGGGCATGAGACGTCTTCTGGCAGCACTTGCAAATTATTGCAACATTGAGTCTCTGTCAATTAACTACGACAAAACAAAAGTCTTGGTATTTTCCAACAAAAAGCCTAAACACTTAAGGTGGATTCAGAAGCACCCAATTGACCAAGTAGAAGTCTTTAAATACTTGGGAGTGACATTTCAATCTAAGGGATCCTGGGGTCCACATTTAAAAGCTGCTATATCCAACGCCCAAAGAACCACGAGAGCTCTTCTCTCCTTTTATTATAACAGGGGTGGTCAATACCTTCCTGCAGTAATTAAGGTATTTGTTATGAAGATCATACCTCAGCTATTATATGGGGCTCAAGCCAGTACTTATGAGAATTATTCTCCCCTTGAAGCAGTGCAAAATAGCTTTCTTAGATCTGTGCTGGCTGCCCCTTGTTGTATTCCCAGCAATATTCTCCGGTTGGAGGTAGGGCTCCCTACTATTGAATCATGTGTTTGGTCATACAGAATTAATTCCTGGCTGAAGATGATATTCACCCCCGTGGGTCTGACACCACTCACACTTTCGGATGCCTTCCAATCTAAGTGGAAGAAGATGATCAATGCTAAAATATCAAGTTTAGGATTTTCCCTGCCAATGATTATTAGTCTGGGTTATATAAAAGCTAAAGAAGTCATAACACAACGGATACGAGATGTAGATCTCCAGGGTCATCTGCTGCTGATCACCAAGCATAGATACAATCCAAGGCCATTTGTAATGGCTCCTTATTTAAATACTTTAACCTTACCTAGATTTAGAAGAGCCTTTACATGGGCAAGGTTTAATATTCTTCCATCGGCTCTAGTGGAAGGGCGTTATAAAAAAATACCATATAAAAATAGATTGTGTCCGTGTGGTAATGAAGAAGTAGAAACGATCGGTCATGTACTACTCTTCTGTCCTTTTTACAGAGATCTTAGACCCCATCTGATTTCTCCCATTCTGCAAGATCTCCCTGGTAGGTCTGAAACTTTTTATGTAGATTATCTTTTATCTGACTATTCCCCATTGATAACAGCTAAGGTTGCCAGCTTTTGTTCTGCTGCTATTCTTTGTAGAAGATCTTTGATAACCATGGGGTAGAGATATTTGTAGTTTAACTTTTAATTGAAACTTTTAACTGATCAACTGTTTTTAGAGTTTTAAATGTTTATTGTATTTTGCTACTTTTACTGCTATGTATTAATTTGTATGTATGTGTTTTGGTCTATGACCGTAATAAATAATTGGAAATTGTCACCTCCAAATGTTTAAAACACAGAATTGTCTTTAAAAGGAAATCACCCTGGAATAGGGCTTTATATTGACCCTCCCTCCTGCCTACTAGTTCTGTGCATCCATTCACCTAAAATTATGATCCTTTTTTTCACATGATTTTGGCTGCAGGCAGAAAGCCTCCATTCGTGCTAATGGAGCCACCTTAAGAGCTTTCAAAGCAGCTTTCACATGTCCTATGCCAACCTAGGGTGATGATGGGTTGGTCTATGATTACGTAACAACTGTTCATATGATTTTCCTCAGTTGTAGCAAAAATGATAACTTCAGCTTGGGCCAAAGCTTTGCTTGATAGTTGGTATCATAGAAGTAATATGGGTGCCCAGCTAGGGTGCCAAAAGTTCCACTTCAAAGTGCTGACCCAGGACAAATGGCCCAACTATCGAAAGGAAACTCGAGTTGTATTGCCCTGTCTTGTTGTATCCCTGCCTTCCAACAATTCATCCAATACGTTGTTGAACTCTGTTATACCATTAGCCATCACTATGTGATTTTAACAGACCAAATGTGGGAAACCCCTATTTTTATTGTTTTAAATCTGCTGCATATCATAAATTTCATGTACTCTTGGGCTGCCACTACTTATTTTCATAACAGTGTCTGTGTGCTTTTTTAGCAGCTGCCTTACAGGCATAAATCCAATGGGTTCAACTTTCCACACCACTGGATCTCTTGCATTTTTACTTGCCTTGCAAATGTTAAATGCACAGAATCTGTAACCCCACTGCCCTTTATTCAGATGTTTCCTCTTAAAGACATTTCACATGGAGACTCTTGGGCTAATCTAACTGCTGGCCAAGTACTTTCTACAAGAAGGCTTGTTATCAAAGAGGCAAATATTTAAGCAGCAGTTAGGCTGAAGCTGTTGAAATCTCTGCTGATTCAGTTCCAACAAGGCAGCTATAACCAGGACTATTCTGTTTAATTAGGGATCTAAACTTGAGTATTAAAGCCAGAGCAGGGAGCCTTTTTATCCTGTTAATGAGGTGGATTGGGAGACCTTTCTGTGTAAGGTAAAGGGGAGGGGGTTAAGAAGCAGTGGATGTAAACTTGTACAAAACAACTAAACAGGCTGTAAGACTCTGCAACACTGAATAATACCACCCAAAGGGGAAGGAGAGCCTCAGCCACGTTCTGTGAAATCAGAGGCAGAGAAGGAAAGGGTAGATCACTTTAGGAATACAAATAACCAAAAAAGGGCAATAGGGGTGGTATATGAAGCTTAGACTAGGGATGGAAGGACCTGTCAATTTCAGTTCTCTCAGTTTCTCATTTTTCCAATCTTTCAGTTCTCCATATTTCTGCAGCAATTTGCAAATTATTATTTTTTAAAAAGAAAAAAACTCATGAAAATTCTTCAGCATTTTAATGTGAATTTCTCTTAATAAATACTTTTATATGCATTTTTGACTAATGTACACATCTTCGCAAATAACTTTTCCTAATACATTTGTATGTTATTTTCACTAATATAGTCATTATTATGTACACTTTCCCCTAATGTGCATTTTTGTAAACATTGTTTGGTTGGAGACCTGCATCACAACATTCAGATAGGTGCGAAAATCTTTCAGTTATCATATTCAGTTATTGGGAGAGGCGTTTCATCAGTTATTGTGGTCCCAAGCCGTGTAAGGCTTTATAGGTTAAAACCAGCACCTTGAATTGGGCTCGGAAACATATAGGCAGCCAATGCCAGAGGGCCAAAATTGGGTTTTGGGAATGAAAACAACAGAGGAGAACCATGACCACCTCAAGGAAGAAGGGCACACTGAAAATGTAGAGGAAGTAATATTATACAACCATAGTGTGAAATCAGATATTTATTGGGACATATTATGAAGAAATATTTATATGAGCATGACTATCAAATATGTTTATTATTTACACAACCTGTAAAGATATATATAGTGCAATACTATCCTTACTCAGAAGCAAGTCCCAATGTATTCAGTGGGGCATACTCAAACAGGGAAGCGTGCAGAGAACTGCAACCTCAAGTGATAAGGAACTTCATTCACACAACCCAAAATTCAGAATCATGCCAGTTTAAGCTGTTTTGCAACTGTTTATACTTGTTTTTATGGTTATTGGATTTTAAAGGGATTTGTTTCTTATTGTGAGCTGCCTTGGTTTCCAGTCTGCAACCCTGCCTCACAGGGTTGTTGGAAAGACTCCATACACACACACACACTGGAGGTGTAAAAATACATACACTCCATATAATAGTTTATTGTCAAAACCAGTTGGTCATTGCAGAACATTTAAAAGAAAAATAAAATCAGTATTAGTTTCCTCCATAATAAACGCAGTGATACCTAAGTAAGCCCTACCTAATTGCTTTACAAAATAGGACTGGAGGAGGAGTGAAAGATATACAACACAAACACAATTCTTTGCTATGTTTACTCAAAGGTCCCATAAATTTACAGCACAATCCTAATCATGTCTACTCAAATGTAAGTCCTATTGAATTCAATGGGGTTTACCCTGGGTATGTGGGATTAACACTGCAGCTTTACTCTCAGAAAAGTCAGTATTGGATTAAAGATTCATACTGGGAACATTTTCAAAACACTGCCCTCTTCAACAGCCCAGTAAAATTTAAATTTGTTTGACTCCTGCACACAAGAGAGAAAAAGACTACAAGCTATACACTTAATAGATAAGATTCTCAGAAAAGCAGAGAAAAACACATTTTCTGACTTGCAAAGGGCTCCAGTTACTGCCTTGTTAATCACAACCCTGACTTCACTTATTGGCTACAAACCTGAAATAGCAGGATTAGAGCAGCCAGCTACGAGTTCATTTAGCTGAAGTTGTGGGGGGCTGACATTTTGGTATATATCTTGGTAACCAGACCACCTAGAAACTTTTTTAAAAATGAAAGCTGAGAGTCCAGAAATTAAGGTGACTCACCTGGAGACCCAGAGAGCACCCCATAAATCCAGATTCTCTGAGCAAAAACCGGACATGTGACAACCCTAGTCTTTTCAGGATTCAGCCTCCATTTATTGGGCTGCATCCAGCCCATCACCACTTCCATGCACTGGTCTAACATTTCAACTGCCTTTTCCATTTCAGATCGAGTGTCACCTGCATATTGGTGACACCTCACTCCAAATCTCTTGATGACAGCTCCCAGTGGCTTCATATAGATGTTAAATAGCACGGGGAACAAGATGGAACCTTCAGGAACACCACAGGAAAGATCACATGGCATCAAACATATCTTCCCCTACCTTCCATCACAGGGATGGCAATCCCACTCCCATCCCATCCCATCCCATCCCCATCCCAGGACTAGATACATACTTCCCTGACCTTCCTCTAGTTAAACAAAGGAATACAGCATAGTCTAGTGGCAGGAAATATCAAACTAGGAGACACTCAAACAAACAAAACTATCAGATGGGGCTCATACCCCAGCTCATTCAAGGCACATGACAGCTAGTTGCTCAGGCTGCAGGTGGCTAGATAAGCGATTCTAGATGGTTTAAATGAAAAAGGTGTGTGTGTAGGGGGATGGAGACAGTGCACAACTCTCATACTATCTAATAAGTTGTTTTTACATTAATCTTTGTAATGTGTGTTTCTGGATGGATTTTTAAAGATTTTCCCATAAAAATTTGCCTGGAAACAGGACAGGATTGACTTAATCCCCATCCCCTCCGAGAACTGGGATGGACCTGACTTCAGTGGGTCTATCCATCTCTGCCTGGGACATGCATTACTTTATGTACAGCTTCACAGACACTACTAAACCCCAGTAACCTGGGATCATTTGAAAGGCCTAGAGTGGTGAACAAGAGTGAAACTATCCATCAGAATATATATTATGTAAGAGACAGTGTGCTGCAGAAATGAGATTAGGCTCTTCTTATGTCTTTGGCATCTAAGTGCTGCCCTAAATGTGGCCCTTTGTGATGTTTGTGGAGAGATGCTTTAGTCTCTTTGTGTTTAATTCTCTTGCATTATAAAGCTTTCCACTCTTTTTTTGGTCATTAGTATATTTTGTGCATCTTGGAGGTGACCTGAAGCATGTCCTTTGAATGTCTTACAGCACTGTTTGTTCTTGCTGATCTGAGATGAAAGCCACTCTGGAATTTCTAATTTCTGCTTTTGGGATTAAAATGCATCATGACAAGACACTAAGATGGTGTTATGCTTTGTAGTAACAGCTGAACAGAATTCATTTCAACCCACATATTCTCCCTCCTTTATTTAGGACCACACACAGAACTGACTGCCACTGATCATGCTGGCAACTCATCTAGTCAGTATTATACTGTCTTAACTATCAGTACAGCTGTTAATATTTCATGAATTTGTCTAGTCCTAACTCCCATGACTCTGAACTGAATTTGGTATTTAGGTATCATTTATTTGATATTCAACAAGAACTGATCACTGCATTGGTAGTGGTACATATACTGTAGTTAATTAACAATGGCAAATTAAAACAATGGCAACATCCTCTTACAAATAACATGAGCTACAGAGTAGTTGGCACTTGGATTTAATAGAGTTGATGACATTTCACCAATGACAGCTAAGACTGTCACTATTTTCGGATGGGGTTCAATTATATACTGGCAAATCCAGGTTGCACAGTTACAGTTGGTTGGGAGGTCTTGCACAGCAAACCTGATTCCCCAAAAGATTGGACTTTTTGCAATAAAGAAAGTGATGGGAAAATACACATGAAAGGGTGGAATAACACTTGCTTTGACACAGCATCATCTAACCTCTAACTATAACATCCAGCCACAAACAAATCAGAGTGGATGCTTATTAAATAGCCAGCATCACTAACCTCCCTGCAAACAAATCAGGATGAATGCACAATAAACAGGTTATCTGGAAGTGCCCCAAGTCAGAATTGCTTTTCTTTACCTATGAACAAGTCTTGATCCATGGGAAAGAAAAATCTTTTTGTTTACTTTGTGTTGTGCAAGGTTTTAACTCCAAGATCCTCAGCAGACCACTATTAAATGGAATAATAAAGTAATGGAAAATAAACTTTTCACAGGTTAATAGTACCCAGCAGTTCAATGGTGGTGTTGCAGTTGCAGTGGCTCTAAGCCAAATAACTTTATCTTCAAGTTCTTACCTGCTCATATGCTTCTGCCTTATTGAAAAGCATTGCTACACAACAGAGCTATTGATATGTATGTTGGAAATGACCCTATCTGTCCTCCAAACACTGTGCTTGGGCTGCCAAGAATATAATTCCCTGTCTCTAATATATTCGTGTACACCTTTGTTCTTTGGCAGATTACAATGTTATAGATCCAAGCAAGCTGATTGTGTTCCATCAAATATATTTGTTACACGAGTGTCTTTGCCTGTTGGGTGCCCTCAATCTTCAAGGTGTACTACCCATCTCCACATAGTTCAGGGATGGGAAACCAGTGGTCATCCAGATGTTATTAGATTCCAACTCCCATCAGTCCCAGCCAGCATGGTCAATAATCTGAGATGATGGGAGTTGAAGTCCACTAACATCTGAGGGAGGTCAGGTTTCCCTATCCCTGATAACGCTCATGCTTACTTTGGTCCCTTTTAGTTCAATACAGAAAACTGTCTGCCCCACACCTCTGGCAGGTTGGTAGGCTTGTAGTAAATAAGGAAGTGAACATTTTATGTGAGGTTTCTCTGTTGCCACATGAAGACTCTTTAGTCTCTTCTTGGTGTGAATGTGTACAGAGGGATCATAGTGGTTTCGAAATGCTTGCTGGTGGATGTCTCACTCAGATTGTGGCTATTTGTGTTCAGGGCTGCAACTCTCTTGCTCCAGTCCAGAATATAAACATATGCCAATTTCCTTCTGACCCAGAAAACGTACACAGCTGCTTTAACTTTGCCTGACCTTACCCACTCTATCTCATAGGGATTGTTTGGCGTATGAAGGGAACAGGCTTTTCATTGTTTCGCTACCCATAAGAAGAGCCCTGCTGGATCAGCCAAAGATCTGTCTAGTTGGCATCCTGTTTCCCACAGTGGCCAGCCAACATGATGCATCTGGGAAGCCCACAAAGAGGACCAGAAGGCAACAGACCCTCTGAGGCATACTGCCTCTGAACATGCAGCTTCCATTTAGTCATTGATTGACCTATCCACCACAAAAATCTCAAGCTACCAAAGCATTTGAGGATTGGAGACAGGGAGAAAGGAGGCATATGCAAAGGACTTGTCACCTTTTTCTTCTTTTCCTATTCAGATTGTACTGTTACCACATAAATAAGTATAATAAACCAATGCAGAATATAAGAGAGAAAGGAATAGTGCAAAGATCCTGAAATGCTTATGTTGGGCTCCTCCAGAACCATCCTTTTTATTGCACATTCATGATGAATTGTGCTCATGATGCTATTGGGGTGGTCACACTGCTTCATTTCCAATCAGTGCATACCCCTTGCAATTTCCTGCTGAAATCCTGTAACTTTTTATATCACATATGTTCTGGTTTATTTTTGTTCCACATTTGTTGTGCTATAACCTCTCCGGACAGCAATAATCTGGCAGCAATGAGGACGCATTGCAGAACAAATAAAAGCAGAAGAAATCCACTACTAATGCACTAATTTTGTGTAGAACATGGCGCAGAATATATCTGCAATGAAACACCAGCCTATTTCTAGCTGATGTTCTGTTCCCAATCTCTAATTTTGTGTGGATGTTTATGCTGGAACACACACACACACACACACAAGGTGAAGTATATGCTATCCTAGTTGGATTTCTTTAACTTCACTTCTTGGCTATGGTCTGTTGCTCAGTGTTAGAGCATCTGCTCTGCATGCAGAAGGTCCCAGGTTCAATTCCTGGAATTTTTAGGTAGGGCTGGGAAAGAACCCTGCCTGAAATCCTGAAGTGTTGCTGCTAGTCACTGTGGACATATACTGAGCTAGATGGACCAATTCATTTTGTATTTCTGAGCATGTTATATACTTAGACAGCTTTCTGTGTTCCTATAACATTCTCAGAAATATGAAGTTGTCAGATTAGCTGAGAATGGACATAAATAGTAAATTGAAGAAGCTTAAAATAGCACTTCCTGCTCATAGAGTATACACTTTCAACTCTCTTAAAAGCATAATCATTAGAAAAATTATGCTTTTGAGAGAAAGTCCTGTCCATGCACAGGATTTCTTTTCAGGGGTTAATAGGTTGCAAGCTATTAATCACTAAAAGCTCATCCTGTTCATGAACAGAACTTTCTCCCAACAGCACAATTTTTCTAAGCTTGAATTTCTGCTTACAGATTAAGAAATTGTTGGAATATGAGAGAGCAGCCCCCAAAGGAGGTGGGTGTCTGTTGGAAAGAAAGGTTTCCACATTTTCTTAAAAAATGAAAGTAAATGGACACAGATGGACTTGTATTTTTATTAGTGGTACACTTACTTTTGACAGATCTCAGGGTTTCCAGTTGTACATTCATCATCTAGACAAGTAAAGGTATTAATGTGCATGTTTGCTTAGAAATAAGCCCGAAGATATTTTTAAAATGAATCGTAGCACTCCTGCTGCTAAAGATGCCTAGGATGGTTAATGTTTACAGTATGGGCCTTTAAACACTGAACATTTGTAAGTAGAACTCGTCTCACTTTTAACGTGGTCACATCTTCACTGTTTTGGCCCAATTTTGTACATTATTGGACATAAGAAGGACCCCTGCTGGATCAGATAAAAAGCTCTACTCAAGCATCCCCTCAGTGGCTAACCAGATGCCTGTGGGCAGTCCATAATCAGAACCAGAGCTTGGAAAAGTTACTTTTTTGAACTACAACTCCCATCAGCCCCAGCCAGCATGGCCACTGGATTGGGCTGATGTGAGTTGTAGTTCAAAAAAGTAACTTTTCCAAGCTCTGATCAGAACATGAGTGCAATAGCATTTTTCTCACTAGTGCTCCCCAGCAAGTGGTGTTCAGAGGCCTACAGCCTCTGATACTGGAGGTAGTGCACAGTTTAGCTACCATAGTTATTAGTCACTGAAAGCCTTATCCTTCATGAATTAGTCTAACCCCCTTTTAAAGTCACCCAGGTTAGTGGCCAACATCTTGTGGTAATGAATTCCATAGTTTAAGTATGCCCTGCATAGGGATAGGAGAGAAGTCCAATCCAGTTCGCATTTAAAGGTGAATTTACCTAATTTGCACTTTCTGAAACAAGATGAGAACAGAAACACACCCATTCTTCAAAATCCACACTTCTCTGAATTTTGCAACAGTTCTCCAGCCAGGTAATGTGCACAAAAATGCATCTAATAGTGAATATAACATGCAAAAATGCATTATATTAGGCAACATTGCTTTGAAACAATGTGTTTATTATGAGAAATTCACACTAAAATGCTGGTGAATTTTGATGAGGACTTTTTGTAAAAAAAAACCAAACAGAAACTGATGTGGAAATGTGGAGAACTGAATTTACGATTTTAAAAAGGAGAAAAAGAGAGACAAAAATTGACAGATTCTTCCATCCCTGGCTCTATGTGAAGGGGTACTGCCTTTTGTCTGTCCTGAATCTTCCCACATTCAGCTTCATCTCATATATATTAAGATGGGGAAAAACTTATCTCTGTCCACTTTTTCCATGCCATGCACAATTTATTACACAAATGTGTTCCCTGTCTTCTGTAGTTGTAATCTTTCCTCACAGGGGTGTTGTTCAAACCCCATTATCATTTTCTGAACATTTTCCAGCTCTACAGTATCTTTTCTTGAGGTGTGGAAATCAGAACTGTACACAGTGGGCGATATTCAATTTTATTCATAGTAATTTAAGCCCATTACTTTCAATGGCACTACTCTGAGCATGACAGAAGCTGAACTTCACCCAGTATTTGAAGTGCAGTTGTACCATAGATTTGTATAAAGGCATTATGATACTGGCAGTTTTATTTTCAATCCCATTCTAATTATCCCTAACTTAGAATTGACCCTTTTCACAGCTGCAGCATACTGTATCAACATTTTAACTGAGCTATCTACCATGACTACCAAGATCTCTTTCCTGCATAGTCGCCAGTATTTGCAATTTTACTGCCCATTCACCCAATTTTTAAAAATCCATTTGGAGCTCTTTGCAATACCGTTTTGTTCTTACCACCCTGAATAATTTGATGTTTTCAGCAAACTTGGCTACCTCACTGCTCATCCCTACCTCCAGGTCATTTAACAGCAAGTTAAAAAGCACAGATCCCAATCCTCAGGGCACACCACTTCTTACATCCCTTCATGGGGGGAGCTGTTCATTTATTTCTACTCTGCTTTTTTCTACCCCTGGGGAGATCAGGACTGAATTCCATGGCCGGTGAATGGAGAATTAAATCTTGCTGGGTGTTGCCTCACCAGTGTGCTTCCTGTGGGGAATGTACTGGTGAAGCATACCTCTCTTCCCTCCACAGCAGGCCAACTTGGACTGATGGTTGGGTGACCCTGCCCACCTATCAGAGTTGGCCCGCATGGTGTAGTGAGATAAAGATCTGCTCTGCTGGGCCAAAAAGGTTCCCTACCTTCAATGGAGATGTTAAATTGAATAGGGGGCAAATAGCATCTTGCAGAACCCCACAGTACAAGTGCTGAGGGGCAGAAGAGCACTCGCCCCAAGCTTCTCCCTGGACATGACTGCTCAGGTAGGAATGCACCACTGTAATACAGTGCCTCTGATATCCATCCTGACCAGTTGGTCCAGGAGGATACCATGGTCAATGGTATCAAAAGCTGCTGAAAGATCAGATAAGAGTAACGGTAATGTTCCACCTGTCCTTCACTTAATAAAAGTTTCTCATCCCTGGAACATCCCTGGAAGCTGCCTTATACTCATTCAGACCATAGGTGTATCTAGCTCTAGTCTACACTGACTGGCAGGGGCTCTCCAGGGTTTCAGACAGGAGTCTTTCCCAGGTTAGGCAACCAAGGCTAATTCAGTCCTAAAACCAGGCCTGTACCAAAACTGTGTTATGGAAATAAGCAGAGATACTCGTTTGAGCTCCATGTGTGCCAGTGTGTGTATTTACCTAAGTAGCAGGCTTTTACCCTGCACTTAGATTACTGAGTCTTAAGACTTAGTAAAATAAGAAAAGCGACTTTATTTATAGAAATACATACTAGATAGGAAAGGCATAGTAGATAGGAAAGTTCTAACTAACTAAGTTGGAGGCACAATGCCCAGACTTGGGTATTGTCTTCGTGGCTCAGGAGAGAGAGAGTAAAGACAAAGATGTCTCCTCTCTCCTTGGCCATTTGAAGAAGAAAACAAAGGAAGGAGGAGCAGGTCAGCTTCCCTGAGCATATCAGTTTACAATGGAAGGAAGTTAGGTAGAGAAGAGCACAGATAAAGGTAGGCAAGCCTAGCCAGCTGGAGGACCCTAACTCTATGTTCCTTCTGGAACACAAACAAAAGAACCCAGACAGGAGTTGCTCTTGCCCCACTTCCAACAAAGTGAAGCAGGTCTAGATAATCAGAGTAATCCAGGAACCCTTACAGTTGCTCCAGCACCCTCTCGAGCACCTTCCCCAGAAAATGGCTGGTAGTTATTAGACATCAACAGGTGTAAGTTGGTTGTTTTTTTTTAAAGGAGCAAACTTACCACTGCCTTTTTAATGGCAGTGGGCACTGCCCCACCATGCAATGATGTGCTCACAACACTCTGGATTAACTTGGCCCCTCTCAATCTAGTTTTATGCAACCAGGAAGGGCAGGGGTCTAGAGGGCACATACTCAGACACATTGCTGGAAGCATCTTGTTCACATAATCAGACTCATCAATTGGAAATGATTCCATAACACTCCACCTGTTGAGCCCAGGCCCTCTCATGAGGAGCGGGGAGGGGGAAGGCATGAGTTTCAGGTGCCACAGCAGTTAGAAAGCCAGTTCCAGTTGTTGTTGAGGCTAGTCCCGACCTTGAGGAGGAGAGTGAGCTTGCCGCCCCGTCAGTTCCCACGGATAGCCCTGCCCTCTGAGGAGACAGCCCTCAGCCTCCAAGCACACCCCCGGGACCGTTAAGGGATGCTCCTGAGAAAGCAGTAACTCCTCCTTCAACAAGCAGGGTCCTAGAGAAGCCCGACGCTTTCCCACCCACTGCTCCCCATCCTGCCGATAAGGAACCTGTTCTGTCCGACAAGGCTTTGGATGTTCACCATCCTTCACCACGCACACGACGTCTGGAGAAGCGGATGGGGCAGAGGGCGTGTGTGCACAGGAGTGAGAGGTTACGCTCAAAGACCTTCCCTATTTAAGTCTGCCGCGTTCAGATTTGGGCGCTGAATCAACACCTTCCACACATTGCAGAGCATGTCTAGAGTGTAGTTAGGAAGTTGTAGTGAGTTAGCATAGGGTTTCCTATGAGGCGCGCTGCCTTTGATGTATCGATTACTTTAATAAAATAAGAATTGATTGCACCCTCATCTCAGCCTTGTGAATCCCGCTCTGAACAGGACACCACCAGATGTATCATTGGACACCTTGACCAGACTTGTCATAACAGTAGCATCCACGTTGCTATGAAGTCAAGTGGCTTTATCCTTGAAGTGTCTTGCGAAGTACTTGCAGCTGGTCTCTGTGTGCTCCAGGGATTCCCCCCCCTCCGAATATGGGGTAACCAATCATAAGACCACATGGAACAACTCTGCCAGCTGACTTCTCCAGGATGCAGTGGATGTACGACTTCTTTGCTGCCTTCACTGTCGCATGATAGGCACAATTATGCATCCTATGCATTTGGTCAGGTTCAGAGTGAGATTTCTACCACTTTCATGTTAGTCTTCATCCAGACTGCTTCATCAACTGCAGCTCCTCAGAATAACAGGGAGCAATGGGATCTCCATGGTGCCAGAGGAGACCCTTGGGCGCTATCCTGTCAATGGCCTTAGTTGTGTGAAAGACAATCAGTGGTGACAAAACATAGGAGCTAGACCCAGAATGATAAGACAATGAACCCAGAGTCTGCATGACTCACTATGAAAGAAGATCAACTCAAGACTTTCCTGCTGGTTGCTTAGCATTGGAGTACCGGTTTAGACTACTAACTGTACTTGCTGTAATTTGTTTTGTCACAATAGGGAGGACAATGAATAAGCTCACTATTCTTTGATGCCAACAAAGCCTGCTGCTATTCTTTGATGTCAACTATGTTGGAAGAACCTTTACATGTCTGATTTCAGTAACTAACCCTCTTTTGAGCTGTGTCAGAATGCCAGCACAAGTTTAAGAAATAGAAGAATCCTGTTCCTGCCAGCAGAACTAGTGTCTTCTTTGAGTCTTGATCATTGCCTCCCCCCACCCCCACCAAAATACTGAAAGTAAGGAGTTTGGCAGGTGTGTACAACTTTGCATTTCACCAAAGTTGGTTCTCTGGATGTGTGAAAAACCCTTTATTAGAGCCACTAATTCCCACCAAAGTAATTTACATGCTGCTGGAGTGTAAATCAAAAATGGAATCTTATGCTTCCATGGCACGCTCATCTAATTGTGGCTAGCAGGGCCGGTTCTAAAGGGCGGCCAGGTGGGGCACTGGCCCAACGGCCCCTGGAGCTACAGGGGGCCCCTCAGCCACCCCTCCGCTCCCCTTCCACGATCTGCAATCCGCGGGCCCCCCACGCCCCCACGCCCCACTTACCTGTCTGCTGTCTTTTACCATTGCTCTTAACAAAGATGGCTGCCGCTGTTTCCCTAAGGTACTGAAGCCCCTGCAGCCATCTTAGTTGATGGCAGAGATGCGTGCATGTAGCACACACGCATGCCGTCAACAAAGATGGCAGCGGAGGCATCATCCACACACACACAATGGGGCCCAGGGCAGGCTGATGCCCAAGGGCCCCGGCATTCCTGGAGCTGGCCCTGGTGGCTAGAATGTGCTTTAAAAGCAGGGCAACCAAACGCTGTTTGTGGGTGGATGACTTGGACAGTTGATACAATTACTTTGAAGGGCCCTCTCCCATTGGATAGAATGTGTTTGGCTCCATGGCTTAACCAGAAAGAAATAGATAGGATGTTGTTTGGAACACAGGTATTAGAAAACTCATAGCAACTCTGACTGAACACAAATGAGGATTCACCTCTGAGGCAACTATATAGTGATGATAGCATTAAAGAGACTGTATTTATCTGCCACAATTACTTCTTCACAGTGTCATCTAGTGAAGTTGTTCCATTTCATCAGGGACCTTCCTTATCTGGGCCACTAAGGAATTGATCTGGAAACTTTGGGAAAACAGTGTGTGATATCTTTGAACAACACTTTGAGGATAAAATTGCTCACTTCTGTAGCAACTTAGATGTCACTTTGTCTGAAATACAGTCTGTGAATGTGTCCATAACATCATCTAGTCATTTGTTGCTGGATCATTTTCATTTGCTGAGGCACAAAGGATGTGGATCAGAGCTTGGAAAAGTTACTTTTTTAAACTACAACTCCCATCACCCCAGCCAGCATGGCCACTGGCTGGGGCTGATGGGAGTTGTAGTTCAAAAAAGTAACTTTTCCAAGCTCTGATGTGGATAAGATCTTATAATCATTCAATTATTGCTCTTCATGATTTATAACTGATATGGGAAACCTGTGGCCCTCCAGATGTTGTTGGACTATAGCTCTCATCATCCATGCTGGCTGTGGCCCATGGAAGTTGGAGTCTAACAATATCTGGAGGGCTTCAGGTTCCCCATCCATGGTTATAGCATCTGGATCTAGGAGTTTGTCATTGCCTCCTTGTAAGGAGTGGGTGGTTCCAAGTGTCTTGAAAGAGTGAGATCATTCTTGAGAAGGCCTCATTGGAGCCTATAGATTATTCTAATTTCTGGTTGGTCACTACTAATATACTAATACACCCTTCCTGGGCAAGAGGTTTGCTACTTTTATTATCATTATCATTATTCCTCCTAGTGGGAGGAAGGGTGGGATATCAATCAAATAATAAATAAATAAATAAATAAATATTATTTATTTATTATTTTATTTATACCCCACCCTTTCTCCCAGTAGGAGCCCAGGGTGGCAAACAAAAGCACTAAAAACACTTTAAAACATCATAAAAACAGACTTTCAAATATACTAAAACAAAACAACCATTAAAAACATCTTTTTTTAAAAAAAAGGTTTAAACACATATTAAAAAGCAATTCTAACACAGACGCAGATTGGGATAAGGTCTCTACTTAAAAGGCTTGTTGAAAGAGGAAGGTCTTCAGTAAACCCCGAAAAGATAACAGAGATGGTGCGTATCTAATATTTAAGGGGAGGGAATTCCAAAGGGTAGGTGCCACTACACTAAAGGTCAATTTTCTTTTTTTTTTTAATAATTTTTATTCAAATTTTTCAAAAGACAAACAAAACAAAGTCAAAAAACATAACAATACAACAAAAAAATAAAAATAAAATAGTTGACTTCCGATTTGTCGCAGATCAGCTATAAGTATATAATATACATCAAATCTGTCCCTTAATGTATACATACAGGATCACTTTTCTCCATAGGCTATCTTAGTTAATCGTCAAATCCCAATATCATCATTTTATTTTGATCTTTCAAAAAAAGTCTAAGAGAGGCTTCCATTCCTTAAGAAATGTATCTGTCGATTTTTCTCTAAGTAGACATGTCAATTTATCCATCTCTACTAAGTCCATTAATTTCAATAGCCATTCTTCCGTTGTTGGTGTTGATTCCATTGTCCACTTTTGTGCATATAATAATCTTGCTGCCGTAATCATATATAATATTATTCTTCCATATTTCTTTTCTATTTGTTTATCCATAAAACCCAATAAAAAAAATTCTGGTTTTGACTGAATATTTATCTTTAGAATTTTTTGCATCATCCTACTTATCTGTGCCCAAAATGATTTTGCCTTTTTACACAGCCACCACATATGATAAAATGATCCTTCTTGTTGTTTACATTTCCAACAAACATTAGAAACATTACTATACATTTTTGACAACTTTTCTGGAGTCATGTACCAACGGTACATCATTTTATAGAAATTTTCTTTAAGATTATAGCATAGTGTAAATCTCAAACCTTTTTTCCACATATTTTCCCATTGATCCATTTGTATGTTATAACCAAAATTTGTTGCCCACTTTACCATACACTCTTTTACTTGTTCTTCCTCCATATCCATTTTCAGTAAGAGTTTATACATTTTCGCAATTGTATTTTCATCATTTGTACACAAACCTATTTCAAAATCAGATTTACTTATTTCAAACCCATACATTTTCTTGTCCATTTTATATCTTTCTAACAATTGTAAATAGGCAAACCATTGAGAACTATATCCTTCCTTTGTCAGTTGTTCTCTCTCTTTCATTATATATTCTCCATGTACATTTTCTAATAGTTCTTGATAAGTTAACCATTTCTCTTTTCCAGCCATTTCTCTTCTGTAAAACGCTTCTTGACTTGAGACACATAATGGTATTTTCGAATAAAACCTTGGTTTATATCTATTCCATATTTTCAACAGAGGACGTCTTATAAAATGATTATTAAAGTCTACATTTACTTTTACTTTGTCATACCATAGATATCCATGCCATCCCCACTTCAGGTTATGACCCTCCAAATCCAATAGTCTTTTATTCCTCAATAAAATCCATTCCTTTATCCAGACTAAACAGCAGGCAGCAAAATAAAGTCTCAGATTTGGTCATCCCAGTCCTCCTCTTTCTTTGGCGTCTTGTAGTAGTTTAAATTTAACTCTTGGTTTTTTTCCTTGCCATACAAATTTAGAGATGTCTTTTTGCCATTGTTTAAAAGGTAAATCAGAGGATATTACAGGTATTGTTTGAAACAAAAACATCATTCTCGGTAATACATTCATTTTTATCACAGATATTCTACCCATTAATGACAATTGTAGTTTATCCCATCTTAGCAGATCTTTCTTAATCTCTGTCCATAATTTTTCATAATTATTATGAAACAACTTTGAATTTTTATTTGTCATAATGATACCTAAATATTTCAACTTTTTCTCTATTGTAAAATCTGTCTTGTCCATTAACTCTTTCTGTTCCCTTAAAGTTAAATTTTTCACCAACATCTTTGTTTTTTGATTGTTGATCTTAAATCCTGCTAACGGTCCAAATTCTTCCCGGAAGTGAGTGCTCAGCTGGTGATTGTCTCTGAGAGATCTCTGCCTCAGAGGAAGCTTTTTTCAGTTTAAAAGCCAGCCAAGAGGAAACTTTGACTGGCTTAAATGTTCTCCAAGGTATAGGAGAACCGATCAGATTTTCCACAGGACTTCGTTGAGCTGTCGGCTGCTGGAATTGATCAGGAAATCCCTGAGATAAGAAGGCATGCCGATCGGCTGAAGACGGAGTCAGGACTTCCATGCAAGCTGTACTGGAAAAAAGTGAAGCGTTTTTTTTCTTCTTAAAAACGTTCTTAACCAGCGAGCCTACTTCTGTCTAAATCTTATCATTTGGCTTAAATTACTACAATAAAAGGGATTTGTTTACGAATCAGCAACTGAGAAATCTGGGTGAGTCATACTTTTTCTCTTTTAAATATAATTAAGGAAGAAAGAAAATGTAAACAATTTATATTTTTTTTACGACAAAAAGCTGGCCTGAATTTGGAGTTTTAAAGTTTAAAAACGGATGAGAGGTAATTATTATTTGATGGAAATATATTTTGGACTATTTTTCTCCTTGGACTATTTCTTTTTGGACGAATCTGCTGTTCGTATATGTTACTAATCGCTTGGTGTTGTGAACCAGAATTGTTTTGCATTCCTGGACGTAGATAAGAACTGTGCTGTGCTGGCTGGACTATAATAACAGGCCTGGAATAATAACTCTTTTGTTGGTGGAGGAAAAAAAAAAGAAATAGACTGCCTCTAGGTTTTGGAACAGTGGTTAATATCAGAAATTAAAGGCTTCTTTTGAGAATGACAACTAAAAAAACAGCTAAGGCTCAGGAGCGAAGAGGTTCAATTGATCCACAGGAAGGGGCTATACCCCCAGATATGTTTCAAAAAATAATGGAAGGGATTAGTGATATAAAGCAGGAAATGAAAACTGAATTGATAGATATAAAAGACTATATTAAAACACAAGTGGATGAGATTAAAGGGACAATTGGGCAAATAAAGGAGGATGCAAAAAATACTAAAGAAAAGGTACAAATCTTGGAGAATAGAACAGATATATTAAATCTGGAATTAGAAAAAAATTTGGACTACATGGCTGCGATTGAATTAAGAAATAAAGAACATTGTTTGAGATTCCGTGCAATCCCTGAGGAAACAGGTGAAGACATCAGAGATAAAATTGCTAATGCTTTAGTAAAATTTCTGGATTTGAATGAAGATCGGATGAAATTTGAAATAGATAAAGTTTATAGAATTAATTCCAGATATGCAACAATGAAAAAAATTCCAAGAGATGTGCTTGTTCACTTTATAAAGAAGACGACCAGAGATATGGTATTACAACAACACTTTAACAATACCTTTAAAATTGATGGTAAGGAAATACTGGTGATGAAAGAAACTCCTATTAGACTTTTACGTAAGAGAAAAGAATATGCTTTCCTTACAGAAAAACTTAAGCAATGCAAAATTCAATTTAGATGGGATGTTCCAGAAGGAGTGATTTTTACATTCAGACAACAGAAATATCGATTGAATACTGTTCAAAAAGCAAGGGACTTCTTGAGAAAAGCTTCAAAAGACTTGGAAGAAGATCAAGTCAAAGATATGGATATAATTCCTGGGAAACAAAGTCAACAAGAACATGCAGAGGAGGGGAATGAAGATGATGGATTAAAGGGAGCATCAGGCACATTTTAAAATACACGCTTAAAGATGGATTACAAATATCTAACTTGGAATATAAATGGAGCCAACACGGCGCAGAAGAGAAAGAAAGTGTTTCATTATTTGAAAAAATTAAAATTGGATATAATTTGTTTACAAGAAACTCATATTAAGAAGAAAGATTCCAAATATTTGATTTGTAAAAATTTGGGTGAAGAATTTATTTCGGCTGGACCAAAAAAAAAAAATGGAGTTGTTCTTTACATTAACCCACAATTGCTTCCTAAATTGGTATTACTGGATGATAATGGTAGATTTGTGGGGGTTGAAATTACTTTACAGGGCATAAACATTTTGATAGTGAGTATTTATGCCCCCAATGAAGATAAAACAAGGTTTTACACAGGACTTATGGAAAAATTGTCAGAGTTTTCATATGATCATTGGTGCGTCATGGGTGATTGGAATGGGGTAATCTCACCAAAAATTGATAGACTTTCTGAAAAAAATATTAAAGAGACACAGGGTAAATTACCGAAGATTTGCTTTGAACTGATGGAAAATTTAGAATTGGTGGATACCTGGAGATATATAAATGATAACGCAAAGGAATTTACTTATTTTTCAGAAAGACATAAAACATTCTCGAGGATTGATATGATTTGGATGTCTAAAATTCTAGCGAAGGATATTTTAAAAATGGATATATTACCAAAAACTTTTTCGGACCACAATCCTGTGATATTAACTTTAAAAAAAAAAATCTTGGATTTAGATGGAGACTAAATGAATCTTTATTACAGAATGACAAAGTAGTACAAGAATGTAAGAAGAAATTAAAAGAGTTTTTTTAACATAATTTACATAAAGGAACAAATGAAAATATCGTTTGGGATATAAGTAAGGCATTTATGAGGGGATATTTTATTAAATGTAACTCTGAATTAAAAAAAAAGAAACAACAGAAAATGCAATTAATTTTGGAAGAAACAAAACAAAAAGAGGAAGAATTGAAAAAGAATCCAACTAAAGTTTCTATTGTAAATCAAATTAAAATGTTACAGAATCAAGTATCAATGCTGACAGTTAGAGAAATTGAAAGGAAACTAAATTTTGCTAAACAAAGGACTTTTGAATTTGCAAATAAACCAGGGAAATGGTTAGCATATAAATTAAGAAAAGAACGTCAAAAAATATTATTTTAAAGATACAAGAAGGAGATGAGATGTTGACAGATAATGTAAAAATCAAAAAGATTTTTCATCAATATTATTCAACATTGTACAAGTGTCAGGAAATCCCATCTGAAAAAATAGAAGAGTATATATCTAAACAGAATTTGCCTAAAATTACAGACTTTCAGAGACAAGCTATTAATGGCCCTATCACGTCAAGAGAGATATCTGAAGCTATAAACAAAATTAAATTAGGAAAGGCGCCAGGACCAGATGGGTTATCTGCAATGTACTATAAATGTTTGGAGGAAGAACTCTTGCTACCTTTACAGTATACAATTAATTCTATTCTGCAAGAGGGAAAGATACTGGATAGTTGGAAAAATGCTAACATAACATTAATACCTAAAGAGGAGCAAGATTTAACTAAAACAAAAAATTATCGGCCGATATCTCTATTGAATAATGACTATAAAATTTTTACAATGATCTTGGCAGAAAGAATGAAAATAATATTGCAACAATTTATCCAGGAAGATCAATCAGGGTTTTTACCTAAAAGACAATTACGTGACAACGTCAGGAATGTCTTGAATGTGTTGGAATATTTAGAACAATGAAATGATAAACAAGCAGCTTTGATTTTTTTAATCTGAAAAAGCATTTGATAATTTGAATTGGAAATTTATGTTTCAGGTTTTGGAGCAAATGGATTTTGGAGACAATTTTATAAAATGGATTAGATCGATTTATACATCTCAGAAGGCTCAGATAATTGTTAACGGAGATTTAACAGATTCATGTGAAATACAAAAGGGTACAAGACAGGGATGTCCATTATCTCCCCTTTTATTTATTCTGGTCTTAGAAGTGCTGCTTAGAGATATAAGGCAAGATAAAAGGATTTCAGGATTAAAGATAAAAAAAGAAGAATATAAATTGAGAGCATTTGCTGATGATTTGATAATTGTATTAGAAAACCCTTTGGAAGGAATTAATGTATTGACTAAAGGTCAATTTTCTATGTTGTGCAGAATGGACCTCCTGATAAGATGATATCTGCAGGAGGCCCTCACCTGCAGAGCGCAGTGATTGACTGGGTATATAAGGGGTAAGACGGTCTTTCAGATATCCTGGTCCCAAGCTGTATAGGGCTTTGTTTACCAAAACTAGAACATTGAACTTAGCTTGGTAGCTAATAAGTAGCTAGTGCAATTCTTTCAGCAGCGGGGTGACATGTTACCGATACCCTGCCCCAGTGAGCAGTCTCGCCATCGCATTTTGCACTAGCTACAGCTTCCAGAATAGCCCCACATAGAGTGCATTGCAGTAATCCAGCCTGGAGGTTACCAATGCATGGACAAAAGCGGTCAGGCTATCCTGGTCCAGAAACAGCCGCAGCTGTCTTACTAGCCACAGCTGGTAAAAGTCACTCTTGGCTACTGAGGTCACCTGGGCCTCTAGTGACAAAGATGGATCCAGGTGCACTCCAGACTACGGACCTGCTCTTTCAGAGGGAATATGACCTCATCCAAAGCAGGTAATTGACCAATTATCCAAACCCGGGAACCACCAACCCACAGCATCTGTCTTGCTAGGATTCAGACTCAGTTTATTGGCCCTCATTCAGCCCACCACCGAGTCCAGGCAGTGGTCAGGGCTTGCACGGCCTCTCCCAATTCAGATGTTGCAGAAAAATAGAGCTGGATATTGTCAGCGTATTGCTGACACCTCACCCCAAGTCTCCTCATGACCACTCTCAAGGGCTTCATATAGATGTTAAACAGCACTGGGGACAAGATGGTACCCTGCAGGACTCCACAGCACAGCTGCCAGGGGGCTGAAAGACAATCACCCAATGCTATTCTCTGAAAATGACCTTGGAGATAGGATTGGAACCACTGTAAAAAGTGCCTCCAATACCCATCTCACCAAGTCGGCCCAGAAGGATACCATGTTGTTGTTGTTGTTGTTATATGCCTTCAAGTCGATTACGACTTATGGCGACCATATGAATCAGCGAACTCCAATAGTATCTGTTATAAACCTGTTCATATCTTGTAAGTTCAGGTCTGTGACTTCCTTTATGGAATCAATCCATCTCTTGTTTGGCCTTCCTCTTTTTCCCAATATTATTGTCTTTTCTAGTGAATCATGTCTTCTCATTATGTGTCCAAATTATAATAACGTCAATTTCATCATTTTAGCTTCTAGTGATAATTCTGGTTTAATTTGATCGAACACCCAATTATTTGTCTTTTTCGCAGTCCATGGTATGCACAAAGCTTTCCTCCAACACAACATTTCAAATGAGTTTTTCTCTTATTCACTTTTTTCACTGTCCAACTTTCACATCCATACATAGCGATCGGGAATACTATGGTCTGAATGATCCCGACTTTAGAGTTCAGTGATAACACTGAATACCATGGTCAATGGTATCAAAAGCCACCGAGAGATCAAGTAAGAATAATAGGGTCACACTCCTCTTGTCCTTCTCCTAATAAAGGTCATCCATCAGGGCGATCAAGGCCAATTCAGTCCCATAACCAGGCCTGAACCCAGACTGGGATGGGTCAAGATAAGCTGTTTCATCCAAGAGTACTTGCAATTGCTGGGCCACAACCCTCTCAATCACCTTCCCTAAGAAGGGGGTATTTGCGACGGAGCGGTAGTTGTCGCAAACCAATGGATCCAGGGTGGACTTTTACAGGAGTGGTTGGATCACCGCCTCTTTCAGAGAGGCTGGAACCACTCCCTCCCGAAACGATGCTTTGACCACACCCTGGATCCACTCAGTCAACCCCCCTTGGCAAGCTTTAATAAGCCAAAAAGGGCAAGGGTTGTGAGGACATGTTACTGGCTGCATAGTTGCAAGCACCTTGTCCATGTCATCAGGCCGCATTAACTGAAACCATTTCCAAGAAGTTGCAGCAGATGTTGCACTGGACACCTCATTGGGGACTACAGTAGATGTGGATGGGGCATCACGATTGCTACAGAGGCAAGCAACATTACCCTCAAAGTGCCTTGCAAACAATTCACAGTGGGTCTCTGAAGAGTCTAAAACTCCATTTCCTGGAGTTGATATCAACAGACCCCTGACAATACAGGAAAGCTCCTCTAGATGGTTAATTGAGGATGCAATGGTGGCAGAGAAGTGGGCCTTTTTTGCTGCCCTCATCACTGCACAGTAGGCATGATTATGATGTTTTACTCATGCCTGATCAGCCTCACAGCACGTCTTTCACCACATGCACTCTAGCCAGCGTCCAGCCTGTTTCATTGCACTTAGCTCACTGGTGTACCAATGCTGGAGAGGGCTCTCGGGGGCAACCGTGTCAAGAGCCCGACGTGCCTCGCTGTTCCACAGCATGACAAGGGCTTCAACAGGGTCACCTGCTCTATCTACTGGGAACTCCCCCAGGGCATTCAGGAATCCTGTGTATTCCATTAGTCTCTGGGGCAGATCATCTTAATCTGTCAATCACTCCTGCAGGGGAGGATTGGACCCTTAAGTCTACACTTCACCGGGAAGTGGTCTGACCATGACAATGGGGTGACATCCACTCCCTATCTCCAGACCATCCCTTCCTCCATTTGGAGCAAAAACCAAGTTGGGGGTGTGCCCTGCCCTATGGGTTGGGCCAGTAACAACTTGAGACAGCGGCATGGTTGTCATGGAGGCCATGAAGTCCCAAGCCAGAACACTAGAGGCAGCCTCAGCATGGACATTGAAATCACTCAGAACTATGGTTCTGGGTTGCTCCATTATCACAGCCAAGACGGCCTCTGCCAGCTCAGTCAGAAAATATGCCAGGCAGCAGGGTGGATGGTACATCAGCAGCAACACTAGTTTACTCTCTCCTCAGCCCGACACCAGGTGCAGGCCTTTACAGCCAGCTCCAAGACAGAGTGGTTTCCTGGTGACAGAGATGGAAGTTCTGTAGACCACAGCAACTCCTCCCCCCTGTGTCTGTGCCCTCCTCAGTATTGTGGAGCCTGGTTTGCACCTCGGTACACCAGTGAGCTAAGTGTAATGAAACAGGCTGGACGCTGGCTAGAGTGCACATGGTGAAAGAGGTGGTGTGAGGCTGATCGGGTATGAGTAAAACATCATAACCATGCCTACTGTCCATGTCAGATCAACCTGGGTCAGATCAACTCCTCCCAGCTCAGCCACCCAGGTCTGAGTAATGCACACCAAATTGGCATCTTCATCCATGATCAAATCATGGATGAGTGTGGTCTTATTGTGTACTGATCTGGCATTAAACAACAACACACACAGGCCAGTGGGCACAGCAAATGAGCAATGAGGAACCTGGCCATGAGAGGAGTGGGAGCGAGCAACAAGGTGTAGATAGCCTTGCCCTCCTCTTCTATGGTAGTTCACTGAAACTGTGGTGGCATCACCCATGTTCCTCCTTACTAAGACTCCTCCTAAACACCTGATATGGACCCAACAAGAGCCCACCAACAAACCCTACCTGAACCAATGATCCCAGTAGGCGTCTGAAAGAATTGGGAACAGTTAGACCCACTCAATATCTCTCACACAGGGCACATCTACTCCCCCCTGCCTCACACCCAGCAACGGCCAGCCTTCTGCCAGTTACAGACTCTCACTCTGAAAGCATCTGGCGACTTTCTCCTATTGTTCAGTTCACTGCACAGGCTTTCACCCTACGCAGGAACTACGTATGTAACATATACCCTCCCCACTACCAATCTCCTCTAGTATGGTTTAAAAATAGTAATAATAAAAATAGAAGGGGATAGCACCCTTGTGACTCCCCAAGGGGCAATCCCCTTTGATGGCAACCCCACCTGTGGCAGACCCGCTGCCCAAGGACAGCCGGGCTTTTATGCCTCCTGACCCAGCCAGGAGCTGATGTAAGAGGCTGCCAGATTGACTGCAGCCTCTCTTTGGAGTCAGGGTCAGGCAGGGGTCCCAGTCCATGCAGCACTTACCAGGGACTTCAGCTGTTTCAAGAGACAGCAACCCAGAGGAGCAAGCAAGCAAGCAAGCACCCAGATGCTCAGGTACTTACTCCCAGGGCAGGTCTTCTCCCGTCTCCCAGTGCTGCAGCTGTTTGCTATGCTACTCCACATACCCTGCTGGATGACACTGGTCATCTAGATTCATTTTAATCACGCGTGGGTTTGGCATAGAAATAGCTTTGGTTTACCTGATTGATGATCTTTACTGGGAGAAGTACTTGGAGATTTTGACCCTGCTTAAGGTGTACTGAATTACCTCTCTCATTTTTGCAGAACCAATTGCCCCCCATGAAAATGTGTGTGTGTGTGTGAGAGAGAGAGAGATTTGATATTTGGACAGCAGGCAATTTAAATAGTTTTGGCTTACTTTATAAGAGATAAGGAGTTTTCTTATTTTAAAACCAGGAAAAAAGCTTTGTCACCCTACACTCTGATGTAAGAGTGAGTTTTAGCTTCTAAATCCCCACTTATGCAGAATTCAAAGTACTGATATTAGTACTTTGCTCCATGTGCTTTAAAATCCACCATTGGTAAGACCTGTACTCTTCTTATTAATATCCGACCCAGCCCTTCACTTTAGCAATTATGAGTTTGAGCTTTAGAACTTTCTTGCCATTGTGCGCTCTAAATGCAAGCTTCAGGTATTTTAGCAAACATGACAATAAGTTCAGACAGGCACAGCTTAGCAGTCTCAGTGCGTAGATGAGATGATGGTGTCGGGTGGAAGGGTTTGGATTTGTTAGGCACTGGGGAACATTTTGGGATAAGCCGGGCCTGTACAAAAGGGATGGGCTCCACTTGAACCAGGATGGAACCAGACTGCTGGCACTTAAAATTAAAAAGGTGGCAGAGCAGCTTTTAAACTGACTGTGGGGGAAACCCGACAGGAGCTGAGGAAGGTCCGGTTCGGAATAAACCTCCCCCCTGGGATAAAGACCAAAGAAATGATGAAATTTTAAAAGGGGTAGGCCTAGAAGTAGGCATTGTGAGAGCAGGGGCACAGAATATCAATTCAGAAGGGCAAAATTACCACAGGCCAAACCAAAAGTGCCAAAGACACTTGAAGAGAGACGCTGCTTACAAGTGCCTGTACGCCAATGCTAGGAGCCTCCGAACCAAGATGGGAGAACTGGAGTGCCTGGTCTTAGAGGAGAGCATTGATATAGTGAGCATAACAGAGACCTGGTGGAATGGAGGAAACCAGTGGGATACGGTTATCCCTGGATATAAATTATATCGGAAGGACAGGGAAGGACGTATTGGTGGCGGAGTCGCTCTATACGTGAAATAAGGCATTGAATCCAGCAAGCTGGAAACCCCCAAAGAGGCGGACTCCTCCACAGAATCGTTGTGGGTAGTGATACCATGCCCCAGGAGGGATTTAATTCTGGGAATGATCTATCGTCCCCCTGATCAAAATGCTCAGGGAGACCTTGAGATGAGATACAAAATTGAGGAAGCATCCAAACTAGGAAATGTGGTAGTAATGGGTGACTTCAACTACCCAGACATAGACTGCATATGTGTTCCAGTCATGACAAAGAAGCAAAATTTCTAGATATTCTAAATGACTATGCCCTAGACCAGTTGGTCATGGAACCGACCAGAGGGACAGCAACCCTGGACTTAATCCTCAGTGGGGACTGGGACCTGGTGCGAGATGTAAGTGTTGTTGAACCAATTGGGAGCAGTGACCACAGTGCTATTAAATTAAACATACATGTAAATGGCCAATTGCCAAGAAAATCCAACATGGTCACTTTTGACTTCAAGAGAGGAAACTTCACAAAAATGAGGGGATTGGTAAAAAGAAAGCTGAAAAACAAAGTCCAGAGGGTCACATCACTCGAAAATGCTTGGAAGTTGTTTAAAAACACTATATTAGAAGCTCAACTGGAGTGCATACCGCAGATCAGAAAATGCAATTCAATATAAACAAGTGTAAAATTATGCATATTGGAGCAAAAAATCTGAATTTCACATATACGCTCATGGGGTCTGAACTGGCGGTGATCGACCAGGAGAGAGACCTCGGGGTTGTAGTGGACAGCACAATGAAAATGTCGACCCAGTGTGCGACAGCTGTGAAAAAGGCAAATTCCATTTTCTAGCGATAATTAGGAAAGGTATTGAAAATAAAACAGCCGATATCATAATGCCGTTGTATAAATCTATGGTGCGGCCGCATTTGGAATACTGTGTACAGTTCTGGTTGCCTCATCTCAAAAAGGATATTATAGAATTGGAAAAGGCTCAGAGGAGGGCAACCAGAATGATCAAGGGGATGGAGCGACTCCCTTATGAGGAAAGGTTGCAGCATTTGGGGCTTTTTAGTTTAGAGAAAAGGCGGGTCAGAGGAGACATGATAGAAGTGTATAAAATTATGCATGGCATTGAGAAAGTGGATAGAGAAAAGTTCTTCTCCCTCTCTCATAATACAAGAACTCGGGGACATTCAAAGAAGCTGAATGTTGGAAGATTCAGGACAGACAAAAGGAAGTACTTCTTTACTCAGCGCATAGTTAAACTATGGAATTTGCTCCCACAAGATGCAGTAATGGCCATCAGCTTGGATGGCTTTAAAAGAAGATTAGACAAATTCATGGAGGACAGGGCTATCAATGGCTACTAGCCGTGATGGCTGTGCTGTGCCACCCTAGTCAGAGGCAGCATGCTTCTGAAAACCAGTTGCCGGAAGCCTCAGGAGGGGAGAGTGTTCTTGCACTCGGGTCCTGCTTGCGGGCTTCCCCCAGGCACCTGGTTGGCCACTGTGAGAACAGGATGCTGGACTAGATGGGCCACTGGCCTGATCCAGCAGGCTCTTCTTATGTTCTTAGTTCCATAATTTTCAAATATTCATTGTGTCTTCTTCTCATGGCAACATTTTCAGAAAGATTTGTTACAACAAAAAAGTGGGAACCAATCTGCCTGGAAAATTCACACTGGTCACTGGAGTACATATCCTACTAGTGAGATGTAAGCCTAAGTGTGTGCAACCAAATTACAGTGCACTCCTACATGTCTACTCAGAACGGAGGTTCATTGACATCAATGGGACTTTCTCCCAGGTAAGTGTATATAGGAATGCAACCATAATTGCATATTCTTTCCCTGTTTGTGATGCCTCCATTTCTCTCTGCCTTTCTTCTGTTGTTTCCCCTATGAGGAATTTTAGGTTGTAAGTTCTTCAGGGCAGGGTCCTATCCTTTTGTACACTGATGATTTTATATAATACAGTATATAAATAATAATAAAGAATATGGCAACAGTGAGATTCTTTCAGAGAGCTTTTGGGTTTCGCTATGTTCTTCTGCAATTTTCCTTGTGCTGCTCATCTGGTGTGCTGTTTGTGCTGCTTTCTTGGTTTATTTCTTGGATGTTGTTTTATAGATTTTGGGTGGTATCCATCTAACACATCCTGTCAGTGCAAGGATTACTACTATACAGGACTTTCCCCTCCTCTCCTCTCACCGACACACCCCACGCCCTCCCCAAGTCTACTTTGGAGAGTTTGGGAAACCCCTAAAATAGATTTGGGGGGCATGCAGGGGGAGGAGGGGGGAATGTCATGTGTCGCTAGCAATAATCGTTGTGCTGATAGGACCCTGATTTAGCCCTGTGTTGGATACAACCCCTTGATTGCTGCTATTTGTTGTTAAATGTTGCATTAGAGATTCTGTGCATCAAAAGGCAGGGTAAACTGCAAATATTTCAGCAAATACGTTACAATTCAGGGCTCACCAACCGTTCTGGGCTCATTTGCAAGTCGGGGAAACTGTCATGGGCACCATGCACGCACCTGCATCCCACAACCAAGCATGCAACATAACTTGTTCTATCGGCTACAACAGAATGCTTCTTTCAGGACTAATTTCAGCAGGGGGAGGGGTCCCTGTTGGTGCCGGGAAAAGCCTCTGTGGGTGCATGTGTGCTTGTGAGTGCCACGTTTGTGACTCCAGCTTTGCTTGCCATAGAGCAGGACAAAATGGCAGCAACCAATATCTGGATTCCACTTGTGAAGGAATGAAGGAAGATGTTTATAGCTGTCTACTGAGAGGATTAAACACTGAAGCTTTCTACTGAGCCCTATGCGTGTTCCAAGTAAATCCCAGATTGCAAGAGAAATGGCTAAAAAGGCAAAGATTTTACAGAGAACAGTTCCAATAATGCTGTGATGCAATAAGGGAAGGGGGGAATATAAAATGATATAATTAATCATTTTAGCTGACAGCATCTAAACAGACTGCTAAGATTAGATATGAAGCTTCTGTGGGGGCTGGAACAGCCTGACTGGGCTCATCTGCCAAGAACTTTGCTTTTATTAAATCATCAGGGACATGAGATCATTTTGGCTTGGCCTGTTTTCAATGCCCTGGGCCGGGGAGCCACCCAAGGATGTGGCACCTTGCAGGAAATTCTTCACAGGAACTTGAATATGTAACCCCTGGGACTTACCTGTTATTCGTGACTGAACCAAATCCAGTGTTTGGATACTCACTGCAAGCAGCACAAAAGCCTTTTCTTAGGCAAATCACACTTTCCCACTCAAATGGCACAACCATCAGTTTTAGTGTTGGCGATACCTCTATCTTCCCACTCCCCTGCCCCACGGTAAGATCCATCAGCTCCACAGTTCACCATGGGTGAGATTAGAGTACCCAGTTCTATGTTGTGTCCTCTAGAATGATTTGATCAGACGTTTAGCAGGGGAAGCTTTCCCCATCATTTTGGGCTTATCCACATGGAAGCATTTATTTGTAGCAAATACACTACTTTTACCGTCATAATAGATTTGCAAGGTCCACACTTCATGCCCAATGGTAGCTGCAGATCTGTTGTTTTCCATCCACATAACTAGGTGTTCCTCTGGGAAGGATTAGTGTCGCTGTTTCCTTGTGGCCCCGCCCTTTAATTTTACATTTTTACTCCCTCAGGTTGCTCAGTTACTGGGCATGTGCAAATATTTTTGACCTGAGCAGTATTTCGACTCCCTCCTGCCCCCACTGCTTTCTGAAGTTTGGCAGTTGAAAAGAAGTGGGGTCATTTGCCCCCTCCTCTTCTTCCTTTTCCCAGCTCACCATCACAGTTCTTTCAGTCATGCAAGCAGCCCTCTCTCCCGTCTTTACACTAGTCTGTTAGGAGGAAAGAATGTATTTTGGGAGTTGATGAGAAATGGGGTCACCAGCCACCACCTCTTCTCCCTGATCTGTTATAGGGATGCAATCCTCTCCTTTTTTACATTTAGTTTTTAAGTGTGGGCCCCTGGTGGTCTTTAATGATCTGATTCCTTTTTTCTTCGCTACCTTATTATTTTTCTGATCTCCTCCATAATTTTTTTTTGCTTTGCAAAGAATTATTGATATTATAATCAATATTTATTCATGAGTCTTCTCTGGTATCAGTGTTTATTCTTAGCTCTGTAATGATAGAAAATGCATCAATAAAAGTATTAATCACATTATTGATGATTTCAAAGCGAATTTTTAAAAAAGGAATCGGGAAAATAAAAAAAAATAAGAAACCAGGAGCAGAGAGATGTTATTTCAAAATTCTCTCTACAAAGATAGAGAATATGAGAAAGAATGATAAAATCTGATGGCAATTCCAATTAGATTGCTGTGGAAATGGAGCCCAACACTGGTCTGTTACAAGGAGTGAGGGAAGTTTACTCAGGAAGGATGGGAGGAAAGAAGGGAGGGCTGCAGCAAACTGTGAAGGGGGGAAGACAGCAGTTGGAAGTTACTGGATAAACCACTGGAAACAAAATGGGTTTCATGAGAGCGTTGATGAACAGAGAAAGGGGAGTAGCAGAAAGTGACAATTCACCCTCCCACTAAAAAGCATTGAAGCAAACCATCTGCAAAGACATGTGGAGTGGAGCCATATTGTTCTAAACTTTTCGTATGATCAGTGGATTGGGTTAGTCTGGATTTATAGGGGGAAACTGTGTGATAGCTTCTGTTTGCCAGTAACATCATGTGAATGATGTGAATTAAAAGATGTGAGTAGCATCAAACACACAGTATACCACCGTGTAGACGAGCCCTTTAAATATTAGACAGGCACCATCCCTGTTATCTTTTTGGAGCCTACTGAAGACTTTCCTCTTTCAACAAGCCTTTTAAGTAGAGACCTTATGCTAGTCTGCGTCTGTGTTGGAACTGCTTTTTAAGATGTGTTTAAACCTTTTTTTAAATATGTTTTTAAAACTTTAAAAAACGTTTTTAAAGATGTTTTGTTTTAATATGTTTTTAATGGTTGTTTTGTTTTAACATATTTTAAAGTATGTTGTTATGAAGTTTTAAAGTGTTTTTAGTGCTTTTGTTTGCCACCCTGGGCTCCTGCTGGGAGAAAGGGTGGGATATAAATAAATAAATATCTCCATGCCAGAATATGCCACCCCGCCTAAATTTATTGTTATTCATTAATCACCTTCCACATATGTCCCAAGGCAATGTGCAAAATATAATAAAAACAGTTATAGAACAGCATAAAAAGTCCAGAAGATGTGTTTAAAAACAATGCAAAATGGACACCCATTGCAGAGGCTATTTATCCTGTTGGGAAAGCTTGTTGGAACAAAAATCATATGTTTTAAATGTGCTTTAAATTTTTGGTGTGTATGCAACCTCAGTATTTTATATATATATATATATATATATATATATATATATATATACACACACACATATATATCTCCAGCCTTTTCTCCCAGTGGGAACCCAGGGCAGCAAGAACTATTTCCGGGCTGACTGTATTTGTATCTTGTTTTATTGTGTAGTTTTCATACTTAATATTTTACACTGCCTTGGACTTTTTTTTAAAATGAAAGGTGGTGTAAAAATATTTTTAAATTTAAAAAAATGGATTTGAGAACTCTGTTCCTTCTGTATATGAGAAAGATTCTAAAGGGGTTCAGAAAGGCTCTTGAGACACTTCCTACAGGGCTCAGTTACGGAGGCGATGCTGGCCTGCTAGCAGTCCACACCATTTCAGAGGGAGATCAGCTAGGGACAGTTTGTACTACAGACTTGTGTTTTATCTGAAGACAAGTCCATCAGATGACAGGAAGCTGCTTTATACTGAGTCAAATCATTGGTCCATCTAGCTCAGTACTGTCTACACTGACTGGCAGTGGCTCTCCAGGATCTCAGGCAGGAGAGTTTCCTGGAGATGCCAGCGATTGAACAAGGAGCCTTTTGCACACAAACCATATGCTCTACCACTGAGCTATGGCTCTTATCCCATCTCTGTTCCTATGCATCTGGTTTAATACTACAAATTGACTTTCTGTAAAGCACATGTACATTGATATCTCAGTAACAGTAGCAGTAGCAGTACTGATTTCCAAAAATTTCTATTCTGCACTGCAGTGTAATAATAATCATGGATGCTAATGTGAGAATCTGCCTGTCATGCAAGTAAAGGAAATATCTATACACCATCTTGTACAAACACAGGGAATTGTTGAGGGGAAGACCTCAAATGCCCTAATATAGAGCCCATGATTGATCTGTATGTTCTGCCAAGATCTGCTCTTAAATAGAATTGAACTGAAACCTGATTAGATTTCTTAACATGCACAAAAAAAGGACTACACTTTCTGAAATTCTAAAATCTCTGCAGGTTTCAGAATCACTCAGCAGCCTGGGCAGATGGTTCCAAAACCAATGAATCCTCTTTCTCTGGTGTGCTGTGTTCAGGAGTCTGCCTATGAAACATCTGATCCTCAAAGCCACTGAGGGCCAACCTAGTTGTGGTGTTTGACGCTGTCCTCCCCCTCACCCACATATATCCAGGATGAGAGTCTTGAGCCAGATTGGTCCCATAGCATGGAGGGAAGATGATTTAACTTTCCCCCCTCCCACAGTTCTGATCAGAATCACCTCAAACCCATTATTGGGAAGAGCTGTAGTTTAGTAGTATGGCATCTGCTTTGCATGCAAAAGATTCCGGATTCAGTCTTTGACATCTTCAGGTAGGGCTGATCATGTCCCCTTTCAGAAATCTGGAGGAGCTGCTGCCAGTCAGCATAGACAATACTGAGCTAGTTGGACCAAGGGTCTGACTCAATATAAGGCAAGTTCCTAGGTGCAATGGGATAAATATCTCTGTGTGTGTGTGTGTGTGTGTGTGTTTGTGTGTGTAGAGAGTCTGATATGAACTGTGGTGAGGGAATAGGGTTAGATTTCCCCATCATGCCATGGGGGAGGGGAAGGGAACAGCTATGTGACACCAAAGTACACCATGGCTAGTTGTGCCCTCAGTTCTGACAAGTATTATCATCAACTTCTTACTCAAAGATGCAGTTGAGTAGCAGTCAGCGGAGTGGGGTGGAGCAACGTTGCTGAGCTGGTTTCCCAGTGTGGAGGTTGCTCTGGTAACCGAGAAGGAGAGAGGGAGGGGTGAGGTGGCTGGGAAGTTGGCACCGTGCAGCTGCTGTGGCAGAGCCAATCCATCACTCACACTGCTGCACCCACTCCATGACCACACCAACCTCCCTGTCACTTTGCCCTTCCGCCTCTGTGTTAGAGATGAATCTTGTGTCCAAAGCACAATCTAGTCCTGTTGTATTGAATGAGTTTCAATTGGTAGGGCTCAAGGACATGGACAAAGCACTTGGCTCAGTTCGGGCAACCACTTGTGCTCTTGACCCTTGCCCTTCATGGTTGATAAAAACTAGGAAGGAAGGGATGGCTGGCTGGGCCAGGGAGGTGATTAATGCCACCTTGTGAAAGGGGGTGGTTCCTGCCTGCCTAAAGGAGGTAGTGGTAAGAACCTCCTTAAGAAATTCTCCCTGGATTCGGACAATCTTAATAATTATTGGCTGGTTGCTAATATTTCCTTCTTGGGCAAGGTTCTGGAGCGTGTGGTTGCAGGCCAGATCCAGGCTGTTTGGGATGAAACCAATATTCTAGATCCATTTCAATCAGGGTTTAGCCCTGGTTTTGGCACAGAAACTGCTCTGGTCGCCCTGTATGGTTACCTATGTCAGGAAGGAGATGAGGGGAGTGTGTCATTCATCTTCCTTGATCTCTCAGTGGCTTTCAATACTATCAACCATGGTATTCTTCTGGAGCGGCTGTTCAAGTTGGGGGTGGATGGCAGTGCTTTGCAGTGGTTCTGGTCCTACTTGGATGGTCTCACTCAGAGGATGGTGTTTGGGGAATACTGTTCAGCCCCATGCAGCCTTCAGTGTGAGGTTCTTCAGGGTTCAGTTTTATCCCCCATGCTATTTGACATCTACATGAAACTGCTAAGTGAGGTTTTCCGGAGATGTGGAGTACGTTGTCAGCAATATGCTGATGACACACAGCTCTATCCTTTACATCTCCAGGTGCGGCAGGGGATGTGCTAGACTGATGTCTTGCTTTGGTAAGGGACTGGATGAGAGCCAATAAGCTGAAGCTCAATCCAGACAAAACTGAGGCACGGTGTTAATGGATGGTTCCCTAGACTGGATGGAGAGGATGTGGCCTGCGTTTGATGGGGTTACATTCCCTCTGAGGTACTTCTGGATCCATTACTGTTGCTTGAGGCTCAGGTCGCCTCAGTGGTGAGGAGTGCCTTGCATCAGCTTTGGCTGGTGGCCCAGTTACGACCTTATCTGGACAGGGATAGCCTGACTTCTGTTGTTTACAGTCTGGTAACCTCTAGGCTAGTTTACTGCAATGCACTATACGTGGGGCTGCATTTCAGACACTGCAGGTGGTGCAGAATTCAGCAGTCAGGCTACTCACTGTGGCAAGACAGTCTGAGCACATAACACAAATTTTGGCACAGGTTCATTGGCTACCAATTCGTTTGCAGGCTCAATTCAAAGTGCTGGTTTTGACGTATCAAGCCTTATACGGGTCAGGACCCCAAAACCTCAAGGACTGGCATGCCCCATACAAACCAACCCAGACCCTGCATTCAGTACTTGGGGTCCTTCTTTGTGTGCCCCCTCCGAGAGAGGTGCAGAGGGTGATGACACAAGAACGGGCCTTCTCAGTGGTGGCCTCCCATTTATGGAACGCTCTCCCCAGGGAGGCACGCCTGGCACCATCATTATCTATCTTTAGGTGCCAGACAAAAACATTCCACTTCTCTCAGGCATTCAGCTTTCAAGTTTTGGAGGGTTTCTGACATTGTAGCCTCTTTTGGCGGGGGGTTGTTCCACCCTCTTATCTATATATTGTGTTTTTAAACTTCTTACTTGTGTTAGTTTCATACAGTCTTAATCTTTTTATTGTATGTCAGTTTGGTTCATTTTTATGAAGAAAAGCAAATAATAAAAAATAAAATAATAATAAATAAAAAATAAAATGTGAGAGTCTGTAACTGGCAGGCTGGCCCTCCCTGGGTGTGAGACAGGAAGGGGAGTAGATGGGCCCTGTGTGAAAAAGTTTGAATGGGTATGACTGTTCCCAATCCTCGCAGAGGCCTATTGGGATAATTCGCTCTGGCAGGTTTTGTTGGTGGGCTCATCTTGGGTCCATATCAGGTGTTTAGGAGGAGTCTTAGTACGGAGGAACATGGGTGATGCCACCCCAATTTCAGTGATTATGGGCAGAGGGAAATCATTGGCGATCACTCGTGGCTGAGTAAGATTGTCTTCCAGGGTAAGGTCTTTAACAGTGGGTCCGTAAGTGACTGTGGAGGCCAATTCTGGATCTACACAGCCTCCCACAGTGAGGACATAGGTTTCCAGATGGAAGATGGTCACTATGAGGATTTGCTTGATGCGCCTTCCGCTTAGCTCATTTGTCCCTTTCGCCCTGTACTCATGCTTCTTCAAAGTCCATAGCACCTTTGATAATGGCTGACCTCCAATTGGAATGCTCATGAGCCAAGGCTTCCAAGTTCTCGATACTTGTGTTACATTTTTTCAGATTAGTTTGAGAACATCTTTAAACCTCTTTTGCTGTCCACCGATATTCTGTTTTCCATCCTTAAGTTGGGAGTAAAGTAGCTGCTTTGGAAGATAGTGATCAGGCATTCGAACAACATCATGCTGTTGTAAGTCACCTAGAGTGTCTGTGAATTCGGACAGATAGGCGACTAACAAATAAAATTTTATTATTATTATTATTATTATTATTATTATTATTATGGCCGGTCCAGCAAAGTTGATGTTGGAGGATCATTGTTTCAACACTGGTGGTCCATTTCCCCAGAGGGAAATATAGCCATAGGGATGTGGTGAATTACCATAGAAGACAAGAGCAAGGCTATCTGCGCCTTGTTCCTTGCTGCCACTCCTCTCATGGATGGGTTCCTCGTTGTTCATCTGCTGTGCCCACTGGCCTGTGTGTGTTGTTGTTTAACGCCAGATCGGTACACAATAAGACCACTCATCCATGATTTGATTGTGGATGAAGGTGCCAATTTGGTGTGCATTACCGAGACCTGTGTAGGTGAGCTTGGAGGAGTTGATTTGACCCAACTTTGCCCACCTGCATACTTGGTGCAACACCAGCACAGGCTGCAGGGACGGGGGGGGGGAGGAGTCGCTGTGGTCTACAGGACTTCCATCTCTATCACCAGGAAACTACTCTGTCTTGGAGCTGGCTGGGAGGGCCTGCACCTGGTGTCTGGCCGAGGAGACAGTAAATGAGGATTGCTGCTGGTGTATCGTCCACCCTGCTGCCTTGCAGCTTCTCTGACCAAGCTGGCAGAGGCAGTCTCGGCTGTGGTGCTGGAGGAGCCCAGAACGATGGTGCTGGGTGATTTCCATGTCTATGCTGAGGCTGCCTCTAGTGTTCACGCTCAGAACTTTATGACCTCCATGACGACCATGGGGCTGTCTCAAGTTGTTACTGGCCCAACCCATACAGCAGGGCACACCACGACTTGATTTTTGCTCCAAATGGAGGAAGGGGTGGTCTGGAGATGGGGGGGTAGATGTCACCCCATTGTCATGGTCAGATCACTTCCTGGTGAAGTTTAGACTTACGGATCTGATCCTTCCCTGCAGGGATGATGGACAGATTAAGATGGTCCACCCCCGGAGCCTAATGGAATCCATAGGATTCCTGAATGCCCTGGGGGAGTTCCCAGTAGACAGAGCAGGTGACCCTGTTGAAGCCCCTGTCATGCTGTGGAACAGCGAGATGACTCTTGACATGGCATTGTGGAGCCCAGCTTGCACCTTCGTACACCAGTGAGCTAAGGGCAATGAAATAGGCTGGACGACAGATAGAGCGCAAGTGGTGAAAAACGTGCTGTGAGGCTGATCGGGCATGAGTAAAACATCATAACCATGCCAACTGTGTGGCGGTGAGGGCAGCAAAGATGGCCTACTTCTCTGCCTCCATCGCATCCTCAAGTAGCTGTCCAGTGGAGCTATTCCATATTGTCAGGGGTCTGTTGATATCAACTCCAGGAAATGGAGTTTTAGATCCTTTCGGAGGCCCACTGTGAATTTTTGCAAGGCACTTTGAGGGTAAAGTTGCTCACCTCCATAGCAGTCTTGATGCCCCATCCACATCTACTGTAGTCCCCAATGAGGTGTCCAGTGCAATGTCTGCTGCAACTTCTTGGGAATGGTTTCAGTTGATGCGGCCTGATGCTTGCGATGATGTGGCCAGCAACGTGTCCTCTCAACTCTTGCCCTTCTTGGCTTATTAAAGCTTGCCGAGGGGGGTCTGACCAAGTGGATCCAGGTCATTGCGGGAGGGAGTGGTTCCAGCCACCTTGAAAGAGACAGTGATCCCACCACTCCTGAAAAAGCCCACCCTGGACCCATTGGTTTGTGACAACTACCGACCGGTTGCAAATACCCCCTTTTTAGGGAAGGTGATTGAGAAGGTTGTGGCACAGCAATTGCAAGTGCTCTTGGATGAAACAGCTTATCTTGACCCATCCCAGTCTGGGTTCAGGCCTGGTTATGGGACTGAATCAGCCTTGATCACCCTGATGGATGACCTTTATTGGGAGGAGGACAGGGGGAGTGCGACCCTGTTATTCTTACTTGAACTCTCAGCAGCTTTTGATACCATTGACCATGGTATCCTTCTGGGCCGACTTGGGAGATGGGTATTGGAGGAACTGTTTTACAGTGGTTCCAATCCTACCTCCAGGGTCACTCTCAGATAATAGCATTGAGTGACTGTCTTTTGGCCCCCTGGCAGTTGTACTGTGGGGTAACGCAGGGTACCATCTTGTCCCCCATGCTGTTTAACATCTATATGAAGCCCTTGGGAGCAGTCATCAGGAGCTTTGGGGTGAGGTGTCAGCAGTATGCTGATGACACCCAGCTCTATTTCTCCATAACATCTGAATCAGGAGAGGCTGTGCAAGCCCTGGACCACTGCCTGGACTCTGTGGTGGGCTGGATGGGGGCCAATAAACTGAGTCTGAATCCTAGCAAGATGGAGGCACTGTGGGTTTGTGGTTCCCGAGTTTGGATAATTGGTCAGTTGCCTGCTTTGTATGGGGTTGTACTCTCTCTGATAGAGCAGGTCTGTAGTCTGGGGGTGCTCCTGGATTCATCTTTGTCGCTAGGGGCCCATTTGACTTCCGTAGCTAGGAGTGCCTTTTACCAGCTCCGGCTGATAAGACAGCTGCGGCCATTTGTGGACCGGGATAGCCTGACCACTGTTGTCCACACACTGGTAACCTCTAGGCTGGATTACTGTAATGAGCTCTATGTGGGGCTGCCCTTGAGGCTGGTCTGGAAGCTGCAGGTTGGTGCAAAACGCAGCGGCGAGAGTGGTCACTGGGGCAGGGTATCGCCAACATGTCACCCCGCTGCTGAAAGAATTGCACTGGCTGCCCATTTGCTACCGGGCCAAGTTCAGGGTTCTGGTTTTGGTGTACAAACCCCTATACAGCTAGGGACTAGGATACCTGAAAGACCGTCTTACCCCTTATATACCCAGTCGATCACTGCGCTCTGCAGGTGAGGGCCTCCTGCAGATATCATCTTATCAGGAGGTTCATTCTGCACAATACAGGAAATGGACCTTTAGTGTGGCAGCACCTACCCTGTGGAATTCCCTCCCCTTGAATATCAGGCAGGCATCATTTCTGCCATCTTTTCGGTACCTTTTGAAGATTTTCCTCTTTCAACAAGCCTTTCAAGTTGAGACCTATCCCAGTCTGTGTCTGTGTTAGAATTGCTTGTTAATATGTTTTTTAAATAATGTTTTAACCATTTTTAAAGTTGTTTTTAAAGCTTTAAAAAAATGTCTTTAACATTGTTTGTTCTAATGTATTTTAAGGTCTGTTTTTATGATGTTTTAAAGTGTTTTTAGCGCTTCTGTTTGCTGCCCTGGGCTCCTGCTGGGTGGAAGGGCGGGATATAGATCAAATAATAAATAAATAAACAAACAAACAAACAAATAAATAATAATAATTTGTTACTGACAGTGACCTCTGCGTTGGGAAGACAGTGATTATATATGTCATACCTGGTCAAATCTCAGCTGTAGCATTCACCTTGCTTCTAACTTGTCCTTTGTTCAGTTGGCAAAATATTTTTTTTAATCAACAAATGCCCACATCACTGATTGCATAAAAAAAGGCTACTGCCCAAGACAAGAGATTCCAAAAAAGGTCATTTTATTAGATTGATGCTCCTGTAGCATGTGGCACATACAGAGAAAATTAAGACACAAGGTGTGGTGAGGAGCCAGAACAAATTCTTCTTTCACTGAACAAAAATTCCTTGCAAAGTTATGTACACCTCTGGAAAGTTTAGAACAGTGAATCAGAACATTAAGGTTGTATTAAAGGGTTTTTTTTGTTAAGTATTAGGCTTTGTTCTCAGCTAATCTGGTTGAACAGAAACGCACAATGACAATTTGTGGACACTTCTGCCATTTGAGGCAATATTTTTTCAAGTCAAAAAGCAACATTTTCCAAAATATTACTTGAAAGAAACAGCAACATAATTAAGTATGAGATGAAAAAAATAAAAAAATCTTGTAAGCAAGAAGCTCGGCTGCAATTTATTTTATAGTTCCATCAAAATCAATTAGCATAAGCATGGGTGACCACATAGTTGATTCCCTTGATCCAGACACACACTGATAGCAACTGAACAGGCTGTCAGTATTTAATATTTGCCAGTCTGCTTGTATTGATCACTTGCTTGCAAGTGCACAGAACATGAGAAATGTGCATACACCACCATCCCTGCCTGAGAATCCTTACCCGAGCTGACCCAAGATGTTTTGCTGTCTGATGTCCTATCCCCCATTAGGGATGGGGGAGAATATCCGCTAAATCAGACTTGGTGCCAGATTTAAACTGAATCCGACAGTCCGCTGTCTTTTCGGACCAGTACTGATTTCTTGTGGCAGGCCGCAGCTGTAATTGGCATGGCTTTTCCCCACTGATCCCCCCACCCCGATTTTATGTAATTGTTTTCGTACTTACAATCGCTAGTATCCATTAACTTCCATGGATTTACATAAGCATTTATGTTAAAAATTACGTTTGGGTTTTTTTGCTGCCAAAAAAACCCAGCAAATAGAATTGGCAACTGCAGAAGCAAGCAGGAACAAAAAACCAGAAGATTTGGATTGAACGGTGGACTATTGGAATACAAGCGGATCGGAACTAGGCAGCAAACCCCATCCCTATCCTCCATACATCGAAAATCCCTCTCCTCAAGCCCATCTCCATGGGAATAAAAACACAATATTAATACTTTAAGGTCATATCCACATATATAAAGCAGTCTTATACCACTTTAATAATCAAGGCTTCCTGCTAAGCATCCTGGGAACTGTAGTTTGTCAGTGGTGCTGGGACTTGTAGCTCTGTGAGGGATCTCCTAACACTTATTTCTTTATTTATTTCATTTATAGCCCATCTTTTCTCCAAGGAGCTCAAAGTGGCGTACAAACTTGATGCTTCCCCTCCCAATTTTATCCTCACAACAACCCTGTGAGGTAGGTTAGGCTGAGGGGCAAAGTGACTGCCCAAGGTCACCAAGATTAATGACTGAGTGGGGATTTGAACCCTGGCCTCCCAGATACTAGTCCAACACTCTAACCACTACACCAGACTAGGTCTCTCAATACCCTTAACAAACAACAGTTCCCAGGATTCTCTAGGAGAAGTTAAAGTGGTGTACGGGTGCTTTAAATGTATGGTGTGCATGCAACCTAAAAATCGAATAGTTTGCTGCCCTTCCATGACACCCAGTGTCAGCTGCCTGAGGCAACTGACTCATTAAGCCTAATTCTAGAGCTATCACCTTTTGTCTTTGAAAAATCAGATCCAGAATGGCAATCCTTGCATTAAATTTTCCAGGCATGGATCACCTTTGTTGGATTAAATCAGTGGAATGAAATTCAGAGAAAGCTAGGCACACCTTTGTTCCCATTGAAAACAATGGGATGGAAAAGTTTACCACTACAATTCAGTTCCATTGATTATAATTAATCACTGTTTCTCTGGATAGTGCTCACTGTCTTTAAATTTCAGTGTTGAATAGTGACTAAATAATAGATTTATTCTGTGCAATGAAAAACTGATGGGAAAATGTAAACCTTTTATTTGGAATCAGCTGTATTGGAATATTTTTTTAAAATTAGTTATTAGTTCCATTAACAGAACAAGGTCCAGGTCCTCATATTATCCTTCAGCTCTAGCATTGTCCATATTGGCTGTTTGTCATAGGCCAGTGCTGAGCCATGCTACAGAATATGTTACCTGGGAGCTGATAATGCTTGATGTGGGCAGTCACATCATGACCCCTGCTTATCTGATTTTTAATGTTTTTCAAATGTTACTAGCAATGGCTTTTACCAGAAGCTACATAACATTGGTTTCCATGACCATGAAAATACTGTATGTGCCAGCCCTGAAATAGATTTATATCATCTGACTTTCAGTATTTGTACTGGGGGGAAAAAACACTTCCTAAGATTTGTAGCACAAACTTTTTGCAAACATGCTATTTGGCTATGGTGTGACTGTGCAGGTCTAGAGACCTCCCACAAAATGAAAACACAGAAAGCTGCTTTATACTGAGTCAGACTAATGGTCCATCTAGCTCAATATTGTCTACACTGACTTGGCAAGACCTTTCCAGGATTTCAGACAGAGAACCATCTTAGCCCTAGCTGGAGATGCCAGCGATTCAACCTGGGACCTTCTCCATGCAATGCAACCGCTGAACTATGACCCTTCCCCAAAATTTCTAAAAAGCAGGCCAGGAGGAGGAAGAGGACAAGCAAATTCCCAGAGATACCTATGTCAATCTTGTATAATCCATATGGATGCTGCATGTGGATAATACAAAATAAGGGGGGGGGAAGAACTAGACAAAGAAGCAGAAAAGGAGCAAGCTGTCAAAGGCAAAGGCAAAAATGGCACCAGGATGAAATTACCTGCAATGTTGACATGCTGTTATTAGCACCCTCAAGATCACACCAAGATTGATGCCATGTGACAACCCTGTGATTTTACAAATAAAGGAATTAGAACTAATAGGAACTATTTATTTTTGAAACATCAGAAAATATTTAACAACTTTGTTTTAAACTGTTTTTTAAATATTGTATTTATATTGTGATCCACTCTGGGACCTTTTGGTAAGGGCAGATACTCTTCCTCCTCGTAATAATAACAATAACAATAACAACATCCAACTTTTTTTTTCAACAGAGGATTTTTTCCCATTTCCCGAATTTAAGTGAAAAGTTAATTTTCAAAATACTAGCAATGTAATAACTTCCAATAATTTTGGCAAATGACTCAATTCTAAAAAAATATAAGCCAGACTAAATCAAAAAGGTTCTAGAAAAACATCCTGGACAAAGTAATTTTGCAAATCACAGCATATCAGTAAATGCAGCTGTTTTCACTACTCTCAATGGGGAAAAATATGAATTATTTTTTTTTAAAAAAAAAATTGCAAAGCTGAGACCAGTTCTAGAAATGCAGCAGGAACGAGGTACACCTTAAGCATCTGAGCTCATGCAGAAGGTTCTCCAGAGAACACAAATACAGAAAAATTGTTATTTTTTTCCCTGAGGAATTAGCAACTCTTTAAAACACACCAAGGGCAGGATGGGATACACATAGCACAGACTCCATGAACATCACAGTATGAGGAAGAAAATTTTGCAATGCGTCGCTGATCACAATAATAAGGGGTGTTCACATGTCACAAGGAGCCTAATCAAGGCCTTCTCATTTGTCATCCTTAAATATGCATGATTATCTGCAGATTGTCAGTACTTCTCTACTATTTGTCCACCTCCATACACACACGAACAGCTATTTTACATGTTATTTTACAGGCCAGAGTTCCAGCCTACATCTCATTCCTCCAACTCCCCGCCCCAGCACCCATGTCCAAAAAGTGAAAACCATACAGAACATCACCTTAGGAGACATAAATAACTAAGACAAGTATGACCACAAAACAGTTTTGCTGCCTTAGTTGTTGTAGGAACAAGTGCTCTTGGTGTCCGATGTCCAGTTCTTCTTCCATTCAGCAATATGTTGCTTTAGAATTCCGGACAAGTAGCAAAAAAATCAAACCAAAATGAATAAAAAAAGAACTTGGCTGAGTCCCATTGGATTCACCACTTGACGTATCATGGTGTTGAAGGTGGTTTGGGAGAGGGACAGGACCCTTGGCTGTCAAAGCTGGCTGCTCGGCCATGCCACTGAAGAAAGGGAAAAGGCAACAAGTTATTGAACAAAGTCATAAACAGGCCATACAAATGTGCTAACATTCCTAATACAGAGGTCCATGTGGGCTCAGGCACACATGGAACTCCTGCTCAACTGTGCCATCCCATTCATTTAAATGAAGGGGTGCACAGTTGCAGTCTCCAGTCCATCGACATAAATAGGTATATCCTTTACACGCACACAGGAGCTTTTACAAAAGTCTTTGAACTGGGGCAACTCTGTTTTAAATGTAGTTTTGGGATGGCTAAAAATGAATATTTTACAATTAAAATGATAAATACAGATCATTATTTCCATCTGAAAGTTTCAGATTGGTTCTGGGAGAAAGGAACAATTTCTTTCTGGGCTGTCCATTGATTCTTAGAATCAACCAGTGTTGGACCTTCAGTGTTGTGTTTCACAGTAATGCAATCAAATATTAGTTTCCAAAGTGTGCACGCACAATTAACTTCATAATTATAAACTTTGTTGTCATCATCATGAGATATAAATCAGTAATATCCCCAATTTGCTGAATTTGAAAAACTAAAAGCATGATTATAAAATGGAGGGGGAAACTGCCTAGGAACCCAGTGGGTTTAATGGTTACAGTGGATAACTAACTGAACTTGAGCAATCAAAAGAGCAATTTTAGATTTTAGTACCACTGTATTTGGCAAAGGTGACACCACATTTTGAGTACTGTATTCATCATTATCATCATCATCATCAATTATAACATGTTTACAACAAATAAAAATCAACAAATAAACCTGTTTGTGTGCTTGAAATCTAGTAAGACGGATGGAGACAAAAGGAACGAGAGGCAAGGAATCAGAGCTTCTATGTTAATAGAACATAATTTGAAAGAAACAGAAGCTAAGACACACAAACCTGTAGCAAATCAATCATACTGCAAAAGCAAGAGAAAAATCTTTTCAAAAGAAATAAGAGAAGTAACCAAAGGAACTCTCTTCTGTGTTCCATAGTTATAGAATAGCAAGAGAGAAAGGCTGCCCTTGAGGTTGGTCCAGAAGCCGCAACTGGTGCAAAATGTGGTGGCACAACTGCTCACTGGGGCAGGGTATCACCAACATGTCACCCTGCTGCTGAAAGAATTGCACTGGCTGACTATCAGCAACCAGGCTAAGTTCAAGTCTCTGGTTTTGGCGTACAAATCCCTATACAGCTTGGGACCAGGATACCTGAAAGACCGTCTTATCCCTTATCACTGTGCTCTGCAGGTGAGGGCCTCCTGCAGATACTATATTATCAGGAGGTCAGTTCTGCACAACATAGGAAGTGGGCCTTTAGTGTTGTGGCATCTACACTCAGGTATTCTCTCCTCTTAAATATTAGATAGACTCTATCTCTGTTATCTTTTCGGTGCCTACTAAAGACCTTCCTCTTTCAACAAGCCTTTTAAGTACAGTCTTTATCTCAGTCTGCGTCTGTGCTGGAATTGCTTTTTAAGATGTTTTTAAAGCTTTTTTTTTTTTAAAGATATGTTTTTAAAGACATTTTGTTTTAATATATTTTTTAAAGATGTTTTGTTTTAATATGGTTTAAAGTCTGTTTTAAAGATGTTTTAGAGTGTTTTTAGTATTTTTATTTGTCGCCTGGGCTCCTGCTGGGAGAAAGGGTGGGATATAAATGTGATAAATAAATATTAAATAAACAGACATAGAGAAGACGAGTATAAGAATTAGGGGGTTTAACAATCAACAGTGCAATCTTAATTACGTCTGCCCAGAAATAAGCGCCATTAGGGATGGAGGAGAAATTCAATTCTGTTCACATTTAAAGATGAACCTATCTAATTCACTTTCCAAAACAATCTGAGAACTGAAACACAGCCACGCTACAAAATTCACAGTTCCGAATTTTCCAATGGAGTTCTCCAGTCAATGTTTATAAAAATGCATATATTGGGGAAAGTGAACATATTGGTGAAAATAACATGTAATTACTTTAGGGGAAACCGCTTGCAAAAATGTGTTTTTTTGGAGAAATTACCAGTAAAATGCTGATAAATTTTGAATTTTTTTAAAAAAATTGCTGCAGAAATGTGGAGAACTGAACTTAAGATAAGAAAAATGAGAAAATGAGAGAACCAAAACTAGCAGATCTGTCCATCCCTAAATGCCACTGAGTTCAATGCTGCTTACTCCTTCCTTCAAGGTAAGTGGGAAGAAGGATTGCAACCTAAGTTAGTGTTAGAAGAACAAAGGACAGAGAAATCAAAGCACAGATATAAAGCAAGTTCATATAGAGACCTTTGTGGGGATCTTGAGTTTGCTTCTGCTGCTGGGAGAGCCAGCAGAAGGTGGAGAGGAAATTTCCCCAATCCCTTGTGTACCCCTAAAGCTCCTCCAGAGGGTTGGGGGACCTTCTGGAGCAGAAAGAGAGATGGAACAGGGAGCTGTAGAGGAAGGGGGAATAACTAAACATGGCCTCTTCCATCTTCTCCTGGTGGGATCCTATGCTGGATCTCAGTCCCATCAGTGAGCAGGGGGTTGGACTCAATGGCCTTATAGGGCCCTCTCACCTCTACTATTCTATGAATGAATAGAAGGACCTCTTCTGTTCACAGAAGCCTACTAAGATCTTGAATCAACAAACTACTTAACATACAGTAGGGCCCCGCTTTACGGCGTTCCGTTTTCCAGCATTCCGCTGATGCGGCGGCTTTCAATTAGGGGAAATTCCCTGTTTTAAAACCGATTTTGCACTTTTGCAGCATTTTCACGTCATTTTCGCACAGTGCGACCCATTATAGTCAATGGGTTCCGCTTTACAGCGATTTCCGCTTTACGGCGGGGGCCTGGTCCCTAACCTGCCGTATAAGCGGGGCCCTACTGTATATATTAGAAGAAAGTGATAAAGAAAGACAAGGGGATGGAGGGGAGAAGAGAACAGAATGAAATGTTCAGAATATATGACAAGGATAACCAAATGATGGGAAAATGAAATGAGCAAACTTCTTAGCAGAAAAATGTGAATAAGATGAAAAAGTATTTATAGTGAAGAGTGAGATTTGAGCCAATAACATGTGTTCCTTTGTGAGCGCTGCAATTCAAAAGGGGTTGATGCACTGGGAAAAATTTAGGTCAAAGGTAGAAAAGGCTGAAAAAACATTGTTAGCTATTTCAAAATATGTCAGAATTCACAGCTGAAATGGGTCACAATTTGAGTGTAAAGAAAGAAGAGTCCTTTGATTTTTTTGTCAGCTGTTAAATACCAAATACCATAAGTTACCATTCTCAAATATAACAGAGATTCAACAAATGTTTTCAATTTATTATGTTAAAATTTTGTGGGGTGAAGTGGCAGGGTGGTTGGTGCAGTGTTAACTCACCACCAGAGCCAAGCTGGCACTCATGGTAGTGCATTTGAACCATGCGAACCTCACTACCACCTTGCCCCTCATCTTCTCTCCTGGTAAGTAACAGCAACCCACCTGAGGGGAAGCTACCATATCCCACTGGCATGCTGGCCCTGGAAGGTTGCCCATGAGGCAATACAGGTCTCAGGATGAAAAAGGCTCTCTACCCCAGGTAAAGATCTGAAGAGAAATCATATGATGAAAGGCATAAGAAACAGGGGAACCATTGTTCCCTCCAATACCATCACATGGAACACGAAGAGAGAGAGAGATGGGTTCAGTTTAAATATTAGGAGGAAAACAAATGTCCCAAGCAATGAGAACAGGGAAGAAATGGAATAAGCTGCCTAGGGAGGTTGTAGAATTCTTTTCTTGGTGATTTCTAAAATAATTGGGGATTATATAATAGGATAGACCAGTCTTCCCCAGCCTCATACCCTCCAGATGTTTTAGACAACAACTTCTACCATCTTTCCTGCCCATTAGCCATGCTGGTTGGGGTGATGGAAGTTGTAGTCCAAAACATCTGGAAAGCATCAGGTCGGGGATGCCTAAATACAAGGTGATGTAGTGGCCAGAGTGTTGGACTGATGAGACCTGGGAGACCAGGGTTCAAATCACCACTCAGCCATGTAGCTCACAGTATGATCTTGGGACAGTCATTGTCTCTTAGCCTGACCTACCTCATAGCATTGTACTGTAGTGAGGATAAAATGGGGAGGGGGAGAACTATGTTCACCCTGTTGAGCCCTCTGAAGGAAAATAAATAAATAAATAAATTGCTACACATGCTATTTTTTAAATTTTATTTGTATTGATTTTAAACATGCATGCACACTTGTATAATATTAGGATTGTACTTTAAGAGAGTACTGTTATTTATTTAAGTAATATAAAAAAATAGCAGTAACAACCCTGTCGTTACATAGATTACTTAGATAATCTAGAAGTATGTTGCAAGCCATTATCCTATTGTTGAGCCCTGATCACCAAATGCATCATGAAAAGTAAACAAAACCAGACGCAGCCAGATTCCTCATCTTATCTACAAAAAAAAGGCTGCCCTTACTTTGGCCTCAGTGTTGCTTCCCATTATAGCATGTGGTATTTTTTTTCTTTTTTAAAAAATCCTGAACTACATCAACATTTAATTCAATTATGCTACTAAAAATTAGCTAATGCAGTTTAGCAGGATCCACTTCCTAGTCATTAGGTCACTGTTCAAACTGAAAACCATTCAGGCTGGAAGTAAACAATACAGTATAGCACACAAGATAAGCACATTTTTAGATACTTTAGATTATAAATTACTGGCAATCTGCCTTCAGGGAATAAAGTGTAATTTCAAACAATGTTACTCAAGGTTCTACATTCTGGCCTTCTGGTCTCAGGGCTTGTGTTATTATGCAGGCAAGTGTCAAGCTAGTTCTATGAGCAAATGACAGTGCATGATGCAATGGGCTCACAACAGTACTTCTGTGCTTCTTCTTGATGTAGGGCTAGGTACTTCAAAGATGCCTTTGGTATACCATCCAAAGCCCTACATTTGAATATATTGACAGTACTGTTCTTCCATAATTCATGCAAATGAGAGAAAACATAGCAAATAAAATGCTCCACCTGAGAGAAAATGAACAAATTAAGCAGCATTGCATTCCCCAAATATTTAGTTGCTTCCAGTGGAATGATGTTGATGATGTGCCTTCCCAACCATCTGCTCCCATCAGTGGCACATGCCCTTGTCTCCTCTCGCCTAGACTACTGTAATGTGCTCTACGTGGGGTTACCCTTGAAAACGGTCCGGAAGCTGCAACTGGTACAGAATGCGGTGGCTCGCCTGATCAAAGGCAGCCGCTGGTGAGATCACATCACTCCAGTGCTGAAGGAGTTACACTGGTTGCCGGTTGTTTTCCGGGCCCAATTCAAGGTGTTGGTTTTGACATTTAAAACCCTACATGGTCTCGGCCCAGTCTATCTGAAAGAGCGCCTCCAGCTTCATCAGGGATGCCGCGCAACAAGATCAGCCTCAAAAGGCCTTCTCTCTATCCCGCCAGTTAAAACAGCTAGACTGGTGAGGACTAGAGAGAGGGCTTTTTCAATTGTGGCTCCCACTCTGTGGAATTCCCTCTCAAATGATCTCCACCATGCCCCCGCTATGATGAGCTTCCGCCGGGCCTTGAAGACCTGGCTCTTCAGACAGGCTTTTGGGATGGGTTAGGTTTTATTACTACTGTTTGAGATTTTAATGTTTTAATGTATTTGTATGTTCTTATTCTGTACGTCGCCCACAGTGGCTGGACAACCAGCCAGATGGGCGACTAATAAATCAAATAAATAAATCACTGTACATGGCACCTTTCAGAGATATATAGGTCCTCAAGACTCTGCAAGTGCTAGTGATCAGCTGATCATTGGAGCTTCTGACGCCAGGTGCACAACACTTTGCACAGGGCATTGCAGGGCCCACTGATCAACTGGTCATTGGGGCCTGCAAACCTTCTTTTGACTGAGCCACATCTTTACCTGCCTCATACCTGAGGTCATATATGATGTCAGGTGCAGGGCAGGTGGTTGTGGCTTAGTCAAAATGGCACCATGGTTCAAATTGGGGAGGGCTGCAAGGTCTAATTAGGCCCATGGGCCAGAGGTTCTCCACCACTGCCATAAATACATAGGTCCCTCCTCCAACGAGCTTACAGTCTAAGTATGATGATCCAATGCCACATTTTATATGACCAGGACACTTAACATTGGTCCTTTTTGTTTATTTAACCTTTGTTACTCTTTGGTTCTGAAATGGCTCCTGCCCTTTGCATATCCAACACATTTCCAACTTCAACCTTCCCCCCTCACTTCTGAGTTCTTCCACAGAGTCTTTCTTGGATGCTGTTTAGCCAGTAGAAGAGTGGCTCACCAGGTAGGGAGGAACCACTATACTCACTTCCTGGCAGGTGGGTTGCTGTTGCTTACTAGGAGAGGGATGGGGATGGGCAAGAAGTTTGGTTTTGTGCAAATGCACCAGCACAGCCAATCTGGCACTCCTGCCAATGTGTTTCCACTGTATCAACCTCCCTGCTGTCTCAGCAGTCTGCTTCCTGGTAAGCAACAGTGAGCTACCAGCCAGGAAGCTAGTGCAGCAGCTCTGCTCCACCTGGCAAGCCGCTTCTGTCCATTTGTGATGTTTGCAGAGTAGTCGTCATGATGGGGAAGATTAGATTGGCTTTTACATTCTAGCCCTCAGGATATTATAGAACCTTCAGAATCCCGCTGTAACGAGTTCGCTGGGCACTTCCAACATAAAATCTCACGCATCCGCCGGGACTTAGACTCCAGTATTATGGCAGTTGAACCTAATGAGGTATCCGGAGCACGGTCTTGTCCTCATTTATTGGATGAGTTTCAGTTGGTACAGCTTGAGGACGTTGACAAGGTGCTTGGACTGGTGCGTGCAACCACCTCTGTACTGGATCCTTGCCCCTCTTGGCTAGTGAAAGCTGGCAGGGTTGGAACAGCCGGCTGGGCCAGGGAAGTGATAAATGCCTCCTTGAGAGATGGAGTGGTCCCTAGTTGCTTAAAAGAGGCAGTAGTGAGACCACTCCTGAAGAAACCTTCCCTGGACCCAGATAATTTGAACAACTATAGACCGGTAGCGAATGTTCCATTCCTGGGCAAGGTCTTAGAACAGGTGGTTGCCAGCCAGCTCCAGGTGCTCTTGGATGAAACCGATTATCTATTTTTTTTTTTTCAATAATTTTTATTCAGATTTTCATAAAACATACAAGACGAAATCATAAAACATTCAAAGACAAAAAACAAAATCAAAAATAGTTAAACAAAAAAAAAAAAAAAGAAAAAAAAAACACCTCCAGAGGGTAGGGCTTGGGGAGTATGGATCGATACCCTGGGCTCTCCATTGTGGAGTCCCACAGGGATCGGTCTTGTCCCCTATGCTTTTTAACATCTACATGAAGCCTCTGGGTGCGGTCATCAGGAGTTTTGGAGTGCGTTGTCACCAGTATGCTGATGACACGCAACTCTATTTCTCCTTTTCATCTTCTTCAGGTGAGGCTGTTAATGTGCTGAACCGCTGCCTGGCCGCGATAATGGACTGGATGACAGCTAATAAACTGAGGCTCAATCCTGACAAGACTGAGACACTGTTGGTGAGTGCCTTCTCTGACCAGATGGTGGATGTTCAACCTGTTCTAGATGGGGTTACACTCCCCCTGAAGGAACAGGTTCGTAGCTTGGGGGTTCTTTTCGATCCATTCCTGTCTCTCGAGGCGCAGGTGGCCTCGGTGGCACGGAATGCGTTCTACCATCTTCGGTTGGTAGCCCAGCTACATCCCTATCTGGAAAGCGACGACCTTGCCTCAGTTGTGCATGCTCTGGTAACCTCTAGATTGGATTACTGCAATGCGCTCTATGTGGGGCTGCCTTTGAAGATAGTTCGGAAACTACAGCTAGTGCAAAACGCAGCTGCTAGACTGCTGACGAGGACTAGGTGGTCCGCACATATAACACCTGCTCTGGCTCGTTTGCACTGGCTACCTATCCGTTTCCGGGCTAAATTCAAAGTGCTAGTTTTGACTTATAAAGCCTTACATGGCGCAGGACCACAATACCTAGCAGAACGCCTCTCCTGATATGAACCTGTTGTGTGCTCAGAAGCAATGTATTTCCACAAGGACAGTAAAACAGGCAATTGTGGGGTTAAGCCAGCAATGTGTTCGTGCCAAGGCCAAACTGCAGATGTTGCTGAGCAAGGGCACGGAATGAGATATAAGCGCTGGGCAAACCAAAAGCAAAGAGTGGGGGTTGTATTGGAGCTAGTGATTCTTGTAACTGAATGTCTTTTGGAATAAAGACTCTTAAACCTTTTAATGCGTCTGAATCTCTACCGGACCTGAAATCCTTTAACCGGGATACTCTTAGCAATCTCTTGTGCCAACTGGGTTCGCTGCATCACACAGAACAACAGAACCTACCCGTTCACTACGTTATTTATTTATTTATTTATTTTATTTGTTTCATTTTTAAACCGCCCATAGCGAGTAGCTCTCTGGGCGGTGTGCAAAAGATTAAAATACAGAAATACAAAATATCACAATAAATAAACAGCAAACAAAAAGATTTAAAATTGTAACATTAAACGCATTAAAATGCCTGGGAGCATAGCCAGGTCTTAACCTGGCGCCGAAAAGATAGAAGCGTCGGCGCCAGACGTACTTCTTCGGGGAGGCTGTTCCACAGTTCGGGGACCACTACAGAAAAGGCCCTAGATCAAGTAACTGTCCTCCGAGCTTCCTGATGGGTTGGTACCCGGAGGAGGACCTTAGATGCTGAGCGAAGTGACCGGGTCGGTTCATAGCGGGAGAGGCGTTCCACAAGATACTGCGGTCCCACGCCGTGTAAGGCTTTATAGGTCAAAACCAGCACCTTGAATCTGGCTCGGAAGCAAATGGGTAGCCAGTGCAAACGGGCCAGAACAGGCGTTATATGCGCTGACTGGCTGGTCCTCATCAGCAGTCTGGCTGCTGCGTTTTGCACTAGCTGAAGCTTCCGAACTGTCTTCAAGGGCAGCCCTACGTAGAGCGCATTACAGTAATCCAACCTAGAAGTTACCAGAGCATGAACAACTGAGGCGAGGTCATCCCTGTCCAGATAGGGGCGTAGCTGGGCTACCAACCGAAGGTGGTAGAACGCATTCCTTGCCACCGTGGCCACTTGCGCCTCAAGAGACAAGGAAGGATCGAAAAGAACCCCAAGACTACAAACCTGTTCCTTCAAGGGGAGTGTAACCCCATCTAGAACAGGGTAAACATCCACCATCTGAGCAGGGAAGGCATTCACCAACAGTGTCTCAGTCTTGTCTGGATTGAGTCTCAGTTTATTAGCTCTCATCCAGTCCATTATCGCGGTCAGGCAGTGATTCAGCACATCCACAGACTCACCTGTAGAAGATGAAAAGGAGAAATAGAGCTGCGTGTCATCAGCGTACTGGTGGCAACGCACTCCAAAACTCCTGATGACGGCACCCAGAGGCTGCATGTAGATGTTAAAAAGCATGGGGGACAAAACCAACCCCTGTGGGACTCCACAATGGAGAGTCCAAGGTGTCGAGCAATGTTCCCCAAGTACTACCTTCTGGCGACGATCCGCCAAGTAGGAGCGGAACCACTGCCAAGCAGTGCCTCCAACTCCCAACTCCGCGAGTCTCCCCAGAAGGATACCATGGTCGATGGTATCAAACACCGCTGAGAGATCAAGGAAAATCAACAGAGTCACACTCCCTCTGTCCCTCTCCCGACAAAGGTCATCATACAAGGCGACCAAGGCTGTTTCAGTGCCAAAACCAGGCCTAAAACCGGATTGAAACGGATCCAGATAATCGGTCTCATCCAAGAGCACCTGGAGTTGACCGGCGACCACCCGTTCAACATCTAAGGCCCTCCTCCGAGTTCCGACTCACAGAGAAGCTCGGAGGGTCGTAACAAGATCTAGGGCCTTTTCAGTGGCTGCCCCCGAATTATGGAACAGTCTCCCTGATGAGGTCCACCTGGCGCCTACACTTTTATCTTTTCGGTGCCAGGTGAAAACCTTTTTATTCTCCCAGGCATTTTAATCTATCTTTTAAGCTTTTAACGTATATTAGGTTGTTTATTGTTTAATATTTATGCTCTACTGTTTTTGTGATTTTATTGTATTTTATCCTATGTTGTGCACCACCCTGAGAGCCTTCGGGCTGTGGGCAGTATATAAATCGAATAAAATAAATAAATAAATAAATAAATTGCAACCAAGTGAAAGAAGGGTGCGGTGTGTTTAGCAGCAGGTGCTTCTGGGAGCCAAAGGAAGAAGGGAAGGACAGGCTGCATGGCAAAGAATGTGCCTAACAGCACCCAGGACAAGTCAATGACATTATTAACCCATATCCTGCACTGGGCATTGCAATCCCAGCTTCCTTTTTCTACTATCTTGCAAGAATAGTGAGGCGATTGCATCATGTCTTCTATTGACAGGGATATGGCAGACTTCTACATAAAGAAACATGAATTTCTAAAGGACATTTTCCTGCAATAAAATAAAATAAAAATATCCCTTAAGTGTACTTGTGTGTGTATGTATGTGTGTTATTTTCTAAATATAAATCTTATATGTGAAATCGTACACAGTTCCCAAACAAAAGTAATTCTGTAAATTTACATAAGTAATCATTTTTCACATAACCCAATTGTTCAAAATAGAAAAATAAGGCCACTTTTTAAACTGTTAGTTTTTTTAAAAAAACAAAACAAAAAACATCCCTACAATAACATAATATACCATTCATTGGATTGGGATGTTTGAGTTGTGGGTAATAGCTCTATTTTTAAATGATGATTCAGCTTTTATCACCAAGTAGCAAGGCTAAAGAGAAACATTGGTCTCTTGATGATCTTCTCTAGACCTTCCTTTGAAGAATTCTAAAAGATCCCTAGGCTTGTACAAATAAATTCAGGGTGTATTCACTTGTATATGGTTACAATTGTGTGAACAGGTGATAACTTCATATACGCATAAGGTTGTCTTTCAAGCCATCGATTGGGATGGGCAACCTCATGCCCTGGAGGCCAAATGTGACCCTCTGACCCTTTCTACCTGGCCCCTGTGACTCTCCCTAAACCATGATCCTTCCTAGGGTAATCTTGCTCCATTGAGTGCTTTTGCCTGGCTGGAATGCACCTTTGAACTCTGATTTTGCCTCTTGCTTACTTGAACAGAGAGAGGAGTGTATATAAAACTTTGATTTATACTGTATAAAGGTAAGAAGTACACCCATTGCTCCACCCACCTGGAAAGCTCCTCATTTGTGGCCCTCAGGCTGAAAAATGTTCCCCATCCCTGCCTTATGGAATGAATTTTCCAATACAGGCAAAAACTGCAAATATAGAATGGGAACATCTGATACCTTGATACAATCAGCATATAGAACAAATAAAGTCCCTTAAAAACATCTAAGAATAAATTTTAAGCGTTTTCTGTTTTATAGCCATTTGAGATACTGGCAAAAAATTGATTCCAACCATGACATACTCTCTAGAGAAGCTTCGTTGCTCTAAATACACAGATGGAATTGCTTTTGAACAAGCCCTGCAGGGTGTCACCTACACTCATTAAGTACGTGGTGTATTATTTTAAACATATGTCACAATCCCAAATGACTGAAATGGTCTTACTAAATTTTAGATCTGTTTTTATTGTAATGAGCTGATGAATAATATGAGTTTGCAATGCCAGCCAAGCTCACCCTCCAGAAATCTCTGCTAAGCCCTTTTCCCATTAATAGGCTGCTGGTTTATTTTTATTTCTTTTTAAAAATATATATTCATGTAAAATGACCCTCGTCTGATGGATACCTTGAAATATTTGGAGTGAGACAGCATCACAGGAGAAAGGGAGTGGGATGACTCTGCTACAGGGATCATTGCCTTGGGGACACTCAATCCAGGTGCTGGATTTTGCTGTTGGCAGAAATAGATAAAGGGTCATTTGCTGATGATTTATAGGGTACGTTTGTGCTAATTTGATTAGCACTAAGGGGCTGTTTCAGTTTACCCACTTTAAGGCATACTTAAAGGAAATATCTAAATAGCAGTGTTGAAGAGGGCCAGACATGCACTCAGTGTACATTTACCCTTTGTAGTCCACAAACACACCAGCAGCTACATCTCTCACAGCCCCCCCCCCCACATCCTCACCAGGTCACAGATCAATGTGAGCAAAATGATTGATTGGGAGACCAGTGCAGGCCACACAACCTACACCAAAGGTTTCGTACTGTGAACATGCATCAATAGTGACCTATGCAAACATATTTTCCACATTTAACAGTTAGCACCCACACATTACAAATAGAAAATGCAAGCAGCTGCAGTCTGGATCTGGCCTGAGAAATTGTACTTTGGTTTCTCTTCTGCTGGGTAAAGAGTGCAAAAAAGAGCACTCTTTGGGAAGGGCTGTGGCTCACTAGTACAGTACATGCTTTGCTTGCAAAAGGTTCCAGGTTCAGAGCTGAGAGAGACTGCTGCTTGAAACCCTGAAGAGCTGCTGCCATTCAGTATAGACAACCAAGTTTGACAGGTGGGTAGGACCATCCACCTGTTAATCACCTGATGTCACAATGACGTCATGTGATCCTTTTTGCCCCATGTGGTGATTCTTAGGGCTCCAAAGCAAGCAGGGGGAAGGGCTGAAGCTCACTTGTAGAGCATTTGCTTTACATGCAAAAGATCCCAAGTTCAATCCCCAGCATCTCCAAGTAAAGCTTGGAATCTTCCCTGCCTAAAACCTTGGAGAGCCACTGCCAGTCAGTGTCGACAATACTGAGCAAGATGAACTAATGGTCTGACTTGGTATAAGACAACCTCCTTTGTTCCTATGATGATCAGCTGACCTCAGATGTAGGGCAGGTAGTGTGGTTTGGCCAAAACACCCTGGTGAGCCAAGTGGAGAGGCCAGGGGGCCTAATTAGGACTATAGGCTGAAGATTCCCCACCGCTGGTGTAGACAGGACTGAGGTAGATTGACCAATGCTCTCACTCAGTATAAGGCAGCATCCTATATAACAGAAAAAGCCAACAAAGAACTTAAGGCCAGAAATCCAAAATATCTCCCATGGAAGGGGGACACTCAGCTCTTTTCCTGCCAATCGTAAGAAAATTGGAATAGCCCTGCTGGATCAGACCAAAGTCCACCTAGTTCAGTATCTCACAGTGGCCAACCAGATGCCTATGGGAAACGGGACATGAGTGTTGCAGCACTCTCCCCACCCATGTTGCTCAGTGACTAGTATTCAGTGGCATATTTATTTGTTTATTTCTCACCTTTCCTATAAGGTGCCCAAGGTGGCATACAGATATGGTTCTTCTCCTCCCGATTTTATCTTCACAACAACCCTGCGAGATAGGCTAGGCTAAGAGACCATGACTGGCCCAGAGTCACCCAATGAGTTTCATGGCCAAGCAAGGATTTGAACCCTGGTTTTCCAGGTTCCAGCCCCACACACTAACCGCTATATCACATTGGCTCTGGCAGTGGGATAACATAGTCATCTTAATATTCTTTGATAATCTTATCCTTCAGGAATTTGTTTAATCTTTTTGATTAGACAAGCATTGAACTGCCTCTAACTAGTAAAAGAAACTAAGCTTTCAGCAATCCAGGATTCTCTTCCTGTAACACTTGCTCAGAAATACGGTAAAGTTTAACTGCAGCTGCTTTGTACATACTCATATAAGTCGCCAGATGTTTAATAATGCTGCACATTTCAGAGGCATGTATGGTTTTATTTTTGGCAAAATTGGAGCTGTTGTTTGCTGAACAAAACAATGGCATATGAGCTCAAGGGAATGCTGTTCTGTGCCTTTGTACATCTTGCCTATTTTCTAGAGATTCTTAATTGGTCCCCATCAGTGCTGTAACTGAGCAACCACCAATTGTGTATCAGGGTGCAATGGCCAACATCTGCAACATCTGGTTCATATTCTTCTTCATATCCTCTAGGGATCTGTATGCTCTATAGTGTTTGGTTTAGTGGTTTGAGGCTTTCACTTATTCTTTATTCATGAATCCTTATTCATGAATGCTTCCTCACCCAGCTTGTTGCTAAGAGTTTGCCTTAGCAAAAGCAGATCAAAGTAGTACATTTTGTACTTTAACTTAAAAAATTGAGGTTTGTGATGGTAATTAGCACCTGTGAAAGCTCATATTTAAATGAAGGTGAGCCTTCATGTTTTGATCTGTACTAGGCTCTATGATGGTTGTTACTCCTCTCCAGATAATCTTTCCTCCAATGCAATCTGGAGCATAAGGCCTCAGGTTCTGGTTCCCATCCCATAATTTTTTAAAAAATGTTTTCAATAGCCTAAAGCGATTCTACTTTGTGTTTCCCACTAAGGTCTGCACCTCTGAGAGAAATTAAACTACCTGGGTTGAATTCAATCCTGTCCTTCTCTGAACATCTGTGAATTAAAGCAATTTTTGCAAATATCCCCTTCCCTCTGTAGTCCTCCCCAAATCTTTTCCAGAAGGTTGGGACCCCCCCCCCCAAAAGCAGCATGATAAGGTGCCTCAGGGTGCCTCGGGGGAATTTATGAAAATGTCCTCCCTTTCTATCTGCAGAAGCCTCTGCCGGATCAAAGAGCCTTCTGCAAACTGAAGGACAGTATTGGATGTAACCTCATATGTTTGTACTTAAATGTGATCAAAGCTTTAATAAGCTAATGATTTTCAGCTGGCTTTTATATTACCAGATATTTGCATACTTCTTGCTGACAGAGCAATGTTTAAGTGACTGTAGCAGCAATCCTAGGCACACTGAACTTGGTGGGATTTACTCATAGGGATGGAAGGATCTGTCACTTTCAGTTCTCTCAGTTTCTCATTTTTCCAATCCTAAATTCAGTTCTCCACATTTCTGCAGCAATTTGTGATTTTTTTAAAAAAAATCCTCATGAAAATTCTTCAGCGTTTTAGTGCAATTTTCTCCCAATAAACACATTTTTGTAGGTAGTTTTGATTAATGTATACATTTTTGCAAGAAATTCCTCCTGTTATTTTCACTAATATATTCATTGTTATGCACATTCCCCTAATATATGCATTTTTATAAACACTGGTTGGAGAACCATAGCGCAAAATTTGGATAAATGCAAATTTTGAAGGATGGCTGTTTTTCAGTTTTCACATTATTTCAAAAGGTGTGAATTTGATAGGTTCAGCTTTAAATGTGAACTGAATCGAATTTATCCCCCATCCCTACTTTGGGATAATAAACACAGTAACAGGTACACTTGTCAGTGAAATCATGTGGCAGGAAGCCTCAGTTGCCCTCCTGAACTCCTGGCACATGAACCTTTAGAGTAGACCACCATTGAAAGCCTGTTTTTCTTGCATGCATTACATTTGTAGGTATGCATATAAAATATTTTATGGGTATATTTTAAATGTAATCTATTACGTAGTGGCTCTGACGGGACTTTAGTACCATTCTTTTAGTACCTGTGATTCCTGCAAACCACACAGTACCCATGTGCAGCCTGCAAGTGTATCTGATCCTCTGTATGGTATGTGGGAGTGATCATGGGGCCAGATGAGCCACACCATGCAATATTGTAGACTTTCCCTGTAGCACATTGAATCTGCTTTTTTATGTTGCATCTTTGGCAAAGAGGACCATAAGAGGTTTTCATGCAAAGGAAGGATGAGGACTGGGAACTGGGCTACTATGGCTGCCATGAAATTCAATTAGGAACAGAAAAACATGCCTTAAACCAAGTCAGACTATTGGTCCATCTAGCTCAGTATTGTCTACACAACCTGACACCCTTCCATCATACCATCATCATCATCAATAGGGTGGGTCCTAAAGTATCAAAGGCCAGAGTAAAGAGGTGTGTCCATATACTGTTGGACCACAACTCCCATCATCCCTGATCATTGGCCATGCTTGATGGGGCTGATTGGAGGAGTCCAGCAACAACTGGAGGGCACCAAGTTCCCCATCCCTGGTTTACACTGACTCACAGTCAGTGAGTCAGTCGGACAGGTGATGTTGCCAGCCATACCTAGAGATGCCAGGGTTTGAACCTGGGACCTTCTGCATGCAAAGCAGTTACTCTGCTGTTGAGCTACGGCTCTTCCCTGAACAAACTGACACTAGGACATTCCGAGATACAAATGCATATGAAACCAGTTGCATGCATACTGCAGTCAGGGGTAACTCAAGCAAATAACTAGTTTGGGGCATGAATGGGCAGCAAAGACCATATTTAGAAGAGCATGGATTTAATCTACTGTAATGCTTTCTATGTGGGGCTTCTCTTGGAATTGGTCTGGGAGCTGCAGTTGGTGTAGAATGCTGCAGCCAGCCTGTTGAGAGGAACACTTGGACACAAACATGTTACATCTGTGCTGAGAGAGTCAATCCTAATTGCAGTGCAGAGAATAATGAAGCAGAATACACATATCTGAACAGTCATAAATTATATTTACAGAAGATACCAGAAGCGGGCCCTATGAAGGGGTGCATGTTACATTCTGGTCAGGGTGCTTTGGGTTGCATTGAAGTCCTTTTCACTGCTACAAAGCCTACTGGTTTAATGCAGTCTTTCAAAAGTGGGTTAGAGATCACCAACAATATTTACTAGGATCTGAGAGGTGAGGACAATGACATGCCATGAATTATCTACCTCCCTTATAAAAAAAAATCTCCTGATCCTGATTGCGACAAAGTCTCAGTTCCAGAATTTACTCCTTGTCTTTGCCTGGCCTTCTCAGTCTCTGCAATTGCTTTTCATGTAGTCAGTCTTCCAGTTAATTTAACCTTTTCCTGAGCAAACAGCACAGATTTCTGTAATTCCTACATTCTGCCACTTCTTAGCTTCCCACCCAGGGCACCATTTTGGGAACATGGCATGGATATGTTTAGTGGGGCCAACTCCCCTTCTCTTTTAGATCATGTGGGATTAATCTTCAGGACAATCTCCAGCTTTGGCAAACACTATAATCTTTTCCCATCCATAACCTGAATTATGTATAACCACACCGCTTGTAGATGAATCCCTTGTAAGGTGCCAGTGTCTAAGCTTGCAGCAGGATGCGCTATGGACTATGGCTACTGAAGAACCTACTGGTGAGTGCATGCTCCTATCCCAAAGAACCCACAAGGCATCTGGGTGTTTCTGTGTTGCACCAGAGAACAGTGGTTGCAGCTTTGGAAATGTTGCTTAAAATCCTCTGGGAACTTCAAAGTGATCTGAACTTAAAAACAAAAAACAATCTGCGAAGACTGAGATCCAAAAATATATATCCCTCTCATCTGGATAAAATCTTTGGTTCCTTGGGGCAACAAGGTAACTTGGTATTTGTGATCTGGTTTAATCAGAGTTTGGGCTCTTGTTTTAAATGACTTTCTATTTCAGTGGGGGGTTTCCTCCCCCCACCCCCACTCCCAGAATATGCTCCAAACAGTTTCTTTTTGCTTTGTTTGCTCTCCTTCCAAAATAGAACGACAGGAAATTCTTTAGGGGGCAAAATGTAGTAGTGGATGCACAGCATACTTGTACTTGAAGTGTTTGTTCTAGGATCACAGCAGCATCCTGTCCCTGATGGGTTTCCTCAGCTTCAGATTAACAAATATCAAAGAGAGAGAAAGAGAAAGGGGAGAGGCAGGGGAGGGAGAGGAGAGAAGAGAGAAGCACACCAACGTGTTGTCTAGTGAATCTTTTCTTTTTTTAAGAGTTAACATGAAATTGATATTGGGAGAAGTCATGTAACCCAACAGACATCTAGACCCTGGCATCCTTCTTGGCATCTGCATCTGACTGTGCTGTACAACAACCAGATATAATTACTCCATTCTACTAGTTTTGTTGACACAGGTGAAGTTAGCCTTGTGTCCTGAACTATGCTTTATTTTTTCTCATGGGTGCAGTTTACTTGTGCTTCAGTGTCAATCTGGAATTGTCCTGAGGTTTCATTGGGCCCTGTGCGGAAGGAAACAGAGGCTTCATCTTACTTTCTTCCCTGACGTTGCAACTAGGAATGTTATTGCACTCTGCAACTGACTCCTCCGGATGATCTATTTATTGAGCATTCACCCTGATCTGCTTGCACAAAGCTTACATGGAGGTTAGAGTGTATCCAGTCCTTACTGAGCATTCATTTTGATTTGCTTGCAGGAAGGTTGTACAATTATAAGCATTCATGCTGCATTCATCCTGATTTGCTTGTAGGGGGTTTATACATCTTCTCTTTAATAATTTGTTCACTCTACACTTTTCAGTCCATTTCCTAATCACTTCCCTAACCAAAAAAGGGTTTTTTATTTAGGGTGCTTTAATCCACTTTAATTGTGCAAACATAATTTCCCAGTGTGCACTTGAATCCCTCCCGTAAAATATTGACAATTTGGAGGGGCACTATGTGCACTGTGTTTCCTCTGCTTCTTTGCCCATTTGCCCATTTTAAGCAGCATAGTTATCAGTTTGCTTTGTAGCTTAATCTCTTGACTCGGCTATATTTGGTTTTAGACTATATTTTATCTTTTGGAATTTTTGTTTGTGTTAGGTTGCTATACTCTGATAAAAAAAGGCCTTTGATGAAGGGCCATAGCTCAGTGGCAGAGCATATGCTTTGCATGCAGAAGGTCCCGGTTCAATCCATGGTATATCTAGGAAGGACTGGGAAAGATTCCTGTCCAAAGCCCTGGAGAGCCACTGCCAGTTAGCGTGTAGAGTCTACAATGACAATACGGAGCTTAGAAGAGTCAGTGATCTGACTTGGTATAAGACAGACTCCTATGTTCCTAAAAAGGACAAATACTAATAGTAATAACAAGAAAAACCCTAATTAGAACCAAGCACAGATTTCCTTTTTAGTGCTGCAGCACACTTCTACAAGCCTGTCACGTTTGTGCTCTTCCTGGGCATTTTTCTTTTTAGACAGTGTGGATGAGTTGCAGTTGCACCCTTTATTGTATCATATCCACATTGTGACTGTTGTTGGCACTTTTATTTGTTCTTTTTTAGATACCTCATATGCTCTTGCTATTCTAGTGGCTTTTTCTAATGTTAAATTATCCAGTTTCTCCCGAATTTCTTTTGATGTTGATCACATGAGGACTCTGTCTTTTGGCATTTATCCCTATCTGAGAAAAAGAACAATCTTATGTATTAGTTGCAGCAGGGTTACTATTCATCAACTGTTTCTGCTGGGCCCTGGTTGTTGTTTTTTTAATCAAAAGTATTCCTCTGTATAGAAATATTGTTTCTTGACATGTAATAGACCCCAAAGTGAAAATGCTAGGGTGGCCATGCATCCTACTTTACAGAGGGCAGTCCTCTCTGTGAAGGCATCATCTACTTGAAGGGCTGCCTAATCCAAGTCTGGTTTAACAATGAAGAACCACAAGAGGAGAGACCAGGAATCTGGAAGTTGCTCATCAACAGCTAATGCCTAGATAACAGAGCAAACAGGCACACAGGCCTCTTGCCACAGTTTGATCTATTATGGTAAGATCTGCTGTGTTACTGTTTAAATTATATTAATTATTTCTAAATCTGCATGTGTATATCTAAATTAGCATGTGCAATTTTTATGCAAATCCATACTCTCTTTGGTGATATATAAGAGGCTACCTGACTGGGTCTTTTTCCTTCTGTAAGCTGGCCACTAGAGCATTGTGCTCTGCAGATGTTACTGCAGATATCATATTAGAAAATGAGCAGTTTTACGGGCTGTAGATGACTTACTGTACATACTTCTGTTCCTGCAATGACCAGCTCCATTAAGTCCTTCCTCTCTACCTAGTTCTCTGCAGAACTTCCAGTGTCAAAGGGTGTGGAAGTGGGCCCATTCTGTACCTTGTTCTGAATTTTAAAGGATTAAAGTTCCACACTTGAGCTGGTTAAAATGAATTGAGATATTAACAAGGTTCTAGGTAAATCCAAGCTAGGTCACAGTGCCTGAGGACTGCTGGAGGTTTTCTGAGCCAAAGCACAGGTTGCAAAATGTGCACGAGTACAACACAACCAGACCAACATCTATACACATTGCTCTTACTTTCACAGTAGACCTGCAATGCTTATTTTTGTGAAAAAAGGTCTTGTCTGAAACTCCCAAGAGATAAGTGGAACCTTCTTTAAAAAATAAAAAGAAAGTTTGGCCTAAAAGACATTATTTAAATAAGATTATGAAGTACTTTACATACCTCCTTGAAAGATTTCTTCACCTCCACTAGCGGGTGCCAATGTGCAATTGGTTTGCGTGGGTAAGCCAGCATTTCATTCCAGTGGTCTCGGCCTAGGCCCTCGGCATTATTTGCTACACGGCAAACCCCAATAATCTCGTTGTGGCCAACTCTGAAACGAATTACCAAACATGGAACATATTTTAGACACTCTTTCTTTTACTATTGACCCATTTAAACCTGACCCTCCTGCTCTTTCTGTGCGTCTTGCTGGAGCTACAAAGGGCCTCACAGACATAGGCAATGGGAACAGAATGCTCATGCAGCATCCCCAACAGGCAAAAATATGGGCAAAATAGGTACAGAGGAATATGTTTCCAAACATAGGGATTGTTCCTGGTAAATAAGGAGTATATGCTATCATCATCGAGATTGGTCGCCGTGTGAAACTCCAAGCCTGAAGCTCAGCATTAAATTTATGCTCCAGTCACCACTAGACTTCACAGCTTCAGAGGAAGCCACAGCCACACTCCTCCCAGGCACAATAAAAGCTCAGGAACATGCCCGTCACATCCAAAAGGAAAAGAACTAAGAAGCCAGGAGTACAGCTTAATGTTTCTAATAACACGATTTGTCTTCTGTATAAGCCAGTTATGTAATCAAGTGAGTCACACCATGGAATTTCGAAAAGGGGGAAACAGCCCAAATGGGATTTAAGCATTACAGAGACTCCTACCTACCGGTCATAATCCATAACAGAGATAAGCAGGCTGACTTGGTCCATGTTCTCTGGAGGGATATCAAAGATTATTGCCTCATTGTAGGTAGGATTAAGCGTGTTTCTCTTTATGGTGGTTTTCTTCTTTTTCAGCCTCCTTCCATCACAGAGCAAAGACACCTTGACGTAAGGATCTGGATGGCAGGACAAAGGGGGGAAAGGCATTGTTGATAAAAGGCCTTCTTTTCTCCCAGGGTTCATGAATCCCTGTTCACATGACCAAATGAGATACTGAACATGTGGAAGGGGGGAGGAAAGCAGGATTGTGGGGGAAAGCTTTCTCCCTATCCTCCACACATTTATCACCTCTTTTGGAGAGAACCTGCGCACATACAACTTGTATACATGTAGGCCCCTTCTGTACAATATAGGGCCCTGCAGAAAGCAGGGTTCCCGATCATGCAAAGAGAGCCTATGGGCACACAAGTTGTATGCATGTAGGCTCTGAACAGAAGAACTGAGATTGCAGCAGGGATCACCACCATAATCTCATTCCCTTCAGGATTCTAATGGTCATTTAAACATGACTACAGTTAGTTAACAATGAAAACCGTGTATGTGAAAAAAGGGGAGTTGATCAGTATATGATTTTTTAAAATATAACATTCTATATATAAACTAATATAATATAAATTTATATCCTGCAAAGTAATAGCAAACTCATTTTCTGTGTGTGGATCCTTATCTAGACAAAACAGGTATCCATGCACAATGGCAGGCATGGATAACCCCAAAGTTTGCAAATGAACAAAACATTTTTTAGGAAAAGTGTGTGTGTGGGAGCCATGGAATCCTGGGTGATTTCTGGAAGTGAAACAAATTGGGAGGGGGGTTTGAGGAGAATGGAAGGCAGTATTCTGGAAACAGGTACAGCTGATTGGCTGGCTGGAACCCTAAACCTGAGCACTCCACATTGTAACATTTTGTTGTGTGTCCAATTAGTTAAATTCTAGTAATGAACTTCTCCTCTGATGCTCCAGATTTCTAAACTTATTGTCAATTCTTGGCTTTACAGCAGAGGAAATGTATTTCTTCAAACCCATTTTTTGGGGGGGTACTTTTCTTTTCTACAAAATTCAATGGAGCATATTTACTCATTGAGTTACATGGTATAAAAGAAAGATCTGGGTTATCACATACATTGTTTTTATAGGGAAACGTTGAATCAGTTGCCTGTCAATCCAGAGACCATGTATGTATAGGTGACCCTATTCTTTTTTCTTTTGGGGGAGTGATTTTGTAATTATGTACCTCTCCTGCAGATTACTTCCTTTCTAGCAGAGTCTTCTGGACCTGTTTCCTGTGCTTGTCACTAACTTTGTCCATTCCCTGTTCTTTAATATGCTACAGATGTCCTTCACCCATAAGCATCCCATCTGGTTGTGCACATCCGTTGTGCATCAATTTTGTTTGCTAAGCTAAATTTCTGTGAACTATTTTCAAGAAATGAAGTCACGTAAGGGGTTTTAATAGCTTTGTATGTGTATGTCGACAGAGAGGAGAGACAAAGAAAAATAAGGCAGCAATACCTTTCTAGCTGCCCCAGAGATTGACTTTGGCAAATTGCTTCTGAGTTTCCAACATAGCTCGAATGCTATGTAGGCTGCAAGGGAAATCACGGTGTATTTAGAAGTTCCAGTAACTAAATAGGGCATCACTGCAGAGCTAGTGAACTGTTTCTCTCTGAACCATCAAGTCGCAGCAATTCAACCTGCATCAAATGCCATCTGAGCAGAAATGTTTGTCTGTCCAAACAGCCTCGGTTATTGCTGCTGTAGAGTAAAATGTTTGTCAGCAAAACTCAGACACTGACATGTGGAAGCCTAGGTCATTAAAAATAGTTGTTATGACAGAAGCTCAAGTATTTGCACAAGGAAAGCTCTCAAAAAGAATTATATATGCGCGCCTGTTGGCTCTGTTATTTTCCCCATAATCCATGGGGCAAACATACAAGGAACAGAATTTGTGAAGAAGGAGCTGTGTTCATCTGTGCAGCAAAACAAAACAAAACAAAACAAGTTTTGCAGCACCTTAAAGATTAAGTCCATGAAAGTTTATGAAACAGAAGATGCGATCAGTAAATCCAACAGATGCAATCTTGGTTTCGGGTTGAACCTAAGCTAGATATGCAATCAGATCAGCTGGATTTACCATTGACTCATTTTTCCTCTGGGTTGGGCCTGCAGCTGACTGGGAAAGTGGTGGACTTGGTAGGTGCATATGCACACATAGATGATATTCAGCAAAAAATTAGGTATACTTAAATCCTATGGAAATTATTATTTGTGATATGTGTGAATTATTATTATGGTTATTTCATTAATATTTTTGTTGTTGATTCATATAGCACCAGCAACACACATGAGGATGCCTTTGTCAAAGTAACAAGAGGGCCAGTTTCTGCCTCAAGGGCTTTGAGACTGTGTACACACCATACATTTAAAGCACATTTCCCCCCTCAAAGAATCCTGGGAAATATAGTTTGTTAAGGATCCTGGGAATTATAGCTCTGTGAAGGGATAAACTACAGTCTCTAGGATTCTTTGGGGGGAAATGTGCTTTCGATGTGCTTTAAATGTATGGCATGTATGAAATCTCAGTCTAAAATCGGACACTGTGGAAATATCAAAGTATGAGCAGGGAGATAGAGTTAGGAGTAAGGCTTACAGCAGTGCAGCATTCGCCAACCTGACACCTTCCAGATATTTCAAACTACAACTCTTATCAGCCCCATCCAGCATGACCATGCTGATGGGAGCTGTAGTCCAAAACATCTGGAGGGCACCAGGATGGTGAAGGATACAGTAGGGTATGAGGACTAAGAGGTAGTACTAAAGGCTTCACAAAAATAACAAGATTTGAGATGGGATTTGAAAGTAGGAAAAGAAGTAGTATTATGCAGGCTGTAACTGTTCACTTTCATCCAGGGATTATTTTGGGACAGAAGTCTGACTCATTTGTGCTGGGTTGTAGCAACCAGAGGGTGAAGCAAGGCCACCTTCTGAAGTGGCAAACATGCAGTAGCTCCTCTTTGGGATTTTTCTGACATGTTTTCTTTCACTGGAGTACTCGTGGAATGGCTTCCACAGAACACTGTAATGTGGAAATACTTACATTTGAAATGATCCCTCCCCCTTTCCAGGTTTATAGCATATGATGGCAAGAATGTAGACTTGTACTTTTTTTAAAAAAAAAAAAACATTTTCCATAATGAGAAAACTATTATTTTGGAACCAGCACTTTGGCTTGGATCCAAGCTGAGCTAGTTCCCTTGAAATCAGTTGGACTTCAGTGATGACTCGTCTCATTGATTTCAGTGGGGCTTATGTTCACCTAAGTGAACTTGTGTAGGTTGTGTAGGGATACAACCCTACACAACCCTTTGTTTACAACAGGTGTGGGGAACCTTTGGCCTTCCGGATGTTGCTGGACCACAACTCCCATCATCCCAGGCCATTGGCCATGCGTGCTAGGGCTGATGAGAGTTGTAGTTCAGCAACATCTGGAGAACCAAACTATCCCCAGCCCTCATCTACAACCATCTCTGATGTCTCAGGAAGGCAACTTGTTTCTAAGAAGAATGAGCTGAATGTTTCCTAATGCCCAAAGGGAACCTCTAATTGAAAGCACTGTGCTTGAATTTATCTTGATTACTGTAACAAAAGGAATTAGGTTCTTGGCTTCTTTCATATCTCTAGTGATGCAGTTTCACACTTCCCATGACAACAATACTTTAAAAAACTTCCTCTGACCTGCTTCAACTCAAATGGTGAATGACACTATTTTGTGTGTGTGGATGTGAGGAAAATATTTCTGTCACATAGGGGGTTACTTTGAAGAAATGGCATCCATATAACAAAGAAGCGTCTTAACTGATTGTTAAAGCAAGCAACATTGTCAAAGAAGCAAGATCAAAGTAATATAATATACAAATTCCTTGTTCTGAGCAATGAAACACCCACCTGAGTAGCCAGTTATGTCCATTGCTTTGAGATTCCTGCATTTAATGACTGTTAAAGTGAGGCGACCTGCAGTTGGCAGATAACAAAGGGAAAACATGATCTCCCCCAGGTCCACACTTTCCTTTAATAAAAGAGAAAACACGAAGCGTTAGGAATGAGTAAGAAGAGAACTTAGCAGGCTGATATTTCTTTCCTGTGCATTATTTCCATATCTTCTCTAGCTTCTTTCTGTTTCACCTCCTCCAGGGCCAGGCAAGGCAAAAGTGGGCACAGTGCTCACTCATCACTAACACCACTTTGAAAGTAGCAGCAGGCTGAGAAACCAAATTGTGGACCCATAAGCATTTATATCATGCATATAGTGTATATAAGCATCTATATATGAAATGTTGTGTGAATGTCAAGTCATAGTTGGTGGATACATAAAATTTTCACTATATTTGAATCATCTTCTTCCTCCCATTAACTGAGAAGCACTAACTGGGTGTTGGTCTTAGGCCATGGATTATACCAGGATTTAACAGCAGGAGGAAGAGAAAGGAAGCAGGGGTGGCTGCTGTGCCATTGCCTCTGCTGAGAAACCAGCAACTTTTGCTTCTCCTCTCCCTGAACACTCTTTCCATTTCAGCTGGCCTGTATCAAAACGTTGTAACTAAGATCTACTGCCTGAGTGGAGAAACTTTTTGGCCCAGCTGGCCTGATTTTTATTTCCCCCATTCCACAGGCTAACTTTGGCAGGTAGGCAGGACCACCCACCTGTTAATCATCTGACAACATCATGACATCAGATGATTGACAGGTGGGTGGTCCCACCCACCTGACAAAGTTGGCCAGCGAGGATGGAGGGAGGTCATGGCCAAGCAGGACTGAACTCCTGATGCATGAGAGCCAGCTAATCCATTGAAGTTCAATCCTGCTTTCTGTAGGGTTGGAGTGCACCCGCACGTTACCTCCAGGGAACTCGCTTGGGCACCTGAACCAAGCAGGATTGAGCTCCCTGCCCATGAGCTGGTGCATGGGGAATTCAATCCTGCTTTCCAGCTGCAGGATCCAGCCATGTCTCTACCTGTGCCACAACTGACATCACATATGATGTCAGGGGTGGGACAGGTGGGTGTGGTTTGGAAAAAAACAGTCTCGCAGGCCAAATGGGGAAGCCTGGCCAAATTTGGCCTGCGGACCAGAAATTCCCCATCCCTGCTCTAGTGTGTGACCAAGACATATAACACAGAGCTGGTTATATTGATAGGAACAGTCTCAGTCAATATATGGGAGAATCTTTATAGGCTGCTATCTGGCAATTGAGAGAAGCCAAAGCCTTCATACGTGTCAGGACACTAGAGGTGAAGCAGATGCCCAACCATGTCTCAGGGTATGCATTATTATTTCCTTTCACATGGGCTGCCATTCATCCCTGTAGGCAAATGCAGAGCATGGGAATTGGTGACATTTCAATAGGGGCAAACCTGATAATGTCCCATTACTAAGGATTTCTCCAACAGAGATCTCAAGGGTAGTGGTGGTTGTAGTGGTAGGATGGGTTTCTTAGCAAACTGTAGGCCCACCCTTTACCATAATGCCAGATATTTAATTAGTCATATATATGAGAGACAGATCCTGCATTCAGATATTGGCTGTGCTCCATGCATGTCTACACTCAAGAGCAGGCTTCTGTCAGCAGGGCCTGTGATGATGGTCAGGGAAAGGAGGATGTGGGCAGGTGTGCAAATGATATTTTGTTGCTGGAGGTACAGCAGCAAATGGTGCTCCCTCTCTGCCCCAAGTCAGGATATACGTGGCCAGCCAAGTTATTTTGGCATCTGCAATAGAATATCCTAGAAGTATCTCTTCTCCCTCTCTGGCAGTAAAATAATACTAAACAAAATAGCAAACATCTTGCTGCCCTTTCATGACACCCAAAATCTGCTGCCTGAAGTGGCTGCTTCACTTTGCCTAATGGTAGGGTTGGTCCTGCACCTCACAGCATGCCTCCATCAGTTCCACCTCCTTCAGCTGCCCAGATGGACACAGCAAATGTGGAGAAGGAAATCTGAGAACAGAATCATCTCACTCATGGAGCAAAGCAATTCCCTTCCCTATCCATTATCTGGAAACTGATGTTAGGCCCAGATGGGGTTTTAATAGTATAAATAAGTCATTTGGATAGTAGGAAAAAAGGAGGTTGCCTTATATTGAGTCAGACAATTGATCCATTTAGCTTAGTATTGTCTAGACTGCTGTTCTTCAATCTTGGGTCCCCAGATGTTGTTGGACTACAATTCCCATCATCCTTGGTCATTGGCTGGGCTGGCTGGGGTTGATGGGAGTTGTAGTCCGACAACATCTGGGGACCCAAGGTTGAAGAACACTGGTCTACACTGACTAGCAGCTGCTCTCCAGGGTTCCAGGCACAGCCTCTCCCAGCCCTACCTGGAGATGCTGGGGATTGAACTTGGGACCTTCTGTGTGGAAGGCAGATGTGCTGCCACTGAGCTACGGCTCCTGTCTCCTAATGCACATGGGATGTTGGCAATAGTTCCTCCTTCCCCCCCCCGATTTACTTTTTTATGGAAAGGATAAATCCAAATTAAATTGAGGGGGAAATACATAGTGGCATTTTGATGTAGTGTGGATGCTGTGTGGAAAAACTTTCATACATGAGCAACATTGAACTAACAACAAACATCTGTCTGGAAACACCCTAGATCTGATTACCCAAGAGGAAAATAATTCTTCCTGTAATTCTTCCTGGTTTTGCTCATGCACCTATTTAATTGCCTTCATCTTCAGCATTTCAGCTGGAGTTGGAAACCTGGGTGAGGAGAAAATCTGAGACCATCCATAACCCTAGGGATGGGAGAGAGATTTGATTCAGCTTGTATTTAAAGCTATCAAATTTGCATGTTCTGAAACAATATGAGAAACAAAACACAGCTGTCCTTCAGAGTTTACACTAACCTGAATTGTGCAATGTAGTTCTCTGATCAAACAATAGCTACAAAAATGCATACATTAGGGGGAATGTGCATAAAAATGAATATATTAGTGAAAATTGTTGGAAGTGTGGCAAGAGCAACTCCTATATGGTTCTCTACATTCCTAAGGGGAGATAGAAAGAGGGTTCTGTAGCTGGCTAGGCTGCCTATCCTTACCCATGTTCCTCTACCTGCCTTCATTCCATTGTACTTTCAGGGAGCTGGCCTCACTTCCAAACGCTCCTTCCTCCCTTTTCTTGGATCAGCCCCTGAAGCATGAGGCCAATGACCAAGCCTAGTATTGCACCTCCAACTTACTGTAGTTAGTTAACTAGAACTAGAGCCTTTCCTATCAGGTATATGTTTCTTTTAATAAAGAAATCTCAGTGATTCAAAGCAAGATAAAAGCTTGCTTTCTCTCAGGTAAACCACACACACTCACTCTGCAAACAAATGCTGGACAAGCTACACAAAGCTAAACTTTAATTTACCAATACTCTTAACAAAAATAATGTTCCAAAATGCACAATATTAGGAGAGAACTTGCTTGCAAAAAAGTGTACATTAGTCAAAACTGCATACAAATATGTTTTATTGGGAGAAAGTCACACGTAAATGTTAAAAAAAAATTCAAGAGTATTTTTAAAAAAACAAAAACAAATTGTTGCAGAAATGTGGACAACTGAATTTAAGACTGGCAAAATGAAGACTGAGAGAACTGAGATTGACAGATCCTTTCATTCCTATATAGCTGAGAGATACTGAGGGATAAGTATAGGACAATTAGATATTGAGTGATGTACAGTACCTGCATGCCCAGTAGCACAATTCAGTGACTTTTTGACCAGAAGTAAGCCTCACTGTGTTCAGTGGGGTTTCCTCTCTGCCAAGTGTGCACAGGATTGTACCCTTAGGTTGCAGTCATATTCATGTGGAGTAGGTGCTATTGAACTCAATGGGATTTACTTAAAACATTTTTTAAATTAATTTACAAAACATAAGGCAGGGTCAATGATTGTTCCAGATAAACCATTTGCTTTTACGTAATCAACTGGAAGAATTGAACAGACATATAAATGTCTAGCTTGTTCACAATTTCAAATTAAAATTGAATTTAAGTAATAGAAGATTTATGTAACTTTACAGTTGACAATGAGGACATTGAACTTGTCAAGGATTATCAATACCTCGGCACAGTCATTAACCAAAATAGAGACAATAGTCAAGAAATCAGAAGAAGGCTAGGAATGGGGAGGGCAGCTAGGAGAGAACTAGAAAAGGTCCTCAAATGCAATGATGTATCACTGAACACCAAAGTCAGGATCATTGAGACCATGGTATTCCGGATCTCTATGTATGGATGTGAAAGTTGGACAGTGAAAAAGGCAGATAAGAGAAAAATCCACTCATTTGAAATGTGGTGCTGGAGGAGAGCTTTGCGCATACCATGGACTACTAAAAAGACAGATAACTGGGTGTTAGAACAAATTAAATGAGAACTGTCACTAGAAGCTCAAATGATGAAACTGAGGTTATCATACTTTGGACACATCATGAGAAGACATGATTCACTAGAAAAGACAATGATACTGGGAAAAACAGAAGCGAGTAGAAAAAGAGGAAGGCCAAACAAGAGATGGATTGATTCCATAAAGGAAGCCACAGACCTGAACTTACAAGAACTGAACAGGGTGGTTCATGACAGATGCTCTTGGAGGTCACTGATTCATAGAGTCACCATAAGTCATAATCAACTTGAAGGCACATAACAACAAAAACAAACACTCACAGGAGTTGGCTGAATATCAGCTTGTGCTTTAGTTTAAAAATAAAACTGAAACTTGTAGAACTGTCACATGAGAGAACTGGAGGCTGCAAGGAAACAAATGAAGAGTAGATGATGAGGCAGATGATGAGCTAAGGGGAGCCTGCCCTGTATCACACAGTTTATGGTCAGGAGTGGGGAACCCTGAGTGTCAGAGGCACAATGCCACTGAATGCTAGTTGCTGGGAATCACATGTGGGGAGACAGCGCTGTTGTGCTCAGGTCTTGCTTGTAAGCTTCTCATAGGTATCTGGTTGGCCACTGTAAGAACAGGAGGCTCGACTAGATGGGCCTTTGCCCTGCTCCAGTAGAGCTCTTATAATTCTAAGATCAAACAAATTGAACCATCACAGAAAATGCAGACTTGGGCCAACAAATCACCCCATCTTCCCTGCTCAGTTTGCTCCTTCTAGAAGGGGGCACAATGCAATATATGATTAGAGGGTGTACCACAGGTATGTTACTCAGCCAACAATGGACAATTTCTGTTCTAAAATTATCTTCTTTGTCCTCTGCTTGCTCACCTATATATTTAGTTGTCAAACCTCTACCAACTAGGAATGTGCTATAACAATGACCTTTTCAGGTGTTCTGGCCTCCTCAACCCTTCATTGTACCTGGGCATCTTCTCACAATGGAAAACTGCAGAATATCTGCCACATGTGAAATGTGGCTTAAAATAACCAAATTAATTAGAGGTTTTCATTATATCCCCAAGTGTGCCTTCTTTGAAGCAGGCCAACAGTTAACCTTTGCTTTCTGAGGAAAGTTTTGCAGATTACTGTCAAGGTCAGACTTCCAAAGTGCTGCAGTGACTCTCCTGGCTATTCCCCTCTGTCGGAGATCAGGACAGAGTGTGTCATCCACTACCTGAAGTAGCAGGGTTCCCTAAGCTTTGATCAGCAGGTGAAGCTTTGGTGGTGCCACCACTGGGTGGGGATGGAATGATCTGCCATTTCTGCAGGAATTTAAGGTTGTTTTTCTTTTAAAAAACCACAATCATCATCTCCAGCATTTTAGTGCTCTAAATAAACAAATTTTGGAGGCAGTTTCATAGAATCATAGAATAGTAGAGTTGGAAGGGGCCTATAAGGCTATCAAGTCCAACCCCCTGCTCAATGCTTGAAATGTACACTAATGCACACATTTTTGCAAGCAATTTTTCATCGTGTAATCATTTTTGTATGTTATTTTCACTATTATATTTATTTTTATGTACATTTCCCCTTAATATATGCATTTTTGTAAATACCGGTTGGTAAACTGCATTGCAAAATTTGAATAAGTGGGAATTTCGAAGGATGGCTGTGTTTTGGTTCTCATACTTTTGGAAAGTGTGAATTTGATATATTTGGCTTGAAATGTGAACTAAATCACATTTCTGACTTATCCTTAATAATGACCCACCTTAACAAATTCTCCATGAGGTGACAAGCAGGGCATTGAAGCTGTGTTTTGCTGTGACTTCCTGCAAAATTCACCTCTGCTACATATCTATTTTAAAAGAGTTTCATCTGAAAATGGAAACATATGTTTCCACATAACTAGGGCTACATGCACACCATACATTTAAAGCACCTTCCAAGAATCCTGGGAACTGTAGTTTACCCCCTCACAGAGCTACAATTCCCAGCACACTTAACAAACTGCAGTTCCAAGGATTCGGGGTGGGGGGTGGAGATGTGCTTTAGATGTATGGTGTGTACACAGCCAAAGATGTATTACAGGAACAAGAAAAGGACATGGGGTACCATTTTGGAAGACAGAAAAACAGATCTGGACGAGATTAGTTTCTTCAAAGCTCCCTCTATTCCCAACAGAGGAATAGATATCTGAATAGAAATCCAATGTTGTTTTCTTCACCATTGTAATGGGATGAACCATCATGCTCTTACAATAACCTTTTAAGCCAACTATGGCTGTTGTGGAGAACCATGTAGTTAGGTCTTCCACATACCTCTAGGTGGCACCATATCACTTTTGTCAGTGATGCTGTATCTTTCTCCCACAAACAAAAGAGTGAGACTGGAACCCTGTTGATGTCACCTGATGAGACGCTTAGCATCACCTTTGTCACTGTTATGGTTCATAAAGATTACTTTACAAACAAGACTGATCATCTTGTTACAACCACATGCTACTGCTTTTTCACAACACCCTGCTAAACAGACCTTGAAGAAACTAGTCAAGAATAAACAGCAGTTATTCTATAGGTATTTTACTCCTTATTTTGGGCTAAGCATTTGTAGTAACTGTCTAGTTAAAAGGAAACTGATATAGCAGTTAATCTCATTAAATTCACGACTCTAAATGTTTTCACCTGTGACTCAAAATTGCCCTTGGCCTAAACAGGTTTTGTAATGCAAATAGACAACCTACACTGGTTCTAATGTAGATTTTATTTCTCTTCTGTGTGCTGTGTACCCCATTAACCAAATTCACGTGACACACAGAATGCAAGAGACACCCAAAGATATATGTAACTGTCATGTGTGACAACACCTTGAGAACAAGTGACATTCACAGGGCTTGATTGTCAAAATGAGAAGTACTAGATCTCCAGTTTTCCTGACTTGTTGCTCTAACCATGAAATTCATCTCAAGTGGGGGGGGGAATTGTGAATATTCAGGGATAAGAACAGAGCTTGGAAAAGTTGCTTTTTTGAACTACAACTTCCATCAGCCCAATCCAGTGGTCATGCTGGCTGGGGCTGATGGGAGTTGTAGTTCAAAAAAGTAACTTTTCCAAGCTCTGGATAAGAAAATGGTGCTTTGGACACATTCAGTTGCAGTGTCATTGTTATCAGTCTTCTGAACTTCAGTTCTCGTGCTGCAGACAGCTTAGAGTTCTGTGCCCTGGTTAAAACGAAGTCCTCACCATTGGAGAAAAAAACTATAATGGTTGATCTGAAAGTTTTTAACCATAATAATTGTCCCAAGGTCAGTCCCACACAGGAGCCATTGGACTGCATGAGTTCTAATTTATAAGAACTGCTTCAGTTATCCAGCATTTCTGGTATGTGAGGGTACAGGAATGTATGTACATACAAACTCCAAACAACATTTACTTGCATTCTGACCATGTTCAGAATCAGACCACAGTCGGACTACACTATGTAAATAAGATAAGAGGCAGTGTTTCTCCCAAGTAGTTGAAAATGCATTGAAGTGTACATAGAAAACAGGCTAGAATGACGCAATCCACTGACTTGAACCCTGATATCTCAGTATTCAGAACTAAGTATTCCTGATGACACCATAGAGCAATCCTTAAAAAAATGTAAATGTGCTGCCTTCAAGTTGATTCCGACTTATGGCGACCCTACAAATAGGGTTTTCATAGTAAGTGGTATTCAGAGGTGGTTTACCATTGCCTTCCTCTGAGGCCGAGAGGCAGTGACTGGCCCAAGGTCACCCAGTGAGCTTCATGGCTGTGTGGGGATCCAAACCCTGGTCTCCCAGGTCGTAGTCCAACACCTTAACCACTACACCAGACTGGCTCTCTTAAGGGAATCCTTAATCCCCCTCAAAAATGGATCCCAAAATATTGTGGTATCTATTTATCACCATCACTGCAAGCATGGAAGACAGTCAGAAGTGTGCACCAACTGCAGACCATTTTGGCTTTGGGAAAGGGCAGAGGGAAGCAAAAGGGGGTGTGGCAGAGCTGCCTGAGCTCCTGCACGTACCATTTGGAAAGACCACAGAGGCTATTTAGGGGGAAGCTGCAGTGGCACCAGGTGGTGAGGTGCCAGGGACCCCATAGTCTGCCTGGTAGGTGGCTTGGGTGATTCAGAGACTATTGAGTATTTTCACACGTGAAGCTGACATTATAGCTCTTGCTTCAGTCAGGTTGTAATGCTAATCTAAAGCCTACATTACCTAGAATGCTCTTTTACCTTACAAATGCTTCTTTCCCTGTCTATGATCAAATATTTAGATATATAGCTCAAAGATGAGATTATCAAAGGTGATTTAAGTCACACATGAAAATACACAAACTTCATCTATAAAAATACTCTAGCTCATAAATACATTTCTGTACACAGAAGATGTGGACTGCTTCAACACCGGGCTTTCACTGTGGAAAGCCAACACTTTGGCCCCTAATTTTTATGGGGCATTTGCACAACATCATGTTCAAAACATCCACCTCTCATGACTTCCTTGTTCAGCTTCCATTTTTTCCCTAAGAACTCAGAAAATCCAACTTTTGTCTGTCTGTGTGTGTGTCTAATGGCATACGCTGTAGGGGTACCCCTAGGGAAGTAACCTGCAAAGTTTAAGAAGAATTGGTGCAGAAGCCAGGGGATGTGTGTGGGGGGGGGGGAACAGTTTCAAGCTTGTGTTCTGCTCAAATAGCACCCAGATCACAGAAACTTAAGCACAAAACTGGTTTGACAGGAGTGGATGTGAGGTCATGCAGCATAGAGGTGGAACTTGAATGTCCAATATTTTCCAAGCAACCGCAGTTAGCAGAACTAGCAAGGAACCCAGAACACACAAGAACAAAGTGATACATAACTTCAGCATTCCTTCTCCAAAACACTGTGATTGGATAGCCATGAAAAAACCATTTTTCCTTATTAGAAGCTAGACCTGCTAGTCACAAAAGAGCACTCTCTCCCCCACCCGTTTCCACCTGTTTTTCCTCCCATATAGCAAACTTGGGGAGAAATGTTTTAGCAAACACACTGTCTATGCAGTTTTTTAAAACGTCTGCACTGCCCCACTGCTTTGGTGTGGGGTGCTTAAGAGAGATCCCACGTTGGCTTGCATAAGCCCTAAATATGTACAAAGTGGTCCACTTTGGTTCTTTAGTTGTGATACATCCAAATCTGATGCACACCCCTCATATTGGAGGCAGAAAATTCTGCCTCCCCAGATGGCGGACGCTTTACAGAATAACTAGATTGCTCCGGTATACTGTACTTGTTAGTGCATACCCAGATGGCTCTAATTTAGGAGAGTGAATGTAATAGCCAGTTACATTCTCAGAGTGTGCTGCTGGGCAGAGCCATCCACTACAGAATTCCATCAAATCCTGATGAGAAATACTTGAGCTTAATTGGGCTAAGCATGTTAGAGGTTCTGTCTAAGAGATAGCATTCCTGAAATGCATCCCATAGCCCAGTGGTGATAGCTGCCAGAACAGTTCATTCTAATCAGTGCTGCAATCAGACTGCATTAATAATGCCTGGCCATTTCCAGATAACATTTTGGAAGCTCTGCCAACATGGCATAAGCATAATTTGACCTGCGTTCGTCCCTGCCTTCTTTTGTTGTATGTGTTTCTTTCCCCAGAACTAAGGCCAGAAGGGACTCGACTAATTTAACTATACACTTAGTGTATGTTTTTCCTAAGCAGAGTTACAATTACATCTGAGCCCTAATTTTAAACATGGTTTAGGGAAACAAGCCAACTTCATAAACCACATTTTGAAGTTGGCTTGGCTCCCTAAACCATGCTTAAGAGTAACCACAGTTTTCCTGGGATTTGACATATTGATAAACTGTGGTTAGTTAAAATAGAAGTGAAAGCTTCTAGTTTCCTCCTTGTGGCTATGCCAGAGGAAGAGAAGATAGGGCAGAGCTGATGAACTCAAAGCTCAGCAGCTCAGTGTTTTTGACTACACTTCTGAAGAACTGCCTGTTTGGAGCTTCCAGAAGATAATTCCCCTTTAAAAGATTGTTGCTCCCTTCTAATGGTGAGAGGAGAAACTGGCTCCAGGACAGTGTCAGAAAGCAGCTTGCTTATTTGGTGCCAGCGTTTAATTTCTAAGATGAGAGAATTCAGGAATCCAAGAATTCAGTCTGCCTGGCAGCCACATCATCTGTCTCTGGAAGACCTTTTCCTTAATCCTGAGTTTGCAGGGACAGGCTGTGGTTATCCTGTGACGGAGAAAACTATTTCTGGACATGACCAAGAAGTGCTTATTGTTATGATTTCTCCATATAGCTTGGGATTCAGCACCAATTCTGAAAAGAGATCCTGGTGCTGAGCCCTGGCACAACAGTTCTTGACAGCATTTAGACAAAGTATTAATTTGGCATTATAGGTACAAAGAATAACACTGCAAAAACATGCAGTTATGTTTGGGTCTGTACAATGTCCTACCAGTGAGTCTGTATGGGAAAAAAATGGCTGAGCACATGGGCCCATGGAGGCAGCCATGTTCTCACCCCATAAGTCATTCACTACATATGAGGAGAGGTGCTGCCTCTGCACCACCCTCCTGGCTTCAGTGCCACTGCCTCTTGACAAGACTGTTGTGACAGCCCTCTTCCAAGCCCCAAATCAGTACAACCAGGTCTACTCCGCTAGTTCAAGTCTCCCCTCACTGGAACTGGCTGTCCCATCTCACCTGCCTTTTGTGACACTTTTTAAAGTTACTGACAGCCCATGAGATGACTGCCGTAAAATAGGAACTGTAAAATAAATGTGCAGAGTGTGTGTCCCAATATATCCTGATGTGCATGACCAGTTCTATATGGGTTCCAGTATTATCTGTAACTCATCATTCCTCCCACATTCAAGTGATCCAGGAAGTAATGTAAAGAAAAAGATATGCTTTCTTTGTAAACTAGAACTTCTTTGAGACAAGGATGTGAAGCTGGCATATAAGCATGATGGTTACAACATTACAAATCTTCACCTGAACTCTGTTACTCAATGTTTCTATATTAACTTACTCTCACCCAGTACCCAACTGTCTCTCGCTGCTCAAAACCCCAACTCAACTTTCCCAGCATCCCTCACAAAACCCATTCAAACTCCCAACTCAACTCTTAACGGACTAAACAGTTCTTTTAACACCCCCTCCTTTTCAATATTCCAATTACAGGATTGGCTAATGATGGGAAAGGGCAGAGCCTAGCCCTGTCTATCACAACTGTGATAAGAGTGGGGCAGTGTGGAAGCAAAGGTAGAGGAAGCACCGAGTTGGTGGCAGTGGGCACAAGTATCTGCATCTGTTACTGCCACCAACTTGTTGCTCTCTCACCACTGTCCCATCCCGGCCCTGGTGAGCAGCAGTGCTGCTGCAGCAGGGAAAGCAACACAATGGCACCTCCCCACCTCACATGCCACAACAGGAAAAAGTGATGACATGCCATCATGTCTTGTCATTCCCAGGGAGATTTTCACAGCTCCCTGTTCATTGAACACAGCAGGCAGGGATGGCCCTACCATTACGCAGAGAGAGGCAATCACCTTAGGTGGCAGATGCTGGCAAGGGGGGGAGCAGGAGCTCCCCAGCCATTCCTCTAGTCTCTCATGGCTATTCTGCTCTGTTGGAGATCAGGGCTGAGTGTGTCATACAGCCTGTCATCCACTCCCCAAAGTAGCGGGATTCCCTAAGCTACTATTGGCCTTGGTGAGGCCTTGGTGGTGCTCCCACTGGGCAGGGATGGAATGATCTGTCAATTTTGGTTCTCTCAGTTTCTCGTTTTTCTAATCTTAAATTTGATTCTCTATATTTTTGCAGCAATTTACAATTTTTTTTAAAAAAATCCTCATGAAAATTCTTCAGCATTTTAGTGTGAATTTCTCCTTACATTTTTGCATGCAGTTTTGACTAATGTACACATTTTCGCAAGCAACTTATCCTAATATAATGCATTTGTAATGAGAAATAAAATGTTGGGGATTTTTAATCTTTGATTCACCTCAGTGAACCAGTTTGGAAAGCCTGCAATTGCAAAGAATTCTAGGAAACGGCCTCTCTGTGAACTCTGAGTAGCTGCATATCTTGAAAAACTGAGGGTTCAGACTTCCTGACTCATGAAAATTTGGGGAATGTCGCCCATTAAGAAGCAGGCACTCCTTTCAAACAAAGAAATAGTCTGCATAGTGTTTATGATAATCTTAACCTTTAGGAGGAGACAGGCTAATGATTATCTGAAACATCAGGAATTTACAGTGGGAAGATTGCAGCTATTATCTGGGAATTCATCTGGGAATGGTTTCTGGGGAAAAACAGATTCCTTGACCGGCAACCATAAATGCTTTAATTGTTCTTATCTGTCACATCCACATCTTCCTGGTCATGATTACATTGGGGTCAGTTCAGTTAGAAAAGTTATAAAACATGAGGGGTTTGAAGGGGTTGGCAGTTCCTCTTTCTGCAGGGCTCTAATGGCTACCTTACTTACCAACAAGCCCCAGCATCATCAGGACAAATGCAGAGCTTCAGAGCTAAGGATTTGGGTGAGATCTTTCAAATCTAGCGCTAGTTACACAAGGATGGAGCTTTGGCTCATTGGGCTAGATACAAAAGTCTCTCTCTCAGCCTTATACTCTCAACAACTCTCCAGGAAAGGTATACACAACTTCTGGGTTCTTTTCTTTCCTTTCCTCTTTGTGTGGGTGAACTGGACTTGAAAGTGTGCATAGGGGTTAGTCTCTTTGCTTTAGTCTATCTAGCGCTATAAAATGAATGAATGAGTAATAGAATGCTGTTCAAATATTAACTGTAATTGTAAATTGCAATGTTTTTCCTTGTTTCTTCTCTTAATAAAACCACTCTTTATATTTTATTTTCTGTGTGTGTCATTGGGTTAAGGGTAGAACTATACATGCATTAGGGAGTGATGTGTGGATTAACTCCAGCAAAAGGTCTTGCTGCCCTGGCAATAGGAGAACTTGCATTTCTAGTGAGCTATGCTCATGAGGAAGGTCAAGGTCCATTCATAACACATTTTTGTATGTTATTTTCACCAATATATTCATTCTGTGCACACTTTCCCCTAATATATTATTTTTTGTAAACATTGGTTAAAGAATGCCATAGTAAAAATTCAGATAAGTGCAAATTTTGAAGGATGGCTATGTTTCAGTTCTCATATTGTTTTGGAAAGCACATATTTGATAAATTTGGCTTTTAATGTGAACTGAATCAAATTTGTCTCCCTTCCCTACCGCTGGGGACATTGACCCATGACATGGCCTTTTCAGTGGCAGTTCCCCATTTGTGGAATGCCCTCCTTGGTGAGGAGCATCTTCTCCCCTCATTATTAATTTTTAGGATAAATGTTAAAACATTCCTGTTTACCGCAATATTTGATGGCTGAAAAAAGATACTGTTCCTAGAACCCTGAAATCACTGGTGGAGAATACGTTTTAAACTGTTTTTAGAATGTTTTTAACTGTTCTCAGGAAGATTTTAAAAACTTTTTTTTTTGTTACTATTGATGTGTTTGCCGCCCTGGACCTCTTTGGCCAGAAGGGTGGGATATAAATTAAATAATAAATAAATTAAATAAATAAATAAGCAAGCATTCTGATGCAGTAGAGGATGCTAACTCTTTGCCAGTGTGGAAGTAAGATCCATGTACAGTCCAGCTGTGTATATGGAGTCAGGACTGGAGGTGTGTGACACCACCTTGTGCTTTTCCTCAGACAGCAAAATAACATGCTGTGCTTTCCAGCTGCTAGTAGTTTCTGGGGAGGAAAAGAAAGAAAAGAAAACCAGGTCTTGGAACTCTGGAACTTGTAGGAATGTACATTCTGAAGAGGGCCCATGTCTGATCCACACATTAGTCTGTGGATGCCACTTAGATGAGTCTGCTTTGTAATTCAGACTCTTTAAATTCCTAGGCTGGATACTTTCCTTCATAAGTCTATCCCTCCTCCAGTCTCGCTCTTGCCACTTGACCTTTGCATCTTGCACGCTTGCAAATAGAACTCCCTCCCTGTCTCCTCCTCCTTTTCCTAACGTCAAGTCACTTAGCCAACCAGTCCCATGACATTATGGATATCTGGCCAACTTGCTTTCTCTCCCCAACTCAGTCCCACATAAATGGAGGGGGGAGGAATCAAACTCTGCCCCCACTAGAAAGAGAGGGTAAATCCCATACTCCCCTCCTACCTCTTCCACATTCAGTCATCCCTCCAATAAGGAAAAGCAGTCTGTGTGTGTGTGTGTGTGTGTGTGTGTGTGTGTGTGTGTGTGTGTGTGTGTGTGTGTATGATGGAGTGGCTGCAATACTGAACAGAAGTGCTCCAAATGCAACATTTTGTTTGTAGGGCCCCACTTGTTTATTACTGTATTTTTACTTCCAGGGAGAGCAGCTAATGAGATTTCTGCTGCAGGTGTCAGAATAATGTGGTCAGCCTTAGACACTCTGAAGCTGACTTGGGGGCAGGGAAGACATCATTAGCTGTTCCACCACAGGCAGCAGAATGTCCTGGGCCAGCCTTGCAAACAAGGGTGCCTGTGCCTCTATGGCCAGGACAGTGCTGGAGGTATTTACGTAGGTATGCAGACTCAGCTACTATAATGGAGATGCTTCTACTGCTCAAGAAAAATGTGTTGAGGACCCTGTGCTCTCAAATCACACTTACAACACATAATGAGGAGCAGGGTATTATCAGATCAGAAGCTAAAATAGAATATGAATTGTGGCAGATACGAGTATGATCTAGGTAAGGCTCTTTGATTTGAAGTCATCCTGATTCAAATGGGCAAGAGAGAGAAAGAGCTAAGCGTGTGCTTAACTCTCCCAGGGAAATCAATGGCATTTTACAACTGATCCTGAACAATCAGAAGTCTAACCATGCCCAATGGGAGTGCCTTTCTATTTTAAGACTGTAGCCTTAGAAATTATTAACTCTGGCTAGATCCTGCCATTTATTAGCTTTACCATGAAAAAGAATTGGAAACGCTGCTGAACCAAGTTCAGAGTGGTTCATTTCAGAACAATTCCCAGAGCTATAAGGCATCAAAAATATATATCCTCAATATCTCCTGCATGGATTTCTCTGTATGTGGGTTGCCACTTGGTCTCTTCTATTATTTAGACCAATTATTTTCAATATTCCTACCTTCAGGGAACCATTTCCACATTGTTTACCTTTATACTATGCCTCTGGAACCATATGGTAGTGGGGAAGCAGTTTTGAACAAACTGGGAAGTTGGGAAAGGGCTAAGTACTCTCTTCCCCATTGCTTCTCCTCTAAAAATCTACCCCATTCTGGTTCTGCTTTTCAATAAAAGAATGGGCCATCAGGACTGTAGTTTTTATTTTTTTACACAAAATTCCATGTAATATGTCATTTAGCCATGAAGAACTCCTATGAAGCAGAAAATTGGGTGTGTGCGTGTGTTCTAGGGTGCACTATGCAGTTCTCCCATATGAACTGAGATTGCACACTAGCATACAGCCAACACTTTCCTGCAACTGCACATTGAAGGAGAACCCCAGTAATGGTGGGCATTGATCTAGCTTTCATTATTGATCTTGTCCTTGAGGAACCCCTGAAAAGCATTCAAGGAACCCCAGAACACAGTGTGAAAGCCAGTGATTCAAAGAATTGCCTCTGAGTAGGTTTTTGGGTTTGTTTGTTCGTTTAGAACATAAGAACAGCCCTGCTGGATCAGACCAATGGCTGCTTCAGGATTCTGTTCTCACAGTGCCATTCAGATGCCTACAAGCAGGACATGAATGAAATAACACTCTTTTTAAAACTCAGACTAAGTGATTATTTTAAATATGGCCACACTGAAATAAATGAAGGTATAGAAACAGGATACATCACAGTGGTTTCCTCCTCTCAATGTACATTCCTTGGAGGAGAGTGGCCACCCAGGATTCTGCATGTGGACAGAGAAAGGGGAAATTACATATCTCTAACATTTATTTCTTAACTAAGGTATTCCAAGAGCATGATTGTGTGTCTTTGTTGGTTGAAAACCTATGGTTGCTTTAACAAGGCTGATTGCTGCTCCTTCAAGGTAGCTACCAATGTTTTTAAACTTTTCTGTATGAGTTACCAAAACATCCATTGGCTTCCAGAGTAGACAAGAATCTTCAAGATTGAAATCCTATACAGATTTTTTTCAGTCAGTGGGTCTTACTTGTGAGTATGGTTGGGGGGAAGAATCTGCAGAACTCAGATTCAAAAGGAGGCTCACCTGATTTGATGCAGGCAGATTATGACCCAGATCGGAACATGAGTCCACTTTAGAGTCCCCTATGTAACACTGGGGGCACTCATGTCTGGGCCATACAATTTCCACTGAGAGCAATGGTGTTAGCAGAGTTAGTTTAACCAGTGAAGTTAGCTTGCCCTCTGTGTGTGTGGGTTAGGGATGAGTGAGAAATGTGATTCAATTTACATTTCAAGCCAACTCTATCAAATTTGTACTTTCCGAAACAATATGAGAACTGAAATACAGCCATCCTTCCAAATTCACATTTATTCAAATTTTGCAATGCAGTTCACCAACCAACCAATGTTTTATAAAAATGCATATGCTATGGAAAACCCTGCATAGAAATGAATATAAGAGTGAAATAACATGCAAAAATGCATTATATTAGGAGAAATGTCTTGAAAAAATGTGTACATTAGTCAAAACTGCCTACAAAAATGTGTTTAAATTCACAGTAAAATGCTGGAGAATTTTCATGAGCATTTTTTTAAAAAAAAAAACACCCTCAAACTGATAAAGAACTGGATTTAAGATTGGAAAAATGAGAAACTGAGAGAAACAAAACTGACAGATCATTCCATCCCTACTGTGGGCAGAACTTTACCTGTAGCAGCAGACCTTGATATAATCACACTGAGGCTCCACACTTAGTAAAAATAAGAAAAGCTTGTTTATGAAGGAAATACATCTTTGATAGTAAAGAGTTCTAACCCTAACTAGCTAGCTAGGTTGGAGGTGCAATTATCAAGCCTGGTCTTGGATCTCATGCTGTGGGGAGGGAGAGAGAGAGAGAAGATGCCATCTTTCTCCAAGGGCTCAGCCAAATGGAGTGGGATAATCCACGTTTTCCATATCCGGTTCGTCATCTCACAGTCCTCACTTTGCCTGTTTGTTCGCTCTTTCCCAATAAAAGCCCCCGCTTTTTTTGCATCCACACATGCAGCGAGAGGACCTGCACTTCTTGCTTTTTCCCAGCTCCGCCCATAACACTCCCCCCTATCAGCCAATTGGTCTGGAAAAATATGACATATGCTCCTCTCCCCCTTTGCAACAAAGCACAACAAAGCACATGCGCTTGAACGTACAAGCACGAAAGTTTGAATTTCCTGATGGTTTGGTAGTAGTGGCTGTAATGGAGTTCCTTGTCGCTCACCACTCTGGAGCAGCGCTGGCTGGGGGTATGTCTCCAGGTGCCCCTGACCATCCAGGAGGATTGTGGGCAGTCCAAGGGATCAGCTCTTGTAATCGCCGGGCGAATCCCCCTGTAATCCTTGGGCTCATTCACTGCAGAGTTCAGCCCCGGACCGTTATGTGGCTCGGTGGCAGGAATGCTGCCCCTGAGGGAAGCAAACAGCCCCCCCCCACGGGTGGCTGCTCTTGGCTCGGGCAGGGAATGTGGGCAAACAGCCTCGCGTGCTGCTGTGTCAATCTGCGCTGAAGCGACCAGCACAGGCTTTGCGGTGTTCCCTCTGATAAAAGAAACATGCAAACCACTTATATGCCTATAATTCCTGTATTTTTGTTTGTTTGTATTTGCGATATTTCGCAAAACCAACTGTATGCTTTTCTACCTTTACGCATATTAACATTTCTGGAGATACACATGATTGCAATTCCACTTATTTCTCCAGAACACCAAGTAACGATGTGTCATGTCTAGGAAGGTAGACCACCAGTCTCTATGGTTGCGGGTGGCTGAGACGCTCTAGCAAACCACTTATATGCCAATAATTCCTGTGGGTTTTTTGCTTATATTTGCGATATTTCGCAAAAGCGACTGTATGCTTTTCAGCTCAGCTGGGCTGCAGAGAACCTGCAGGCTGTGGCTGAAATTGACAAGACTCGAAGAGAGTAGCCTTACAGGCAGAAAAGCAAAATTGACTAAGGGTGCCTGAGTGTCTGTAATCCAAGAGGAAAGCCTCTATTTCTCTTCTCCCCCCCCTTGACTCTGGATGCCTGGAAGCAAAGACCAATACATTCAAGAAGGGCATTTGATGCAGGGGGGGGTGAGGGGTGGGAGGTGGAGGTTAGGCAAAGATAAATATTTTCTCCCTTGAAAAAGTTTATAAACAACCACAATTGCAGATCTCACCCTGAGCGGCTGCCCAGTTTGCAGGCTGGCTAAAAATTAACCGCTGTTGCTGCTTCTGCGCAAATGTGCTTTTTTGCATATGTGCAGTAGAAGTTGCGGGGGGGGGCAACACCACACCATTGCTCTGATAGGTTCCTTTTTCCCAGGCTTTCCCCGGACATTTGCGCACATGTGCAAAAGTGGAAATACGTGATTGGCTGAGAATGAGGGAAGGGATATGGGGAACTGCCCAAGAACTGCCCATCAAACGCTCACAGCTGTAAAGTCCACAGTATTACATCTGAGCGCCTGAAGGTACAGCGGATGATTCCCGGTTTAAAAAAGCAAATCGCATGATTTGCGGTATTGCAGGAGTGGATTTACCTGCGTGAAAATGCGCAAAAGTGCACACCGTCATATGGATGACTGAAAAATAATGAAAACACAAAGCGATCATGTCACACATTTTACAGTCATCTGGATGAGCCCCAAGAGACAGGCAAGAAGGAGGAGGAAATGGAATGAAGTCAGCAACCCTGAGGGCATCAGTCTAATCACAGTGAAGGAAGGTCAGCACAGAGATCAAAGGACACTGAGACAGCCTAGGAATCTTGGAGTTCCCTTCTCCATCTGGTTTTAACACCATGCAAACCTACCAAAAGTCTGATTTGCATTCTAGACTTTCAACAGATGGAAAGTGATCTAGTCCCATTGCTTCCAGGGGAACTGCCTCCTCTGTCTATGAAAAGTATGTGGCAGCAAGAAGCCCCTGTATGCTAGGTGCTAAAGGCTGCGGATGGCTGGAAGACATCTGGAATCTGGAGCTTTTTAAAAGGAACCCCCTTAAAAAAACCACCACCACCTGGGGACAGAGGCAGCACTGAAGCCCCACACCATCTCATAAGGGTTTTATTTTTCACATTTCCCCTCTAAAATCTGCACTGAAACAGGATGGGGCAGACAAGCTGTGGCCACACTAGTCGCTTCAATGGCTTTTCTGGCCGTGTTTTGAAGCAAATCTGTTCCTGCTGGCCACACCTCTCTTCCCCGCTGCTGACTCCAGACTTTTCAGGACTGCCCACAGCAAAGTGTTGGACCAATCACTGTCTCTGCCTGAGCCTGCAGCAAAGTGTTTCCACTGGCCACACCTGGAAGGCAAATGGGGTGATCTATCAATCAGGTGGGAAATCTGCCTGGAGCTGATTTTTTTTTTTTTTTAAAAACGCACTCAAGCTGATCCAACCAGGATTCAGAGTAAAAAGGGGTGGAGTTTGACTAGTGTTGTGTGCCCCGGTTCTTAGGAAAGAGAGGTGGAGACGCACTGGAACCAGCACAACGGTAGGTATATCTCTACCCTTACTCCCATCCCCCTGTAGAACTGGGATGGTCCAGACTTTCACAGCTCTGCACTGCTGCTTTATTTAAACCAGAGAATTACTTCATATGCTGCAAGTGCAATCCCAGCCAAAATCAACAGGATGAATACATGCAGCAATAGCCTTGTTTTGCTTCCAATAAAACTCTTCTGTATAGAAAAAGAACCTATGTTTATAAGGCAGCTGGCTACAAATCAAGCTGCTGGGAGCAGTTGCCAAACCTGTGTTATTTGCAGCTCCACCAAATAAATATCTTTGCCTTTCCCCCTAAGAATAAAAATGGAGCCAACAGGCTAGGAAGAGGACTGCTGTGAGTAATATTCCTCCTCAGTGACCATCTGGCTCCCAAGGGCTTTTAAATTTGTATTAAGAAGAAGCAGAACCCGGGGCAAGATTTATATACAAGCCATCAAAGAAATGCAGTCACTGCATCTCAGAATTCTCAGAATCCCTGTTAAAGGCCCATGGGAGTAAACTAAACCCCATAGTCGCCCAAACATAATGTTAATTCGCAAGTGAGTAAGTGTCATCCATTTTCTCCCCTACAAAACAAGTAAGACCTGGAAGTTCATGATTTTGGATTCTATTCCTTAACTTTATCACTTTCTCTTTTCAGGCCATTTGCTTGTCTCCAGTTTTCAGAAATGAATACTTCCCACCTCAAAAGATTGCTGAGTATGATTGGTTATTGTCTGCGAAATGCTTTCAAACTCTGAAAAGTATTGTGACATTGTGCGGTATTTAGGAATCCCTGACAGAAAGTTATTAACTGTTTTGTTGTGTTGGATTCTATTCAGGTTTCCAGAAATGGGTCTGCAAAATTGTCTCTTAAATGGATATTCCTTAGAGCAGGGATGGGAAAACTTTTTCAGACTTAGGGCTGGGGGCCAAATGTCACTGATGGGCAAGGCCAGAGGCAAAGCAATGAATGTCAGTGGGACCTTTGTACAGTATGCTATTTCTACCCACGCTCACACACCCCTCTCTATCCTTCATCCAGGTAAGTAAGAAACATTATCAGAGTTCAATGACACATTCCAGCCAGACAAAACCACTTGCAAAGCAGGACTGGTGAAGGGTGTGACCTCAGGAGAGAGAATGTGATCTAGGAAGTGACCTGAGGGCCATATAGAGAGGCCCCTGTGGCCTGAGGTTCCCCATCCCAGCCTTAAAACGCCCACTGTCCTGCTTGACAGCTGTCCTCTAGACTGGTTGGTATGAGATCTCTCTAGGAAAGGAATACCCGGGGCACCAGTGGAGAGCCACTGCAGCCCAGTAATTAGAGAATTGGGCTTATTTCTGTGTCACGGTCCTCCACTCCTCAGAGACAGAGTGTGCTCTGAACCTGATGAGGTTTGAACATCCCAACCCCACTCAAAACAGGTAGAACATCATATATCCCACAGTATTCCATAACGTCTGAAAAATGCTTGACTCCATTCATAGGCAAGCATAAAGAACACACTCAGGATGCTGTCCCCCACCCTTGCAATTTGTACACTGCCTTGCAGAGGGCGATTATGCCCTGAAAGGCAGTCTAGAATTCTTTCACTAAATAAATCAAAATAGCATGGCCCAGGTTGGGATCATTTTACTCTTTTGTTGACCACCCCAGCAGACAAATGCTTGTTCATATAACTGGGCAGATGTAGAGCCAACAAGATGTTACATGCTGCTTCTCCAGTCCAAATTGCCGTAAACCTTTCTTAAAGAGAACTGTCATAGGTAATGTTACCTGCATCTTTGTAGAATACATACCCTTTCCCACAGTGGTGCCATTTTCAGCCTAGCTAGGGGGTGCCCTACCTGTTCCACAAAGCAAAACTGTCTCTGTAGACAGAGTTTTCACTGGTAGTGCTCAGGCACATTTCTTTGGAAATTACAATACTTTTCAGAGATACAGATTAGCTTTATTTATTCCAAAAGTGCATACCAGCAATATTAGTTAGAAAGGAAAAAGAATAGAAAAGGGGATGAAAAAGATGAATTGAGTCAAATGCATTTCAAAAAGTGTAATTAATAATACCTAGATAAATTCAGTGATCTGGGCTATAACGGATAGGGCAGAATACATTTTTTCAGAAGACCTCTTTCTGACCTTCTGGTTTGTGAATATATGAATCTTCAAGAAACCTAATCTCTTGGTCACAACCAGAAGACTTTGGATAGGAGGAGGAGCAAAACCTGCTAGCCACACCACACACTTATAGTTTGATCACATAGTTCTTCCAATGAGGTGCACCCTGCTATCCTTTAGGTGGCATATGGACACTAATGTGTTTCTCCGTGTACATGAATGGCAGGTGTGTAAGGAGACTCTTACTGCTTCAGAGGAGACTCTTATTGCTTCTAAGATAAAGTTCTGAATTCAGTGACACTACTGGACTGGGAAGAAGATCTGCCCACTACCAGTGTCAACGTTGCGGGTTAGGTCTCCCCTGATCACAATAGCATCACCAAGAGTACTGCTTGAACTTCCCCTGTAAAAGCCAGTGGCTGCCATTCTCAGTACAACAATTATGTAAATCCTGCAATCTTGACTATTTAGTAGCCAAAGCTGGTTCATGAGATGATCCAATGTACTTAGCCTTTACAATGTATGCTGATGTCAACTCCTTTTGTCTATGTAGGCACTAAGTGAGGTTAATTTTTACCTATCACAAATAAGCACCAGTTTGTGTGGAACACATCATGTCATGTTATCATGCTGCCACATTCGTTTCATTTAAAGGTTTGGGTAGAAGTAGGTAGCTGAGATGTGGTTTCTATGGAAAATATATTTTGTAATCTGTTTTCTACTTGACAAGGTTTTAGGCCTTGTACATATCTGTCACTGGGCAAGTCTCAAAGTGGTGATTGTGCATGAAATTGTGTCTTGGCCTATCATCCTTTCGGCGCCAAGTTAAAACCTTTCTCTTCTCTGAGGCATTTTAATTTTTTGTTTAATGATGGTAATGTTTGTAATTTGATCTTAGTTATGCAGTTTTTAGATTGTGAAATTTGATTTTAGATTGTGATGCTTTTGTATTTTCCTGTATTTTATTGTATTTATGTTCACCACCCAGAGAGCTATTGCTAGTCGGGCGGTATATAAGTTTTAAAAATAAATAAATAAAATTTATAGACTGGAGGGGAAAATATATATTTTATTTGTATTTTGTGAACAGAGCATTCAGTGGGAAGAGGATTGCTATGCAAAGCAGCTGACGACAACATTTTCTACATGCAGCCATTGGAGATTAAATCTCTGCAGTCTTCTACAGGTTAGCTCAGCAATGAGCATATGTTTCATTGTAGTTTTCAGGCAACATTTTTTCTCTGCTACATACATTAAATTAATTTGGGGAGCCATAAATATAATTTAATGAGAATTTATCACCTCAGTTAAAGCATATGATTTCAGTATGGGTGGATATACTTTATGGAAATCATATATTTTGTAGAAGTTATGTGGAAAGCAGAAAGGGTGGAAGTACATGGGTACTTCCGTTACTGCCTGTGGCCCTCCAGATGCTGTTGCACTCTAAGTCCCCTCAACATCAGCCAGCATGGGCAAGGGTCAGGAATGATGGGAGCTGGAGTCCAACCACATCTGGAGGGTCACAGGTTCCACAGCCCTGCATTACTGAATTGTGAATGAGAACACATGCTCACTTCAGAACAGTGAAGACTAGTCCATTAGGGCAAATGGGCCACTGCCCCACCAACCTGTCTGCCTTCAGCCAATTCCCTGTTCCTTGCCTTCTTACTTACAATCAGTTCAGAGTAGGGTTGCCAGGTTCAATCCCTGAGACTGATCCTGTATCTTTAGGAGAAGAGAAAGTCAGCCAAGTGCAGGTGTTCTTGCAACCCTGTAACAGGAAAAACCACAAGGTGGAATTCTCTCGTCCCCCTGCACAACTTTTAAAGATACAAAAGACCTCTTGGTTGCCAGGCCCAGCCTCCAAGAGATCTTCTTTATCTTTAAAAGTTGTGCAGGGGGGAGAAAGAATTCCACCTTGTGGTTTTTCCCATTACAGGGTTACAAGAACACCTGCACTTGGCTGACTTTCTTTTCTCCTAAAGATACAGGATCAGTCTCAGGCCCTGATCCTGGCAACCCTAGTCCAGAGAATGGTGCTGTCATTGGCTCTGGCTTCACCTACCTTCTGTCCTACCAGCCCCACTGGGCACCAGCCACCACTGCTTCAAAATGCACGGTAGCTGCCCCCAGAAAGATAAAACCAATGCATTGACTGTGCAGAGAAAGGACCATGGTTACAAGATAGCACCTCCCTTTGTGCTCCCCCTCACACAGCCCCATACTTTACCAACATTCCCATTTGCCTTCTAGCTTTTTCTACCTGGATGTCAGATCATTACCTAAACTCAACATGCTTCAGAAAACAGAATTTTCTGCATTTCCTCCATTATCTTCACTTTCCTTTCCCCTCTCAACTGAAAACATCACTCTTCAGTATTAGCAAGTTAAGAGACTGGGCGTTATCATCAATTCCTCTTTTTCTTTCTCAATTTACATTACTACTCCAGATTAGAGATGGGAAGATATTTGATTCAGTTCACTTTTAAAGCCAAATCTATCAAATTCACACTTTCCAAAACAATAGGAGAAACAAAAAAACAGCTGTTCTTTGAAATTTACACTTCTCTGAATTTTGCAGTGCAGTTCTCCAACCAAATAGTGTTTACAAACATACATATATTAGAGGAAAATGGGTATAATATACATTAGAGAAAACAACATACAAAAATGCATTATATTAGGAGAAATCGCTTGCAAAAATGTGTACATTAGTCAAAACTGCATACAGAAATGTGTTTATTAGGAGAAATTCACACTAACACACTGAAGAATTTCTATGAGGATTTAAGAAAAATTCACAGATTGATGTAGAAATGTGCAGAACTGAATTTAAGACTGGAAAAATGAGAAACAAAGAGAACCAAAATTGACAGATCTTACCATCCCTAATCTAGATAAGTGTCCAGCCCAGAGTGCAAGTCACAAAATGGAGGCGAGACTGGAATTAATTCTTGTTTTATTAGTGTAACATCAAAGGCAATGCATTTCATAGACTTAGCTATGCTAACTCACTATAGTCCCTAACTAAGCTACCTAGGCATACTCTGCAGCATGTGAAGAAAGTTGACTCAGCAACCGGATCAGGGGGGCGCCAGCTTAAGTAGGGAAGGTCTTCGCCCGCAATCTCTGACTCCTTCAAAGTCCCATATTCTCATGGAGTCTCGTGCGGGACGAGGGGGGGCGAGCCTCCGCTAGCTCATCTGACAGTACAGGCTCGACAGATGACTCAGGAGGCAGGAAAACATTTGAAGTGCCAGGTAGGGAATCTTGGAGGGCAGAGTTGGCGCGCCTGCTTGGTCATCCCCCAACGGCTCTGTTGGGGCGTCTGTAGGTGAAGCGAAGTCTGTTTTGGTGGGAGAACTGTCTGTGGGAACTGGCAGGCTATCAACTACTCCCCTTCCCTCATTGTCCTTGAAAGTCTCATCTACCTCTGATTCCTCCCCCTGCTCTATCTGAGGAGGCTGGGGTTCGGCCGACTCCCCTCCCTGATCCCCCTGAGAGAGCTGGGGATCAACAATAAGGTTTGCCAATTCTCTCTATATATTATTATTCAACTTACAATGCAATACTATGCATGTCTACCCAGAAATAAGTTCCATTAAATAAGTCCCAGAAATAAGTCCCATTAAAGTTCAATGGGACTTACAGTACAATTTAGTCATGCCCCCTTATATTGATGGCTAGGGGTGGTGGTGGAGTGTGGTGGGTAGGATACTGTGTAGTGCCCTCTCTGCTGGTCTCCACTGATGGAAAGATGTGCAGCCCAGTGGAGGCCCCCCTTTGCTTAGGTGTATAGGAACTATTGCCACTACATCATTTGGAGGTGGTGTAGTAAAAACAAACAAAACCAGACCCCTCCTCTTCCACCCTGGCCAGAACAAGCTGGCAGGGCTTGGCATGCAGCAGCTGATCTATTATTCTACAGCACCTGGAGGGATTGGGAATAGGAGGTACTGTATTACGGTGGTTCCATTCCTTTCTCTCCGATAGGCATCAACAAGTAGCATTGGGAGAGGAGGTTTCAGACCCTTGGCCTCTCCATTGTGGTGTGCCACAGGGCTCTATCCTCTCTCCCATGCTATTTAATATCTATATGAAGCTGCTGGGGACAATCATTAGGAGATTTGGGCTGCAGTGTCACCAATATGCGGATGACACTCAGCTCTATCTCTCGTTTAAATCTTCGCCAGAGTTGGCTGTGGAGACCATGTCCAAGTGCCTGGAATCCGTGAGTGGATGGATGGGAAGGAACAGGTTGAAGCTGAATCCTGATAAGACTGAGGTACTACTTGTGGGAGACAAGGGTAGGTTGGGTGATGTTGACCTGATGTTCAATGGGGTGAGATTACCCCTAAAGGACCAGGTCCGCAGCCTTGGGGTTGTTCTTGATTCCAAGCTGTCCATGGAGGCTCAGATCTCGGCAGTGAGCCGGGCAGCTTGGTATCAATTACACCTCATTCATAGGCTGCAACCCTACCTGCCTGTTCATCAGCTCCCTGGTCACCTCTCGTTTAGACTACTGTAATGCGCTCTACGTGGGGTTACCCTTGAAAACGGTCCGGAAATTGCAACTTATACAAAATGCTGCGGCTCGACTACTCACAAATTGTCGCCACCGGGAACACATCACCCCAGTGTTGTTCAATCTGCACTGGCTTCCAGTTATTTTCCGGGCTCAATTCAAGGTGTTGGTATTAACCTTTAAATCCCTATATGGTTTCGGCCCAGTTTACCTGATGGAGCGCCTCCAGCGCCACCAATTATGCCGCCCGACAAGATCAGCCACTCAGGACCTTCTCTCAGTCCCACCAACTAAAACAGCTAGGTTGGTGGGGACTAGAGAGAGGGCATTTTCAGTGGCGGCCCCCACTCTCTGGAACTCCATCCCATACGATCTTCGGCATGCCCCTTCCCTGAACGTATTCCGCAAAGCCTTGAAGACCTGGCTCTTCAGACAGGACTTTGGGACTTCCGGGGAGGGTTAATTTTTAGCACAAATTGCCTATTACTCTGAACTGTTACTATTTTACTGTTATATTGTATTTTATTTGTATTTTATTGTGATGCATTTTGCAATTGAATTGTACATCGCCTAGAGTAGCCATAGGCCAGATAGGCGACACACAAATTAAATTATTATTATTATTATTATTAATAAATTACAGTTACAATTACATGCCCCCATAAAGTAGTAATTACCGTTACAATTACAATTGCTCTGAAAGTAACTGATTACTTTTTCTCAAAAGTAATCACTACAATTACATTTCAGTTACTTTTTTAAAAAAAAAACCACCTACAAGGTGCTGGCCTTGGCTGCTGCACCTCTAAATAGCCTAAAACAACATTAAAAATAAACACACACATACAGAGGTAGTAGAATAATTCTTTTTATCCATAAGATAGCAATGGTGGTCTCTCTGCTGGTAAGGGAGGTGGGGAGGGAGGCAGAGGCCACTACTCAGATCTTTGCACATCAAACCAAGTGCAAACCCCCCCCCCTCAGCTAGCAAGCATAATCTCTCTCACTTAACCATCTCCCAGACCCTACCCTGCCACCAACTAAGGGACACTCACCCAAGCAAACATTTCCCCCTCAGATGCAAAAAAGTTAAAATACTGCAAATGCAGCACAGTAACCAGAGAGGGTAGGGGAGGCCACTTTGTGTGGCAAGTGCAAACACAGTATATACACACACACGTCATATTTCACCTCCACAGTTCTTTATCTCCATTCTGCTTCTTCTCCTCCTTTATCCATCTTCTTGCCCTCCAGCTCTTTTTTCCCTCCACTCCATTCTTCACCACCACCATCCATTTTTTTAAACAATTGTTTTCTCCACTCCACCCCGTCTCACTCTCCACCTCCTCTCTTGTTGCCTCCTACCCACCCACAGAACATGAGGGAAGAGTGATGCTGCACAGAAGCCCAGTTTGAGGCCCATGATTTTCATCCATAAATCAGAGGAGCAGAAGACTTCTCATGCTGCCCCCCAAGTAATGCCCAAAAGTAATGCTGGAAACATTACAATTACTCCACAAAAGTAATAAAATTACTCCTAGTTCTATTACAATCAAAATGTAAAGGAATTACCCACTCGTTCCTCAAAAAAAGTAAAGAATTACAAGTAACTCGTTATGTCTCACCTGCTGATTCTACACTGTAATAATTGCAAGATTATAAATGAACCACAAATACTATTACATGATGTCAGAAGACTAACTAAAAAATAAGGCAGTGAAAAATGGACCAGCTGAAGTCTCCAGGAAAGCTGGTATTTGAAGGAAATGCTGCAAAGAACTGGAAAAGATGGAAGCAAGGTTTGAATAGCACTGCATTACAAGTGGAGCAGATAAGAAAAAAGAGAGACTCCAGTCAACATTATTTCTGCGTGTGGCAGGTGACGAAGCAAGAAAGGTATTTAATATTTTCCAGTTTGATGATGATGCAGATAAGTATTAAATTCAAGTTTTGATGAATAAATTTGAAAGGCACAGGTTCTTCACTAGAACTCAGAATGAAGGAGAAAGTATAAATGAATATGTGACTGATTTGAAGCTTTTGGCTCAAACCCGTGAATTCGGGGAGCCATGTGATGCTCTTATTAAGGATTGCATAGCGTGTGGCATTGAGAGAGACAGAATGAGAGCCAAATTACTGAGAGAGAGTGATTTAACCCTTGAGCATGCAGTGAATATAAGCAGGGCAGAAGAAGTGGCTGCAAAATAGTTGCAAGATTTGGGGGCAACAGAAAAGCAAATGGATGCCTTAAAGGGCAAAAGTACCTTTGAAAAGCTGAATGTAAGCCAGCCTCAGAGCAAATGGAGCCCTGGCACTACTACCAGCCCCAGAGAAAAGGAAGTGCCACAGAAGCCTGCAGAAGCAGCAAGGCCTGCTACAAGTGTGGTATCGGTCATCATGACATAAATGTTTGTCCTGCATATGGGAAGAAATACAGAAGATATGGCAAACTTAATCATTTTGCTAAAATGTAAAACTAGAGATAGAAAATTTCAAGGCAGACACATGTTTTCAGTAGAAGATACAGCTAAAAATGCTAATGATTTCTTCATTGGCACATTAAATTCTACAGCTCTGGAAGATGAATGGTGTGTGGATCTTCTCATAAATGATCACAAGTGTGTGACCTTTAAGACTGAAACAGAAGCACAGGCTAATTCAATGTCTTTAAAAACATACAAGGCCTTGCAAGCTGAACCACTTCAGCATTCAAATACCAGATTAATAGCCTACTCTGGAAAAAGCTTACATGTGTCTGGTAAAAGTAATCTGGATTGCAAATATAAAGATCAAACAGCTGTGTATAGCCAAACTGATCGAAGAACAACTTTTGTTAAAAACAAGCTGCTGTTAAGCATCTAACTCCATAGGTTGCAACCCTATGAGCACTTATATGGGTATGAGCCCCACTGAACACAGTGGGATGTACTTCTGAGTAAACATGCATAGGACCATACTGTTAGTTAAGCAGAGAAATTGTCTTCTATTTGATTCAATATAGGAAAAGTGAATTGCAGTTAAGGTTACCTTAGTGCTTGCACATATCAGACACTTCAGCATGAGATTTCACATTAAGGCCTTTCACTGAAGGAGAAAACATTGTTCAGTGAAGAAACTCCAGATGAGACAAATTGATTGTGCCAGATTGTGAAAGCATCACTTTGCTATTTGTTCTGAATTCCTGATACCAAAATGCTGAACAATATGTCATTTGCAGAGAGCATTTGTGAGGTCGACTGGCCATGTTGTTCGAATGCCTGATCACCGTCTTCCAAAGCAGCTACTTTACTTCCAGCTTAAGGATGGAAAACGAAATATAGGTGAACAGCAAAAGAGGTTTAAGGATGTTCTTAAAGTGAATCTAAGAAATGTAACATGAACATCAAGAACTGGGAAGTCTTGGCCCATGAACGTCCCAAATGGAGGTCGGCTATTATCAAAGGTGCTGTGGACTTTGAAGAAGCACGAATACAGGGCGACCGGGACAAATGAGCCAAGCGGTAGGCACATCAAACAAATCCTCATTGCAACCATCTTCCATCTGGAAACCTATGTCCTCACCTATGTGGGAGGTTGTGTGGATCCAGAATTGGCCTCCACAGTCACTTACGGACCCACTGTTAAAGACCTTATCTTGGAAGACAATCTTACTCAGCCATGAGTGATCGCCAATGAATGAATGTGCCAAATTCCTCAGTAAGACCTGACACCCTTGCAGGGTATTTAGAAAGAATGAATGTGGAATACTTTTTGCTTTCTCACTTCCATTTGCCTGTAAAACCTTCCCTTGACTATAGGACATTTCATCTGTGCCCTCTGCTTCTCTTGCAGGAAGCAGACACTTTTTGCAGGGAAAAAAAATCAGATTTTTTGAAACCTCCCTGTCTAATTCTCTACTGAAATGGCTGGAGAGGGCAGTGACCAAGTTTGCCACTTGACATCAAGGCTGGCCACCCATTAAGTAAGGTGAACCCCTTGCTTCAGGTGGTAGCCTGAGAGGGATCAGTGCCCCTCACTGCCCATCCATCACCTCTCCATCTATCACTGGCCCATCCATCACTGCACCTACTTTATAAGCTCCACTGACTGTAGAGCTGCTTGCCACCCACTGCCACAGAGTACTGTTGTGGTGGTTCCCACCAGCCACCCTCAAGACCAGCAGCCACTCCCTAGGACTATAGGAACACTGTTTCTACTTTGCCACTGCAAACCTGTCTACAGAAACCCTTGAAAAACAACAAACAGTTATTCCAAACAGTGGAGGGCGAGGAACCATAGTTCAGTGGTAGAACAACGCTTTGCATAGAAGAGTACAAGGTCAGTCCCCGGTATCTCCAGTGAGAAGGATCATTTAGCACATGATTGTGAAGACCTCTGGAGTGCTACTGCCAATCAGAGGAAACAGTACCGAGCTGGATAGGTAAATAGTCTGGCCTAGTATAAAACAGCTCTCTCGCTCTCTCCTCTTTACAGCACAGTTGGCAGCCACCTTCTACATTAGAATTGCCCTCGAAACAGTAGCACTAGTGGGTGTCATGTATATTGTCTCATGAACTTAGAAGGAATTTCCAAGAAACTCACAATAACTCAAGAGACATAATAATGTTCATTTTACTGAAGCAGGAGAGTCAAACAGGAAAGAAAATCAAAGCAGGGCAAGATTTAATGCAGCCACAACATATTGCATTTGGGTGTGTTGCAAAAATGCAGTATTACTGAAATGTGTTTCTTAGAAAGATGGTATCTGGAGCTAGGGATGGGCGAGAAATTTGATTCAGTTAGCATTTGAAGCTGAATCTATCAAATTCGCACTTTCGGATACAATACGAGAACTGAAACACAGCCATCCTTTGGAACTTGCACTTATTTGAATTTTGAAATACAGTTTGCCAACTAAATAATGTTTACAAAACACATAGGGGAATATGCATAAAAATGAATATAACAGTAAAAATGTATTATATGACGAGAAATTGCTTGCAAAAATGTGTACATTAATCAAAACTGTCTACAAAAATGTGTTTATTAGGAGAAATTCACACTAAAATGCTGGGGAATTTTCATGAGGATTTTTGCAAGTTGCTGCAGATGATGAAAACATGAGAGCTTGTCCAAAAGCTACTGATTATCTTCCTTCATGAATTAAAATGTAAAGGGTTCTTAATGTCACATAGAATGTTCCTGAAAGTACCTCAGTGACTGCTGTCCCTTTCTCAATGGCCCACTTATTACTGGAACACTATGGATGCTGCTTTTCTGTAGGTGGACTCCATGTTGCACCAGTAATGATTGGATGATGGATTAATATGAGACAGGTAAGTTCCATGACAATTAACCACACATTGGAATTCAGGGAGGTGAGCTATGGTTACTTCTCATGTGAACCATCTGCAGCATGTGATTTCCCCCCACCCTATTATAAAAATCACATTACTCTTGTAGTGTACGGGTCAGGACTTTGATGCTTCTAATAGAGGAATAACTATAATGAAAAACTAACAGCAGTACAAAGCTCTAGCCAAGGAATAAATCATCCTGAGACTCCAACAGAATGAGCATTCCTTGTTACATTAAGAACATAAGAACAGCCCTGCTGGATCAGGCCAAAGGCCCATCTGGTCCAACATCCTGTTCTCAAAGTGGCCAACAAGATACCTATGGGAGGCCTGCAAGCAGTTTCCTTTGTAAACTAGTTCTCTCCCCCTGCTACAAAAAACCCCGTGCTTTCTTTTCAACTGGTGCATTTGTACTTTTCCACTCTGTTTCTTGCTCAAAAATGAATGGAAGTAGCATCAAATGCCAAATGAAAGCCATTACGGAAATTATACACTCCCCACCCATGAAAGGACAGTTATCTTCCTTTGCTAACCACATGCTGTAATATATTGTCCATTTTATGACAAGAATGAAATATGGGAAGAAAAGCAATAGACCATAAGGGAGGGGACGTTATGCAGTTCACGATGCAGATTACTTTCCATAAGTCCTAAAACTTCTGGGCAAGTCACAGATTTTTTTAAAAAACACGCATTGAATAGTGGAAAGCAAATAAACAGTGCGAGAGTCATCAGCTTACTTTGTTAAAACCATCAGCATGTTTGCAAGCTTCTTTAGCAATATAAAGGCCTCAGGGACAGGGTTTAATTTGTGTACTGTTTTCAATACTGGAGCTGAGTTACAGAATATGTGAAATAATGAAGATAAGTGCTTCTGAACATATGCAGTGTGTTTTCCTCTTAACAATGAGCGATTTCAGACTGTCCCTAAATGCTTAGGGACAAAAAAATAATATGTAACTTGTCCCTAAGATCAGCCTCTATACCTGAGCACTGGAAAGTGCCCAACGTACTACCAATTAAAAAAAAAAAGATCCAAGGGGGATCCTAGAAATTACAGGTCAGTTAGTTTAACATCCATCCTGGGAAAACTGGTGGAAAGTATTGTTAAAGATAAAATAACCATGCATATATATAAGAACAAACCTTGCTGAAGCAGCACCAGTATGGCTTCTGTAAAGGCAAGTCCTGTCTCACTAATGGCTATAAAAAGTGGAGTCCCCCAAGGTTTGGTGTCAGGACCTATGCTTTTTAATTTGTTCAGAAAATGATCTAGAGTTGGGGTGAGAAATGAGATGGCAAAGCTTGTTGATGATACTAAAATGTTCAGGATGGTTAAAATTTATTTATTTATTAATTAAATTTATTAGTCGCCCATCTGGCTGGCAATTCAACCACTCTGGGTGATGTACAAAATTAAAACATATAGTTACATTAAAATATTAAAATCTCAACCAATAATAATAAAACCTAACCCACCCCAAAAGCCTGTTTGAAGAGCCAGGTCTTCAAGGCCCGACGAAAGCTCATCATAGAGAGGGCATGACGGAGGTCATCTGGAAGTGAATTCCACAGAGTGGGGGTCACAATTGAAAAAGCCCTCTCCCTAGTCCTCACCAGTCTAGCTGTTTTAACTGGTGGGATGGAGAGAAGGTCTTTCGAGGCTGATCTAGCTGAGCGGCATTGCTGATGATGCTAAAGGCGCTCCTTCAGATACACTGGGCTGAAACCGTGCAGGGTTTTAAAAGTCAAAACCAACACCTTGAATTGGGCTCAGAAAACAACTGGTAACCAGTGCAACTCCTTCAGCACTGGAGTGATGTGACCTTGCCGGCGGCTGCCTTTAATCAGGTGAGCCGCTGCATTCTGTACCAGTTGCAATTTCCGGACCATTTTCAAGGGTAACCCCAAGGGTAAAACAAAAAGATTGCAAAGAGCTCCAAAAGGACCTCTCCAAAGTAAGTGAATGGGAAGTAAAATGGCAAATGCAATTCGGTGTAAACAAGTGTAAAGCGATGCATGTTGGGTAACAATAATCTTAATTTCACATATATGCTCATGGAGTCTGACCTGGTAGTGATGACCAGGAACAGATCTTGGGGTGACAGTGGACTAGCCCTCACAGCCACCCAGCAGCCAGTAGTGGAGGGGGAGCAGAAGGTCTGCCGCCCGAAGCTGGTGTTGGCTGCCGACTCACAGCATGTGCATCCTCGCACCAGCTGTGTGGGGGGGGCGGTCCGCCACAAGAAAAGAAAAGGCCTGCCTTCACCCAGCTAGTGCTAGCCGCTGTAAGAGGATGAAGGTCTCCAAGGGGGCTCAGTGCACCCAAAATGAGGCAGATTGGGGAAGGGCCTTCAAGGGGAGCTGCGGAGGCCCACCATGACTGAATCAGCCATCTCTTAGCCCTCCTGCACAATGGACTGGCAGTGAGGGCAGGGAAGAGCCCCCCCTGTGCAAGAACGGCACTGCATGCTAACCTCCTGCCAAAAATCCCAGATGAAAACCTGGCCAAGAAGGCAGCTTAGCTGTGCTTTCTGACTGGCAGTGAGTGTTGCTCCTGTCGATGATGGCCAGCGAGGGTCGAGGCGTGCTGCTGCTGGCATGCCGCTGTTGCTGCTGCCAAATTCAAAGGAGGGTGGGAAGCTGGCGTCGCAGGTTTAAGTACCACTGGCCACCCTGCCCCCTAGATACGTGCTGTGTCGGCACGTCGTCACCCGATGTGCACGCACCCCCCAACATGGCGGCTCTGGCATTGGCTGCAGCCACAAAGCTCGCCCCTTTGGCCCGGTAAGTACTGGGCATGGAGCGGGAAAAGGGAAAATTCCATACAAGGGATCATTAGGAAAGGAACAGAAAATAAACCTGCTGATATCATAATGCCATTAAATAAATCTATGATGCAATTGCAGTTGGAATACTTGTGTGCAGTTCTGGTTGCCTCACCCCCAAAAGGATAGTGTAGAGTTCGAAAAGGTTTGGAAAAGGGCAGCCAAAATGATCTAGGGGGTGGACCAATGTCTCTATGAAGAAATGTTACAGCATTTGGGGCTTTTTAGTTTAGAGAAAAGGAGAGTAAGAGATGAAATGATAGAAGTGTATAAAATTATGCACGGCATGGAGAAAGTGGATACAGAAATTCCCCCCCCCTCTCATAATACTAGCACTCATGGACATCCGATGAGACTGTACGTTGGAAGATTCAAAACAGACAAAATAAAATACTTCTTCACACACCACATAGCTAAACTATGGAATTTGCTCCCACAACAGGCAGTGATGGCCACCAACTTAGATGCCTTTCAAAGAGGATTAGACAAATTACTAGATATCAATGGCTACTAATCCTGATATACATGTTCTACCTCAGATCCTGTGTGCTGGTTTCCCATAGGCATCTGGTTGGCCACTGTGAGAACAGGACACTGGACAAGATGTGCCATTGGTGTGATTCAGCAAACTCTTCTTATGTTTTTAGGATTAAGGAACAGGACCTTGAAAAGCATATAATATGGTTCCAAGGCAGGCTCTTTTTAAAAAATTGAACAGTTGTGGGGAAACTCTTTGCAAGGGCTCACAGTGAAATATACAAGTGTTTGAGTTGTGCAGAGGTCTTCCCCAGGCTGAATACAAATAAAGATTGAGGGAAGATATTTTCAAGAGAAGGCAAAGTGACTTCTCAGAAGCGTCAGCTGGTTCAAAATATGGCTACCAGGATGTTAATTAGGAAGAGTCGCTTTAAGCACATCTGTTGTTGTTGTTATGTGCCCTCAAGTCGATTATGACTTATGGTGACCCTATGAATCAGCGACCTCCAAGAGCATCTAATATAAACCACCCTGTACAGATCTTGTAAGTTCAGGTCTGTGGCTTCCTTTATGGAATCAATCGATCTCTTGTTTGGTCTTCCTCTTTTTCAACTCCCTTCTGTTTTTCCCAGCATTATGGTCTTTTCTAGTGAATCATGGCTTCTCATTATGTGTTCAAAGTATGATAAGCTCAGTTTCATCATTTTAGTTTCTAATGATAGTTCTGATTTAATTTGTTCTAACAAATTATTATTATTATTAATAATAATAATAAATAGTTAAGCCCTTGTCTGTGGTTCAGATGTTAAGCAGTGAAGCTCCTGCAGATGGTCAGAGCTGTGCTTTGTGTTTATAATTATGATTTCATGCCTTCTATGTTAAATGTTTACCCTTTAGTACCACTCCCTATATATATGTATATATATATGATATATATATTGTATTTTATGTATTTTAATTGTATTTTATGTATTTTAATTTATTTTAATGTTTTTGTGATTTTATTCTTTACAATTTTATTATGTATGTGCTTGATTTTATTTTTGTAAGCCGCCCTGAGTGCTCTATTATAGGGTAGAAGGGCGGGATAGAAATATTTTAAATAAATAAATAAATCCACAGAAATATGCTGGACAAAGCAGCAATAGGGGCGACCCCTTTAGCACTGAGCTAAACAGGATCTTTGTTATGGCAAGGAAGGAAAACTGTAGTAGCATAGCCCATATACTAGCAAAGCTAAAGATTAGTTTTAGAAAGAAAGTAAATTGTAAATGCCAAATGAAAAATATTTTAATGTATCTAATATTAACTGTGTTTCAGAATCTCATGGGAACAGGCCATTATTTGCATAGATTGATAACATTGTGTATTGGTTTCTTAAGTTTACAAATTTGAACCATTGATTTCACACCAGTTGAGAAATACAGCTTCACCTGTTCACATTCCACGGCAATGAACCCAAGGGATATGAGTTATCAGCATTCAGCCCAGCAGGTTCTCTGAACTCTGATCTGGCCTGTTGGGCAACTGCTCCCAACAGAATCAACACTTTAATCTAATTTAACCTTATGTGCTTGTACCTCAATATATATATATAATGCACAAATCAAAAGCTAGAGAGAAAAGGTGGTTTTTTTAAAAAAAAACAACCCTGTCCCAACTGCTAGAGAAAATCAAAATTCATGAATCTTTGTGCAGAATATAAATTTAACACATTTCAGAGTGTCTAGTATAGAAAGATGGTTTTTGGAGACTTGGACTTCACCTGGTCTCGGCTGGTACTTCTCCTCTCTTTGTGTATTCTTGAGGTCAGGCAGTGAAGCCAGCCGGCATGACAGCAGGCAGCAGCCTTTGTAAGCGGGCAACAGAAAGTCAATACACAAAGCCCTTAATAGAAATGAAACTGCCTGTTACTGAGGAATAGTAAACATCCAGATTTCCCCTCTGGTTACAGCACTGAATTCAATCAACTTTTAAATCTTAATATAGTTCAACAGGGGGAAAGAAGGGAGGGTGGGAGGCTAGGAGTACTTGTGGCAATCTAAGTAAGGCATGGCTGTCAGACTAACAGTTGAACATGGATTAAAGTGACAGAAAGCATGCTCTGCACTGTTGGGGGCTTGAAGGCCTTGGGTATTGCCATAAGGACAGTCTGTGATGCCTGCAAGAAAGCTGTCTGCATCTTAATGTATGTGAAAGAAACTTAAGGGAACCTGCATTCAAGGAAGCGTTTGCCTGAAGGGTTGCTATGAAATGCTGCAATACAGGTTTCTCTTATGTGGACTCTTTCTCTCCATAGGAGACAGTTACCTTCAAGAGTACCATGACTGGGAGAACTTATTACATCAAACAAAACACCACATGCAGATTCTGCAATGTAATTAACATAATTGAGTGCAAGCATCCAGGATGCCATGTTCAGTACGTGGGTAAAACAACTGACCTACGCACACATTTTAAGGACCATAAATCTTAAATCTGCAATCTTGACAGGGGGGAAAATGGAACAAACCAGCTGCAAAGCACTTCAGTTGTAAAGTGCTTTGATTCAGTTAATCACAGCCTGTCTGATTTTATCAATTATTACAACAGGAATGACATCCATCTGAAGAACATTGAAAACAAGAGAAAACTCTTGGATATGCAGGCTTGATAGCTTAACCCCACATGGCCTCAGTCTGGAGGGTAATATCTGACATCACTCAGCTTCAGCAAATGCAACGTTTCTGAATATTCTATCCTCAGTTTTCTAGAACTGCCATCTTTGATACAGGATCCTTTGATTCACAACTGAGCAGGTGAAGAAGATGGAAACCAAAACATTTTGAACTGAGACTTTAATATTTCTGTTTTATTAATCACTGTACATGTGTGTGTCTATATCTATACTAGGGAAGGGATCAGCTGGCCGGTTCTGGTTTGAAAGCAATCTGTCGACCTAACAGGCTGGCATTGATTTGCGTTCATTCTTTATCTGCTAGCCCAGTGTTTCTCAACTGGTGTGCCTCCAGATGTTGTTGGACCACAGTTCCCATATTTCCTGACCATTGGCAATGCTGGCTGAGGCTGATGGGAGTTGTGGTCCAACAACATCTGGAGGCACACCGGTTGAGAAACACTGTGCTAGCCGCTGCTTTACCAATCTGTGCGTTTCCCCCCTCAATATTAATATCAATATTTAAAAAGGAAATATTGATAAATTATCATTCTTAAAATCAATGTTTTAGAGGTGGACTTTTTTTAGAAAAGTCCATTTTCAAAAATAGCAGCAGAAATTCTGATTCTCAACTATTGAAAATAAGCAAATTAATGGAAAATTAGGTACCAGATCCAAATTCTAGCACATCCCTAATCTATATATCTATATATCTGTAGATTTATAGGACTACTCCAGACAACCTCTTTTATTAACATATATACTGATTTGGTTAAACACAGGTTAAACTATATCCAATCTTTATTGAGCATGCAGGGAGATTAAATGACAAAGAGCACTCATCCAGGTTTGCTTGAATATAATTTGAATATAATTTGTTCATCCAACACTTTTCAGCACATTTCCCCATCGCTTTCCTAACTGCTAAAAGTTAGGGTTTTTTTTAAAAAAAAGTGGATTTGTTGTGTTAGGACACCAGCACACTTTAATCACACAAAGCTAAATTTCCAGTACTGTATGTAGCTGAATTCCTCCCATAAAATATCGACAGTCTCTAGAGGCTACCATAGTGTTTGTCTTGGATAGTGAGGCAGCCAAGTTTGCAGAAAATGTTAAATTATTCAGGACAGGACAATCCCAATTAAACTGTTAAGAGCTCTACAAGGATTTCTTCAAAGTGAACAGCAGATGAGGTACTTAGGCAAGTACCAAATTATACAAGTTTGGATAAAGTCATCCTAACCCCTTATTTACTGATGGGTCTAAATTGGTAATAGATATAGATACCCAGGAGTGGAAAAGGGTGATGAACAATTAAGCTTAATGTACTGTGAGGGAAGAAAGGAAGGAAGGAATTAAACAAAGGAAAGAAAGAGTTAGAAAACATAACAAAGTCTTGTAATGTCAGAGAGCTGGCATTGTAAGATGAACATATAATATGGGGTGTGCACCCACTTTTAGAAGACTGTTTGCAGTTGTTGTTATCATCAGTGCACATAGCCAATTATAGACACAGGCTTCCTGAACACCCCCTTAATGACACATATGAAGGGTTCCATTTCTTTGTAAAAGGAAATGCCTTCCTTGGAATCCAGATGAACCCCTTCATTCATTTTAATCCTCTGAAAACAGCTCCCAGTACTATTTCGCTCACATTATTTTCTTCTAGTTAAAAAAGAAATCAAGCAATTGCATTTGTCACAACAGAAATCAGAAGTACAGAGAACAGTCACCCAGGTGATGGCTCCTTCCCTGCTACACTAGTAATTACACAGTGCAGAAATAGCAGCTCTCTCTTCTACAATATACTTCACAAGGGTGCTTAGCAAATATTAGTAAGGATCCACCAAATTCCTGAGACAGAAGTTAATCAGCTATTAATGAAATGTGTGCACTTCTAGAGTAAAACACAGCATCAGTACAACTGTGACAAGAATAAGGCTGAAATCACACATGCATTTTTAAAGTGCTTGAATGACCTTCCTCCACTTCAGTTAACGTGCATTAGAACAGTTCACAATTTATGATTTTCTAGCTTTAAATGTCACCTTACCTTGTACATCAGGGGTTGCCCAATATACACATTTTGAAAAGCAATTCCCCCAAATATAATGCATTTTGCAAGTTAGTTTCACTAATATGTCCATTTTTCTGCACACTTTACTCAGATATACAGATTTTTGTACACATTACTGGGCTGGAGAACTGCATTGCAAAATTCAGAGAAGTGTGAATTTTGCAGGATGGTTGTGTTTTGGTTTGCCTATTGATTTGGTTTGCATATTGATGTGGAAAGCACAAATTGGACTGAATCACCTTTAAATTCTAACTGAACTGAATTTCTCCCCCATCCCTACTCCCAATGCTTCCTCTAGTGCAGCAGAAGACATTCCCCTTCCCACCTATCCCAGATGGTAGCTTTGACTTCCCTATAACAAGACTTAAATGCACAGTTTTCCTTGTAGCCCACACCTCTACATCTCCAATGAAAGGAACAGGGTAAACCTTGACAGTTTTCACCAAGGCCATGCCCATTCTTTTTAATTAAAGTGATACTGCACATGCCAATATTGGTTAGCACACATTGGTTAGCGCACATTAAGATAAAAAGCTCTTTTATGCAGAATGTATTTTACCATTAAAACCAACAATAATAAAATATTTATTTATTTATTATTTAATTAGATTTTATCCTTCCCTTCCTCAGCTGGTGTAGCACAGTGCGGAGGAGAGCCTGGCTAGGAGTCCAGAGTCTGTGAGTTCAAATCCCTGCTCGTGTCTCCTGGGAGTCAAGGGCCAGCTAAAGATCACTACACAGTGAGTGGCTCAGGGGTTACGTGCCCTGCCACCTGTGCAGCCGTGGGCAAGCTGCATAGTTCCAAGGAGCCCAGTTGTCCCACAGCTGGCAGTTGCAGACAAGGAAGGAGCTGTCTTGTGTAGCTGTGGTAAGCTGAGCAGGCCCTAGTCAGCTGGGGAGGACTAGCCTCAGAGGGAGCAATGGTAACCCCCCTCTGAATACTGCTTACCATGAAAACCCTATCCATAAGGTAGCCATAAGTTGGGATTGACTTGAAGGCAGTCCATTTCCATTTTCCTGCCCTTCCTCCCAGTAGGAGCCCAGGGTGGCAGCAAAATACAGTAAACAACACATTTAAAGCCAATGAATACTAATTCATGATCAAAACTTCAGTACATTGCCATTTCAATCCAAGCACATTTAACCTGCTTCTACTCCCTTACTTTCAAAACCCAAACTCAATAAGCTTAATGCCCCTTATTATTCCTTCTCCAAATTAACTAAGGTATGGTTGTTCCCGACAATAGGTGTGACCAAAAAAAACCACAGGAAGTTATTCATGGCTGATTGAAAAACCTTGCTGAAATGCATTTAAAACTACATTTCCATCATTCACACATGCAGGCCAACAGTGGGAGGGAAGCCTAAAAGCACTATAAATGGTGTTTGTGAAATCCTTCTAATGCTCTACAAGAAGGTCACTCTTATCCTTTTTATTCTTCAGTGCATACTGCCCAGGGTGGGTTAGATAGGAAACAGAATGTCTTAAGTATTGTTTTAGATTAAAATAAAAGATTCAGTGCAAACCATAAATATCAGACTTTATCTACCCTACACTGGGGGAAGATGAAATTGTTCAGAGTCATATTCCTTTCTCCTCATTCTATGCATTGTTGTATCATCAGCAAAGACTTATTGGCTTGTATCCTGTAGAGTCTTCATTTTTTCTTTTTTGAATTAGGAGTTTAATGCATTCACAAAGTGATTATGTACAATTCTGGCATATGCAAGAGCCTCAAGCAAAGGAACTTTTTTCCCTTGCTCCATCTCTCTGAATCTTTATATTGTGAATCACATATTTCCAGGGCCCCACCTTTGTACACATCAACAACCTACTTAAAATTCAGAGTTGTTTTCTTATTGCACCCATTTTTTTAATCCTATTTGCTATCAATGGTAGCAACACAATTTCAAAATGAAAAAGCCCAGGGAACTGAACATAAGTGAGTCAGCAACCGAATGCAAAAAATCAGAGCCATGCATATTTAAAACCTTCAGCTGCAATAACTTACAAAAATAATATATATAAACAACATGCAATTATAAAGCAAAAAATAAAAATAAAACTCTTTAGAACAGAAGGAAAATGCTACAATAAAACAGATGCAGCAGGAACCATTCAACAACTTACAGAGGATATCCTTGAAAGTAAAATGAAGACACCTTCACAGTTAAAGAACAACTAGAAAGATTTTAAACCATTAAAAACTTGGCAGAACATAAATGTCTTGGGTGCATGACCCTAGTTATGAACAGCAACTTGGACATGAAGGAAGAGGAGTGAGCCAGGTCAAAGTGGGCCCAAGTGAGTTCAAGCCCATCTAGAAACCACTTAGCCAGGATCCTCCAAAACAGCAGTATACAGGCTGGAACCATACCATCAAAGACTTCACATTCCCCAGTGTGTCCACGCACCAATACAGGCAGCCAATGGATCTGGAAGGAACATCACCTGGTGGTGGATAGAGTGTGTGGCATCAGGCTAGAGGACTATCCCTTTAAGGATCTTAGTTCTCAGAAATGGGTGAAGTCCAGGATAGACTGTCAAGCCAGAGGAGATAGAAGGGCTCAGTTACATGCCAGGTCTAAACCCTAGGCTTGTGTGCTTGGTCCCACATTATGAAAGAGAACAGAGAATAGCATATTAGCTCTGTTCCCTGTTACTCTCCCTGTCACCAATCATGAGCTTCTGAAGCAGGGAATCTTTTCTACTCATATAGGCTCTCAGCATGATTTAGAACACTGTTCTTCAACTTTGTTGGGCTACAACTCCCATCATCCCTAGACAGCATGGTCAATGGTCAGGGATGATGGGAAATGTAGTCCATCAACTTCTGGGGACCCAAAGCTGAAGAACATTGATTTAGAACCTTATTTTACTCAAGTACTAAATTGCATGGGGAGCCTACATGATAGAGCAACCTCCTTGCCAGGAGCAATTTTTAAAAAAACTGATATGTTTCCCAGTGACATATTTAGCATCCCATCTAGTTTGGCCCTTAGTGAATTTGAGAACAGACCAAGAAGGTCAGGGCCAGCCCTGCTATTAGGAAGAATGGCCCAGCTCTCTCGGGACACAAATGCTGGGGAGAGTGGCAATGAGGTGTGGGAGAAAAGAGCTGGGTGGGCCACAAGCCATGCCTTGAACTGAGAACACTATCCCATTGCCAGTGCTGAAATAAGATTCAACTGCCAGTCCAACCAGCTTCTGTAAGTGGAAAGGGGTGGGTGGAATCTTGTGTTTTGCAAAAGGTCTTGGGCAGGCCTGAAGATGGTGTTTATTTCAGATAAATTAACTCTGAATGACATGAGTGTGATCACATTCTTAAATGAAGAGAAATCTAAAATGACATTTGCTTATTTAATGCCAAAGGCTGTTATAACCACCATTTTACAATCCATATGGAGAAGGGCTCTTTGATTCCTTCAACTGAGATAAAACACTTCCTTGAAGAGTAAATGTAGCTGTTAGTAATCAAGTGATAGAGCTAGCAAGACACGTAGAGACATTAAGGGAGTTTAGAGCACCAAAGGCATAGATCTTGTTGATGTACGAGAATTTTGTCAAATGATCTCCTATTCAGCCTTCAGTAAAACAAAGCACTCCACATTTATTCCACATAATTGTCGAGAATACTAATGCACAATGTATTAAAGGTGTACTTATACATAGAATCTTCACCTGGTAGCAAACTTTTTTTTCAAAAAAGAGATTAAAAACTGGATGACTTGGCATATATGAATCAGTGCTTAGTCAAAACTCGTGTGTGTGTTTGCTGTCATGGAAATGGCCCCCTTTTCAGCAATGTTTTGCTTCCCTTTGTGAACAGGGGTGAAAAGCCACCCTCTTTACTTTACTTTCAACTGCACATGCATTTATGCACCTTGATGCAACATAGGAATATAGGAAGCCTTATATAGAGTCAGACTGTTGGTCCGTCTAGCTCAGTACTGTCTACACTGACTGGCAGTGGCTCTCCAGGGTTTCAGGCAGAAAATATATCCCAGCCCTACCTGGAGATGCTGGCAATTGAACTTGAGACCTTCTGCAAGCAAAGCAGATGCTCTACCACTGAGCTACAGACCTTCCGTAAAGGAACCACCAGCCCAGTTGCCTTGGCAATGGGAACATGTTGCCATCACCTCCTCCTCACCACCACCAATCATGTCAGGGCAATAGCAATGACATCACATCACCAAATCTGATTCACCATGTGACACTAAGACATCACCATCAGAGCTTGGAAAAGTTACTTTTTTGGACTACAATTCCCATCAGCCCCAGCCAGCATGGCCACTGGATTGGGCTGATGGGAGGTGTAGTTCAAAAAAGTAACTTTGCCAAGCTCTGCCATCTTTATTATACAATCCTCATTGGCTGGTTCATGCAGGGAAAAATAAAGAAGCCTTAAAATCATGAGAAATTAATAGTTCAGACTTGCAAGCCGATGAGGGGGGAAATTACAAAAAAACTACTAAGGTTTATGCATGAAAACCTACTTTTTTGCTTTGAAATTTGGGCATTATGAAAATTCATGGTATCACCAGCATGTCTAAAGAAACAGCCTCACAGAAATAACAATTTGATTGTAAAGGAGTTTATCCAACCTCTAATTCTGTAAGTTCCCTATCCTCTTGAAGTACAAACAAGCTCATAACTAGGGTTGCCAGGTCGGAACCATTCAAAAACCTGAGAAAATGGGGGCGGGCCCTAGTGATGTCATGGGGCGGCCCTAGTGATGTCATGGGGCGGGCCCTAGTGATGTCATGGGGCGGGCCCTAGTGATGTCACAGGGCGGGCCCTAGTGACGTCATTAAACATGATACATTGTATCAACCACAGTTGCTTGGAGCATACCATTCAAAAAAATTCTCTGGAGATTAAAATAGAAATCTTACCTAAAATAGGGTGTTCCTAGGTCCATCTGAAGTGACAAAGTCATTCTTTCTCACAAGCTTAGGGTGATGCAAAATGGAAATGGACTGCCTTCAAGTTGATCCCAGATAGGGTCTTCATGGTAAGCAGTACTCAGACAGAGGTGGTTTACTATTGCCTTCCTCTGAGTCTGAGAGGCAGTGACTGGCCCAAGGTCACCCGGTGAGCTTCATGGCTGTGTGGGGATTCCAACCCTGGTCTGCCAGGTCACAGTTCAACGCCTTTAGGGAACATTTAATCTAGCTTACTTGCTTCTGGCAAGAAGGGTTTACGTGCCCTCAGGCCAGGCCATTATTGGAAGAAAGAAGCTCAGTGTTGCAGAGATGTTAGATGGGAGCACAGATGGATGCCCCTGAAGGCAACAACTGTAAACATGCTTATTAAGGAACTAAGCCCCATAGAACTCAATAGGACTTACTTCTGAGTAGATATGGTTGCAGCCATGTTAAGGACAAGGGAGGGCATTCTAGGCAAACAGTTGGCAACCGCCTGTCAGCATTGTGCTGTTGCTAAGACTTGACTGGGGATCATCCACAAAGTTATCCATAAGGCACTGCAACTTTATGTGTTGGCTGGCTACTGCAGTGGGTGTCCCCTAATATTTATGGCCATACAAGCAGGGTGAGTGTAGGCAGCAATTGCCTTTCTACTTTACGAGGCCTTATATAGGACCGACAGGCAGCAGGAGAGAGGGGAGGACCAGAAAAAGAACAAAAATAAAAATAAAGGAAGAGGGCGCCTCCTCCTAAGCAATAAGCATGTGCACTGTGCAGAGCGCCTGCCTCCGTTTCCCCCCGAAGCCGCCCCACCCAGCCTCGACGCCAGCGCCTTCTGGGCCAGGCAACCTTGGTGATCTCTGGGCCGCTTCAGCCCCGGCACCTCTCTGCCCTCCCCCCCTGAGAAAAATCAACTCATTTGAAATGTGGTGTTGGAGGAGAGCTTTGCGGATACCATGGTCTGCAAAACAGACAAATAATTGGGTGTCAGAACAAATTAAACCAGAACTATCACTAGAAGCTAAAATGATGAAACTGAGGTTATCATACTTTGGACACATAATGAGAAGACAGGATTCACTAGAAAATATAATAATGCTGGGAAAAACAGAAGGAAGTAGAAAAAGAGGAAGGCCAAACAAGAGATTGTTTGATTCCATAAAGGAAGCCACAGACCTGAACTTACAAGATCTGAACAGGGTGGTTCATGACAGATGCTCTTGGAGGTCACTGATTCGTAGGGTCGCCATAAGTCGTAGTCAACTTGGAGACACATAACAACAACAAATAGCTCCCAAATAGCTCCCAAATGTGTCCCTTGCTTCTGATTGCATGGGACAAGAGAGTATGTGACCTATAGCTGTTCATTCACACAATATGCCACCATGGTTTAGCATTACATCTGAACATAACTACTCTGTCTTCAACAGCAGCCAAACAAATTACTTCAAATGCCCATAAGCAAATCAGGATGTGCCAACCAGAAGTATACAGCCTCTGAATGTAGATTCCATTTGCAGCCATGTTAAGGACAAGGGAGGGCCTTCTAGGCAAAACAGACAAATAATTGGGTGTCAGAACAAATTAAACCAGAACTATCACTAGAAGCTAAAATGATGAAACTGAGGTTATCATACTTTGGACACATAATGAGAAGACATGAGTCATTAGAAAAGATAATAATGCTTGGAAAAACAGAAGGGAGTAGAAAAAGAGGAAGGCCAAACAAGAGATGGATTGATTCCATAAAGGAAGCCACAGACCTGAACTTACAGGATCTGGACAGGGTGGTTCATGACAGATGCTCTTGGAGGTCACTGATTCATAGGGTCACCATAAGTTATAATCGACTTGAAGGCACATAACAACAACAACAAACCTCCCTGATAGACTGTGGGAATGCTGTGGACACAATATATTTCAACTTTAGCAAAGCTTTTGACAAAATGCCACATGATATTCTGATTAGCAAGTTAGCTGAATGTGGACTGGATGGAACAGCTATTGGGTGGATCCACAGTTGGCTACACAATCATATTCAGAGTGCTAATCAATGGTTTCTTCTCAACCTGGGGGGGGTAACTAGCTGGCTACTATAGGGCTTGGTCTTGGACCCAGTGCTCTTCAACATTTTTATTAATGACTTGGATGAGGAGGGGCAGGGAATGCTTATCAAACGTGTAGATGATGCAAAATTGGGAGGAATACCTAATTCCCTGGAAGACAGAAACAAAATTCAAAGGGATCTTAATAGGCTGGAGCATTGGGCTAAAAACAGCAGAATGAAATTTAACAGGGATAAGTGCAAAGTTCTACACCTAGGAAAAAGAAACCAAATGCAGTTATTAAGATGGGGGATACTTGGCTCAGCAATACTACATGCAAGAAGGATCTTGGGATTGTTGTTGATCACAAACTGAATATGAGCCAACAGTGTGATGTGGCTGCAAAAAAAGCAAATGCTATTTTAGGCTGCATTAACAAAGTGAGTGAAGTACTAGTTCTCCTTTATTCAGCACTGGTTAGGCTTCATCTTGAGTACTGCATCCAGTTCTTGACACCACACTTTAAGAAAGATACAGCAAACTAGAATGGGTTCAGAGGAGGGTAACGAGGATAATCAGGAGACAGGAAACAAAGTCCTATGAGGAGAGACTGAAAGAACTGGGCATGTTTAGCCTGGAGAAGAGCAGACTAAGGGGAGATATGATAGCACTCTTCAAATACATGAAAGGTTGTCACACAGAGTAGGGCCGGGGTCTCTTCTTGATCGTCTCAGAGTGCAGGACATGGTATAATGGGCTCAATAATGCTGGAAGCCAGATTTCGACTAAACATCAGTGCATTAAATTGAGAGAGAGACAGTGACTAGCACAAGATCACTAAGAAACTTTTATAGCAGTGTGAAGCTTTGAACAAAAATCATCCTGGTTACTGTCCAAATACTTTCTAGCTGATACAAGTACAGTGGCTATTTATTGTCCTGGTTCTACCCTACAGATCCTCCACCTGCCTTTCATTTCCTCTAACCTCCATAGTCTCTCCAGTCAATCCCCCTTTTTAAAAGGTCTTGTTCCTTCCCACTCTATTTTCTATATTTTGGTACATGCATTTTCTTTACTGCTTGCCTTTTTAAAAAAACCAGTACCGCTGGTTTGGACTGAGGAAAAGGTGTGTGGCTTTGCTCTAACTCCCGTCTCAATAATAATAAATTGGCAGGCAACCTGTCAATTAGTACAGGCTCCATCTACGCAAAACAGGAACGTGTAATGATTATTCCGCCGGCTTTTCTTGCTAGGTTACTCACTGTTCCCCCAAATCGCCCCCGTTCCCATTTCTCCCAGGTAGGGAGGAAAGAGCGCGCTGAGTCTCCTACCCGCCTGCTGGGAAGCCTCAGCTGAGGCGTCGCGTGATCCGGAAGAGCACCGGAAGTGCCCTCTCACTGACGGGAAAAATCGCCAAAATAAAATAACGTTTGATATTGTTTTTAAAATAAATAACTTCGTTTACGCTAGGCAGGATTTCATTTCTTTTTTTAAAAAAAGCAAAACATTAAACATGTAAAAGTGAGCTATTTTACTTTTAAACCATTTAGGATGGCAGGCGGGGGGAGAGAATGGGGGTGGGGGCAGGGAGAGTGAGCGATCTGATCTCTTACTTTTAAACCATTTAGGATGGCAGGCGGGGGGAGAGAATGGGGGTGGGGGCAGGGAGAGTGAGCGATCTGATCTCTTACTTTTAAACCATTTAGGATGGCAGGCGGGGGGAGAGAATGGGGGTGGGGGCAGGGAGAGTGAGCGATCTGATCTCTTACTTTTAAACCATTTAGGATGGCAGGCAGGGGGAGAGAATGGGGGTGGGGGCAGGGAGAGTGAGCGATCTGATCTCTTACTTTTAAACCATTTAGGATGGCAGGCGAGGGGAGAGAATGGGGGTGGGGGCAGGGAGAGTGAGCGATCTGATCTCTTACTTTTAAACCATTTAGGAGGGCAGGCGGCGGGAGAGAATGGGGGTGGGGGCAGGGAGAGTGAGCGATCTGATCTCTTACTTTTAAACCATTTAGGAGGGCAGGCAGGGGGAGAGAATGGGGGTGGGGGCAGGGAGAGTGAGCGATCTTACTTTTAAACCATTTAGGAGGGCAGGCGGGGGGAGAGAATGGGGGTGGGGCCAGGGAGAGTGAGCAATGTTACTTTTAAACCATTTAGGAGGGCAGGCGGGGGTAGGGAATGGGGGTGGGGGTAGGGAGAGTGAGCGATTTTACTTTTTACTGCTGGGGGGGTCCCTGCAGGGGCGGCGGCTGCTCAAGTCCTCCTGTCTGTCTGCACTGCAGTCCCTGCTGCCTGACTGAGAAAGAGCGGGAAGGCGGCCAGCAACAGCCCAACAGTATGCGTGTGTCAATCATGCATGCGTGGCTGAGGGGGCCAATGAAAAGCCGGAGATCCTCCAGTTTAAACAAAATATTGCCGGAGGCCAGAGATGGCCCCCTTTTGCTGGAGACTCCGGCAGAAAACCGGAGACCTGGCAACCCTACTCATAACAGAACTTTCTTTCTGTGGATCCAGTACATCTCAGCCTAACAGCCACAATCTCCCTGCCAACATTCTGTAATGAGATAGGTGAAAACAGCACGTTACTCAACATTTTTCAGTACCCCATCCTAAGTACTTGCTGATGAGTCCCCAGAGGAACTGTGATGCCTAGCACCAATGAATATTAATAAGAAACCACATTAAAGTATTTAAAAAAACTCTGTTCATATCATGCAGAGCTCATGCAATCTCTGGGTCCTGAATGAATTTCAGCTAATCCTGTTTGGCAAGATGAAGCCGTCAGATATCTTAGAAATAATAGTTGCTTCTGAGTCAAGCTGCTGGTCCCAGAGATCAAATTTTGAATGAACAATATTGCAGCATAAGCACTTAGGAGCGGAAAGACATGTTGATCATTCCCATTGCAGATACTTTGTGCAATGCAATCATCTGTATTCAAGCAGCTGAGGTATATTTGACTTAAGCTCTCCTCTTTCTTCCCTTCAGTCAGTGTTTATAATCATTGCAATATAATGGCATTGTGCTGCTGCATTCTACTAGCTAGGCTGATTTGTGGCTGCACTTGTGCATTAGTCATACTTTGGAAGAATCACTCATTACTGTAATATCCCCAGATTCATGGGGAGATAAAATCTGATGATCACTATGAGCTCTATTTTGTTCCCTTTTCATTATCAAGTAGATGCAGAAACTTCTGAAACAAACTAGAATACTGATGTCGGCTCTACTTGAGGCCCTTCACGCAGCACCTCAAAGCAGAGCAGGGATTCTCATCAACCTGGGGACAGAAAGAGAGGAAGTGCATTTTTACCCCTTGGGGCAGAAGTTATGTAAACTGATACATAATGAAGCTATGGGGCACTGTGTGGTCTCTGACCAGCTGGGGGAAAACAGCCATTGACAGTTCCATCTTTGGGCAGCTTTATCTGTAGCAAACATGCATAAATTAGAGCATGAAGGGAAGAACTAGAGACACTACTAGAGCTGCTGCTGTCCTGTGTTTGTTTCTTTGCTCTTCCTGCACATGACACCTTCCCATGTGCTGAGTGTTTCTCTACCCCTGCAAAGCTGGAGTAGGAAAAACCACGGTGCAATGTTGTCAGAGTAGCCATTGTGTTGTACTACACATTCCTGAGAAGAGAGGAGAAAAAGAATGATGGAGCAGCTCCAACATTTAGTTCTGCTCAAAATCTTTTCAGAGAGGCAGATCTGATCTGCAGCAGCTTACTCAGGAATAAGTCGCCAAAGCCTACTGACAGCCAGTGTGGTGTTGCAGTTAATGTGTTGGATTGGTACCTGGGAGGCCAGAGTTCCAATGCCTGCTCAGTCATAAAGCTCAATGGGTGAGTTTGAGCCAGTCACTGCCTCTCAACCTAATCTACCTCACAGGGTTGTTGTGGGAGGGGGATAACCATGTACTCCACCTTGAGCTCCTTGGAGGAAAGGCAGAATATCAACTGAATAAATAAATAAAACCCTTAAGCTGCAAGGCAGTCCATCCTCTTGCCTTATCTATTCAGCAAGCCAATTCGTCTGTGTGATAAGCATCCAGTTGTAACTTCCATACCAGAGAAACTCTTGTTGAATTTTTTAATGAGGCTTAGTGAGGTTTCAACTTACAGAGCAGCAATTGTGCAGAGTAAGTGTGATGTTCTGGAGAGATTGTTGGCTATGGGAGCCCTGGTTTTAAATTCCAAACCAGCCCTAAAGTTACTAGGTAGCCTTAGGAATTTATTTAGTTAATTGTGTTAAATGTTTAGGGAAAGTGAGACAAAGGCCCCACTTGCACTGTACATTAAAGCAGTATCATCATGCCACTTTCAACAGTCCTGGCTTCCACTAAAGAATCCTGGGAACTATAGTTTGTTAAGGGTGTTGAGAGTTGTTAGGAGACCCCTATTCCTCTCACAGAGCTACAGTTCCAAGAGTGCTTTAACAATCAATCCCTTTTTCCAGGGAACTCTGGTGACTGTAGCTCTGAAGGGAATAAGGGTCTCTTCACATGTTCTCAGCACCCTTAACAAACTACTGTTCCCAGGATTCTATGGAAGATGCAATGGCTGAAGTGGTATGTTGATATTGCTTTAAATGTACAGTGCAGATGGGTCCAAAGGCTGTAAGACACTTTTAATGCACAAAGTATTATTTCAAACTTAAAGCCAGTGCAAAGTGTGACCAAGAAATGGGACCCAATGAAGGAGTTATGAAGATAGAAATGGGGCTGGTTTTCAGAGGCTCCCATTAAGTTCTATGGGACAAAGGAAAAAAAACTGCAGTCAGAGACTCCTGGCTGAGAAGGGATTAAACCCATCATCAGACACTCAAGGAATGAAGTATTTGTTAGCCCTCATATCTACTGTCCTTTACTTTTCCCCATACAACAATTACTGTTCACTCCTTTAGGGCATCAAGCAAAGTGCCTGTTCTATTCCAGAGCTTGGAAAAGTTACGTTTTAAAATTACAACTCCTATCAGCCCCAGCCAGCATGGCCACTGGATTGGGCTGATGGGAGTTGTAGTTCAAAAAAGTAACTTTTCCGAGCTCTGTTCTATTCTTTTGTGCCTGTAATTGCAATTAATATTTATTTATCTGCCTAAAATATGCTGCCCCTACATCCAAGTTCTCAGGGTGGCTTACAACAACAAGGTACATTTTTCTGGATTTTGGCTGCTGTTTTCATTTGTATTTCCTGCTTTTATCTTGTAATTTAATGACATTTTGATTATTTTAATGATGATTTGCTGCAAGTCACATTAAGGCCATTTAGGCCAAGGTGGATATAATTCCTATGGGTTAATCATAAAGAAAGCACTATATCTCGAGGAGGTATGGGCAAGAAATTTGATTCAGTTTGCATTTCAAGCTGAATCTACAATTCTCACTTTTTGAAACAGTATGAGGATGGAAACACAGCCATCCTTCAAAATTAGCACTTAATCTAATTTTGCAATGCAGTTCGCCATCCAAACAATGTTTACAAAAATGTATACCTATGGGGAAAGTGTGCATAAAAATATGAGTGAAAATAACGTACAAAAATGCATTATATGATGAGAAATTGCTTTTAAAAATGTGCATTAGCCAAAACTACCAACAATAATGTTTATTAGGAAAGATTTATTTTGTTCGTTTATTTATTTATTAGATTTATATCCTGCCCTTCCTCCCAGTAGGAACCCAGGGCAGCAAATGCATGCTAAAATGCTGGAGAATTTTCATGAGGTGTTTTTTTTTAAAAAAAATGAAAATTGCTGCAGAAATGTGGAGAACTGGATTTAAGATTGGAAAAATGAGAATCTGAGAGAAGTAAAACTGACAGATCTATCCATCTCTAATCTCAGGGCAATATTTGGATGAGGGCAAAATCTGCTTTCTACTTCTCATCACTGGGAGGGGTGGGCCTGGTCTCCATGGGCAGAGCTCACACAGGAGAATACAGTGCATCTCTGCATGCAGAGATAATTTAGCTTCTTCATGGATCCCAGCAGTGCACCCTTCTTCCTCCACCTACTACCACTCACCATGATGATAAAATTTTTGCTAGTGATAAACGATAATATGAACTCACAGAAAAGGAAACCTATAGCTATGGTGCTATGGAAAGCTGCAGTGACAGGATGATTTAAGCAAGATAGATATGGTACTCAATCTCTTTGACTAATAATGACCAGCTTTCATTTTTGCTCTGGTAGATCAAAATATGAGCGGCTGGGTCTGCCTGGTATTGCCTGCCATTGCAGAAATCTTATTCCTCATTTAAAGTTTTGGTTATATAAAACAGCTGTTCCCTAGAAAAGCCCAGATGGTAATAAACACCCCACTGAATAACAGAAGCAATAGTACCCCATAAGGAAACAGGTCCTTGAAACACTAGACGGAGATTGTAAAGATGTCTAAAGTATCTGGATTTTCAGTTACTACTAGTAAGATTAACTAAAACTAGACACCAGAATCTCTTGGAAAACATACAATTTGGCCACTAAAATGTGCAAGGCTAGTACTCTGGCTATGGAACTGTTGGAATAAGGGTTGTCAGAATAACCCTCTTCATTTTTTATAGCCCCTGACAGCTCTTCCTTGGGTATGTCGTCCACAAACCACACTTTGAGTTTTACTAGGATTGTGAAAATGCAGGTAAAAAGTTTCCCAGTCTGAAGCGGTGGGTTTCTGTTGAACATCCATCTGCTCTCTGAATCTCAGCCAGTTCTGTTTGTGTTGCCATTCCTTCAGATGTGATCAATTTCTCATTTCAATGAAAGGCCCCAAATGAACATGTGTGATTTGCTTCATGCTTGCATTGCAAGAAAAGAAAAGAAAACAAAAATGTGTTCCTCTTGTGCAGGAGTGTTTTACTTGTTGTGAGGTTGAAGATGGTTTGATTCTGCTAGCTTCAATACAGTATTAAAACTTCCAGTACTGAATGTTTTACAGAAAAAAAGTTTAAATTCCAAGGATACCAATATTACATAAATGAGCATCATGTATTCTTCCAAGTGTGACTCATAAGTACATTAAACAAAAGCATGACAAGTTTAATGATGTCTGCCAGAATTTGTAGATCAGGAGTAAGCAAACTGTAATATCCAGGCCAAATTCTGTTTTCAGCATTGGTGGCACCTTAGTCATTCATTTTATTACCATCGTGTGTGTGTGGGGGGGGAGGAGGTCTATTATTTACAATGCCATGCTCATCTAGTGGAACAAGAAGTTGATTCAAATATAACAAAGTCCAACCTATTGAATATGAAAGTAATAATTATAAGGCAAACTACAATAAATGTAGGGCAATTAAATTAACTCTTTTCAGCAACAGATGTGATATTCGCCAGTGGTGCAGTGGTATATTTTGAAGGGCAGGAGCTTATCATGACAACCCCATAGCCATGCCCCCCAAGGAAGGTCCACAGCCACAACCCCAAGTTCATAGCTACACCCCTAATGTGAGTCCACAAATGAAGACAGTTGTCTGCATGTGCCTCTGAGTATATACAGAGTGGCTTTCTCTCACCATTGAGCAACTGCAACCTCCACACAGAACACACATAAAGTCTGTTCCCCTCCATGCAGAGCTTGGAAGTAACTAGTTACAAGTAACGAATTACTTGTAATTTATTACTTTTTTGAGTAACGAGTGGGTAACTTCATTACATTTTGCTGGTAATAGAACGAGTAGTAACTTCATTACTTTTGAGGAGTAATTGTAATGTTTCCAGCATTACTTTTGCGCATTACTTGGGGGGGGAGGAGCAGGGAAAGTCTTCTGCTCCTCTGATTTGTGAATAAAAATAATGTGCTTCAAATTGGGCTTCTGTGCAGCGTTGTTCTACCTTCATGCTCTATGGGTGCTTAGGAGGTGACGAGGGAGGAGGTGGAGAGCGAGACGGGGTGGAGAAAACAATTGTTTAAAAATTGACAGGAGTGGAAGGAGAAAAGAGCTGGAGGCAATATATATATACAAAAAATATGTGTGTTGGGGTATCATTGCTGGGGCTGGGGTGAGGGGATGTGAGATTCTGTTATGCCATTCTGTTAATCTTATGGATAAAAAAATATATACTACTACCCTCTGTATGTGTGTGCTTATTTTTAATGTTGTTTTAGGCTACTTAGATGTGCAGCAGCCAAGGCCAGCACCTTGTAGGCAATTTTATTTTAAAAAGTAACTAAAATGTAATTGTAGCAATTACTTTTGAGTAAAAGTAAAGTAATCAGTTACTTTCAGAGCAACCGTAATTGTAACGGTAATTACTACTTTTGGGGGGGCATGTAACTGTAATTTATTACTTTTCCCTAGCTCTTCATAAAAAACAGATTCATTTTTGTTTCTTACAATTCTCCCTTGACCCCTTCTCTTTTTGCCTCTTAATCCCCATAACTTAATTTATGCCAAAAAAATTCACAAGGATTCAGCCAAGGAGTTTGTTTTCAAAACTAGGACTAAGTCCTATAATATGGGGGGAAGTACCTCTGAGCATGAACAGAGTATCTTCTCTCACCACTGAATAACTGCAGACTCCATACCTATCAGCATGATGTTTTTGAGCACGATCTTTCGGCTGCCAAAAAATCCACTCCTTTTTCAAGAGCTTCTTCCCTAGTCACCCCCAAAGATGCCTGTAAGTTACCAGCAAAGTAGCAACTTTCATTTATTAAAACATACATCTTGGTGCTCATCAATGGTTGCAAAAGGCTGAAGAAACACTTTCCTTTACTCTTCCTTTTCCTGCTATCTACATGTCCCACTCGAAACTTTTCTTGCAGTTCCCAACTGTGGGCGTGGGAGGAGCACAGAGCAGCCTACAACAAAGCAGATCTAAGTTGCCTGTTAACTGTGAAGTACTTACATGTAAAGTTCAGTGGGAGGGAAAACAGCAGATACATTTTGAATAATACATTTTGTCAGCTTCTTTGCGTACCTTAAATCAGAGAACTGCAAATGATAGATACATGATAGATGACAGATAGAAGATAGATAGATGATAGAAGATAGAAGATAGATAGACAGATGATAGACAGATGACAGATGACAGATAGCTAGCTAGATAGATAGTATTAACCACATCATAAACTACTGGATTTTCAATCTACAGGCCATGCATACCTGCTTGCTATGATGCCCTATACTAGTGGTTCCTAAACCTTTTCCCCCACAGACTACTTGAAAATTCTGAGGGTCTTGACAGACCACTTAGTGATTTTTCTGCCTGCTGTAGCAATTGTAATACACTGTGCTATTTTTACAGATGTTGTGGACTACCTGAATGAAGCTCAGGGACCACCAGTGGTTTGTTTGATCACATTTTGGAACTCCTGCTCTATATCTTGGGTTGTTTTCAATGAAGTGCTAAGTCAAGGTCCCATCAGCGCAAGGATTATCATTAATACAATGGGACTCCCCCCTCTCCTCCCCCCATGCACCCCCTAAATCTGTTCTAGGGGTTTCCCCAACCCTCCAGAGCAGATATGGGGAGGGTGTGGGATACGCATGAGGGGATGAGAGAAGGGAAAAGTCCCATTGCACTAGCGGTAATTCTTGCGCTGATGGGATGTGTTAGTAGAATAGTGTCCTTTGCTTTTGTTTTACCTGCAGTTTAAAAGGCTGCTGTATTTGCATCAATATAAACTGCTAAGGGTTCAAACAGCCTTCCTCAGTTTGGTGTCCTCCAGATGTTTTAGATTACAACTCTCAGCAGTCCCAGCTAGCATGGCCAATGGTCATGGACAATGGGAGATGTAGTTGTCAACTTCTGGAGGGCGCCAGGTTGGGGAAGTCTGACTTCAGTACTACAGAACTCAGATGAAACAAGCCAGGCTGGTGTTCTGGCAACTGATGTCATTGCTCTGCCTTTGAAAAAAAGTTCAGGACACTGCCCCTGTGCATTCCCCTCCACTAAATCACTAACTTTATAACTTAGGTACATTTAGGCAGCAAGAAATGGTTGTTTTTAAAACAACCATTTTAATTATTGTACATTGATGTTGTTTTGTCAGATTTTATGTTTTATGGTAGCTGCCCTGGGCCCCCTTTGCGGAGGAAGGAAAAGATATAAACAAATAAATATCAAACTATCAAGTTAGTAAGGTTTGGGATGTAAGGTGAGGTGGTAACCCCTAGAAAAAGTGGCTGCCTGGCTGGCAATGTGCTGAGAATGTTGTTGAAACTGAAGCTGAGTTGATATGCCAGCATCTGAGGTGAAATGGAAAATAAGACTGAGGGCACTGAAAAAAGATCTGAAGGAGAGAGACCAATGATAAATTATGCCCCCTCTTTGATCATTGTTCAGGTGGTCATTTAACATGGGTGTTAGTGGGTACATTCAATCTGCCTGCATTTCTGAGGCCATTCTTGTTCAATGGCAGAGAAACAGTGGCAGTGGATCTTTGGACACTTCCAGACTATCACTATTTTTGGATGGGATGCAATCATATTCTGGCAAGTTCAGGTGGAGTAATTAAAGTTGATTGGTGCTCTTGTACAAGCCCATCCCACCATTTGACTCTCTTTTTTTTGCAAAAAGGAAAGTGACAGGGAAATGCATGGGAAAGTGTAGTATAAACCTTGCTTGATGCAATAACATATAACCTCTCTGTATGCAAATCAGCATGAATGTTCAATAAATAGTCAATGTCATCTAACTGCCCTACAAACTTTGCACAAACAAATCAGGATGAATGCTCAATAAACTGGTCATCTAGAAGCAACTAGACAGGCTATTTCAAATCCTGTTCATATTTAACCCCTTGCAATCTTCCTTCTGCAAATTTGAACCACACATCAATTTCGAATGGATGAAAAAGGTTGCATTGCCATGACTAGCAGAGCCATGGCCTTTTCTTCAGCTTGCCTCTGAGACTGGAGATAAAGTGAAGAGTTTGGTGCCTCACCAAAAAATGGGTAGATGTCCCTGAGAAATCTAGAGCAGAAGATCATAACAAATGCAAGCAGATAAAACTCTCTCACCTCCAGTAGTAGTAAACATATTGCCATCCTTGCAACTAGAGGGCAACTGCCCATTCTCAAATTTTAAGCCCAATTTGTGCAGAAAAACTGCTGGGAATCAAAATCCACCAGAATCAGACTGGAAATTGATTTTGTCCTTAAGCCATTTTTCCTTGGGCATACTGATTAAGCAAGTTTTGTAATACATTTTGTACAGCTTCCTGTGCTGCAGGCAGTGAAGAAGCCCTCTGCTGCAATCTAGTCTGCTTCTCATAGTAGTAAGACCACCATCAATTAATCCCAAATTGTCCGAGTGACTCACCAAGGCACAGCCTAGCTGACAATGAAGAAACATGAAACAGTGGCTAATTAAATTGGCCACCATGCTGGGCAGGCTTCAGGAAAGGCCTGTGTGTACAAAATCTGTGTGTACTTGTAGGGATGGGGGAGAAATTCAGTTCAGTTCACACTGAACCTACCTAATTCACACTTTCCAAAACAATATGTAAATCAAACACAGCCATCACAGTAATTCACACTTCTCTGAATTTTGCAGTGATGTTCTCCAGCCAAGTAACGTGTACAAAAATGAATGAATGAATGAATGAATGAATGAATCTTTATTTTTACCCCGCCCTTTTTCCAAAATGGGAACTCAGGGCGGCTTACAAATAAAAACTACACATAGGTAAAAAAACATACAAAAATATACAATTAAAATAGAATTAAACTATTCGTGACATTAAAACCATGAAACATACACTTAAGATACTAAGACAATTTAAAACATTAAGAATAGGACCATACAACAGACCTTATGAGGCCCTATCTTAAACATCTTCTAGTCCAAAAGCCTGTCTGAATCAAAAATGTATACACTAGGGAAGGGGTGGAGAAGCTCACGCCTGGAGGCCAGATTTGCTCCTCCAGGCCTCTCTATCCGACCACTGGAGTTCTACCCACACAATATCCTCTCTCCCAGGCAGCCTTTCCCAACCAGTGTGCCTCCAAATGTTGTTGGAGTACAACTCCCATCAGCCTCAGCCAGCATTGCCAATGGTCAGGAAAGATGGGAATTGTGGTCCAACAACATCTGGAGGCACACTGGTTGGGAAAGGCTGCTCCCAGGCCACACCCCTCACTGACTTTTTTATCACCCTGTGTTTTTGTCTGGGTAGAATATGTCCTTGAACTCTGATAATGATTCTTGCTTGTCTGGATGGAGGATAGAGAGGGGTGTGTGAATGAGTGTGTGTAGAAGCTATCCTACTGGACAAAAATAAAATTTACTTTCATTTCTGCATACACTTTGTCTCTAGTTCCACCTACCACTGATATGCAGGCCTTGGAAAGCTGCCCAAATGGCAATGTGGCCCTCAGAATGAGGAAGGTTTGTTGCATAAAAATGCATGTATTTATGAAAATAACATACAAAACATGAATTCCTTGGAAAAATGTGTATATTAGGCAAAATTCACATTGAAATGCTGATGAATTTTCACAAGAACTTTAAAAAATCACAAGCTGATGTACAAATGTGGAGAAATGAACTTAAGATTGGAAAGATGAGAAACGGAGAGAAACCAAAATTGAGAGATCTGGCCATCCCTATGTACTTATCATAATAAATACAGATATAGCAGATACATTTGTTTTGAATGAGAAGCCTGGGCACAGCAGCTGGCTATGTAGTAACAGCATTACTATGCTGTGATGGAGAACATTAGCCAAGATGTCAATTTAAAATGTCAACATTCACCATTGCTACCAACCAGATAGAGAAACAACAGTGCAAGGTTGTTGCTCTTTTGTTTATTATTTATTTATTATTTATTAGATCTATATCCCACCCTTCCTTCCAGTAGAAGCCCAGGGTGGCAAACAAAAACACTAAAAACAGATTAAAACATCATAAGAACAGACTTTAAAATATATTAAAACAAAACATCTTTAAAAATAATTTAAAATTTTTGAAAACATCTTTTTTTAAAAAAAAAAGTTTAAAAGCATATTAAAAAGCAATTCCAACACAGATGCAGACTGGGATAAGGGCTCTATTTAAAAGGCTTGTTGAAAGAGAAAGGTCTTTAGTACGCGCCGAAAAGATAACAGAGACAGTGCTTGTATTAAATTTAAGGGGAGGGAATTCCAAAGGGTAGGTGACACTACATTAAAGGCCCATTTCCTATGTTGTGTGGAACGGACTTCCTGATAAGATGGTATCTGCAGGTGGCCTTCACCTGCAGAGTGTAATGATCTTCTGGGTATATAAGGGGTAAGACGATCTTTCAGGTATCCTGGTCCCAAGCTATATGGGGCTTTGTACACTAAAACCAGAACCTTGAACTTAGCCCGGTAGCTAATAGGTAGCCAGTGCAACTCTTTCAGCAGTGGGGTGACATGTTGGTGATACCCTGCCCCAGTGAGCAGTCTCACCACCGCATTTTGCACCAGCTGCAGTATTCAGACCAACCTCAAGGGCAGCCCAACATAGAGCACATTACAGTAATCCAGTCTGGACTGTTCTGTTTCTTTGGGTACTAAAGGCATTCATTCTTTTATCTCTCAATTATTTTATCATTTCTTTTCTTGTCCTGAAGTCCCATCCATGAGCAACAACACAGGCAGAAGGTTTTACTTCTGAAAAAAGTGTGTAGGTATGAAATTTGGCAGACTGCCAGGTTGTTTCTTTGCTATGGAAGCTCAGCCTAGGGAAGCTCAGGGATTATGTTCAGTCTGCATTTGAAAACATGTACAATGTGTAAAGTGTGCATAATATACATATCTTAGTGTAAAATGCATACATAGAAACATTTGGGAAGGACCGTAGCACACTGGTAGAGCTTTGTATGCAAAAGAGCCCAGTTTCAATTAGGGGTGGGTGAATATGTCAGTTTTGGTTTCTCACAGTTTTTAATTTTTCAATCGTAAATTCTCCATATTTCCCCAGCAGTTCGTTAATTCTGTTTGAAAAAAGTTCTCATGAAAATCCATCAGCATTTTAGTGCAAATTTCTCATAATATGCATATTGTATGCAATTTTGCCTAATATACACATTTTTGCAAAGCAATTTCCCCTAATATGAAGCATTTTTGCATGCTCTTTTCACTAACAATGACTATGTTTCAATTCACATATTGTTTCAGAAAATGCGAATTTAGTAAGTTCGCCTTTAAATGCAAAGTGAATTGAATCCCCCCCCCATCCTTAGTTTCAGTTAGGGTTGCCAGGTCAGAAGCATCCCAAACAGGGTTGCCAGGTTCATGGCCTGAGACTGATCCTGTATCTTTAGGAGAAGAGAAAGTCAGTCAAGTGCAGGTGTTCTTGCAATGCTGTAATGAGAAAAACCACCAGGTGGAATTCTCCCTTCCCCCTGCACAACTTTTAAAGATACAGAAGACCTCTCGGTTGCCTCCAATCTTTTAAAGTTGTTATTTTCAATTTACTAATGAATGCACAGCATACTAGGGCAGATCCACACCATGCATTTAAAGCACATTCAACATACATTTGAAGCACATGAATCCCACCGCAGAATCCTGGGAACTATAGCTTGTTAAGGGTGGTGGGAACTATAACTGTGAGGGGAAACTACACTTCCCAGGATTCTTTGGGGGGAATAGTGCACTTTAAATGCGAGTTGGATGTGCTTTAAATGTATTATGTGGATCTGCATTACTTCATAAACTTTGCCTGCATATAAATCATTTTAATAAAATTTTTAAATGGAAATAAGCTACAAAGTTTACTAGAACAGACTTATCAATGAACACGTGAAAAATATCTGGAAAGACCCAAAGAGAAAGGAAAACAACCAATTTACCATTTTGTAGCATTTTGTGCACTATAACATCATGCAGCCAGCTGAGAAGTGAGGCTGTGTACAGTGTAAAAACAGTAATTTCCCTACACCTGAAATTAATAAAATTATGTGTAGTACTTAGAAATTTATCTTATACACTTCCAGAGTGTGGCAGATCCTCCCTTGCTTCTTGGCATTATGGTTTCACTTGGAGGACTCTTGTTGAAGGCCACAAGTACTGTTCTTTCTTTTTATAGAAGAGCTTCAATTTTCACTTTAATAACCCGGCAACCCATGTTGTTATATGAGCCACAAAAAGAAACATGATGGAAATACATTTTAATCTGCATACACACTAAGGTAATCAAGGAGTTAAAAGAGCCATGGAGAACCCCATAAACTGCTTAAACAGTCAATAGTTTCTAAGAGAGCTGAAAGTGGTTTGATTGAGAGACATTTAATTTCCCCTGGTGTATACATGTGGTTCTTCTGTCACCTCAACTCAAACAGGTTTTAAAGGCTTTTGAAACAATGCAAAAACACACAAAACCTGTTTATCAGATGAAGAGAGAGGATGAGTGTACAAATTGCAAGCTGCCGTCTCTCTTTCAAATCACCTCCAATTCCGTGGGGGGGAGGGGAACAAAAACAGTTTTCTATATCCAGCCTTAATCACTGAATTGGTATTATACTTTTTTTTGTAAGAACAATGTCTTTGAACTGGTGTTAAGAAAAACCACTTGAAGATGAGACTTCGTCGGAGGGTACAATCCCTCCAACTGCTAGGTGATCCCAATCTGGCTTCTATTGACTTTTTAAAAAACTTAGCACATCATCTAAAATTAACCTCCAGCTTTGTTAATCTAAAATCTGTTCAGTCTTTTTTCTCATTTTCCACTTACCAAGGAACCTGTTTGTTGCATCCAGTGATGGAAACAGATGTGGTGACAGCTGGATTTTATATTTTCAAACATGAGGGACCAACCATTGTATATTTCTCCTTCCCACAGACCTTGGTGCAACCTGAAACCTGTGTGACACCTAACAGAATTTCATTTGAATGTCTGCTACCTCCTCCCACATTCCTTCTTGTGACTAAGGGCAGAATCCATGGCTCCAATATCAGCCAACTGTTTCCTTCCCCTCCCCATTTTGTTTGCCATCTAACCTGGTAAAAAGTTCTGGAGAACTCAAAAGCTTGCACTCTGTTTTGAGACATTTTGGCTGGCCTAATAAAAGCATTGCCTTAATGTGGATTTTGGAAGAAAAATGAGGTTTAACTTTCTTCTCTGCAGCATTCGACAGAGGAGTGATTAAGAACTTCATTAGGGGCAAGCATTAGCACCCTTGTGTGAGGTCTGGCTAAGCTTTAATACATATTTATGATGCCGATTAGGAGGGCTACTGCTTGAAACACACTGGGTTGTTAAAATTAGCAGCATCTGCTAAGGATCTTACTGTTTCCTGGGTTGTTAGCAATCACAACAACATTGCAGAAGTGTTTGCAAACCTGTGAGACAGTTATGCTATTAGGATGATAAATGGAGAGCTTTACATAGGAATAATGAGACTGTGCTCTTGAAGCATAGCAATGACAGTGGTGCTTCTGGGGTAAGTATAGCACTGAGGGTTTAGAGGGCAAGACTGCAAGAAAAGCCTTCAGGCAATGACTCTTCTGAGACAAATTACATGCTCAGTACAAGGCCATATACCCCACTGTGCCATCGTAATTCCCTTCCACCCAAAGTATTAAAACTTTCCCCAGGCAGCTGCCTTAATGCTCAAGTAGAGGTGTTTCCCAGGCTTGGCACCACCAAAAGGAAAATCAATTTGGCAGATTCTTTAATTTCTCATTTAAAGCAAATTTGTTCAAACTCTTGCAGAGATTTGATTATAAAGATCCAGGGTTGCTGAGGTTTTTTTACATCTATTGAGATTATTCTCAAAGTTGGGTTACAAAGCAAGCCGATCAACTCCCTAGGACAGTAGGTTGTACAGATTAGATACAGAAATGAAGGTGAGGGCAGAGGGAAATCAAACAGTCTTGTTAAGGAGAGGAAAGCAATCTATTTCATAGAAACAGCTGAAATGCCATAGTACAAATAAGATTTCAGAGCAGTGAATAATTCCTTGGAGTAATAGAAAGGTTGGAAGCCTGAAAGCAACAAGGGAACATCTGATTGTCCCAAGACCAGAGTACACTAGCAGTACTGATGAATAATTGCAGGAAGTCTGAGCCAGCAATCTGGAGTTCCTTGACAATAGCCTTTCAGCTAGACCCATCCATATCAGTCTCTTAATCAGACACCTTCTACAAAGCTTTTGATGGCTAATATAGAGATCTAAACTAGATATGACCCTAGACAAGTCATTTGATGTTACATTATTTTTTCCCCTTTTAATATCTGATGTGGGCACCACCCCTGATTTCTGTTGGGACCATGGTATGGGGGGGCATCTTTAACCCTTTCCTCCCCTGCCCCAGCATCAACAAAAATCCCCCCTCAAGGTGTTACTGCCCTGGAAGGTAAATGTCCACTGGTTCTAGAAGATGGCTCTGTTATCACTAAAATTATATGGGTGTTCAGAACAAGCCCCTATTCTTTTCTTTCAGTATCTCAGAATCTGTAAGAATTGCTGTCCCTTTAAGATTCCTATTCCCGTGAAGCTGTGTATCCTCACTGCTAAGTATGTAGATGGCAGGCATGCAGTAGGAGTTTCCTTTCGGAAGCGCCCACACATTTCGTTCATGTGACACAACACAAGATGAGGTAGCTGAAATGCATGGGAGGGCACCACAGGCTTGGGGCAGGCTGGTGCCCTAGCACCTGCCCTGGATAGGTAAATAGAGAGGACTGGAAGGCCACATTTGGCCCCCAGGCCTAAGGTTCCCCCTCCTGCTCTATAATAACAAAATCTGACCTCAAGCTTTAATATTGAATATGATTAGCAGGTCATGGATATGCCATCTGCTCCTCCATCTTATTCAACTAGGAAAGAGAAACAGGAGCTTATGCTTCTGATATTGACTAATAAAGAGCTCTGACCTGGTATGGAGTTAAAATGGGAATGATACAGTTAACAAATCAGCCCATCTATTAACTGAGGTGAAAGAGAGATAATGAATTCAGGACCCTGACTGCTCTTGGTGCGGGAAGTAGACTTAGCTTTGCTGTAAAAAAGAGTTTCTTAAAAGGACAGAGAAATTTGAATAACTGAATCAGCAAATCAGACTCCAAACATATGAGAGGATTATTCCCTGTTAAGGCTAGTCTGCTTTAGTTGCCATTTGCTAACCATTATTAACAGGGAGAGTTGGGAATTTGAATAATAATTAGGAGATAAAAATATGGTATGTTGCAGCTTCAGCATTTTTAAAAATAAAGCAGATATCCAGATTTCATGGTTGCAGTACTGAATATGAGATGGCAGTTTTGCTTAAAATGCAAGTCAGTGAACGTCTGAGGCTGGACCCAGCCCTTGCAGCAACAGTCTCTTCCACACACACTTTCCCTGTATTTCTAGTTCCTCACATATTATTTGAATACAGTTTTCCATGCACAAAGGCACATAAAAACAATTTCCAGATTGTGCAAATGCATAGTGAGCCTTTTCTTTTCCACCCCCAAAGACATCAGAATTTAAAACATACAGCAGATCCAACAACCAGGAACCTAGGAGATATCAAGCAGGAACTTAGCCATTGTACCACCTCCAAACTGTGGCCAGTGGAGAGGACTACCCCTGATCATTCTTTTCAGGTTAGGCTTGCCTACTGGTTTGAACAATAAGGAGGCTCTTATGTTCGAATTCCCTGAAATAGTCAGAAAACTACCATTAGATAGCATGGCAGCTATCTCAGGCAGCAGATTCAACTGCCAGCTTTTGGTCAACTTCTATATGTGGTATTGGGGGAGGGCACCACCTTGTCCTTTGCAGCAAAATGTCCTGGTCCAACTCTGCACCTTCATCTTGCCTCCTTGCCACAGTTTGACAGAATCTGGGTGTGTACATCTCACCCTGGAGTTTCAACGTTGATAACAAACCATAAAATGAACTATTTGTTGGAAGTTCAACAGCAGGGATCACTCAGTTTGTAACTTAAGGGTTAATTCTGTGTTAAAGTTAACTAGCCAAGATAGGGATGGATGGAGGTGTTGCTTAGCAACCAGGCAGAGTAGCATCAACTTCAGTGAGGTAGCATGTGCTCAGATTGGCTGTGTAGTTTTGAGAGGATTGCCTATGTTTGGTTGTATGTCTCCCTGCTACGTACAAGGTCTGAACTGTAATACAAGATCTCTCTGTTCCTTTCTCTTCAAATTATACACTGTTTTTGTTCAGTTTGTTCAGTACAGTGTTGTCAGGACTTTTCTCTCTGCACTCTGGGTTATTTAAGTGGATTTGCTAACATTATTATGGTGGAGAGACATCAGGTAAATGTTGGGATTGGCAGCTTGCCAATGAATTAGTTAGTTAAAGATCTCCTCACTGGCCTAAGACCTGTAACGAAAATGTAAGTATTGCCACTTACCATAATAAGTCAGGTATTATTTTGCAAAATGAGTGTCTGAATTTGTTGTGAGTAGAGATGCAAATTTCTGTCAAAGTTCTGGGCTTCTACTGGGAGTAAGGGCGGGATATAAAATAAATAAAATGTTGGTTCTCTGTTTCTCATTTTTCTAATCTTAAATTCAGTTTTCCACAGTTCTGCAACAATTTGCAATTTCTTTTGAAAAAATCCTCATGAAAATTCAATATTATATTGTGAATTTCTCCTAATAAACACATTTTGTAGGCTGTTTTGACTAATGTACACATTTTTGCAAGCAATTTCTCATAATGTAATTCATTTTGTATATTATGTTCACTAATATATTCATTTTTATGCACACTTTCCCCTAATATATGCATTTTTGTATACATTGATTGGAGAACTGCATTGCAAAATTTGGATAAGTGCAAATTTTGAAGGATGCTGTTGCTTTGGTTCTCATATTGTTTCAGAAGGTATGAACTTGATAGATTCCACTTTAAATAGGAACTGAAATTGCTCCCCTATCCCTAGTTGTGAGTATACTCATATATATGTTTATGTAAATATTACTATTTCTAATGTAATCAATAATAAGCTAAATGAATGAGTGTTTGAATGGCATTTAGTTCTACTTAAACTGCTTTTGGGCAAAAACCTGTGCAGTACCCCAAGGAGCAGTGTGAAGTATCTGCTATTGCTTGGCCCTCCATCCATCCCTCTGTGATATCAGATGGGCTATCTAGACAGAGCAACTGTCTTTGGTAACTATATCCTGGCAGAGCATCTGTGAATGTGTTGCATGACTGAGAGCTTTTGAACAGACTGAATTTCTTTGAAAACTAGATTGTTTCGATCTCTGTGCTTTCCCCCTCCAATCCTGGGTTGTATTCATGACAATTTAATGTCAGGCCAGCATAGCTGGGCACCTGTTGAGGTCATCATCCCTGCAGGAGGCTCACTGTCAACCCCTGGAGACTCCTGGCACCTTCTGCTCCTCCTCCTTCCTATCACTGCCTGTTCACCTCTCTCCTCTGAGTATGCAAGCACAATGAACAAAGTGAGGAGCAGCATCCTTCACTTGCCTCTGGGTCCAAACAAAAGGTCAACTGAGGGGATAGAAGGGACAGAAGTCAGGAGGATGGGCCCCATGAGGGCCTCTTGTCCAAGGGCCCTCTAAAATCTGGAGCTGGTACAGTATAATGTATACTTCCAAAAGAAAACTTATTGTCTACCTGCACCAAAGCTCTCATTTTAATGGTCAACTTGACCTAGGGAGCCAGGGCATTGGTGCTTTGCAAACTCTTCCCAGCAGTGGTGCACAATTCTTTCTCCACACTATTGGCAAACCCCTCTACTCACAGTTGTGGCATACTGAATATCCTTCCAGATGGAGGTCTCCCGAGAAAGATCTGAAGCCTCAAAGAGGTTCTCTAAGATCACCTCCCCAATCATGTCATGCCGGGAAAACCTGTCAAAGTCAAAGACGCTAAGATGGAGCTTCCTGTTGGTCAGCTCCTCATAGGACACAGGGAACTGAAAGCACTCATCAAAGGTGGGGTTGAGAGTTTTCCTGTGCACGCGTGTCTGGAACTTGCGCTTCCTGTCAGGCAAGAGGTAGATCTTGACATAGGGATCGGAACTGCCACAGAGGTCCTTGGCAGGCAAGTCAAAAGCCTTGAGAATCTGCACAATCAGGGTTTCATTCTCATAGTCATATTTCAAAGAAAAATTTATTTTCCCACAGGTTTTTTCTGCCTCTTTCTTAGGGTCTTCAGAGTCCACAGATTTCTGCTTGTACAACTCTGGCTTGATCCGGCCAATGCACGTTGGCTGCTCTGCCGCAAGTGGCAGTTCTGTACCGTAGTCCACACTGGAAACATGCATCTGCCTGGGCAAGTGCCTCTTGAAAGAAATGTGCCTGCAAGAGATAAGAACAGGATAGCATGTTGTACGCTGGCAGATGACCATCCTGGGTGCCTGGCCTAATTTCAGAGACAGAACATAGGGAACATAGTACTCTCTTGGTCATGCATGGACCAAAAATGGCCTAGAGAGAGGGACAGTACTAAGCCCTAAATGGGAGGAAGGGTGGGCGGGCGGGCTGGCTGGCTGGCTGGATGGATGGAAGGAGTTCCAGAAACCCACCCATCCCAAATGCTAAGATATGCCGCTTTACCTCCTGGATGAAGAGGTGTGACATTTTGGTGTGATAACCCCATTTTCTTCTTTCCTTGCTTAGATCCTGACTATGTGTTACACAAAAACATGATAACAATTCTCCTTCATACTATAACCTGACAGAAGGGGATGAAGACTGGGGTTTAGCTATTTCCCTTCCATTTACACTAGATAATGGGTTTTTTAAAAAAAAATTACGTTATCTCATTCTTCCTCAGTTAAGGTGGCATAAATCTCCCTCACCATTCTCTTCACTAGAAAAAAAAATAGGAAGGTGACTTATATTGAGCCAGGCCATTGGTCCATCTGGTTCAGCATGTGCTGCACTGATTGGGAGTGCCTTCTCAGGGTTTCAGATAGGGGTCTTTCCAAAACCTACCAAGAAATACCAGGGATTTAATTTAGGACTTTTTTGCATGCAAAGCATGTGGATTATCACTGAGATACAGCCCATCCACCAGTTATTATTCAAATACTACTGGGAAGAGGGGCGGCATATAAATCTAATAAATAAATAAATGGTAAAAGCCAAAATTTTTACATAGTTGGGCTCCTGCCTTGCCCTTCCTCGCCCCATCTCTTCCAACAGGCATTTCCCAGAGAGTTGGGAGCTGTTCTTTCAGCTTGGGATGCTACCATGAAACTTTCTTTCCATATCCTGTGCCCTAAAATTTAAATTCCTGTAAAGAGAGATTCCTAGCTGGAAGCTGATTGCCTGCAAGTCCAATTGCTTGCAATGAAAGAACAAATCTGATGATCATGAATACATTGAGCTCATCAAATTTCAAATTACTGCTAAGGCAATACACTGGCTCCTTATGGGGTTTCATTGTACAAGCAATCAATATTCTAGGGAACAGGAGTGCCATCTTCCTTAGTCCCACATGGGGCTGCCATTCATGTATAATGAAGGAAGAGGATGGCCTTCTTGCAAGTGTGGGTGGGTTAGTTTGCTACTTTTATTAATCTTTTTGGCATCCCAAGCTGCAGGAATCAGTTCAGATTCTGAAGTGTGCACTGTGATACACAGAAGGGTGAGATAATGATGATGATGGTAATAATGGAAACACCAGGGTCTTTGGCTTCTAGATATGTTGTCTGAGTTCCCTATGATAGTGGCATTAAGCTCTTGCTGGGCTTTGTCACTGATCACATTTCGACCTCTATGCTTGGCCATGGTTTGTTTGGACTGTGCTGCATTTGCAACCCTGCCCTTGTTGGAATAATGGAGGATAGAATAAACAGTGGAAAAAAATTACAATTCATTGTCCAGTTTTACTGCTGCAGACTGCCCAAGACTTTTTGGCATAGGAAGAAACCAGTGCACTGATCTAGTGAACCACTTAGATCATCAAAATACATTGTGCTTTGTAGGAGGTTTAAAGCCAATCACGGTGAGCTGGAGGCCTGGGGCTTGAGTGCCAGGTGTGTGGAAGCTGAGGCCAGGACATACGAGGAGGGAGAGGGAGACTCCATGTCACCAATTGCCCCCTCCCCATTGTAGCACCTGCGCTGAAACTTCTTTTTTGTCCTATTTTTGTTCCATCTTTTTCTGTGAAACTAGATTTATGTACCTCAATACTAATATTTGTGTTCTATAATGAAGATTGTTTTCATTTATTTTTGTCTGACTGACCGGGATGCTCCCTGTGAGGTTATGAATGCCAGGTGTGCTGGTGGCTGCACCAGATTTCCTACAGGGTGAGAGCCTGTTGGTGGGGATGGACTTAGTCTCCCTAGGTGACAGGTGGGGAGAGGGTGTCTGTATTGCTCCAGGTGAAAGATGGGGTGAAACAAATGCTGTTTTATTCCTGTACTTGATTATTGGTTAGTTGAACATTTGAGTGTTTTAGTGAAGTGAGAATTGAATGGATGAAGTATTGTGCTTTGTTGTAAGGAGAGTGTGAGTGTTGAATGACTATGGAGAAGGGGAGGTGTACATTTAGATTAGTTTTGTGTAGTGTGAATGTGAATGATTGTATTGTGATATATGTTTTTCTTATTATGTGATTTTTATGAAGATATAGACTATAATTATGTTACTTTTGTTGTATCGATGTATTTTAATGGTTTTAATATGATTTGCTTTTGTGGTTCTTAATTGTTTTGCTCATGTACAATGTTCAGAGATATTTAATATTTAATTATGTTATTTAAAATGTGGAATTAATAGTAATAGAAATAGTAGTATTGGTTGGTCTTGAACGTAGATTTGTACTGTATTTCTTACACATTCCTTTTGTTGGGGTATGTAAACCTCTTAGAATTTTCTGTTGAAATATAAGTGATACATACATTAATATTAATGTTAATATTACTATTATTAATATTACTGTTAATGTTAATATTACTATTATTACTATTACTATCAATGTTACTATTAGTATTATTAACAATAATAAATATTAATGTATATTTAATTTTTGTTGTTATATGCCTTCAAGTCGATTACAACTTATGGCAACCCTATGAAACTTTTTGGATATATTCATAGGGTTTTCATAGTAAGAGGTATTCAGAGGTGGTTTCCCATCCAAGTACTAATCAGGCCTGCCTGACCCTGCTTAGCTTCTGAGGTCAGATGAGATCAGGTGTGATCAGGGTAGTATGGCCGTAGGCGTTTATTATTATTATTATTATTAACAGCAACAACAAAAACAACAACAATGTGTTTTTATTTATTTATTTGAGGATCTTCAAATGATAAAGCATTGATGTAGATGCAGGTTGTTTTTACATTTTTGGAAAGGGCTTCATGAGTTCTCTAGAGGCAACCAATCATACTTTACCTTTTTTAAAAATAAAACTAGTTGTGAGGGAGTGGGAAGTTGTCACACTAGCAATGTCACAAGCAGTAGGCACCCCTGGTACCAACTTTTGTTGACCTTATTTGATTTATTTAGACAATTTATATATCACTGAACTCCAATTGTCTTTAAGTGGTGTACATGGAATACAATACAATGAAAATAAAAATTGGTTTAAATTAAACTAAACTAAATTAAATTAAAATGCCTGCTGGAATAAAAACATCTTCAGTTAGGATTTCTGGGTCAGAAGCATCCTAAACCCCTAGATTTCAGGGGCGGGCCCTAGTGATGTCATAGGGTGGGGCCCTAGTGATGTCACAGTGCTGGGACCTTCATAGGCAGTAGCTTGTGAACAACAGCCACACCCCCAGTATGTGAATTCTCTTTTTTCCCCTATTGCTGATACGCTCACATTAAAATGAGTAGTAAAAGGAAAGAAAACCAGAAAGACAGTGAGAAAGAGAAAGAAACCACAAGGTTGGTACATTCTGTCTTAAGTCTGAACTCACTAAGGTTGGGCAAATCTATCAATTTCAGTTTCAGTTTCCCATTTTTTCCACTTAAATTCAATTCTGCACACTTCCACATCAGTTTATGAAAAATATTGTCTAAAATCCTCATGAAAATGCCTCAGCAATTTCTCCTAATATACACATTTTTCTGTGCAATTTTGCCTAATAAGCAGTTTTTCAAAGCAATTTTCACAAATACGTTTTTGCAAACAATGTGTGCTTTTGTATGTTATTTTCACTAATTATATGGATTTTCATGCATATTTTACCCCTAGTATATGCCATTTTGTAAACGTTACCTGACTGGAGAACTGCACTGCAAAATTCAGAGAAGTGCAAATCTCGAAGGTTGACTGTGTTTCAGTTCAAGTATTGTTTTGGAAAGTGCGAATTAGATTGGTTTGCCTGTAAATGTGAACTGAACTGAATTTCTCCCCCATCCCCAGAACCCACTCCCCTTCTCAGTTGCTGAGAGCTTGGGTAATCTCCATATTAGAAATGAATGAGAAGAAGTTACACAAACCTAACCATATACTTATTTTCCTGGTGCACCATCTTCCCTAATATATTTGACTTGAGGGAGGATGTGTGGTTCAATCACACCTCTGCAGAGATCTCACAATAACAGGGCTTCTTCTCTATAATTCATGAGTTCAAGGAGAACTTTTCTAATTGAGTTTGACAAAATTATGCTTATTTTCTCTTCCTCCTTCATAATGTCTTCTGTGAGTGAGCTTAATGGATGTGAATGATTAAGGAAATTTCAGACAAACAACAGCACAAAATATCATTCAGTCTCTCTCACAGTCTCTATGATGGGACACTTTAGAGATGATATGCAGCCTTCATGGGTAGTCATAAGTAGAAACTGAGAGCAGGGCTGTCCTGAGCTCCATGACATCATTATACTTCTTATATAGGTCTCTTTGTGTTATTGTAAACTTGCTGTGACCACTGGGCCATACCTTTCTCATTGCCGCTGGGGCTGGGAGTTATGTCCATTTCATTAAAGTCACCCTGCTTTCTTTGGTAAGCTCCAGCAGACACTTTTGGAACAGCTTGTAAATTATTTGTTATGTCTGTATCTCACTCTCAGTCCAAGGAGCTCAGAGCAGCTTGTTGTTGTTGTTACACCTTCAGTGTGCATGGTGCTTTCCAGAGTATGAAAGGACAGGTCCCTGCCTCAAGGAGCTTACAATCTAAAATTCAACACAGACGAAACCACAGGGGAAGGAGAGGGAAGTGAAGTCCAGGGGTAAACAGGCTTCTCATGATCCTGTGGAATGGGCTGAGAGGCAGCGGCTTAGCCAAGGACATGCACTGAGTTTGAAAGCTGAGAGGGGATTTGAACCTGAGTTTCCCAACAATCAGCCCCCCCCCATACACCATGCCATCCAAAGTGCTGGATGACATGCAATGTACTCAACTTATATTTATCTTTCTTATCTTACTGTCAGAGCTTTCTTGTGCTAAGTGAAAATGGGCAACCATTTGTCATTGTGTACTTAATGGTTCATATTCAGTGGGGAAACACTTCATTAAAACACTCATTAGCAGAGACAAGGTACAAAAGTAGCATAAGTGAAATGAGCTGCTAGGAAAGAAATGTGTTCCCTTGAGACTAAGATGGCTGATGTGGAGAAACTGAGAAAGACAGATACCTGCAGAAGAGCCCTTCAGGGACATTGTAGAGAGCTCCAATTCTGATCATGGCAGGTGATGGTCTTCTGGCAAGAGGGCATCATGCCAGGAAAATAGGATACAATTCCTTTGAAAGACCCACTTCTCAGGAGATATATCTGTATTATCTTACGCCAAAAAATATACCTCTGCAGATGGTGGGTGGGGGAATCCCTATAGTGAGAAATTCAATCATTCGGAACAGATATTCCATCATTTGTAACATTTTAGTTGGCTTAATAATGGTATTGCCCTAATTTTGTATTAGGCAAAAGTGTTTGGGGCTTTTTCCCCTTAAGAACAAATATTTCTAAGGGGAAAGGGACAAAAGGATGGTTTTAAAATTATGAATGGTAAGGTGAGAGCAACTAGATCGATTTTTCTCCTTCTCTTATCATATTATAAATTAGGGGTCATCTGGTGATGTTGGTTGGTAACAGATTTAGAACAGACAAATACTGTGTGTTATTAACTATAACATTTGCTACCCAGTGATGGGGTAGTTCTATCGAAGGTTAAAATAGCCATGATAGCTAAATGGAACCTTCATATTCAGAAGCAGTGTATCTCATACATATATGTATGTGTGTATGTATATGTATGTATCTATGTGTATATATATATATATATATATATATACATACATACATACATACTATTTATTTATAGAAGTATAAATATGTCTCTGTCTTGCAAAATATCAGGGAAGTGTACAGCAACATAAAAACATTTAACACAATATTATTATGCCAAAAGTATGCCTATGGGATGGTGGATTGGGGAATCCCCATAATGAGATATCTAGTCTTTAGGAACAAATATTAAGTATATGTAACATGATGACCCTAATAAATTGGGTATTATGCTATGTGCTGCTGCTGTGTTGTGTGTATTAGTGGATCAAACACCTGCCTGCATTTTTGGACTCCTTGGCAGTATGGCAACGGAGGCTATCAAGATGAGCTCCTGCGCCTCGAAATGTACCACTGCACCACTATAGGACTAGACAGACCCTTGATCTGAATCAGCAATGCTTTTCTTATGTTTTTGTGCCAGAAAGTAAAGGGATTAAAAATTGAGTAACTCCTGCCTTCTGTGGCATAGAAGACTTCATTCTGAACTGCCATTATCCACGGTAGACATGGATAAAGTCACACCACATCTTAGCTGAAAGGATTGTGTGAGCTAGAAGACATTGGGATCAATGATCCGTGGGAAAGGATTCTCATACATCCAGGCTGTCCTCCACATCCAGATCCTTGCAGACCCTACCTTTCTTTGTAATGAATCCTCATGCACAGTCAGCCTTCCATCTGAGGCTACAGTGGCCCTGAGGCGCAGCGGCTAATCTTGAGCACTGAGATACAGCTCCCTCTAAGCCAGTGTAGTGAGTGATATGTCAATTCCGTTTATCTAATTATTCCTGCTTTGAGCCGCATAAGCAAGAAAGAGAGCAAAAGGCTGTAATTCTATCTGACAGTGCGCCATGTCACTGATATGTCTCCCTGCCTCCCTGAGTGCTAACAAAATTAAAGTGGCCACAAGCATATTGACAGCTTGACACAATGAGGTCAAGACACAGTAACAGGCTTTGAATCTTTTGGTTAAGATCAAGGGCCCACAGGGAGACTGGTGAAATATGTCAGCTGGTCCACTTTCAAGTCAACCTTTGGCAGAGACCAGCATGCAGTCAGGGGAGTATTCTCCAGCTCCAGGAGGTGTATGTCAGCCAAAGGTTTAGTGTAATGGCCCTGTAGTGCAATTGCTCGATGATTTACAAATGTCAAGAACATATTTAAAAGGAAGGGAATTGCTACAGACATCTTGAGAAGAGGTGGCCAATTGCATCAAACAAAAACTAAAGCCCTCTTTAGAGCTGCTTTCACACATGGGACTTATTGTGTTAGTTTAACAGATTAAAATGGTAGCGTTTCTGTCCCAATTTCTAAAATTCCTTTCACACTGCAGTACCTGATATACTAGCATGTTGCACAAATGTCTTTCACACTGCTGCAATTGGAGACAGGAGGATCAGGTGAAAAAGGCAAGAAAAACAGCAAGAAAGCAAAAACTCCAAAAAGAAAGAACCAGACACAAAGTACTGAGGAAAAGGGAGGAAAGTGATCACTTTAAAAATACAAGCTGCTGCCGGTCCAGTAAAAAAAGACTGAGAGAAGGAGGGCTTAAAAGACAATATAAAAAGACTTTAAAGGCAACTTCAGCAACTCAATAAGCCTCATGTCTGAAAGCAGCCAGGGGAAACTAGCCAGAGTTAAACGAACACAGAAAAGGAAAAAAGGCGGGTAAGATCTTTTAGCAACGACTCAGCTCCATGGCAGGGGAAGGGGGAAGAGGCAGGAAAGAATGGGACTTCCAAGGCACAGATCAGAAGTAAGACGCAGAAAAACAATGTAAGGAGAACTCACTAAAGGGAACCAAAGGCAAATAGGGAGCAGGTACAGGCAGGAACAAATTAAAAAATACAGAAATATAGCGAGGTTACAGAGAGGAAGCTTGGGTGCCTGTCATATGACAGGCTGCTAGTGCAAATCTCCTGCAATCTTCCAGGTTCTCAGCCTTGCAAACAGATTGTTTCTGGCAATTAGCACTAAACTTCCACTAGATTCCACTAGATTTCTGTAACTAGCTTGTATGTCGTGTGAAAGGTAAAATTTAATGTCCAAATTACCAGGTAAGAAATCATCAGAAAAACGGAATAAAGTGCAGTGTGAAAGCAGCCTAAATGTGTATGGATGTAAAGGGAGAGAGGACTGGGGGTGCACATGCAAGCCCTGCCACCTAACATCTCCACTTAATCAAGATTACCCCATGAAATCCAAGTTCCCAATCATGAGGATTCCAAATGCTTTCTCCTGAACATAGGAGTTAGAATCTACCTTCAGACCTTCCTATTCAATGCAAGAAGATCTGCAGTGCAGCCTGCATTTGCGGGGATGTTATGTGCAGAGTTTACATGTGCATCCCTCCCCTCTAAGCCTACATGTGAAAACTTAAAGAGAGTTTAGGGTTTGACAGAATTGCTTGATGGCATGCTTTGTCATACCTTTCCCAATTTTCAATCTCTTGAGGGTCAAGAGAAGACGTCCACCCTGGACCCATTGGCCTGCAACAATTAGACTGGTCGCAAATACTCCCTTCTTAGGAAAGGTGATTGAGAGAGTTGTGGCCCAGCAATTTCAAGTACTCTTGGATGAAACAGATTATCTTGACCCATTCCAGTCTGGATTCAGGCCTGGTTATGGGACTGAATCGGCCTTGGTTGCCCTGATGGATGACCTTTATTGGGAGGACAGGGGGAGTGCGACCCTGTTACTCTACTTGATCTCTCAGCGACTTTTTATACCATTGACCATGGTATCCTTCTGGGCCGACTTGGTGAGGTGGGTATTGGAGGCACTGTTTTAGAGTCCTATCTCCAAGGTCATTTTCAAAGAATAGCATTGGGTGATTGCCTTTTGGACCCCTGGTAGTTGTGCTGTGGGGTGCCGCAGAGTACCATCTTGTCCCCCATACTGTTTAACATCTATATGAAGCCCTTGGGAGCGGTCATCAGGAGATTTGGGGTGAGGTGTCAGCAGTACGCTGATGATACCCAGCTCTATTTCTCCATAACATCTGAATTGGGAGAGGCTACGCAAGCCCTGGACCATTGCCTGGACTCGGTGGTGGGCTAGATGAGGGCCAATAAACTGAGTCTGAATCCTAGCAAGATGGAGGCGCTGTGGGTTGGTGGTTCCCGAGTTCAGAAAATTGGTCAGTTGCCTGCTTTGGATGGGGTCGTACTCCCTCTGAAAGAGCAGGTCCATGATCTGGGGGTGCTCCTGGATCCATCTTTGTCACTAGAGGCCCAGGTGACCTCAGTGGCTAGGAGTGCCTTTTCCCAGCTTTGGCTGGTAAGACAGCTGCAGCTGTTTCTGAACCAGGATAGCCTGACTACTGTTGTCCATGCACTGGTAACCTCCAGGCTGGATTACTGTAATGCATTCTATGTGGGACTGCCCTTGAGGTTGGTCCGGAAGCTGCAGCTGGTGCAAAATGTGGCGGCAAGACTGCTCACTGGGGCAGGGTATCACCAACATGTCACCCCACTGCTGAAAGAATTGCACTGGCTGCCCATTTGCTACAGGGCCAAGTTCAAGGTTCTAGTCTTGGTGTACAAAGCCCTATACAGCTTGGGACCACTGCGCTCTGCAGGTGAGGACCTCCTGCAGATACCATCTTATCAGGAGATCCATTCTGTGCAATATAGGAAATTAGCATGGCAGCACCTACCCTGTGGAATTCCCTACCCTTAAATATTAAATAGGCGCCATCTCTGTTATCTTTTTGGTGCCTATTAAAGATCTTCCTCTTTCAACCCGGACATAGACTGGCTGCATATGTGTTCCAGTCATGACAAAGAAGCAAAGTTTCTAGATATTCTAAATGACTATTCCCTAGACCAGTTGGTCATGGAACCGACCAGAGGGACGGCAACCCTGGACTTAATCCTCAGTGGGGACCGGGACCTGGTGCGAGATGTAAGTGTTGTTGAACCGATTGGGAGCAGTGACCACAGTGCTATTAAATTAAACATACATGTAAATGGCCAATTGCCAAGAAAATCCAACACGGTCACATTTGACTTCAAAAGAGGAAACTTCACAAAAATGAGGGGATTGGTAAAAAGAAAGCTGAAAAACAAAGTCCAGAGGGTCACATCACTCGAAAATACTTGGAAGTTGTTTAAAAACACTATATTAGAAGCTCAACTGGAGTGCATACCGCAGATCAGAAAAGGTACCGCCAGGGCCAAGAAGATGCCAGCATGGTTAACGAGCAAAGTCAAGGAAGCTCTTAGAGGCAAAAAGTCTTCCTTCAAAAAATGGAAGTCTTGTCCAAATGAAGAAAATAAAAAAGAACACAAACTCTGGCAAAAGAAATGCAAGAAGACAATAAGGGATGCTAAAAAAGAATTTGAGGAGCACATTGCTAAGAACATAAAAACCAACAACAAAAAATTCTATCAATACATTCAAAGCAGGAGACCATCTAGGGAGACAATTGGACCCTTGGATGATAAGGGAGTCAAAGGTGTACTAAAGAACGATAAGGAGATTGCAGAGAAGCTAAATGAATTCTTTGCATCTGTCTTCACAGTGAAAGATATAGGGCAGATCCCTGAACCTGAACTAACATTTGCAGGAAGGGATTCTGAGGAACTGAGACAAATAGTGGTAACGAGAGAGGAAGTTCTAAGCTTAATGGACAATATAAAAACTGACAAATCACCGGGCCCGGATGGCATCCACCCAAGAGTTCTCAAAGAACTCAAATGTGAAATTGCTGATCTGCTAACTAAAATATGTAACTTGTCCCTTGGGTCCTCCTCCGTGCCTGAGGACTGGAAAGTGGCAAATGTAACGCCAACCTTCAAAAAGGGATCCAGAGGGGATCCCGGAAATTACAGGCCAGTTAGCTTAACTTCTGTCCCTGGAAAACTGGTAGAAAGTATTATTAAAGCTAGATTAACTAAGCACATAGAAGAACAAGCCTTGCTGAAGCAGAGCCAGCATGGCTTCTGCAAGGGAAAGTCCTGTCTCAGTAACCTATTAGAATTCTTTGAGAGTGTCAACAAGCATATAGATAGAGGTGATCCAGTGGACATAGTGTACTTAGACTTTCAAAAAGCGTTTGACAAGGTACCTCACCAAAGGCTTCTGAGGAAGCTTAGCAGTCATGGAATAAGAGGAGAGGTCCTCTTGTGGATAAGAAATTGGTTAAGAAGCAGAAAGCAGAGAGTAGGAATAAACGGACAGTTCTCCCAATGGAGGGCTGTAGAAAGTGGAGTCCCTCAAGGATCGGTATTGGGACCTGTACTTTTCAACTTGTTCATTAATGACCTAGAATTAGGAGTGAGCAGTGAAGTGGCCAAGTTTGCTGATGACACTAAATTGTTCAGGGTTGTTAAAACAAAAAGGGATTGCGAAGAGCTCCAAAAAGACCTCTCCAAACTGAGTGAATGGGCAGAAAAATGGCAAATGCAATTCAATATAAACAAGTGCAAAATTATGCATATTGGAGCAAAAAATCTTAATTTCACATATACGCTCATGGGGTCTGAACTGGCGGTGACCGACCAGGAGAGAGACCTCGGGGTTGTAGTGGACAGCACGATGAAAATGTCGACCCAGTGTGCGGCAGCTGTGAAAAAGGCAAATTCCATGCTAGCGATAATTAGGAAAGGTATTGAAAATAAAACAGCCGATATCATAATGCCATTGTATAAATCTATGGTGCGGCCGCATTTGGAATACTGTGTACAGTTCTGGTCGCCTCATCTCAAAAAGGATATTCTAGAGTTGGAAAAGGTTCAGAAGAGGGCAACCAGAATGATCAAGGGGATGGAGCGACTCCCTTACGAGGAAAGGTTGCAGCATTTGGGGCTTTTTAGTTTAGAGAAAAGGCGGGTCAGAGGAGACATGATAGAAGTGTATAAAATTATGCATGGCATTGAGAAAGTGGATAGAGAAAAGTTCTTCTCCCTCTCTCATAATACTAGAACTCGTGGACATTCAAAGAAGCTGAATGTTGGAAGATTCAGGACAGACAAAAGGAAGTACTTCTTTACTCAGCGCATAGTTAAACTATGGAATTTGTTCCCACAAGATGCAGTAATGGCCACCAGCTTGGACGGCTTTAAAAGAAGATTAGACAAATTCATGGAGGACAGGGCTATCAATGGCTACTAGCCATGATGGCTGTGCTCTGCCACCCTAGTCAGAGGCAGCATGCTTCTGAAAACCAGTTGCCGGAAGCCTCAGGAGGGAAGAGTGTTCTTGCACTCGGGTCCTGCTTGCGGGCTTCCCCCAGGCACCTGGTTGGCCACTGTGAGAACAGGATGCTGGACTAGATGGGCCACTGGCCTGATCCAGCAGGCTCTTCTTATGTTCTTATTAAGCCTTTTAAGTTGAGACCTTATCCCAGTCTGCGCCTGTGTTGGAATTGCTTTTTAATATGTTTTTAAACCTTTTTAAAAAAACAATATGTGTTAAATCTTTTTTTAAAAAAAAGATGTCTTGAAAGCTTTTAAAAAAATGTTTTTAAAGAGGTTTTGTTTTCATGTATTTTAAAGTCTGTTTTTATGATGTTTTAAAGTGTTTTAGTGCTTTTGTTTGCCGCCCTGGGTTTCTGCTGGAGGAAGGGCAGGATATAAATCAAATAATAAATCAAATAAATAAATATCACTGGCTCACAAGACCAGAATGTGTCCCCAAATCCACTGTGAACTGAAGGTATATTACAGTATTATAACTATTTATTAAGTTAAAAATTACTCTTGTCATTTTTCCCTGCTAAGAATGTGGCTATCTCTCTGGAAGTAACAATAGTAATTATTTACACTCACCACACTGCATGATGAAAATAGATTTGGCTGTACCGTGAAGCAATTGTCCATAAAGCAATTGTCCTGTATGACCTGTTCTGGGAGGGGTTGTACTTCCCCTGAAGGAGCAGGTTTATACTCTGGGAGCACTCCTGGACTCCATCTTGTCACTAGAATCCCAAGTGGCTTCTGTGGATAGGAATGTTTATGCCTAGCTGAGGCTGATTCATCAGCTATGACCATTCCTGGACTGGGATAGCCTGGTCTCAGTTGTCCATGTTCTGATGACTTCCAGTCTGGGCTACTATAATGCACTATATGTGGGGCAGCCCTTGAAGACAAGCTAGAGGCTGGAGTTAGTGCAGAATAAGGCTGCTATACTGGTATGTGGGGCAGCCTGATAGGACCATGTGTCACTGGACTTGACAGTGCTGCACTGGCTGCCAGTGAGCTACTGAGCGCAATTCAGGGTGTTAGTACTAGCATATAAAGCCCTAAATAGTTTGGGACCCTAGTATCTAAAACAGCACCTTCTCCAGTATCAGCCATCTCGGACCCCATGATTGGCTAGCAAGGTCTTGTTGTTGGTGCCACCACCAAGTGCTACCCGGTTGGCACTGACCCATGATAGGGCCTTTTCAGTGGTGGCTTCCTGTTTGTGGAATGCTCTCCCCAGTGAGGTGCATCTGTCTCATCACTATTAAGTTTCAGGAGGAATTTGAAACCATTCCTGTTTACCCAAGCATTTGATGTTCCTGGCAATCTGAAGATCACTGATGAAAGAATGTTTTAAACTGTGTTTTACAATATTTTAAACTGTGTTTTAGAATGTTTTTAATTGTAATTGTCTTTCAGAATGTTTTTAACTGCTTTAAATGTTTTTCTTCTTGTTAAATTGTTTTGTTTATGTTTGCTTTTGTTGGGCTGGATGAATTCCAAAGACAGAAAGAAGTGCTAAGATCTATTCTTCATGTGAAGACTATAAATGTATATGTATGTGTTGGAGTCTAGAAGACTGGAAAGGTTAGGGGTCCATAACATGGGTCTTTGGAGAACTCTGGTTTGACATGACAGAGTTAGTAAAACTTACCCCCTTAGTAAGATTGGTAAAAGAGTGCCATTGTTGGGAAAAATGGTCACAAAACCACATGGAATACTGTGCTCACCACAAGGACAGGAAATTAACACAGTGCGGTACAACCACAAGAACAGGGAACTAACACCGATTGTCTGAAGCATGTATCAGAAACAGGTTCTTAAGATCAAGGCAAATGTGAGCTTTGCTCCCATTTATTGGTGTCAATGGTGTACAATTTGAATAATAAAGGTTGCTACGTTTTCATATATTACATTCAAGAGGGGTTTCCAGAAAGGTGAAGAGCTTGACATAAATATTTTAGAGGGAGATCAGAGATTGTGGGTGCTTGTTAATAAAGCATAAGGAAGAGGCCTTAAGTAATTTAAAGAGATTGTGGGGGCCATGGAACATTTAACAGCAACCAACAGAAGAGAAATATTAACTGTCTGTGTACCATTGGAAGATTACAAAGAATGTCCTGTTGTTATCCCTAGGAAGCTGAAATGAATGACGGGCTATAAAATGTCAAAACTAAAGATAATATAAGGTATAGTTTAGATAAAATCATTGATATAAGGTTTATATAGGCACATATTATAGGTAATCATAATAAGAGAATAGATATAGCATCAGATAAGGCTTTAATAACGAAGGTCACCTTGGGACAGCAATGATTGACAGTATGATCAGAAAAAGGCCCTTCTCACCTGAAAAGGAGAGGTGAGAGAAGGTAAAAACCACAGGATTCACCACAAAAAGGGGAACGTTGGTGCAGTTTGGGATAAACAATCTAAGTAGACGGGCAGATCCTTTTTGGAAGAGGGGTATGTTCTAAGGGGAGTAAGATCCAATCAATGTAAAAAGATTAGCATGAAATTAATAGTTAATTCGTGGGGCAGAGGTTTACTAGAAATGGGGGGGAGTAGTTAAGTGGGAACCTTTGGGCAGCTTAGGGCCGTTAGTCTACTCTGAAACCCAGTGACATGTGTTGTCTGGTCGGGGAATGAGAGGTGGCCCAAGGATCTTTGTTGTCTTTTAGTGTTTGTGAGTATTAAGTTTACTTTGCTTGCTGAAGAGTGTGGAGAGTGTGTTTGCTTCTATTTCCTGTTAACAATAAAATTCTTCTTTCGAATGATCAGTCTTGCTTCGGATTCCTGCTTTTGCTGGGTATTAAGGAGGGAGGATATTTGTGTATGGACTGGGCACAGGGGTGGTAGTAGGAGTGTAAGGGGACCCATGGTATTACAATCCCTACAGTCACTACTACTGGAACCAAATACATAAGTACTGGGACTGAGCTTGAAGGCAAGATCAGTTTCTATAGGTATCCTTATGCTTGGAAGTCCCCTCCCTCAGAATATTGCAACATATGTATATAAATGTATATGTACAAAGTTGTATCCAATGTAGCGCTAAGTAGGGGCGGAAAGAACTGTCAATTTCATTCTCTCAATTTCTCATTTTTCCAATCCTAAATTTAGTTCTCCACATTTCTGCAGCAATTTGAGATTTTTTCATGAAAATTCTCCAGCATTTTAGTATAAATTTCTCCTAATAAACACATTTTTGCAGGCAGTTCTGACTAATGTATACATTTTGCAAGCAATTTCTCATCATATAATGCATTTTTGTACAGTATGTTATTTTCACTCATTTATTCATTTTTATGCATACTTTCCCCTACCTTAATGCATTTTTGTAAACACTGTGTGGCTGGCGAACTGCAGTGCAAAATTTGAATACATACAAATTTTGAAGGATGGCTGTGTTTTGGTTTTCATGCTGTTTTGAAAAGTGCAATTGTGACAGATTCAGCTTGAAATGCAAACTGAATCAAATTTCTCACCCATCTCTAGACTTAAGGAAGTGTCCTGTCAGCACAAGGATTTCCGCTTGTGCACTGGGACTTTCCACCCTCTCCTCCCCCCACACATGCCCCACGCTCTCCCAAATCTGCTCTGGTGGGTTGGGGGAACCCCTAGAACAGATTTAGGGGACATGCAATGGAAGGAGGGGGAGAGTCCTGTTGCACAAGCGGAAATCCTTGCGCTGATGGGATACCTACTTAGCCTTACATTGGATTCATTGGGTATGAACATAAAACACAAATATTTGTAGGTGAGTGGGTCCAAATGGTGATGCCCTAGGCCAGGGGTGGCTAACCCCCAGCCGAGGGGCCTGATACTGCCCCCTTAGCACATATTTCTCTCCCCCTCTTACCCTCATGAATTTTGGCAGTGATGGCAAAAAGAAACAAGAGGTTGGGCAGAAAGGCTGCCAATGGGAAGCACTAAAGAAGGATATGAGTGCCGTTGCACTCTACCACTCATGATCCCCAGCAAGTGGTATTCAGAGGCATAGTGCCTTTGAGTTTTCTGTTGCTCTTCTGTTCTTGTACAACAGAGACAATAAAGTTTTGTCAAGCTGCCATACTGGTGCATTCTCTAAGCCTTTCATGATAATTACTAAAACAAATCTAATTTATCTATAACTCCTTGATCAATCTATGCTCCTTGCCCCCCACACACACACACAAATTGCAGGGAGGGGGATAATCTAATGAACAAAACAAAACCAAAAAATTTCTTTTGAGCATATACCTTAGGGCTGTGCATCAGATTCGGCTGAGTCCAGAGCCAAATTGGGCCTATCAGAGGGGCTTGGGTGTCAGATGAGTTGGGTTCAGACAGCCACAGATTGCTACTGGTCGGGTTGGATGACCCAGAGCAATCCATGGCTATCAGGGAGCAGGGCATCAGGCAGGATAGATAGCCAAGCAGGGCAGGAAAACAAAAAGCCACATAGAGGTCAAGACCTGCCTCAGATCTGGGAGAAGGTAGGCTCAGCTTCCTGCCTGCCTGCTGCTTTCCTCCATGCCTGCCGCCTCCCACCCCACACTGATCCCTCCACTGAGGCGTGATTCTACATGTTGTGACTATTGTGCTGCAAGTGGTTTTCCTAAAGGAAACTAGATTGCTGAGCACCACCTGCACAAAATCACCTCTTCTACCCAACATGTCAGCTATTTGATTCTGGAGCTGTCTGATCCTGCAGGTTATGCTTCACTGAGCCATTGATCCTGGGGGTGGAAGTATTGCAGCATCCTGCAGAATTAACATCTTGGTTGGGAGGGGAGAAGGAAGTTGCAAGATCTCCTTCTCCCACTCCTCTTCTAGCTATGCATTTTAAAACCCTAATGAAATTCATTCAGGACCAGATCTGGGGTGGAGGATGGTCCCAGGTCAACCCAGGGGGGTCAGCCTGATGTCCTCTGGATCAGAGCCCTGAGGCAGATGGGGGGAGGCTGTGCATAGCCTAAGGTACACTGAGTAATGAGAGTGCTCTTTATTGGGTTGCTGGGAATGTGTGCTTGGTTTGGGGCCTTGGGAGACGATTTGAATGGAGATGTAATAGCAGGAGAAAGCTGGCCACAGCATGACAGTGATCTCCATCACCATTCCCTTCTCTGCTCTCCTCATGGAGAGTTTTCCCATCTTCATCATCTCTGTAAAATGTCCTAGATTGTCCGATCCAACAGATGGCAATCCAAGGGATGCTCTGCACTCACCTGGTGGAAGATGCAGGCTCTGTCGTCTGCCTCTGCATCCGTGTGCGTCTCATGAGGTGGTCCTTCATGGACATCTGGACCTCTGCTGGAATATCTGGTGATGTGTGACTGATTTTCACAGCTGCCTCCAAGAAGCCAAGAGTCCCTGTATCCTTTAGCTTGTCAGCCATGGTCTCTTTGTCGTATTCTGCTGAGTTATGGGAGGCGGAAGTGTTAGTCGAAATTGCCTTGTTCCTCCAGGGCACCCAGCACAGCTTCCAAAAGAGAAAGAGAAAAACTGCCACCAGGGCCAGTCCACATACAATAACTATCACTGCAAGGAGGCTGATGGAGAGCTCTAGAGGTCAGGAAAAAGCATCAGTAACAAACAGGTGGAAGGAAGAGGGAAAAGACGTGGAAAAATAGGTAGGAAGGTAGGAAAGGGGGGAGGGAAGGAAGGGAGAAAAGAAAAGAATGTTTGTGAGACGCCTGAAAGAACAAGGACAGGAAAATGGTGTCCATTCCCTTAACATGAAAAGTGCTGCTGTTTCACAGCAGGACAAGTGCACTGACACGTGCAAGATAAAGGGCCACAATATGGAAGAAGGAAATGTTTAGACAGCAAGAAATACAATTAATGGAGGTAATATCAATGGATTTTTAAAAATATATTATTTTTGTTGCAAATAATTTTTTTCTTGGAAATATATATTGAATTTTTTATGTGATCACATAACTTTCCCAGCGTTATGGAGGGGGAGCAGGTGTGGTTCCTAATTCCTCATCCAACAAAACCTATACATAGACACCAAGCATACTTTCCTAGACTTCAGAACAAGAATATTGCCGAATTCTACATTTGGAGGACTCAATCTTGGATCTTGGCTGCCATATAGAAAAAGCTACTGATTCAGAGTGGGCAACAACCATTTTTGACCATCACTATATGCCTCTAAACTACCTGGAAAGTTGTGTCTGTTATCTCCGAAAGAAGATAAATTCATTAAACTGTCATAGTAGCTGATTGACTATCTTTGATAGGCCCTGATCATGAAACAAAAGTGTAACAAGATTCCTCAGGAAAACAATACTTTTCCAGAAAGGGCCTTCTCTTATTTACCTGTCTGCCTATCCAAAAATCTTACATTTCTACTGGAATTTTTTGATTTCTGAAAATTCTTTCATTACAGTTTTTGGAGTGTCCTTGTTTGATTTGTACATTTTTATGTTTTGGTCAACTGAAATGATCCCACAAAATATACACCAACATCCCCTGTCCTCTGACCAACAACTCCTGGCAGTTATTAAGATACTTGACTATAGGACAGACTGTTATAATGATTAGGTTCTCAAAATGGCAGACGCCACCAGGGTAAACTATTGGGGATGTACTCAGTATATCCACTACCAGTTGAAGTCAGATGATGTGAGCTGGTGCCCTGGGAGGCATTTATGACCACTGTTGCCTATATTGCGAATTGGTTGGCAGAAGCAGTTGTTTGGTTGGGTTGCTAAGAAAGGAGCTGGGGGATAGAATGGGAGTGATGGGAGGGAGGGCTATTGCACCTGCTAATTAATGGAACAAATCATATCCTTTGCTCCAGTCCAAAGATCCTAATGCATTGTATTAGTTAACAGGACACATATTCACATGTACCAAACAGATGCATCAGGATCAAAAGCAAAAAATAGAAGTTTGAAAGATCAAAAAGTATCAAAAGCACAGTTTAATACATTTTGCTGTCTGAGGCAGAGCAGCAAATGGTGCCACCCACATGTCTCCAGTCAAGGTCCATAATATCCAAGGATGATCCAGTTATCTTGTCACCTGAGGCAGAAAATTCCACAAATGCCCCTCCCTCTCCTTGGAAGTAAAAGTACATCAACAATAAATTAAACAACTATCTGTTTGCTGCCCTTTCATATCACTAGGGATGGGGAAAATTTCAATTCACATTTAAATCCGAATCAAATTTGTACTTTCCGAAACAATATGCGAACTAAAATTCAGTCAGCCTAAATTCATACTTATCCAAATTTTATGATGCAGTTCTCCAACCATCCAAGGTTTACAAAAATGCATACTGTATATTAGGGGAAAGTGTGCATAAAATGAATATATTAGTGACAATAACATAAACATGCAAAACTGCATACATATTGGGAGAAATTTACACTAAAATGCTGAAGAATTTTCATGAAGTATTTTTTTTAAAAAAAAGATTGTTGCAGTAATGTGGAGAACTAAATCTAAGATTGGAAAAATTAGAAACTAAAACTGACAAATTTGTGTAATCCTACATGACACCCCAAATCAGCTGCTTCAGGCAGCCACTCACTCTGCCTAATGATAGGGCAGGACCCTCAGAAGCCATGGCCTAGGAAAAAGCAGTTTTGCACCATATGAACAGCACCATACTGTTGTTCCTGATATTAATTAATTTGAAATCACCACTAGCCCTTCAGTGCCACAAGCAAACATTATTTTGAGTACAAAAATGGTTAAGAGGTTGTTAAGGACCAACTGATCAGCACTGTAGGCTCTTGGGCATAAATGTCAACTGGTGTGGAAAATAAGCATAGGCAAAGGGGCATGTGCAGTCACTTTTGACATGCCAAACCATTCAAGTAGGTTTGCAAAAGGATAATTTACCTCTCTTTCCATCCACAGTTCCCTTTCAGTGCCACTCTCTAAGGAATGTCCTGCAAAGGGGAGTCATAGTTTAGACTTTTTCCAGGTGGTAGTCATGTTAATCTGTTTTGCAGCAAAAATCAAGACTCTTGTGGCTCCTAAAAATAGATTTATTGTGGCACAAGCTTTTGTGAAGTGTTATCCTCAGATGCACACACACACACATACACACAACTCTAGGCCTGACCAATTTGGCCTGTGCAGCCATTTCTGGCTGGCCACACCCATCTGTCGTTCACCTGCATTAAACTCAAGGTTCTTAGAAAGCTGACTTCTGTAGCCAGTGCCACATTCTGCAGCTTTTCTGTGCTCCTGAGAAGTAGTCACTTGACCATAGCTGATTAAATATCGCATCTCATAATTTCTAATTCTAGAAAATGTGTCATTTAACACAGTCAATAAGCAGACCAATTTGTGCTGCTAGACACAAGGAAGGCTTGTAATATGTAAAAAGTAAATATTAATACAGTTCTTTACAGTTCTAGTACGAAGAGTGTAAAGAGTCTTTGGAAAACATGTTGCCATTGTGCTTATGCTAATATAACTGAACCAGAGGGGGTAGACAGAGTTTAGTTCTATATTTCTTGGCTTTCTCTTGTAATCCATCTTGATCCTACAAGAAAGGGCAAGATAAAAATTTCAAATAACAGATTTCTGAACTGGGAAATCACATCAACTAGATCCTTAAGACAAGACACCTCCATATGGAAATGTAATAATAATAATAATAATAATGCAACTTTTAAAGCTGCAACAAAATGAATGTTGGTCTGTTAGAAAATGCTGGTGCAATGTGATTTTTTTCTTCTATGGAGGAAAAGTCTTGTTGAAAGTGACTGGATCCTTCACAGCAGAGCACATGGTTTCCATGCAAAAGGCCCCAGGTTCAGTCCATGGCATCTCCAGGTAGGGCTGAGACAGTTCCTGTCTCAATCTCTAGTGTACCACTTCCAGTCTCTTTATTTATCATCAGCATCAATTAAATTTACATCCCGCCCTTCATCACAGCAGGAGCCCAGGGTGGCAAAAAGCAACAAAACACTAAACACCTCTAAAAAGCATCTTTAAAAAAAATTAAACCTTTTTTTTAGAAAACTTTAAAAATGTCTTTTAAAACAATCTTTAAAACAATTCCAACACAGATGCAGACTGCGATAAGGTCCCTACTTAAAAGGTTTGTTGAAAGAGGAAGGTCTTCAGTAGGTTCCAAAAGGACAACAAAGATGGTGCCTGTCAAATATTTAAGGGCAGGGAATTCCAAAGGTTAGGTGCCACAACTAGGGCTAATGTTGTCCTTATCCTCAAAAAAGGCAAAAAGGAGGAACCTGGGAACTACAGACCAGTCAGCCTGACATCAGTCCCTGGGAAAATTCTGAAACAGATTATAAAGCAGTCGGTCTATAAGCACCTTGAAAACAATGCAGTGATTACTATATAAGCCAACATGGATTTATCAAGAACAAATCCTGCCAGACTATCTTATCTCTTTGTTTGATTGGGTAACCTTCCTGGTAGACTGTGGGAATGCTGTGAACATAATATATCTCGACTTCAGCAAAGCGTTTGACAAAGTGTCCCATGATATTCTGATTAGCAAGCTAGCTAAACATGGGCTAGATGAAACAACTATCAGGTGGATCCACAATTGGCTAGAGAATGGTACTCAAAGAGTGCTTATCAGTGGTTCCTTCTCAAACTGGTGAGGTACTGCAGAGCTCGGTCCTGGGCACAGTGGTCTTCAACATTTTTATTAACGACTTGGATGAGGAGATGCAGAGAATGCGACTTGGATGAGGATGTGCAGGGAATGCTTATCAGATTTGCAGATGGTACAAAATTGGAAGGCATAGCTAATTGTTCCGGAGGACAGAAACAAAATTCAAAGGGATCTTGTTAGTGTGGAGCATTGGGCTGAAAGTAACAGAATGAAATTTAACAGGGATAAGTGCAAAGGTCTACACCTAGGGGGAAAAAACAAAATGCACAGTTATAAGATGGGGGATACTTGGCTCAGCAATACTACATGCGAGAATGATCTTGGGATTGTTGTAGATCATGAGTGAACAGTGTGATGTGGCTCCAAAAAGGGCAAATGCTATTTTACACTATTTTGCTGCATTAACAGAAGTATAGTTTCCAAATCACATAAAGTCCCTTCTGTTCAGCACTGGTTAGGCCTCATCTTGAGAACTGCATCCAGTTCTGCACAACGCACTTTAAGAAGAATGTAGACAAACTGGAACAGGTCCAGAGGAGGGCAACAAGGATGATCAGGGGACTAGAAACAATGCCCAGTGAGGAGAGACTGAAAGAACTGGGTATGTTTAGCCTGGAGAAGAGAAGATTGGGGAAAAATATTATAGCACTCTTCAAGTACTTGAAAGGTTGTCACAGAGGAGGGCCAGGATCTCTTCTCGATCATTCCAGAGTGCAAGACACAGAATAATGGGCTCAAGTTGCAGCAAGACAGTTTTCAACTGAACATCAGGAAAAACATCCTAACTGTTAGAGTGATACAACAATGGAACCAATTACCTCGGGAGATGGAGGTGTCTCCAACACTGGAGGGATTCAGGAGGTAGTAGGACAGCCACCTGTCATGTATGCTTGAATTTGGATTCCAGCATTGAGCAGGGGGTTGGACTTGATGGCCTTATAGACCCCTTCCAGCTCTACGATTCTAAAGGTCCATTTCCTCTTGTGCAGAACAGATTTCCTGATGAGATGGTAGCTGCAGGAGGCCCTCACCAGCAGAGCACAATGATCAACTGGCTATATAAGGAGTAAAATGGACTTTTAGGTATCCTGATCCCAAGCTGAATAGGACCTTATACACCAAAACCAGCATCTTGGACCTGGAAACGGAAATGGACTGCCTTCAAGTAGGTCCCGACTTATGTGGTAAGCGGTATTCAGAGGGGGTTTACCATTGCTCCTTCTGAGGCAAGTCCTCCTCAGCTGGCTAGGGCCTGCTCAGCTTGCCACAGCTGCACAAGACAGCTCCTTCCTTGTTTGCAACTGCCAGCTGGGGGGCAACTGGGCTCCTTGAGACTATGCAGCTTGCCCACGGCTGCACAGGTGGCAGGGCACGTAACCCCTGAGCCACTCACTGTGGGGGTGATCTTTAGCTGGCCCTTGACTCCCAGGAGACATGAGAGGGGATTTGAACTCACAGACTCTGGACTCCCAGCCAGGCTCTCCTCCCCACTGTGCTATACAGGCAGCCAGTACAATTCTTTCAGCACCGTTTATGTAGATAATACTAAAGTTAGATGGATTAAAAGTATAGGCCACCCGCCTATGTTCTTATGCTTTCTATGTTGTTATGCAATCTGAAATTATCCTAGCATGCAGCAACATCAAGGCAACAGATTGGTCAAGTAATTAGGAGGATACAGTCATGTTAGCTGGCAAAAGCCAGTTCTCAGGGCCAATTCCACTAACAGATAGTACAATATAGTTGCTTCAAGTGGAAGATGTCTTGGACTTCCCGGAAGATTGCTCCGCTTGTGGCTGCCTCTGAGATGAGCTTTGTCTCAGAGGAAGCTTTTTTCAGTTTAAAATCAGTCAAAAGGGAACTTTGACTGGTGTAAATGTTCTCCCAGGCAAGGGTGAACCGAATAGATTATCCACAGAAACTTCGTTGGGCTGTCGGTGGCTGGAATTGATCAGGAATTCCCTGGGAAAGGAAGGCATACCTAGCAACCGAGGACGGAGTTAGGACTTCCAGCAAGCTGGGCTGAAAAAAAGCGAGACGTTTTTTCTTTTAAACGATCCACAACGGGCGAGCTTTCTTCTGTCTAATCTTATCATTTGGCTTAAATTACTACAGTAAAAGAGATTTGTTTGGGAATCAGCAATTGAGATACCTGGGTGAGTTACACTTCTCTCTTTTATACAAGGAATTAAGGAGGAGGAAAGAAAATTTAAAAAGCTTATCTTATTTTTTATGGCAAAAAGCAGGCCTGAATTTGGAAACTATAAAGATTAAAACGGATGAGGGGCAATTTACCCGAAGAGAAAATCTGATTTAGATGATTATTTGATTGATGTATGTCTGGGACTACTTTTTCTTGGACTACTTTCTTTAGATGAATCTGCTGTTCGTGTATGTTACTAATTGTTTGGCGCTGTGAACCAAATTTGTTTTGCATTCTTGGACGTGCGGGAGATAAGAACTGTGCTGGCCAGATGTCAACAGGCCTGGAATATTAACTCCCTTATTGCTGGAAAAAGAAGCAAATTACTCTTTGTTGGGAATTGTGGCTATATTGGAAATTTGAAGGGTTTTTTTTTTCAGCTTTAAGAATGACAATCAAAGAAGTGGCAGAGACCCTGGATGTACCCCTGGAAGGGTTTTCCCCTCTGGATATGTTTCAGGATGAGATTAAGATAACGAAACAAGAACTGGGCCAGAGTAGACAAGAGATGGCAACTGAATTTGGTAAAGTGAAACAGGAGTTGAAAGAAATAAAGGATTATATGAGAAAAGAAGCAGATGGACAAGCAATAGAATATGAAAAAGAAATTAAAGGGAAGGAGCAAATTCTGGAGATTGGATCAGATATATCAAATGTGGAATTGGAAAAAGATTTGGACTTTATGGCAAAAATTGAAGGGAGGATGCAAGTCCTGGAGATTGGAACAGATATATCAAGTGTGGAACTGGAAAAATATTTGGAGTTTGTGGATCCTGGAGATAAAGATTACTGTTTGGAATTCGGCGTTGTCCCTGGAGAAATTGATGAAGATATCAGAGATAAAGCTATCAATGTTTAGATGGAATTTCTGGACTGGAATGATTTGATGGAACTTGAAATAGAGAAAATTTATAGAATTAATTCCAGATATGTGACAATGGAAAAACTCTCAAGAGATGTGCTAGTGCATTTCGTAAAAAAGAGGAATAGAGATATGACTTTACAACAATATTTCAGCAACACATTCAGAATTGATGGCAAGGAAATATTTGTGATGAAGGAAATTCCCATCAGACTCTTACTATATGACTATGACAGCAAGATTATTATGGGTGCAAGGATGGAAGTTGGAAGATGGAATTAATACTGATAATGGAAAAAATGACTATTGAAATTATTGGTCCTAGTAGACTTGATGAGATGGATTAATTGACATGTTTATTTGAAGAAAAATCGAGGGATATATTTCTCAAGGAGTGGAAACCTCTCTTTGACTTTTTGCGGAAAGAATAAAGTGATGTTAATGAGATTTGATGATTAATTAAGATAACTACTGGAGGAAAGTGATTTTGTAATATATTAAGAGACAGGTTTGTTATATATCATAGACCTATAACTGATCTGCGACAAATCGGAAGTCAACATTTTATTTTATTGTTTAATTTGTTTCTTTTTTGTTTTGTTTTGTTTTGTTTGAAAATTTGAATAAAATTAATGATAAAAAAAAAGAAACTGAAACAAACAGGGAAAAGAGCACCATTATTCCTTGGCCTTTTGATGTAGCCCCTTTTAGGAGGTAGGTTGTTCCACCATCTTATTCATGGATTGTGTTTTTTGAAAACTTTTTAGTTGTGTTAATTTTATATTGGTTTTAATCTTTTTATTGCATGTTGCTTTGGGTTCATTTTTATGAAAAAAGTGACTAATAAATGTAATAAATAATAATAATTTTAAAAAAGTGGAAGATGTCTTGGGCCTGGTCTGAGGCCTAGTCCACTCAGGCAACAGAATGAGGCCCCATCTGCACTATACATTGAAAGTGGTATTATCCCACTTATAACAGTTATGGCTTTCTCCAAAGAATTCTGGAAACTGTAGTTTATTAAGGGTGCTGAGTGTTGTTAGGAAATACCTATTCCTCTCACAGAGCTACAGTTCTCATAGTGGTTTAACAACCAATCCCTCTTCCCAGGAAACTCTTGGAATTGTAACTCTGTGAAGGGAACAGGGGATCTGCTCACAGCACCCTTGACAAACTACAGTTCCCAGGATTCTTTGGGGGAAGCTGTGACTGTTTAAAGTGGTAAAATACCACTTTAAATGTATAGTGCAAATGGGGCCTGAAGCATGAATTAGGTGGTAGAACTAGGGATGGGTCAATTTTTCAATTTTGGTTTCTCTCAGTTTCTCATTTTTCCAGTCTTAAGTTTAGTTCTCCACATTTCCCTACCAGTTTTATTTTTTTAAATCCTCATGAAAATTTATCAGCATTTTAGTGTGAATTTCTCCTAATATACACATATTTGTATGCACTTTCCCCTAATATAATGCATTATTATATGCTATTTTCACTAATATATGCATGTTAACACACATTTTACCCTAGCATATGCATTTTTGTACATATTATTTGGCTGGAGAGCTGCACTGCAAAATATGGAGGTTTGCACATTCTGAGGAATGGCCACGTTCCTATTCATGTGTTGTTTCAGAAAGTGTGAATTGGGTAGGTTTTAAATGGAAATTGAATTGAATTTCTCCCCATTCCTAGGAAGAATAAATTGTACTACTAGCACACCAGGGGAAAGTAGCCCAGCCATTCATTCAATCATTTCCATTTCTTTCTTTCTTTCTTTCTTTCTTTCTTTCTTTCTTTCTTTCTTTCTTTCTTTCTTTCTTTCTTTCTTTCTTTCTTTCTTTCTGAAGGTATTCTAACTATAGTTGTAGAATAATTACAAGCTTGCCTTGTCGACTGAGTGCAATTCCACACTTATTATACCATTCTGGGTAAATGTGGCTTTTAATTAATTATCAGCCTTCCTTGTGCAGGAGCCTCAGTCAACCAGCATGAATCTTACCATGCATTTGTTTTGGAACACCAATGAACACTATTTGTTTTGTAATATTTGTAAGTCTCCCTGGGACAGTTGATTAGCTACTGAAGGGTGAGATACCATTTTAGAAATTAATTTATTAGCTGGAAGGTAATGCATGGTGCTACCCTTACAAGCCCTCTACCCCCAGGCTTAATCAATTTATGACTCTAGAGAATTCTCGTGGAGGAGCTCTCTATTCATATACAGCCATACGGTGATGGTAGTAAAGACGCACTTTTAGAACTGTAATAATCTGCTGTATAAAGAACATATTTTTTCTTAATTTACTTATGTCTCAAATTATAAAAAATGAATGCTTTCACAACATCTGTTTGCAAGGTGCATGGATCTTACTCCTGCAGACAGCTTTCCTGAGCACTGAAAAGTGCTCCATCCTCCTCAGAACAGCAATTTAAAAAGGAACCATTCCAAATCTATCCTTATTAGATAGCTGAGCCTGTATCAGACTCTTTAGGCAGCTCACATCTGTTCTTCATTAGAGCTGTTATGAAAATAACTCTTGAAATATTCTTCTCTTTTAAATGCAAGCCTCCTCTACCAGGACTGCTCCATTTGATCACAGATTTCATTTTGGATATAGATATAATTAAAATAGTAATTCATCTATTAAAAATTAAAATAATATAAGATATGATTTGAACTTAAATTTTCAACAACAAATGTAAAATCCAAATTTCTTTATTACTGTAGGGAAGTGACAGAGATTCTGGTTTGACTGCCTGGTTTTGATCTGAGATCTGGCAGGATCAGTTGACATAATCCATGCACTAATGGAGAGCCAGCTTAGAGATGGATTGTTTCATTTCTGGCTCAGAGCATGAACACTTTACCATTAACAGAAGCTAGATAAAGGAATGTCAGATTAAGCTTTGGACCAGCCCTTCTTAGTTCATCTATCAGAGAAGAACATGTATCCCAATTGTTCAGTTAAACACTCAGGGTGCCAGAGGTTTGCTAGCTGTTTTAGTGACTGGCTAGGAATGAGAAGATGCAAGTTGATGGTACCTCTGCGGCTGAAAACTTGCACCAGCTGTTCCTTTCTTTTGCTAGTCTCATATAAATGCCCCTATATAAATACAAGTCTCTTCATCTGCTCCACAGCCTGCAGTTTGTACATCACAGCTCAATGAGAGGATGTATTTTTGTTGTCTTATTTAATAATGAATAACACCGCACAAGATAAACAGTGGAGGTTCCTCGAGAGACTTGGCTAATTGCATTTTCAGCATAGTAGAGACACCACTTTGTGGTATGGAGAGCTAAGCTCTGGAAACGTTCCCAACGTCCTCAGTTATCAAGCGCAGCTGATAACTTGGCTGACTTGAAAGAGCACCCTGTTCTCCCCTGTATTTTCCTCTGCAGAAAGTTCTTGGGAAGGGAAAATGTTTCCTCCATCTAAGTATATGGCTCTAAGTTCTAATACCAGGGGAAAAATATGCATATACACATTAATATTAGTGTCACACAAAGAGTCTTCCTTCTCCCATCCCCTCAAAGTGTCCCCTGAAAACTTCTACAGTAGGGCCCCACTAATACGGCGGGTTAGGGACCAGGCCCCCACCGTAAAGCGGAAATTGCCGCAAAGCGGGGTCCCATAGACTATAATCAGCCGCGTCACATGAAAATGACATCAAAACGACGTCAAAATGGTGCGCAATGGAAAAAACCGCCGTAAAAACGGAACAAGCGCCGTAATGCGGGGCCTTTCCCTAACTAAAAACTGCTGCATGAACGAAGCGCTCTAAAGCAGAATACCGTAAAACGGGGCCCTACTGTATATTGTTATTACAATTAGCCATGTGAATAGTGACAAAAATCCCCAGAGGTAAACAATGCTAGACATTTGCTGCTGATACAGACATCAGTACCGTGGGCTGAGCAACTATCTCAGCCTATAAGGGAAAACTATGGATTAGAGACTGTGTTTTCCCAAGACTTGTCACCATGGGCTGGATTCTTGACAGGAAGTCTCTTTAATTACTTACACAAAACTCAGTAGGCCAGGAACAGTCCACTCTACACTGCATCACATTGGCAACTTAATGCAAAACCTGCCCATTTTAATGGTATTTGTTGTGCGATAGAGGATTACTAACACAGAGGAGTGCTGGTTGGAAGCATCTGTAATGCCTATTAGATTCCCCCTTATGTACAATCTAATGTGCAACAGATCATCTGCAATGACAACATATGGGAATCTGCTGTGATACCATAGAAATGTCTGCAGAGGAGTTTCTCATGCTACCAAGCAGCTCTCAATCAGGAACCAAGGAAAAAGCAGATGAGAGTTCTTCCACAAATAACATAAACTGGTGCAGCATCCCCAACTGCCCACATTAGCTATGTAGGATGGGAGGGAGGCCATCACTTAGGCAAGTTGACACTTTTTCAGAGCCACCAATCCCCAAAACAAACCATGTGCAGGTGTGCCCAGTGGACCCTTTCATGAAAACTGCATCACTCATTCTGTACACTCAATCGCTTCTGACTACAATGTGGAAAGGCAGATGATAAGAATGAACTGAAGACCCAACATTTGTAGGCTCTATCTATTAGATATGCTGAATGAACGTGTCTGGTCTCCAAAAAACAAAAACCCCATACCACATCCATTATGTTGAAAACTACTACTCTGGGGATGATCCAATTACTCCCTACTTACAGTCCAGAAAAAATGCAAGTGAATGAAAATCCAACATCAAAATTATCATCCCCATTTATTATTTTCTTCATCTGTATCAGTAACAGGCAAACCATTCTTATGTTGCCCATCCTTTAAGAGGTATGTCTTGTTTTCCCATTCAGGGCCAATTTCAATGTTACAACTCACACCCAATGAAAAGCAGTTGAGAGTATTGTGCATAGTGTAACATTTAAATGCCTGTTACTCTATGTGTCAGCCCAAACACAGGAAGTTAGGGAGTCAACATAGCAGAGATATATAAAGTGCTGACAACGGCTTTATATACGTGAACTATTACACTAGATAAAAGGCTTTTAAATTTTTACAAGTGGGACCTGCTGTACAATGTTGCAATGTATTCCTACCACCTAAGAAAAGTGATCCTCTTCAGGGATCTAGCCAGTCTGGAGCAGGAGGAGCCTTATTCAAGCTTATTTTGAGGAGGGAGGAATAGTTTCAAGAGGCAGAATGGAAACTCCTCCCCCCCCAATGTCTTTTTTCACTACACTGTATAGTGCTAGAGGTTGGAGCTGATTGCCATCCTCGAACATGAGCTATACAGTGGGACAGAGATAGTTCTGGAGCATGGGAAAGGAAAAGAATGTCCTTTCCCCCTTTCCATTCTCCTGAAACATCTCTGCACACAGTGCAAGGAGCAGAGGTTTTTAATCTGACAGCACAAATCTCCCTTGCTAATTCCCCCCTCCAAGGTACTGTAAACTATATATAAATATTTGTATAAATAAAATAAATAAATGCAAACTGAATCAAATTTCTCTCCCAGCTGTCTTAAAGCTGCATGGTGCTAACTTTATTATAGAGGCAGACCGTCCATGAAAGGGTGAGATCATTCCTAACGAGTGTCTGGATAATAGTTCAGCCTCTGAGAACGCAGAATATGGTCATCCCTGCTCTAGAGGTTCGTTCACCATCTCCTGTGGCATGTAGAACAGCCCCCTTTCCTGAATCCTAAGTCACCTTAATGCATCCTATTAAAACCCTTCCTGTCCCATAGGCGTACTGATGTTCATGCCCCCTGTTCTCTTTTGGTAGCACACTGTAATTTTAGATGGCTGTAGGCTGTAATTCTGTGAGTTTTAAATTTGTACATAATTGCACTTGATCACATTCATGTGCTATCTTTACTATCAGTCCCTTTCATTTGTTCAGCTTGTGGACCGTATCACGTGTTTTCAGCAGGGTTCTTTTTTTTTTTTTTAAGTAATCTGATAAATCATGGGTTCCCAAATCTTTCTCCCCACAGGCCACTTGAAAATTGCTGAGGGTCTTGGTAGACCAATTTATGTTTTTATGTGCCCGTTGTAGCAAACGTAATAGGCTGTGCTAGATGCTGTATGATTTTTATTGCTTCTTTTATTTCTTAGATATTGTATTTTATTGTATTACAATTTGAATTCCATAGAATTTTATTGTAACACAATAAAATACATTGTAAGAAATAAAAGAAGCAATGAAAATACAATTAAAATCAATATGAATATTTAATGCAATGGATATGACACCTCCCACCCTCAATCACAAACCCACAGACATGCCACAGACCAGAGCTTGGAAAAGTTACTTTTTTAAACTACAACTCCCATCAGCCCCAGCCAGCATGGCCACTGGATTGGGCTGATGGGAGCTGTAGTTCAAAAAAGTAACTTTTCCAAGCTCTGCCACAGACCCCCTAAGTCAAGCTCATGACCACTGGTGGTCTGTGAACCACAGTTTGGGAACTCCTGTCATCAACTGACATGAACAGTGATGGTGCTATTTGAATAATTAATAATAATTTGATTGCATTGCCCTTTCTAATTATTCTTGCTATAAAGAAGGGTGAAAGCTCTTTTACATCACTGAACTCTTCGTCTTGGGCGATGAGCTATATAGCACAAACTACAAGCACTTCATATCAAACAATTTAATGCGTCTCTTCTCTTTTTGCTTAGTTAAATCTGAAGCACAATTGAATAGAGGGCCCTCTCAAAATATATGACCTGAGGGGTTGTTAGAATTGTGAGGATGTGACACAAAGAGGTACTCACTTATGGTTTTATTAACATTTTAATTTGCTTACAGAAATTATGCCATGTTTCTCTTTCCTCACTTTGACTTCTGCATGCATTGTTGTGTCTCCTAGGCCAGTCACCCCCTTCTGGATTACTCTGGATGTGTTTGGGTCTCTGGTCTTTTTCAAGTTTGGCAAATAGAGCCTATGAGGAAGGGGTCTGGATTGAAACCATGATGTTGGGAGAGGGGTAACAGTTTTCCTCCTGATTTCCAATCAGTCTGAGTGCAGAGACTGACTAGCTACTGGTCTTGCAATGTGCTCTGGGAAGCCTTTTGGCTAACATGAGGGGTAAAAATGCATTAATCACCTCTCCTCTCCAAGTTGCTATTTGCCTCCCTATAGAAAATATATGCAACATGTACATAGTTGTACATGTCATTTTTTCCCTAATGGGACACAGAGCATATGGGAGGGCATTCACTAGGGAACTGAGGTAAAATTACCTCCCTCCTCCAGTACTCCAACCCAAGGTTTGTATTCAGTGGTAGTCCTGCTAAGAGTGAACCCACTGAAAATAACAAACATGACTAACTTAGGCAAATTAATTTCAGTGCGTCTTCTCTGAGTAAAATTTGATTTGATACAATCCCTAGTCCAGATCAAGCCCTCTAACTGCTGTTTGCTAAAAGATGAGAAACTATTTGATCAAAGTTTCTGTTGTCTCATTTAGTTTGTTCCCTGCATGTAACAACGCATTTTGTTGTTGTTATGTGCCTTCAAGTCGATTACAACTTATGGCAACCCTATGAATCAGCAACCTCCAAGAGCATCTGTCGTGAACTGCCCTGTTCAGATCTTGTAAGTTCAGGTCTGTGGCTTCCTTTATGGCAGCGATTCCCAATGTGGGCGGTGGGGACATTACAGCCTTTCAGGGGGGTGTTGGCATGACTACAAACTTTAGGGGGCATTTGGGTTCATTAGAGGGGCATTGACATTTGGCAGTCTGATGCAACAGTTGAAGCATTTAAGTTTAATTTTATTTAATACACAAATCATTCATTTTTAAACTGTTTTGTCCCCAGTTAGAATGTATTTAATAGTCTCAATTCATGGAAATAGCACTATAAATAGTGTGTGCTCTTTAGTAAAGAAATTCTGAATAGTGGCCAGTGTCATATCAAGGAATGGGGATATTAGCCACGCTCCGGCACTAGGTAATGTTCTGATGCTGTCTTGAGGGATGTTGGAACCAATCACGAGAGAGTGTTTGATAAGTTGGGTGTATTGGTGGAGGACGCATTCTTCCAACGGATGAGTGCCGTGTGCAAACGGGTGATGCAGACAGTCAGTTATTCGCTGGTTTTCTTCAGGAATGGGACACACTTGCTACCCGTTGTTTCTGTGATGTTTAAATGAACTTGTTTAACGAAACAATGCTGGTAAACTGAATGAGTTTGTTGTTAAGTAACACAGTGTATTCTATTGGTTCATACTGTGTGGACTTAATTAGTTCTTCATATTGTCTTTCCAACTTCTTATCTCACTGAACGAGGATATAGTGCAGTGAATCGCATACTAGTGAAGAATCAAAACCGTTTGGCTATTGTTAGTCGTGGTGACTTAAGACTATTACTATCCAAGTATACTCCAGATATTGTGAAGTTAGCCAAAACACATCAAGCTCAAGGATCACACTAGTATTTTATAATAAATCTCATTTTATTTACTTTTCTATAACTATGTATGTATATTAATAAATCATACTAAGAATTCAATGTGTAATCTAAGTGCAATAAAAAGGCATGATAAAAACGATCAGTAATAATCATTGAAAATACCTTTTATGCATTACTCATATTTTAGGGGAAAAATAGGAAGCATTGGCATATACTTAATCTGAGGGGGCCGTTGGGCACAAAAAGATTTTGCAAAGGGGCGTTGGGTCGAAAAAGGTTGGGTAACGCTGCTTTATAGAATCAATCCATCTCTTGTTTGGTCTGCCTCTTTTTCTACTCCCTTCTATTTTTCCCAGCATTAGCGTCTTTTCTAGGGAATCATGTCTTCTCATTATGTGTCAAAAGTATGTTAACCTAATTAACAGACAAAAAGGTCATAGATGTATCCATATAATCTGCTGTTTCAGAGTGAGGTATAGATTGCTTCTGTTACAGCATAGGATATGAAAATGGAAAGCAGACATTCTGAGTGAATGTACAGTACATCACTCCAATGGAAGTTGCTGTGCTGCATGAAACATTTTGCTAAGACTTTTATATTTATGCCATAGAATTGTGTAACATGTTGAAATGTGCTGGCTAGCACATTATACCTGTAATGAAAAACCTTCAGAAATGATCAACTGAGACCTGATGGAACTGTGGTGGAAATATGAGATGGATCTCGGTTCATGCTCCCCATTGCTGAACTGGTATCAGCAGCATTCTTGACAGGATTTAGGGGCACTCTTATGCATGAACTCCTAATTCCTTATCTGGCAGTTCTCATAAAACATGAGAGAAAGGGATAGAAAGTTAACAGAAAAAGTGCCTGCTTCAGAAGAATGTTTATTTATAACAAGATGATATTAAATTATCTGGCATTTATCTTGTCTTATCAAACTTATGGCTGCTTTCAAGTGTCCTCATAAAAACCAAGGCAACCTGATGTAGAAGACCCAAAGTCCTGCCTGATAGTATACACATTGAGGAAAGCTATCCATTTGGCTCTCCCCAAGTAGGAGCCCTTAGGATGCCTAAAGGAAATAGCAAACTGATTATCTAAGATTTAAATACTGAAATGAAAGCCATTGTTATTATTATTAATAATAATGAAAACCTCTCTCATCATCCTTTTTTGCTTGTGTATTAATGATTTTTAGATCATTAGCCTGGGTGCAGGGATTGACTAGCTACTGGTCTTGTAATGTGCTCTGGGAAGCCGTTTGGCTAATGTGAGGGATAAAAATGTGTTAAATGACATGGGGATGTACAGGGGGGCAAGAATGCTAAGCTCCATACCCTCTGTTGTCAGTCTGATCACCCTACACAAGTTTGAATGTGATCTTCTAAAGCAGGGTAGCTCCTGTACTCATGGAGTCTTCCTGCACATTTTAGAACCCTGATGTTCTAGGATTCTAAAATGTGCTGAGACATAAAGACCATATTCATACCATACATATATTCCACTATTATTCCACTTTAAACAGTCATGGCTTCTCCCAAAGAATCCTGGGGAACATAGTTTGTGAAAGGAGTTGTTAGGAGACTCCTGTTCCCCTCACTGAGCAACAATTCCCAGAATTTTCTGGGAAGGACTAACTGTTAAACCACTCAGGGAACTGTAGCTCTGTGAGGATATAGGAGTCGCCTAACAACTCTCAGCTCCCTTCACAAACGACACTTCCAAGGATTCTTTGGAGGAAGTCAGGGCTGTGTAATAATGGAATAAATGATTTGTGTGAATGTGGCCTATAAGTGCAGGCATCTCCCTTATTCACAAGCTCACCCTTCGGCTTATGGAGGCAATGAGAACAGTGCCAGGGAGTGGAGTGGAGTGTTCTCATCCCCATTCCTCCCCGCTAGGTGTTGACTCATACATAGTGTACATGAAGGTGGCTAAAATGGGACTTATTTCTAGTAACGATGTAAAGTGTAGTAGGCCATTTAAATAATGTATGTAACATATAAGTCTATATAGTGAAGAGTATTTTGCCCCCTTCAGAGTTGAAATAAAATGTATGTTTAAAAAGACAAGCATTCCTGTACCCATTCTCCCTTCCAGGAAGTCTGGATTTACAGCCAGATTGTAGCTCTTAAATCAACAAGTCTGATCATAAACACCTAAAGAGACTGAAAATACCTTACTAGGAATCGCCAGATGGGAATTGATGTAGATATGTGAGAAGACCTGTGAGAAATGTCTGTGAGAATGGAAAGGTAATGCAATTCCAGATTAGGTGATCTAGTTGAAAGACTATAAAAAAGAAATCACACCTGCGGTTTATTGTCAGTCCTTATGGATTGATCCAATGCTGCTGCCAGTTTACCTAATTGCTGAGTCTTATTCTGAGGCTTATCTGAGCCCCCGTGGGTAAGATTTAAATTGTCATTCTTTTCTATCTATGTGTTAAGATATCTAGATTGTATCTGCATTTGGGGGGAATGTCTGTAGAAGAGAGTTTGCTGTACATGCGTAGGTTCCCCCACCCCACCATAGAACCCTGATAGCAATTCCTAATAGTTATTCCTAATTCCTAAAGTTAATATTTAACTTCAATTTCCTCCCTGCCCTATTTATTGCAACAAAATTTGTGAAACACCGAAGCTGCTTTATACAGAGCATTGGTCCATCTATCTCAGTCTTGTCTACACTGACTGGCAATAGCTTTCCAGATTTTAGACAGGGTTCTCTCCCATTTCTACCTGGGGATTGGACCTGGGACCTTCTGCATGCAAGCAGAAGCTGTACCACTGAGCTACTCCCCCTCCCTAAGTGATTCAGGGCTATGTGAATCAGTCCGCCAGAAGGACATGACACTAGGCTCATAGCACATTAAGTGCACGATGTTACAGAACTTCCATGAATTTCAGTGGGACCTGTGAACGGCTAGAAGGCAACAATGCCTGGCAGATCATCTTGCAAAGCAACAATTTTCAAATGTCTTACACTAAGATGATTCCACTGACCTTATTGGAAGTGTAGATTAGTTGTCTAATGAGACTCATAAGTACTTTCAGAAACTGAACTGCTGGAGAATGCAATAAAAATTGGTACTAATGAAGCAAGACTCCTCCTGGCAGAACATATGCTAATTACAGGGTTGCAGAAATCATTCAAGCAATGTAATCTGAATCTATTACTTCTTGATTCACTTCACAGCAAGCTCCATTATGTCATCATTTCCTGGGGAGGAGACAGGTGGGATAATTTTGCTTTCTATGGAGATTTCTACATGAAAAGTCATAGCGTCCCTCATATTTTTTTTCTCTGTGAGATGACAGTGAATTATTAATTAAAGTCAAATGTTTTATCTGCCTCATTGGCATTTCATAACCATGGAAGTGGGAATGTGCAAACTCCAGGACTGTCTCAGCAATTCATCATCAGAACCTCATCTCACTTGGTTAGCACTATGTCATTTTTCAGGCAACTGGGAGGGGAAAAACAAAGTACCTCTGGTATAAATAGAGAAATGAATTTTACCAACACCTAATTTAAAAAGGTAAACATTGAGAGGATGCCTTAAATGCAGGTGTAAAGTAGCAATATTCTCATGTTCTTGTATTGGCAAAACAAAACATAGACATCACACCAGGAACTGCTATGAAGGAATCCTGTGTACACATACACACACACACACACACACAGAGAGAGAGAGAGAGAGAGAGAGAGTTTGCTGTCCCTTACAGCTGAATTGTTCAGGAAAAGGCTGGGGGAAATCCTGTTATTTGGAGCATTCCTTGTTCCTTACCTGCTTCCAGGAACCCATGTTTGCATTTATTTTGCTTCTCTGCTATAAATAACAGATTTGTTCAAGGTTCCCTTTCCATGGAAAGTCTCTTCTGACTGTGTGGTTCATCTCTCTTGGCTAATCACGCTGAGAGCACCTTGCAGATTCCTCCCAGCCCCACACCAGTTTCATACAATTATCCTAAAATAGACACAAAATGGATTGGACTCTACAGAACCATCTGTATGAGTATGCAAGTGTGGGAGAAAACTGAGGAGATACTAATTAATTAGTGCTTTTATTTAGAATGACTGCTGCATGCATTTAGAATAAGATACCTGTAAATTCTCCAGGACAATGAATATTTCCTGTCTCAGATACAGCATCAACAGTACAGAAGCTTCCTGTGACTGTAGCTGAATTGCCATGTAACTGTCTCTCCCATCAAGTCTGCAAACCACAGGAAGCAAATCATACTATGCACCGTGTTGCTGCATTCATGTGGAGAGTCAGAGTGGACTAGTGGATAATAGTATCTTGAACTTGCAGTGGGCGCTGTGCTTCTAATTAGGCATGGAAGCAGCCCTGTAGCCAGCCTCCCTTGTTAGGTGGGCAGCCACATTTCTAGGTGGGGCATTTGGGAGGGGGGGGAGAGATGCACAGTGCCAGCCAATCCCTATTCTGCATTGGTGGAGAGGATGTGAGGACCAGGGCAGGGGAAGGGAGAGGCAGTGACCTTCCCCGTCACTCCTCCTCCATCCAGAGAGTGTGTTAACTTACATGAATGTTTAATCAGTTGAATTGTCTCACTCTTTTTTGAGAAATCCCCAGGAATACCAGACTCAAAAGCTTGCCTATAGCTACAGTCCTCTTTCACCTGTTATCTGTCCCTGTGTTCTAATTCTTTACGAACTGAACTACTTTGGTAATGACAGTGAGCTGCTGAGCTTGGTTTTGAAGCTGCATTAGGTATATCAGTTTTAGATTCTACCCGAAAAACAAACTTGTCCATACTACAAGTTTAGTGAAAGGCAGAGAGAAAATAAATACTTTAGGTTGTGTTTGTTAACTCCTTGACAGTCCCTCCTTCTAGTGTTGTTCTTGACTTTTAGAATTTCCTTCCTGTTAAACAATCAAGGGATTTTTTAAAAACTGGCTACTACATAAAGGTTCTACAACAAAGACTCTTACCATATACGGAGCGAGAAATGCCAGATGTCCAAGCTGGATTTAGAAAGGGAGGAGGCACCAGAGATCATATTGCAAACATACATTGGATAATGGAACGGAGCAAGGAATTTCAGAAGAAAATCACCCTGTGCTTTATAGAGCACAGCAAAGCCTTTGACTGTGTAGATCATGGAAAACTATGGAATGCTTTGAAAGAAATGGGGGTGCCACAGCATCTGATTGTCCTGATGTGCAACCTATACTATGGACAAGAGGCTAACTGTAGTGTGCACTGGGCTGTACACAGTCATCCCTATCTGCCCCGTGGCCCCAATCTGTGGACCCGAGGAGGTTGAATCCGCCCTGTCCCAAAGAGGGGACCATCCACCTCACCCTGGATCCATCCCTGAAGCTATTCAGAGCAGGGCCAAGGGTTTTTTAAAAATATGTTCGGGGGTAAGGAGACACTACATCTCCTTCTCTCCCCCTCCCCGACTGAGAGCAAGCAGGTGCAACCAGCACACGCAGGATGGAATAATTATGTTTATCAGGTAATAGGCAGGATGATTCCATCCTGTGCGCTGCCTGTTGCTGTTCCTCAAGCAAGCTGCTTCTCTGCATGTATGGTAGCCACCCGCAAATGAGCAGCGACCGGCATCACATGAAATGAATCCTCCAGTTTATCAGCTGATAAGCAAGAGAATTCCACGCTATGGGATGCTTCTTCTTTGTGAACAGCTTCCCTGCATGCATGGAAGCCTCTTCCAAAGGGGATTTGGTGCATGAGGCTTGGGAGGACCTGGAGGGGAAGGAGGAGAGGTTGGACAGGAAAAGTAACTACCTTCACCCACAAAGAGATGCCTCCTTTTCCCATTTTCTCTCTTCCTTCCCACACATGCCTGCCTCTTCTATCTGCCCTACGCCCCATCCTTTGATACCCCTGATCACTTTGGGCCACCATACCCAACCCATAGAGATCAGAGTTATCTCAACCTGACTCAGCCAAGGCCCAAATGCCTCCCAAGAGGCATGATTTGGCTCAGGCCTTGGGCCTCAGCTGAATACAGAGCACAAAGACAGACAGCGGCGTCACTAGTGGGAGTGCGGGGGGGTGCGGACCTCCGGCACATGACCTCCCAGGGGCATGGACAGGGGTGGCTGGTCTTGTGTGCGCGCATGTGCGCGCGCTCCAGGCTGACGGTGGAAGGCCCATCCAGGCTTCACCACCAGCAAGTGGGCGCCTGCTTTTGGTGCGCACCGGACTGGGTGCCGGGGGGCCCTTGGCGAGCTCCCAAATCTTGTGCTGGGAGGGAGCGTGCCGGAGGGGCACCCAGCTGGAGGAGCAGGCCTGGGAACGCCGGCGTGCCTCCCTTGCCCCGCCAGCGCTGCTCCCGGTCTCGCCTGCCCGCCTGCGTGCCTCCGAGGAGGACCCGGAGCACTTCTCGGCTCCTTTGCTGGAAAACGGCATGGGGCGGGGCAGCTCTGGGTGTCACCCCCCTCCTGGTGTCACCCGGGTGCGATCCACACACCCCACACCCCGGTAGTGATGCCCCTGAAGACAGAGTAGGGGCAACATCGGTTTTTATTTTGGGATTAGACTGAGGAGGGGAGGAGTTAGGTTAGGAATTAGTAGGTATGGGTAGACTAGGCAGGTGTGAAGTATTTGTGTAACTTATTTGAATCACTATAAGAACTGAATGGAAGTCACAAGCTTTTGAACACTGAGTGAACTTGTTTATTTACATTTTATTACCCTCTATTCCTGTTTGTTTGTATAGATGCCTGGCGATTGCTATGCTCTAAACAATTAGATACAACTATCCATGGTGGCAGTGAGAATCTAAGAGAGAGCAACGGTATCAGATTCCAGGGGATCAGCCCATGGCTGTGGTCTTTTAAGGTCAAAAATATTCACAGGGGGTTGAGACTTGCCTCTATGCCTGGACATTGTTAGGAAAGGCTAGGGGATTAGGTCAAAGTCCCTAATAACAGCATTGATATATTGTGGTGAGTTATAAAGCATGTCTCTGTCAGCTCACATCAAGGTGAAAGCAGATGGGAATCCCTACTCTGCAATATTCTTTTTTGAGATGAGGTAACCACTGTCCTTTGCCTCAGGCAGTCAAATGCCTTGGGCCAACCCTATCACAATTAGTTTGGCCTTCACCAAATGGCTTTGAGCAAGTTTGAAGCCTAGCATACCTCACAGGATATAGTAAGGACTATAATGAGATGAGCTCATGCATGCTGCCCTGAGCTATGTGGAGGGAAGGAGGGTGCAAATAGCATTATAAATATTATGCCGACAACAATGCAAAGTCAAGTCTCCAGATGATTGGTGGTCCCTGTTTAGAATTAGATTTATGCTCCTGCTTTAGGGATGGGCTATTTAGATTATGCAGCAGAAGCTTGTTGTGTGGCAATTAAAGTGAGAAAGCTTCAAGTTTTAATCCTCTCCTCTTGACCACACAACCAGAAGTATAAAAGTCACACGAGAACCACTGTATTGCAGTGGTTCCTTCCTCTCTGGTAGGTACCAGAGAGTGGCATTGGGGGATGAAGTTTCGGATCCTTGGCCTCTCATCTGTGGGGTGCCACAGGGCTCCATCCTCTCCCTGATGCTGTTTAACATCTATATAAAGCTGCTGGGGGCTATCATCAGGAGACTTGGGCTGCAATGTCACCAGTATGCAGATGACACGCAGCTCTGTCTCTCATTTAAATCTTCACCGAGGTTGGCTGTAGAAACCCTGTCCAAGTGCCAGGAGTCGGTGAGTGGCTGGATGGGAAGGAATAAGCTGAAGCTGAACCCTGACAAAACTGAGGTACTGTTCGTGGGAAACAAGAGAAGGCTAGGGGATGTTAACCTGGTGCTCAGTGGGGTACAATTGCCCCTGAAAGACCAGGTCCGCAGCCTGGGAGCCATTCTTGACTCCCAACTGTCCATGGAGTCTCAGGTCTCGGCTGTGAGCCGGGCAGTGCAGTGTCAACTCCACATGATACAAAGGCTGCGCCCCTACCTTCCCAACCATCTGCTCCCATTGGTGGTACATGCCCTGGTCTCCTCTCACCTAGACTACTGTAATGCGCTCTACGTGTCACATCAGCTTAATAACAAGGAGGCACTGCAGAGCTCTGACACCTATTCCTAACCTCTGCAGTTCTACAGAACGAAAAATACACAGTTCATCGCTACTGAGGAAAAGATGCTCTGGCACACAGGATGCTGAAGTTGGAGAGAGATATGATGGATATCAGTGGCAGCTGGCACCTATTGGGATTGGTAGGGCAGAAGACAACAGACTAACAGTAGACAGAGCCAGAGCCAATGACAGGCAGAGCCAAGACATTCTGGTTTTGTCCCCATCCTCCTGCCTGCTCCGTACTACAAGGGCAACAACAAGACTAAAAGGAGATGGACGCTGACAGGCAGCACCATCCCCTGGACTGTTTGTAAGTAAGAAGGCAGGCGAGTAGGGGTTGGCTGAGGGCAGGCTGAGGATGGTGAGGCAATGTTCTGTTTGCCCTAATAGACCAGCCTCCACTCATGGATATGGTATGAAAGTTATGTCACCACATTCAGTTTATAAAAAAAAAAAACTTTTCCTGACCAGAGGTGAGCTTTGAAGAAGCAGATCCCACGTTTTCAGTGTGCTTCAGTTTTTACCAGGCCATTGAAGGAATCTGTTGACATCACCAGTGTGTTTCATAATTTATTTATTTTTTAAAGGTTTGAGAAACTGGGATCATGCTACAGGTGAAGGATCAACTTTAACCATTTCATATAATCATAGAATAGTAGAGTTGGAAGGGGCCTATAAGGCCATCAAGTCCAACCCCCTGCGTAATACAGGGATCCAATTTAAAATGTTTAGGGAGGTTTTCAGCATTCCTGTTCTGCTAGCACAAGAGGCTTTTACTTACCCAATGGAACTTTTCCCATCTCTTCCCTGCAGCCCCCTACACCCTCAAAATCAGCTCTGGGAAGGCTGAGGGACCCACCAGAGCAGATTGGGGGGTTGCAGATGGAGGAGAGGAAGGGAAAGTCCTGTTACACAAGTGGAGTTTCACTCATGGAGCATCGGATACAACCGAAGTTTGGTTTTGCCCTGAATGACAGTCCATACAATGAAGGTCTCTAGACTGTGCTTGGGACATAGTTACTACATAAGTCTGTCCACTTCATATTAAATTGCATGGGATTTTTCTTCGAAAGCTCTGCAGTGAGATTTGGAGAAACCACTGAAGCAAAAAACACAAAAAAAGAAAGGAAAAGGAAAAGGAGGGGGGCAAAGAACAGTTTGGAGGCATATTGCTCTAAAACAAGAAGCAATTTGATACCGTGCCCACAGAAAAGGATGGCCTTTGTTCGGACTGTCAAGATGTCTGCTCCAGGGCTTGTGAGAGCAGCTCATTAATGAAAGACTCCATTTTGTTTCATCTTAGGTGGAAATGCATTAGAAGGATATGGTGCAATTAAAATTCAGTTTTCACATCCCTGGCGATTTGATGCAGCTACCCAGGTTTGAGTTACCAATAGAGATAATTAGCAGAACCCAAACAGAGAAGGAATTAATGCAATGGCCAAAGCTGTATTTTTGACGGGCTATTTGCCATGTTAATTATGGCAACATTGACTTTTATTACTCAGTAGCAGTGTTCACAGCCATTAAGAAGATTCATAGATAACTCTAACCCCACTGTGGAGGGTCTATTTGATATATCAAAAGATTCTTTCCCTCCAGAGTCAGGGCAGTTCTTGCAAGTATCTGGAGGTCACTCTAGCCATATGCTGTATTTAAAACAAGGACACAGGGAGCCTTCAAGGGAATAGGCAGGAAGCAAGATTCTACATCCTGTCCTTCTGGCAGACACACAGAGAGTGACTCTTTTAGACAAAGAAAATTGTTACTTGCCTTGCAAGCAGCCCAAGGAAGGATTTTTTTAAAAAAAATAAGGCAGATATACTTACGGTGGTCATGTAGTCTATTTTACAGTCCTCTGTTTGAAAGGCTGTCCAGTACAAGTCCAACTTAACAATAAAGGACAATAAGAAGCAAGAGTAGTTGCCCACAAAGGGTTAGTACTTGGATAGCAGACTGAGCAAGCACACAAGTCACCTGATCACAGTCCTCCCTACTATTATATCAGCTTATTCTGACTCAGATGGAATGAAGAGATGTAGTTGAGTATCATCAGCATATTATGCTCCAAATCCCTGGATGATGCCTCTCAATGGTTTTAGATAACATGTCAAATAGCATGGGCAACAAGATGAAACCAGTGGGACAGCATAAGTGCCTTAGGGCCGAGCAGAATCCCCCAGTGCTACTCTCTGGTAGTGGCCCTGCAGATGGGAGGTGATATAAACAAATTAGCACATACAAATATTATGCAAATCAGGTTCCTCTTTTTGCCCTCTTTTGGCGGGGGGATGTATAAGGAGCGACCCTAGATACACTTGACAGCCTCATTTAACAACCACATTCATGGGGAGAAAGAGATCAAACCCACTCTAGATCAAGAGGAAAACCAAGAGATTCTGCCCTTTTTTTATTGTGGAGGAAGCCAAACGAAGATGACAGGCAGTTGCTTTTTTTAAAAAAACTGTGTCTATTAACATGTCTGAAACATTCCAACACTCACCTATCAGTTGCAAACTTGATCAGTTTATCTTAACCCTAACCCTAAAGCTTTTGACCCAGTAATTTGTGTATTTATTTTTTTAGGGTGTGGGAAATGGCCTTAAAGGTTGGATTCACCTTCAGGGAGAGGGTGAATTTCAAGAACTTTCATTTTACTTTAAATGTGAGATGACCAACATTCTTTCTTCTTGTCTTTCATTTTGCAAACAAAAGGCCTTTCTGATGCTTATTCCAATTGTGTACTATAGTTCAGTAACACATCTGATTCTAATAAGCTTCTTTTAGTGGCTGTTCCAGATAAGCATGAAATATAGAAGTCACTTTTTGTGAGGGATCATAGTTCAGTAGTACAGCACATGTTGTGCACACAGAAGGCCCTAGGTTCAGTTCCTGGCATCCCCAGTTTAAAAAGGGTCAGCGTAGAAGATGATGATGCCTGCCATCCTGGTCATAGCAGACAATACTGGGCTAGACTTGAGATAAGACAGCTTCATGTATACTGTTGCTCCAACGTGGACATTTTGCATGATCTACCAAACTCCAAGGTTATTTGTGTCATTCAGCAAAGAGTCTGAATGAAAAATAAGCATGTCAGATGTGGACAGAGGATGCAGACAGTGAAAAGGGATGTATATATTTCACTCAAGTTCCTGGCAATTTCTAAGGGAACAAGACAGGGAGCAAATTTGGGAAGGGATGTCATTCCCTCAGTGAGACATTATGTCATTCTGTATGCAATAATAAAGGAATACAGAATAGCTCTTCAACTTTTTGTAGCTACTGGGCACATACTTGTTCTTAAGGGTCAAACTAGAGATGACATTAATTGCACGAAAGAAGTAAACATGCACATCTTTTTGTTATGCAAATAGCAGCCTTGTGACAGCAAGTGGCAGGGAGGTGGAGTTTAACTCTTTCTCTCTCTACCATAGTCCTAACAAAACTACCCCCCAGAAGCTGCCATTTGCATTTCAAAGGAAACTCCCATTGATCCCAATGGAAGCTTGCTTTGAAATGCAACTGCAGAAAAAATATTTGGTCAGAGTCATGGTGGGAGAATCAAATTTCCCCTTCCCTCCACCCCTCACAGTCCAGAGGCTGCACAGGCTTTACCATGGTAGCTGTTTAAATAACAAAAAAAGAGTGCACATCAATTAAGGTCGCATCTAATTTGGCCCTAAGACACAAACTGATACATGGCCGTGCAAGTTCATGACTTTCACTCTCCTCTTCTTCCATGACAAGGAGAAAGAATAGAAGCACAACAGCCTGATACTTGCATGCTGTGATTCATTCACAATAATCTAGACCATCGTTTGGAACTGGTTGTGTGACTGAACCAGGTCACTGCGACGAAAAGGAAAAAATGTCAAGAACTGGTTTTATTGCTACTCAGCTATAAGCAGCCAAACAATGGAAACCAAAACAACAACAAGCATTCAGTAGTAGAGTGGGTAAGAAAAATCTAGTGCATTGTGCTTATAAACAGACTTACCCATTATAAAAATAAAAACTAAGGGAAAGGGTTAACTGAGGAACCTTTTTTTAATGTGCAGCAGCAATTTGTTGTTTAGTTGAATAACAACAACAGCCACTTATAAAGTGCCAAAAATTTCTAAGCACCATCTAGGTGGCACACACACCATGCATTTAAAGCACATGGATTCCCCCAAAATAATCCTGGGAACTGTAGTTTACCCCTCACAGAGCTACAAATTCCCAGCACCATTAACAAACTGCAGTTCCAAGGATTCTTTGGGGGATGCCATGTGCTTTAGATATTTAAAGAGAAGACAGTTCTTTCCCAAAGGCTTACAAATCTAATAGCCACATTGCTGAGGAAAAAAGAATGGGAAGCTAAAAGGTAAGCCAGTACTGGAGCAGCGGCTTCTTCACTGGCTAATGGATGGGGCCAGCTTGGTCCCCCCCTTGCCATGATGCTCTTCCTGGGAGGCAGAGGGTGCAGCCCATAAATTGCCCATCATTCCTAGTAATCATTAGTCAACTAGACCATTAGAAAATTAGAATTAACTAATGGTAGCTAATGCATAACGTTAATAATGTGAATATTCAGCTGGACTTCTATACTTTATCGGTGTACACCTCTAATTACCTTCTTTGTATTTATGATACTTTCTGAAATAAAAATACACGCAGGTGTTCAGAGCCCTTGGGATCTCAGATTCAGACCTCTTCCTAAGAAAGAAATGCAGACAGTATATATCATCTCCCTTCCAACCCCATGTGGCCCATAACTACCATTTTTCCACTTATGAGCATCACCCTTTCTGCTCCTGGGTCCCTTTATCACAGGGTTGTGTGGGAGCCTGATATACTCATTCACAACTGTGGGATGATAGGCAATCTTCTCACGCTTCTGTCCAACATAGGAACCTGCCTTATACCAAGTCAAATGACTGGTCCATCTAGCTCAGTATTGTCTACGATGCTGACCCAGTCATAGCCCTCCAGGATTCAAGACAGAAGACTTTCCCAGCCCAACCTGGAGATACCAGGAATTGAACCTGGGTGTATGCACTGCAACTGACCTGGAGCCCTTCTTCTAGCTCTCAGAACAAAATGACTCCCCTCGCCCATCATTCAGACCATGTGATACCCCTCCTTAAATAATCACACTTGCTTCATCATGCCCACTTCCAAATCCAACACAAACTCCTCTTTCTTGCTTTCAAAGCCTTCCATGGCCTTGGCCTTACCTTACATCCTAATATATCCTTGCCTGTTACCATCAGTTCCTCACTTCTGTCACCTTTATCCATATTAATCACCTTCAGTCCCTGAAACAACTTCACCCTTTCCCCTTTGTTGCCCCTCTTCTCCTTGGATCTCCCTCCAGGAATGCCTATACAATTTATTTATTTATTATTTATTGTATTTATTTATTTATTGTATTTGTATACCGCCCCATAGCTGAAGCTCTCTGGGCAGTTTACAGTAACTAAAAACATTAAAAACAAATATACAAATTTAAAACAAATGTAAAACACACACAATGCTGCCTCTTTTTCCAAATCCCTCACCAAGACCCACATTTCCATCAAGATTTTGGCACAACCCCTTTATCCTCATCTTCTACTGAACATGGGAACATAGGAAACTGCTTTATATGGAGTCAGACCATTGGTCCATCTAGCTCAGTATTGCTCAGTACTGACAGGTAGTGGCTCTCCAGGGTTCCAGACTGGGTTCCCTCCCTGCCCTACCTGGACATGCTGGGGATCGAATCTTGGACCTTCTGCATGCAAGGCAGATGCTCTACCTTTGTGATATGGCCCTTCCAGTTCTGAAGCTAAGTCTAAATACATTTAACTAAACTTCACACATGGACATGAATTCTAACTGCCTTTCTGTGAATATAACAGAGCTCATGGAATGGAACAGGATTTTCCTATCTTTCCTTGCCTCTGCAAATCTTCTCCTAAGTTTTGAGGGAATCCCTTCAGAATGGCATAAGCGTCTATGGGGGATGCAGATATAAGAGCAGTTAGTGGAGCCTATCTCCTTCCTAATATGATGAAAGAACTATATTCTTCCATTCCAAGCAATGTCTTTCTATCTGCTGTTGCTCCTTCTTCCTTCTCTTTATTACCTTCACAGTGCAGAATATAAATTGCAAGCTCCTCAGGACAGGGACCTTTCTTTTTGTTGTTAGTCTGTAAAGCATACTGGTGGCACCAAATAATTAATATATAAGCAGCAGCAATAACAATAGTTTACTGCATGGTTGCTCAAGACACACAGCACAAAAATCAGACAGCAATATATCAGCTCCAACCCAGACTTTTTTTTTGAGTGTGAGGATGTGGCATGCATGAAGGCATGACGTAGTTGGGGAAGAGTTTCCCCTAATTCCAAAGGCATTACGCACCAGCCTCACTTGGTGCAACTTGAACCTGAAACTGCCCAGCCAAGAGCTTAATTAAAAAGCCATTTCTTAAAAGTTAAATATGCCAATAAAGCAGGACTCTTTCAATGGTAGGGCATCCCAGAATACAAAGCTGCTTCTTCAAAGGCTGGGAAGATTTGCAGGATATTTTGAGAGTAATTATAGAAGATTACAGAATCAAAAACAGCTCATTATGGCAGGCTGAGCAGGGATGGATGCCTGCTTGCTACAAAGAGCTCCATGGGGGCCAGCAGCAGGATCTTCCCTGCCTTGCCCCACTGCCCAAAGCAAATAAAATATCCCCCACAAATGCAAACCAGCCCCCATGTGCTGTCATCACATGGGATGTTTTCACATGATGCATGATTCATGGCATTCCTCTTGAAGTCCTCCACATATGGTCGCGCTGAAAGGAAACTTCATGAAAAGTTTCAGAACCTTCCTTTGGTATACAAAAGGATATCCATTATTCATTGCTCCCAGCTAAGGCTGAATGTTAATTGATTCATTCTCCTGGCTATTTGTCCAGGTGCACAACTTCTTATTTGCAATTATCCTACTTAATTAACTCCACTCTTCCAATCTCCAGGCATACATCTTGTTGCCCAATTTAACTGCCACACCACAAAAATGCTCTGAAAAGAAAGCAAATAGTGAAAGTAAACACCACTCATGAAAACCAGAACAGTGTAAAACAAAAACAAAAACACTGTGATCAGAAGCTTTATTACTGACACATCATCTTATGATCAATAGTAGGTGCACAACTTGCCTTCCCTGGGTATGTACGTACTTATTTCTGCAATAAAATAAAACTCAAGGAGGCGTACAAATAAAGACGTAAATCACAACAAAATTTAAAAACAAATCTAACTATACAAACGAACAGCAGTAAAAGAGCTTCATAAAACATCATCATAAAAACCATATCAATAACAGCCAACTAAAAGGGGGAGGAAATCAGGTCAAAGGCTCAACAGCAACACAAAAAGCCCAATGGAATCAAATTCAGTACATTAGACTGGCTTATTGATAGTCATCTGAATGGCTTGTTAGAAAGTATACAGAGTCTAAGGCCCCATCTACACTATTCTTTTAAAGCAGTATCATACCACTGAAAACAGCCACAGCTTTCCCCAAAGAATCCTGGGATCTGTAATTTGTTAAGTGGGGGTGCTGAGAGTTGTTAGGACATCCCTATTCCCCTCACAGAGCTACAATTCTCAGAGAGGTTTAACAGTCAATCCCTGTTTCCAGAGAACTTTGGGAATTGTAGTTCTGTGAGGTGAATAGGGGTCAACCATACTACCACTCCTACGATTCTTTGGGGGAAACCATGGCTATTTAAAGTGGTATGATACCACTTTAAATGTATAGTGCAGATGGGGCTTAAGTCAGGGTTGGGGAATCTGTGGCCCTCCAGATGTTGCCCAGCTACAACTCCCTTCATCCCTGCTCATTGCCCATGATTGTTGGAGCTGATGGGAGTTGTAGTTCAGCAACATGTAGAGGGCCAAAGGTTCCTCTCTTCTAGGCTAAGTCAACTTTAGTTCTTTAAAATGTTTTTTTACATGGCATGCCACAGGGAGGAAATGGAACCACTATCTATAAAGTGCATCTTATTTTATTTATTATTATTTATTTATTAGATTTATATCCCACCCTTCCTCTCAGTCAGAGTCCAGGGCGGCAAACAAAAGCACTAAAAACACTCTAAAATGATAAAAACAGGCTTTAAAATATATTACATCTTTAAAAACATCTCTTTATAAAAGCTTTAAAAACATCTTTAAAAATAATTCCAATATAGACGCAGACTGGGATAAGGTCTCCACTTAAAAGGCTTGTTGAAAGAGGAAGGTCTTCAGTAGGCACTGAAAAGATAACAGACATGGCACATTTCTAATATTTAAGAGGAGGGGATTCCAAAGGGTAGGTGCTACTACACTAAAGGTCCATTTTCTATGTTATGTGGAATGGACCTCCTGATAAGATGGTATCTGCAGGAGGCCCTCACTTGCACAGCTTAGTTATCTGCTGGGTATACAAGGGGTAAAATGGTCTTTCAGATATCCTGGTCCCAAGCTGAATAGGGCTTTGTAAACCAAACCCAGAACCCTGAACTTGGCCCGGTAGCTAATAGGCAGCCAGTGCAATTCTTTCAGCAGCAGGGTGACATGTTGGTGATACCCTGCCCCAGTGAGCAGTTGCTCCACCACATTTTGCACCAGCTGCTTCTGGACCAATCTCAAGGGCAGTCCCAACATAGAGCACATTACAGTAATCCAGCCTAGAGGTTACCAATGCATGGACATGGATTGATAGACAAATGGTCAAGGAATACCTAATCACTTTGAACAAGTTCAAATCGGCAGGGCCTGATAAACTGCATCCTAGAGTATTGAAGGAACTGGATTAAGAACTCTCAGAACCGCTGTCTATTATATTTGCGAAATCATGGAGGACTGGTGAAGTGCCAGATGACTGGAGGAGAGCTAATGTTGTCCCTATCTTCAAAAAGGGAAAAAAGGAAGAACCGGGGAACTACATCAATCTAACATCAATCCCTGGAAAAACTCTGGAGCAGATTATAAAGCAGTCAGTCTGTAAGCACCTTGAAAACAATGCAGCAATTACTAGGAGCCAATATGGATTTATGAAGAACAAATCCTGCCAAACTAATCTTATCTTGTTTTTTTAATGGTAACCTCCTTTGTAGACTGTGGGAATGCTGTGGACATAATATATCTTGACTTCAGCAAAGCTTTTGACAAGTGCCTCACAATATTCTGATTAGCAAGCTAGCTAAATGTGGGCTGGATGGAACAATCAGGTGGATCCATAGTTGGCTCCAGAATCATACTCAAAGAGTGCTTATCAATGGTTCCTTCTCAAACTGGGCGGAAGTAATGAGTGGGGTACCACAGGGCTCGGTCCTGGGCCCAGTGCTCTTCAACATTTTTAACGACGACTTGGATGAGAAGGTGCCGGGAATGCTTATCAGATTTGCAGTTGATACAAAATTGGGGGGCATAGCTAGTACCGTGGAAGGCAGAAACAAAACCTTGATAGGCTGGAGCATTGAGCTGAAAACAACAGAATGAAATTCAACAGGGATAAATGCAAAGTTCTACACTTAGGAAAAAGAAACCAAATGCACAGTTATAAGATGGGGGATACTTGGCTCAACAATACGACATGTGAGAAGGATCTTGGAATTGTTGTTGATCACAAGCTGAATATGAGCCAACAGTGCGATGTGGCTGCAAAAAAGGCAAATGCTATATTAGGCTGCATTAACAGAAATATAGTTTCCAAATCGCTTAAAGTATTAGTTCCCCTCTATTCAGCACTGGTTAGGCCTCATCTTGAGTACTGTGTCCAGTTCTGATCTCCGCACTTCAAGAAGGATGCAGACAAATTGGAACAGGTTCAGAGGAGGGCAACAAGGATGATGAGGGGACTGGAAACAAAGTCCTATGAGGAGAGACTGAAAGAACTGGGCATGTATAGCCCGGAGAAGAGAAGACTGAGGAGAAATATGATAGCACTCTTCAAGTACATGAAAGGTTGTCACACAGAGGAGGGCCGGGATCTCTTCTCAATCATCCCAGAGTGCAGGACACGGAATAATGGGCTCATTGCAGGAAGCCAGATTTTGACTGAACACCAGGAAAAACTTCCTAACTGTTAGAGCCATATGACAATAGAACCAATTACCCAGAGATGTAGTGGGCTTTCCGACACTGGAGGCATTCAAGAGGGAGCTGGACAGCCATCTGTCAGAAATGCTTTTATTTGGATTCCTGCATTGATCAGGGGGTTGGACTTGATGGCCTTATAGGCCCCTCCCAACTCTACTATTCTATGAAACCACCTTGGCAGGCTTTAATAAGCCAAGAAGGGCAAGAGTTGAGAGCACAAGTTGCTAGCCGCATCATAACAAGCACCTTGCCCATGTCATCAGGCCACCTCAACTGAAACTGATCCCAAGATGTTGCACTGGACACCTCACTGGGGACTACAGTTGATGCGGATGGGGCATCAATATTGCTATGGAAGTGAGCAACCTTATCCTCCAAGTGCCTTACAAACAATTCACAGTGGGTCTCCTAAGGGTCTAAAACTCCATTTTCCTGAGTTGATGTCAACAGACCCCTGACAATATGGAAAAGTTCCACTGGACGGCTGCTTGAGGATGTGATGGCAATAGAGAAGTGAGCCTTCTTCACCACCCTCACCACCAGGTTATGGCACGGTTATGATGGTTTACTCATGCCTGATGAGCCTCACAGCTGCAGAAATCCAGAGAACTAATTTAAGATAGGAAAAATGAGAAACCGAGAGAACCAAAATTGACAGGTATTTCCATCCTTAATTCCAGTCAAGCAAAAGTCGTAGGTTTCTACACCGCACCACACATCTCTCCATGCAGACAAGTAAGAGGCACCATCACAGCTGAAAAACAGGTTCCAGCCAGGCAAAAGCACTTACGGAGGGTGTGGAGCAGGTGAGCAAGGGGTGCAGATCAAAATACTTGGAGTTAAAATATTAGTCTAAGGGCGCAATCCAACTCGTATTTATGCTGGAATGAGGGGTGTTGGATATGGCGGACGCCTGTCTGAGCCAACAGGGTCCCAGCTCTGCTGGACTCCACCAGCAGAAACACCTTGACATAATGGAGTTGGGACCCTGCCGGCTCAACCAGGAGTCTACTGGGGAAGCCCAGCCCAGTGGAAGGGGTGCTGGTGGAAGCTGATGTAAAGCCCAAAATAGGGGCATTCTGTGGGCATGGTGGAGGAGGGGCCAAGGGAGGTGGACTTACGCAACATCTCACTCACATTCGGAGTGCTCCTGCAGGTCCTGAACTGGTCCAAAGTTACACCGAGGAAAAGGTTGGTCTAAGCAAATAATTATAATGCAAGTCAGTGGGGGTGCGCTTACTCACCGGGAGAGATATTCGTGAGAGCCAGCTTTTCCTTTTCTGTTCATGTGCTCAGCTCCTGACTGAGCTGATGTCCCATCAGCCCAGCAGCTCCTGTACGGCAAATGGATGCCATGGAGCTTCCCCCTAACTCCTACTCCTCCGGCACCCCTTCCACCGGCTTCCTCTGGGTTGGATTGCTCTGCCTGTGAGATAAAATCCAATAAAATAGTACCATCCTTAAATACACACACACACATTGTGAGCAGGGAGTACAATGCCCCCCTTTTTCCTTACTGATGGCATCTGAGAGACAGGGAAGGGCAACGATTCAGTGACAGAGTACATGCTTTCTACATATTGGGACAACTTCAGGTTCAGTCCTTTGGCTCTCTATTTAAATTCCTATTATGTCTGACCATTGGCCGTGCTGGGTGGGGCTGATGGGAGTTGGAGTCCAATAGCACCTGGAGGGCCACAGGTTCCCTATCCCAAAGGATCTTCTCAAATAACAGGGTCAGGATAGATCTCTGTCTGCCACTTCCTCACAGGATACACCTTGACCTGCCCCCTGTGTGCTGCCAGCCCTTTTCTGTACTGTCAATGAATCAGCAACTCTGGCCCTATTAGGCTGAGTATGGTAACTCAGCATTACCGTATGGTACTGGTCTCCAACCACTTGCAAGCAGTACAGCAATTCATTATTTCATTCTAAATATAAGCCAGGAAGCAAAACTGGCATATTTGTACAATTAAGGGTGCAAACACAGAATGAACAAAGACTTCCATTTAGCAACAAACTGGGATGATAAAAGCACCACCTCAGCCGTGGAAAACCCAGAGCTGCAACATTGAGGATAGCAAACATAGGCTTATCATATGTTGTTGTCTCTGTGTGCTATCAGAGAAGTTGGGCATACTATGAAGTTGAGCCAGTGTTACCCAACAGTATCTAGATGGGAAACCAAGAAGAGCTCCATGTGAGCTGCTCTTAACTTTCTAAATGAAGAGCGGGATAGAAATACTTTGATTAACAATGCTCTTGGGTTGCTGTCACCTTTTTACATTCTTAAGATATGTTTAGATAATGCTTCATAAGACCGTTACACACAAACAATCACATGGGAATCAAAGAGAGAAAAATGCTCACAGCAACAGCTCAGTTCTACACTGTTTTACTCAGAGATATGTTGCACTGTGTTTGTTGGGATTGCAGCCTCAGTTTGCAAAGAAACAGCAAGAAAAAAGCCACTACACCTGAACATGCCTATCACCATGTCATCTCTGTAATCTTTTCAGCGCCTATTGAAGACCTTCCTCTTTCAACAAGCCTTTTAAGTAGGGTTGTCAGGGCCCCAGTTTTCACCCAATGACTGGATTTTTGGGGTTCTGTCTGGGTCTCTGGGTGAGTCACCCAAATCTCTGGACTCCCAGCTTTCATTTAAAAAAAAATAAATTTTTAGGTGGTCTGGTTCAAGAGATATACACCAAAATGTCAGACACCTCCGAAACTTCTGCTAAATGAGCTCATAGCAGCCTGCTCTAACCCCGCCCTTTCAGGTTTGTAGCCAATAAGTGAAGTCAGGATTGTGATTGACAAGGGATTTGTAGACCTGCAGCCAATAGCTAGAACCCATGGAAAGTTCAGAAAACTATTGTCTCTTCCTGCATGTCTGAACATCTCACAAAATGAGTAAGTACAGTATAGCTTTCAGCAGTAGCAAAAATCCCTTTCTCTCTGTGTGCATGAGATGTAGAACAAAAAATCACAGCAGAATCTTTGAAGGCAATTGTTTTCTGTAAACAATTTCAGTTATGATTATATTAAAAGTGTACAAGCAGGGTTTCTAAAATTACTTGTAAAAATAGCATATGATAAATTTTATTTTTCCAATAATGTTTGAACAGAAATGTAAAAGAAGTGTACATGCAGCTTATGATTACAGTGTGTTATACTTTTCTAATTATGAGGAGTTTAAATTTTCCTGAGCTGTTGAAGAGGGCAGTTTATTTGCCTAATTCATAGTCTGTTTTGAAAACTTCCCCAATATGAAGCTTTAATCCTATACTCACTTTTCTGGGAGTAAAGCTGCAATGCAAATCCCCCATACAGGGAGTAAACCTCACTGAATTCAGTAGGACTTACTTTTGAGTAGACATGGTTAGGATTGTGCTGTAAATCAATGGGACTTTTGAGTGAACATAGCAAAGGATTGTGTTTGTGTTGTGAATCTTTCTCTCCTCCTCCAATCCTATTTTTAAAGCAATTAGGCAGGGCTTACCTAGGTGTCACTGATTTTATTCTGTAGGAAACTAATTTTGATTTTAAAAAATGTTCTGTAATGACGAACTGGTTTTGACAATGAACTATTATATGGAGTGTATATTGTTACAACTCCAGTGTGTGTATGTGGAGTCATTCAAACAAACCTGTTAGATAGGGTTGCCGATTGGAAACCAAGGCAGCTCACAACAAATAAATCCATTTAAAATCCAATAACCATAAAACAAGTATAAAACAGTTGCAAAACAGCTTAAAGTGGCATGATTCTGAATTTTGGGTTGGGTTAGTGAAGTTTGTTATCATTTGAGGTTGCAGTCCTGTGCACGCTTCTTTGTTTGAGTACTTGCTTCTGAGTAAACATGCATAAAATTGCACTATAAATATCTTTACAGGTAGTATAAATAATAAATATCTTTGACAGTCATGCATATATAAATATTTCTTCATACTATCTCTCAATATGTATCTGATTTCACACTATGGTTGTACATTATTATTTCCTCTACATTTTAAGTGTGCCTTCATTCCTTGGGGTGGTCATGGTCCCCCCCCCTGTTGTTTTCACTCTGAGGGGTAGATTAGGCTGAGAGATGGTGAGTAGCCCATGATCACCCAGTAAACTATGTAGCTGATTTCCATTTTAAAAAATTAATTAAAAAGATCTACATGCCTGCAAAGTTTATGAAGTAGATCCATGCAATACATTTAAAGCAAATTCAACTTGCATTTAAAGAGCATGACTTCCCCAAAGAATCCTGGGAAGTGTGGTTTCCCCCTCACAGTTATAGTTCCCACCACCTTTAACAAACTACAGTTCCCATGATTCTGTGGTGGGATTCATGTGCTTCAAATGTGAGTTGAATGTGCTTTAAATGAATGGTATGGATCTGCTCTAGGTATGTTGTGTATTCATTAGTGGATTGAGAAGAGCAATTTTAATACTTTTTTAAACAGGGGAAGGGCTGGAGCTCAGTGGTAGGGCACATGCTTTGCATGCAATGATCCAAAATTCAATTTCTGGAAAAGACTGTTGCCTGGAATCCTGGAAAGCCAATGCTAGTCCATTCGTCAGTTTGGAGCTAGATGGTACTAAGTGGCCTGTGTCAGTATAAGGTAGATTCCTTTGTTCCTAAAAATGGAAAGAGACCCAAGGGCCACAGTTACTCTGAAATATATTTATGTATTTTATTTACAACATTTATTGTATTATTGCTTTGATATCGATATCGTTGCAGAGGATGCCTAGTCAAGCCTTACCAACAGCACAATCCTAACCATATCTACTCAGAAGTCTTGTTGAGTTCTATGTGGTTTAGGCCATTAGTAAATTTGCTTAGAATTGCAGCCTTCAGGGGCACCCATCTTTACTCCTAAGTGCTCCCATCTAACAACTTCACAACACTAGGCTCCCTTCTTCCTACAATGGCCTTCTAGTGACTGCCCTGCCCTAAGGGCACTTAAACCCTTCTTGTCAGAAGCAAGTAGGCTAGATTAAATGTTCCCTGCCCAGGCTACCTAAGCAGGTGAGAAGGAATGATCCCATTACTTCAGCTGGACCTGGAAACACCTCATTTAGCTAAGATTTTCTTAATTCGCAATCAGATTTTTTTTCTTTGAGTGATATGCTCCAAGCAACTATGGTTGATACTTAATGTATCATGCTTAATGAGATCACTAGAGCCTACCCCCGTGACAGCACTAGGGCCCACCTCTGAAGTCTCAGGGTTTGGGATTCTTCTGACCTGGCAACCCTACTTTTAAGTAGAGATGTTATCCTACTCTGCATCTGTGCTGGAATTGCTTTTAAATATTTTTTAAAATGTTTTTAAAGTGTTGGACTACAACCTAGGAGACCAGGGTTTGAATCCCCACGTAGCCATGAAGCTCACTGGGTGACTTTGGGCCAGTCACTGCCTCTCAGCCTCATGAAAATCCTATTCATAGGGTTGCCATAAGTCGGAATCGACTTGAAGGCAGTACACGTATGTACGTAATATCCTAATATTTCAAGTCTTTTGTTTTTAAGATGTTTTAAAGTGCTTTTAGTGTTTTTGTTTGCCATCCTGGGCTCCTTCTGGGAGAAAGGGTGGGATATAAATTTAATAAATAAATAAATGGGGAGCCCAACAAAGAAACTGAGGGCCAAACTAAACATGACATCAAATGCATCTTTGCATTTAATGTGCAGGGTTTTAAAAATGTGAATAGCATCATTTGGGAAGGCTGATAATATTAGGATATGGAGGGGGAGGGTTAACCCCTTACTTACAGTCCTGAGGAAATCCTCCTCTTCTGACAGTGCTATTGCATTAGAAGAAAAATCCCAGTTGGCAGTAATGAGGAAATTTCCCCCTCCCCAAAGCAAATACCTGAATTTTTCCTGAGGACCAGAGTAGGGGAGGAAAAGATTACATTTCCCTTCCACATTGCTGTGATCCTGATAACTATTATTACCCTCCCTCCCCAAACACACACACCAGCTGATAGTATTAATTTTTTTTAAAACCACCTACACATTAAATGCAAAGATGCATTTAGTGTCATGTCTACTAGTTTGGCTCTTTAAACTATTCAAGAAGTCCTTAATCAAAGAAAAACAGCACAAATCTTCAGCAGTGTGCTAGTTGCTAAATCATAACTTTAAAAAGGTTTTGAAATTGTCTCCTATTACCGAAGAATTCCTCACTATTGGGTAGTATTGCTTCCAAAGATGGCTGTTCTAGGAAAGGTTAATACAGCTTTTCTAACAGTGCATTACTAATAGAGTGAATTAAAAAGCAATAAACAGTCCTGTTCTTCAGAAATTCCTTGGAGCCTGGAATAATTAATATAGGTATATGGATGGATACATTCATATAGCCAGCTTCTATCAGGCCCATCAGACACTCCTTAGGATGGGAGGGTGGCATTCCTACTCCACAATCCACTGTAGTGTCAGGTCATACAACACAACACTCCTGTGGATCACAGAGCGGGAGCTCCCAGTCACAGACATACACACAGAATACAGGCGGCATGGGCTTCAATAAGATTGCCTGCCCCACTTACCTGTTACATTAGTGTGTCAGTGTGCCTGCCATCACCAAAGGTGGCGGCAGGGGTGTCCTTAAGGGGTTGACACCTCTACCTCCATCTTGGTTGATGGCAGGCGTGTACACTGATGCAAGAGGTAGGTGAGGCGGCTGGGCTTATTTAAGCCCCACGCCGCCTCTTTTGGGAGGAGGTATTGCTTGTATGTGCTGCGGGCCCGAGGCAGGCTAGTGCCAAAAGGCCCAGTCATGACTGGCGCTGGCCCTGGCTTCAATAGAAAGGAAATGCAGTAATAGAAAGTGCAAACATTTGCCATACTTTAACAGGGATCAAATTTAAGAAAGCTGTTTGCATGGGCAAGCAGTTTTGCAGTTCTGTGAGGCAAAGGGAGAATGAAGTATCCAGTGCTATAGGAAAGTGCTACAATGGCAGCCTTCCTCAACCTGGGCACCCTTCAGATGTTTTCGATTACAACTTCCATCAGCCTGGCCACCATAGTCCAAAATATCTGGAAGGCAGCAGGTTGGAAAAAGCTTAGGGATGGATGAGAAATTTGATTCAGTTCACATTTCAACTTGAATCTATCAAATTTGCACTTTCCAAAATAATATGAGAACCAAAACGCAGCCATCCTTCGAAATTCACACTTATTCAATTTTCCAATGCAGTTCGCCAACAAAATAATGTTTAAAAAATGCATATATTAGGGGAAAGCATGCAATATTTGAGTGAAAATAACATATAAATATGCATCATATTAAGAGAAATTGCTTGCAAAAATGTGTACATTAGTCAAAACTGCCTACAAAAATGTATTTATTAGCAGAAATTCATCGTAAAATGCTGGAGAATTTTCATGAGTTTTTTTTATTGCAACTTGCTGCATAAATGTGGAGAACCAAATTTAAGATAGAAAAAATGAGAAAATGAGAGAACCAAAATCAACAGGTATTTCCATCCCTAGTAAAGTTTCATAATGAGATTTCAACAGTAGTCAGAAATCAGAGAGAAGCTGAGTGGACATGAGGCCGGGAGTAACAAACAGATGGGTGGGCAGCAAGAACCATTTAAAATTTAGAGACCTGGTCATTGGTTGATTGGAAGAAGAGGAGAAAGGGCAGCTAGCTGGTGAAGCCATTCAAATGTCAGAGGGCAAAGGCTATATCAGAGTGAGACGAGGTACATTGCAATATGGACTGCCAAGTTCAGGAGGATTTTAATGTATAGCTAGTGTGCTAAAATGCCAGAGGCCAACTCTGTAAAGCTTCTTCTCAAAGCTCAGGTTTTATTGTGGATGCTGTTTCATCCCAACACCTGCTGATGTCATCCTTGCAGACAAAGAAAGATACACCCTGTACTCTTAATGCAGCAAATGAGACAAAAAGGGCAATGCAAAGATGGGGATGAGGTATTTTTACTTTCCTGCAGCATTGCTCCTGTCTGGCCCATCAGTCGGGCATATTTGTTCAAGTTCGTGCTTCTTCTAATAAAACCCTTTATGTCATTAAGACACAATGCAAGATAATTTTATGAGCCTGTGCATCTGCCTCTAAATGACAGAAGCAAACTATCTGTGTATCTTTGTGCCATTCTTAAGGAAGATACTGCTTTTGAATCAGCATCATCTCCACTTCAAGACTATCTGCAAAGGTTTTTTCCCCCTTTCTGCTGCTGTAGCTTAAATAGATAACAAGGCAGTTCTGAGACCAGTAGTCTTACTGTTTTGAGACATGGTATTCATACTAGAGGAGGAAGGCAGGGAAACATGGGGGACATCCGAAGCTGCCTTATAGGAAATAAGACACTGGTCCATCTAACTCAGTACTGTGTACACTGACTGGCAGCGGCTCTCCAGGGTTTCATACAGGGAACGTTCTCATCAGCTCTGCCAGGAGATACCAGGGCCTGAATATGGGAATTTCTGCAGGCAAAGTAGATGAGTGATGGCTCTGCTTCTAAATAAACCAAGTGCTTTTGGCTTGCTTGAGTCACCTGCAAGCACCTTTTCCTGCTATGTACCTTAAGGTTGCCAGGTCAGAAGGATCCCAAACCCTGAGATGTCAGGGGTGTGCCCTAGTGATGTCATGGGGCAGGCCCTAGTGATGTCACATCATCAACCACAGTTGCTTGGAGCATACCACTCAAAGAAAACAATTTCTCTGACTGGAAATTAAGATAGAACACTTAACTAAATGAGGGTGTTTCCAGGTCCAGCTGAAGTGATGGGATAATTCCTTCTCACCTGCTTAGGTAGCCTGGGCAGTGAACATTTAATCTAGCCTGCTTACTTCTGGCAAGAAGGGTTTAAGTGCCCTCAGGGCAGGGCAGTCACCAGAAGGCCATTGTAGGAAGAAGGGAGCCTAGTGTTGTGAAGTTGTTAGATGGGAGCACTTAGGAGTAAAGATGGATGCCCCTGAAGGCTGCAATTCTAAGCAAATTTACTAAGGGCCTAAGCCACATAGAATTCAACAGGACTTACTTCTGAGTAAATATGGTTAGGATTGTGCTGTTGGTAAGGCTTGATTAGGGATCCTCTGCAATAATATCCATATGAAAGGCCGGGGCTGGTAACCAAGAGGTCTTCTGTATCTTTAAAAGGTGTGCAGAGGTAAGGAAGAATTCCACCCTGTGGTTTTTCCTCATTACAGTGTTGCAAGAATACCTGCACTTGGCTGACTTTCTCTTCTCTTAAGATACAGGATCAGGATCAGGCCATGAACCTGGCAACCCTAGTTCTCAACCCTCTGCCTGGAATGCCCTGCCCCTACCTTTTAACATGGTTGCTCCAAACGTCTTTACAGATTTGACCCTTCACTTCAGAAGGAGATTTGAGAAATGAGTAATAGTAAGAAGATTTTCTACCCTTTTCTGTCTACCCTGTGGGCTGCTATTAACTCACTTTGACAGACATCCCAATTCCAGTGAGTAATAATTGACAGAAAGAAAACATACATGGTTTGATCTACTTTCACAGTCAGGGAACAACAATTGCAGCCACGCTTCCCAGTATGTGAAATTTCTTTTACCACTGTTTGGCAAGAAACAAACCATCATGCAGATAACAAGGTGCATCATCAGTGAGTTTAAGAGGGTTGAGCCGTCCACATGGAACCACTGTTGTTGCTTTTATGGATGTAAGGGAGTAAGGTCAGAGGTAAATGAAATGCAAATAGGAAAAAAACCAAAAGACAGTGATGATTTCCTAAATGCAATACCATACCAACCATAACAAGATTCCTGTGAGTAAGGCAGAAAACTCAGCATCCCACAACCAGTCATAGTTCCTAACCAAAATTAAAAAATCCTGGCAGCCAGTCAGCCAAGGTCACAGAAATCCCCATGCAGCACAGCCTGACTCAGGGGCTGCAGTTAATGCAGAATGCTGTGACACAATTGCTGATATGAATGAGACCCTAACAACACATAATACCTCTGCTCCAAAATCTGCACTGGTTGCTGATTTGCTACCAGGCCAAGTTCAAGGTGTGCTTTCCATGTTACGGGTGCCACATAGTACTTGTTCTGCTCTTGTAAGAAATCAATTCTTTAGTGTGGCAGCACCTATGCTTTGGAACTCCCTGCCTATTGATATTAGGCGGGCGCCTTATTGTACTCATTTTGGCACCTGCTAAACAGTTTTGTTTAGGCAAGCCTACCCAGGCATGTAGAAGCTATTTTTTTAATGTTTTTAACTCATTGTTGGTTTTATTATTTTGAATGTTTTTAAATACCTGTCTTTAACTGTTTTTGCCAATAATTTTATTGTTTTAATTCCTTCTATAAACCACTTTGAGGTTTTTTACAATAAAGCTGTATATAAATGTTGTAAATAAAATATATAAATAAATTTCGGAATCACTGTGGCCCTTGGGTCTCTTTCCCTTTTGTATAGAGTCAGATCATTTGGTAGGATCTAGGTCAGTACTGATGACATGGACGTGCATTGGCTCTCCAGGATTCCAGGCAATAGTCTTTTCCAGAAACTGAATTTTAGACCTTTGCATGCAAAGCATGTGCCCTGCCACTGAGCTACAGCCCTTCCCCTGTTTGAAATTGTTCTTTTTGATTCACTAATGAATGCACAGCATACTAGGACAGATCCATACCATACATTTAAAGTACATTCAACATACATTTGAAGCACATGAATCCTACCACAGAATCCTGGGAACTGTAGTTTGTTAAGGTGGTGGGAACTATAACTGTGAGGGGGAAACTTCATTTCCCAGGATTCTTGGAGGGAACTAATGTGTTTTAAATGCGAGTTGGATGTGCTATAAAAGTATTATGTGGATCTGCATTGCTTCATAGACCTTGCCTGCTTATAAATCATTTTAATTAATTTTTAAATTTGAAATAAGCTACAAAGTTTACTGGGTGACCATGGGCTATGCACCATCTCTCAGCCTAATCTGCCCCTCAGGGTGAAAACTACAAAGGGGTACCATGACCAGCCCAAGGAAGAAGGGCACACTTGAAATGTAGAGGTTTACAACCATAGCGTGAAATCAGACACATATCAGACCATAATATGAAGAAATATGTATATAAGCATGAATGTCAAAGATGTTTATTATTTACACAACCTATAAAGATATTCATAGTGCAATCCTATGCATGTTTACTCAGAAGCAAGTCCAAATGTATTCAATGGGGCTTACTCAGACAGGGAAGCATGCACAGGACTACCATTCAGTGATAAGGAACTTCTCTCACCCAATCCAAAATTCAGAATCATGCCATGTTCAGCTGTTTTGCAACTGTTTTATGGTTACTGGATTTTAAATGCCTATATTTCTTGTTGTGAGCTGCCTTGGTGTCCAGCCCTACCTCACAGGGTTGTTGGAAATATTCCATATACACACACACTGGAGATGTAAAAATACATACACCCCATATAATATTGTCAAAAACAGTTGCCCATTGCAGAACATTTTTTTAAAAAAATAAGTATTAGTTTCCTGCCAAATAAAAGCAGTGACACCTAAGTAAGCCCTGCCTAACTACTTTTAAAAAAAGGATTGGAGGGGGAGAGAAAGATTTACAACATAATCCTTTTCTATGGTCACTCAAAAGTCCCACTGATTTTCAGCACAATCCTATCCATGTCTACTCATAGGTATGTGGAATTAGCATTGAATTAGCATTATAGCTTTATTCCCAGAAAAAGCTTCATATTGGGAAGGTTTTCAAAACAGGTTATGAATATAAGACAAATAAACTGCCCTCTTCAACAGTCCAGTAAAATTTAAAGTTGTTTGATTCCTTAATTAGAAAAGTATAACACTGCAGCAGTACACTTTTTAAAATTTCTGTTCAAAAATCATTTGAAAGATAAAATGTATAATGTGCCATTTTTGGAAGTAATTAAAAAAATCCTTGTATGTACACTTTTACACCTACCAAAATCCTGCTGTAATCTTCTGTTGTAGTGCAATCCTATGCATGTTTACTCATAAGTCCCAATACAGAGAAAAATACTCCTTATGCTGCTGAAAGCTATATATTTACTGAATTCCTGATGTGAAACAAGCAGGAAAAGGAAACTTTGAGTTTAGCTATTGCCTGCGGGTCAACAAAACTTGTCAATCACAACCCTGACTTCACTTATTGGCTAAAAACCTGAAAGGGTAGGGATTAGAGCAGCTGGTACCAACAGAAGGTGCAGGGGGCGGTGGCTGACATTTTGGTTTATATCTTTTGAACCAGACCACCTAGCAACTTATTTTTGAAAAAAATGAAAGTTAAGAGCAGGACCGGTTCCAAAGGGTGGCCAGGTTGGGCACTGGCCCAAGGGCCCCGCAGCTCTAGGAGCCCCTGGGGGGCCCCTGAGGGGCCCTCCGCTCCCCTTCCGTGATCCCACGGATCGCAAGATGAGCTTCCGAGCCGCCTGCCATCCCCCGTGCTTCACCTACCTTTCTCTGCTGTTCGCGCAGGGTTGCCATCAATAAAGATGGCGGCCGAGGTTTCCGTAAGGGACTGACTGATGGCGGCAAAGGCTTCAGTCCCTTATGGAAACCTCGGCCGCCATCTTTATTGATGGCAACCCTGCACGAACAGCAGAGAAAGGTAGGTGAAGTGCTGGGGATGGTGGTGGATGGTGGGTGGTTCGGAAGCTCATCTTGCAATCCGCGGGATTGTGAAAGGGAAGCAGAGGGGCCCGGGGCAGGCTAATGCCCAAGGGCCCCCGCATTTCTGGAGCCGGCCCTGGTTAAGAGTCTAGAGATTTAGGTGACTCACGTGGAGAGCTGGAGAGGACCCCCAAAAACCAGAGTTTCCAGGTGAAAACCAGAGAGCTGGCAATCATAATGTACCTGCTCATTAGTAGTGTCACAGTGTTGGCTGTAGGATCTGTGAATTAATGGGTCTGATTCACAGCCAGGGGTTGGCCAGGGTTCAATGCCCTTTCATTCCTTTCAATGGCTATTATTCTAGTGACTAGATTTACTGAAGGATCACACTGATTAATAATATGGATGGTGCCTCACCACCTTACATAAGTGTTGTGCTGACTAGTCATGATCACAAATGCTGCTGCCTTCACATCCCCCTCTGACCATGGGACCAGACTGTTCTCTGAGATTGGGGTGGGGCAGATTTGTCCCATGGGCAAACAGTTACTGAGTCCTGTTCTATGTCTATGAAAGGGATGAAGCTATTCCCTGTCTGCACATACATTTAGAGTTGTAAATTCAGTGAGGAGTCAAAAGGCTACTACTAGGCAACACATGTGGAAAATGCAAATGGAGCATACAGGCACTTAGCATCTGGAGTGGGCACAATGAAGCATCTGTCTTCTCTTCACTCAAGTAACTCTTGGCAAGAGAGAGATTTTGAGGAACAGATGGAAATTCTGGATTGCTGGAGAAATCATGTGCACTGGGGAAATTAGCAAACAGGTGGCATTTGGAGGACTCTTCTAGTCCAACATATGGAGACTATCACTGCCTATTAGCATTGCAGCCAATACCATCCATAGATCAGCAAAGATCCAGGAGACAACTCCTGGCATATCCTAGGTAGCACAAGCCATGCAAAGAGAGGTTGAAATAAATAAAACCCAGATTTTTCTTCCTAATGAACTTTTGGATCAGGTAAGATCACGTCCTAATATACATCCTTGGACCCTTCTTCTTCCAAAGGCAAGATCATTTATTTTTAAAATTATTTGGGGGTGAACAGGAAAACTGCCAATTATCAAACATGTAGTCTCTCACCCACTCTTTGTGTTAGATTGCTGCAGCTCATGCAGTGATTTCTTAACGGATTTGACAACTTTTGCCTAGCAGCATTTTGAAGCTTACAAGCGGTATTGTGCCTGCATTAGGAATGGGGGAGAAATTCATTTCATTTTGCATTTTAATACAAGCCTACCTAATTCACATTAGGTAAGAATGCATATATTAATGAAAATAGCCTGCAAAAATAATAAGGGGGAATTGCTTGCAAATGTGTATATTAGGCAAAATTACATACAAAATGTTTATATTAGGAGAAATGTGCACTAACATGCTGACTGATTCTTATGACTTTTATAAAAATTCACAAACAGTGCAGTAATGTGGCAAACTGAACTTAAGATCAGAAAGATGGGAAATGAGAGAAGCCAAAACTGACAGATTTGACCATCTCTAACCAGCATTCACACAAGCACATGGGGTAGTCATGATGTTTTCTTTCTCCTACCCTGATAACTCCTCCCCAGAAATATCTCTATATCTCTACATCAACGATTCCCAAACTTTCTTTCCTGATGGGCCACTTGAAAATTGCTGAGGGTCTTGGTGGGCCACTTAAAGTTTTTCTGCCTGTTGTAGCAATTGTAATGTGCTGCACTAGATGCTCCATGACTTTTAATTGTATTTTTATTGCTTCTTTTATTTCTTATATTGTATTTTTTAATATTACAATTTGCATTCCATTTAATTCAGATTGTAATACAATAAAACACAACGTAAGAAATCAAAGAAGCAATACAAATACAATTAAATCAATATGAATATTTAATGTGGACATGCCACAGACCACCTAAACGAAGCTTGCAGACCACTGGTGGTCCACAGACCATAGTTGGGAAACCCCTGATCTATACAAAATGTGCCAGTTCACAGTGTCATCCAGGCTGCTAGTGTTTCAATATTCCTTGCAACATGACAATAACCTGAGCTCCTGCAGCAATCCCCCAACATAAACCATCACCGCCACCACCAGCAGAAGCCCGGGGAGCAGCAGCTGAGGAAGCCTGAGGACATGGAGAGTAAGACAATATTGAAACAGCAAACAGCTTCGCTGTAACAAATGCCTGTCGCCCTTCTGCCTCTCGGGAGCTGCTGCCCCCGCTAACACCACCTCCTCTTTCTTGGCGGTGCCGATAATGATAATGTTATTTGTTATTTAATTTTCTTTGTTATTATGTTGTTATTTAATTTAATTTTTGTAAATTGTATTGCTTTTATTGTATTTTTATTGTATTTTTATATTGTATTTTTATACCTGTGTTTATTTTTCTTTGTAACCCACCTTGAGGGCCTTTGGCTGAAAGGCAGGGTATAAATAAATAAATAAATAAATAAATAAATAAATAAATAAATACCACCTCATTATATGATAAATTAACAATCAATGTTTGAATGAGAATTTAACCATTATATAAGTCCAACACAAGGCCAATTTGTATGGCAAATCTGACATGGTGGCAGTTTGGTAGAACCAGTAGTGGTGATTTGTGTTATACCAGGATGTACTGAGAGTTGGGCTCATTATATTTTTGTTTAACCTTCATTGTGGGTTATCAAAGAGTTAGTGAAACATGATCTAAGAGCCACGCCAAAATAATTAAGTTTTTCATCACTATTATTAGCAGCGCTGAAAATACCTCCACCATTTCAGCACTCCTTGAAAAAATGCTTCCTTATTTGTTTACATTACTGTCACTTGCCATTATTATCAATTGCTTTCATTGACATGACATGTTAGGGATGCCATCACATGGCCAAATCTGATGTATTATATGGCACCATGCTGCCATCCCATTCAATGGGATCACCTATCAATCTAATCCAGGAGGAATGAAGGATCAACCTGGGTGGGGGAGGGAAAGGATGCTGATGTAATAGCTACCTGGGGAGACAAGTGCATCAAACAGAATTTTTAAAAGGTACATATCTGCACAATCCATGTGCTTTGGGGGAGAAATGTCTATGTTCTTAAAAAAAAACCCTGTTCCTGAAAAGTTTAATTTGTTCTTATTATTTGCCTACTTCTTTTTCTCTGGACCACTTCCACTTCTGTTTTCTTTTGAGATTAATACATTTATTGGAAAGCGTCATGTGCAAAGCCCACCTACACATGTACATGTATATGTGCCCACAGAGAGCTCCAGGTATGCTGCTAAAACAGCCATGCTCTGCAAAGGATCTGTGGCTGCATGCACACCATACATTTAAAGCACATGATTTCCCCCAAAGAATCCTGGGAACTGTAGTTTACCCACCACAGAGCTATAATTCCCAGCACCCTTAACAAACTACAGTTCCCAGGATTCTTTGGGGGAAATCATATGCTTCAAATGTATGGTATATGTACGCAGCCTATACCTATGAGTCTGACTACATTTTGTGAGAGACAGAACCTGACTTTAGTCCTCAATATGTTTACACTGTAGATGGAGAATCTTGAATTTAGAATGTGAGTCATATGCCTAAAGCCCTGAGGACAAAGTTCACAAGTCACCGATAAAGCCACACATTTCACATTCATAGCTTAATGAGTACTAAAGTCAGAGTATTTAGAAAATTTCATTAGTCTAGCTTTCTCCCTAGCAAAGACCAGCAGAATTCCCCCAGAAAACCCTGAATCAGATGCCAACATATTCTGATGAAGTCCTGGATGGTGAGCTCTATTTTAAAATGAGACTTAAAATGTACTTTTAATTACCTTTTAGAATTTACAGCATTACATACAGTATCATCATCAAGAATTTATATAACAGTGACTACTAACTAGGTGTTGTACAAAAAGAGTACAACAAATGTGACTATGAGAATGTATATTAATCTGTTGCTGTTTACCTTTAAGCGTTCTAATTCTGTATTACGGACTATTCTTTATTACAATAAAGTCTTTTTATTAACCTATTTTTGGTGTCTGATGGTTCTGTCCAACTGGCTAGCCCACCCACATGAACCTAGACTTGTACGGATTTTCAACAGCAAGCTCTATCTGTTAAAGCGAACGTTCATCTTATCTTCTAAGAGAGAACGCACTAACAGGCAAGCACCCTTCTTTCTATATTTTTCTTTTACTTGACTTAAATTGTTGCTGTTTAAAAGAGATTTGCCAGATTGATCGGTTTTTGACATCTCACTGGGGAGCCATAACTTCTCTCTGCTACGCACTAATTAATAGCTTATCTCTGTTTTTGTTGCAAAAAGCTGTCCTGGATTTGCATTCTAAAGATATACACAGAAGAGGGATTTCTATTCCAGATTTTTATTTTGAAAAATATTATACTGTTTTGAGACTACTCTCTTTTTGGTCTATTTTATTTTGACGAATCTGTTTCTTGACGATTGCCATTAATTGTTTCGATCCTGGGAACTGCATTTTGTTTACTTAACTATTGGAGAGATAAGGCTGTCTGCTCTGTTTATACTGTGATGTCACCAAGTTTGGAGTATTAACCCAATTGTTGCTGAAATAAGAAGTGGTTTTCCTATATTTTTCTTTTAAAATGGCAATTAAGAAAGTGGCTGAAAATCTGGAAATAACTATGTTTCAGAAAATAATGGATGAGATTGAGATAACGAAAATTGAATTGAGTAAAATGAAGCAGGAGATTAAAGATATAAGGGTCCCTGTGAGAGAGGTGACCCTGGAAGGGGTCCCTGTGAGAGAGGAGACCCCGGAGATTGGAACAGGGGTCCCTGTGAGAGAGGAGACCCTGGAGACTGGAATAGGGGTCCCTGTGAGAGAGGAGATCCCGGAGATTGGAACCAACGTGGAACAGGAACAAGATTTGGAGTCTATGGACTTTAGAAATAAAATCTATTGTTTGGAACTCAATGTTATCTCTGAAGAAATTAATGAAGATTCTAGAGATAAAGTTATCAATGGCATGGATAATCTTCTGGACTGGAATGATGTGATGGAGCCCAATATAGAGAAAATCTATGGAATTAACTGCAGCCATGTGACAATGGAAAAACTTTTAAGAGATGACCCAGTGTATTTTGAAAAAAAGAACAGAGATATGATTTTACAGCAGTATTTCAGCAACCTATTCAGAATGGATGGCAAGAAAATATTTGGGATAGAGGTAATTCCCATCAGACTCTTACTATATGACTATGGCTTTGACAGCAAGATTATTATGGAATACTGATAATGGAAGATTGGATATTGAAATTACTGGACTTAACAAGACTACTGAAGATGGAAGATGGAAAATGGAACTAATAGAGATAATAGAACAATGGCTACTGAAATTACTGAACCTAACAGATTCTGATGTGATGGATTAATTGAAATGTTTATTTTGACTATGGTTATGACAATAAGATTATCATAATTAGTAATGAGATGGATTAATCGATATGCTTATCTGGAAAAAAAAATTGATAGATATATTTCTTAAAGAATTGAAACCTCTCTTTGACTTTTTGTGGAAAGAATAAAGTAATGTTTATGAGATTTGATGATTAAGTAAGATAACTACTGGAGGAAAGTGATTTTATAATATGACTTAAGAGACAGGATTGTTATATATTATAGACTTATAACTGATTTGATCTTTGACAAATGGGAAGTCAATATTTTACTCTTTATTTTTTATTTTTGTTTTTTTTTTTTCTTTTTTTCTTTTTGTTTAACTATTTTTGATTTTGTTTTTTTGTCTTTGAATGTTTTATGATTTTGTCTTGTATGTTTTATGAAAATCTGAATAAAAATTATTGAAAAAAAAAAAAAATGAACCTAGACTTGTGATAGCTGTAGAACTAAGTAATTCCCTCACATCTCTCCCCCCAAAAAGGAGCTTAAAATGCACATATTCAGGAAAATGAAGGTAGTGGAGAGAAAAAGGAAGAGAAGTGATGTGATGAAAGTGAGAAGCACCAGAGTAAATGATAGAAGTCTGCTAAATCTGCTTTCGTTGTTTTCTTTTGTACAGCCCAGGGAAAGACATGATGAGATAACTCCTTCTATGGATCTTTTTCAGATATGAAAGTTCAGGCATCCAGGACAGCTACAGAGTGCTGGAAAAACGTTTAATGGAAACAGAGATCATACACACCACCCTCAGCCATCTTGCAATGATAAGCTCACAACCCCACACCCATCAATATTTTAAAGGGAAAACCTCATGGGAGGAGTTATTTCCTGATGTCTTCCCCTGGGCATTAATTGAAGTGTGGACATCTGGGAAAGCTGCAGAGCACAGATTACCAGGGACAATTTGTAGAATGAAAGAAAGAATATAAATCCCTTCAACCACCTCAAAAATAAGGTAAGCACAACAAAATACTCATGAGAATTTCACATACACTGCCATGATCATGAGGCCTCCAGAAGCTATATGTAATTCATACATATTCTATGCATATTCCATTGTTGCATAGATCCTCTTAAACATTTTTGTCTTGTGTCATACAGAACTGGATGCACCTCCCTGAAGGACTAAGTGCACAGTTTGTGGGTTCTCCTGGATTTATGAAGCTGTTTTTTGTCAGCTTTGTTGCCAGGAGTTTCTTTTATCAGCTTCAGCTGAGTCACCTGCTGCATCCCCATCTACAGAAAGAAGATCTTGCTACAGTTATTCATACTCTATTTACATCCAGATAGGGATGGGGAATAAATTCAATTCAGTTCACATTTTAAATTTGCACTTATCTGAATTTTGCAATGCAGTTCTCTAACCAAACTATATTTACAAAAATGCATGTTAGGTGGAAATGCATATAAACATTAGGAGAAATTGCTTACAAAAATGTGTACATAGGTCAAAACTACAGATAAAATGTATTAATATTAAGAGAAATTCAAACTAAAATGCTGAACAATTTTCATGAAATTACAAATTGCTGCAGAAACCTGAAGAACTGAATTTAAGACTAGAAAAATGAGAAATTGAGAGAACCAAAATCGACAGATCCTTCCATCCCTACATCCAGATTGGACTGCTGAAACATGCTGTATGTGAGAGTGCCTTTTAAAATGGCTGAACCTTCCACTGGTGCAACATGCAACTGGTTCATTGGTTATAGGAACTAGGCAATCAGAACACATATAACAATTCTGTACCAGGTGTGTGGTTGCCAGTGCACCCTCAGGCTCAGTCTGCCAGCCCTTCAAATCCTTAAACAGTGGGACTAGGTTATCTGAAAGATTACTTACACCTATCTGATTGTGCCCTAAGACTGCCTACTGAGGCACTATTCAAGGGCTTGCCATTAAGGTCCATCAGGTTGGGGCACAAGAAACTGAGCCTTTTCTGTAGTGACCCCATCATTATGGAAAGTCCTTTCAAAGGAGGAATGTCTACTTCTCTCCCTGACTATCTTGTAATGCGCCTTCAAGACAACAAAGTTCCAGTCCACTTTTAGTTTATGCTGGTCCACATTTACAAAATGTTTTATTGGTGCTGATATTTTTGTAATCTTTGATCTGTAGAAGTAGATTTTAGTTTGCTGCTGCTTTAGGTAATAACATACACTTGTGTTAACAACATATTTATGTAGATCTTATGACTTTACCTTGTAAATTGCCTTGAAAGGGTTTTTTGTCTTGAAAGGCAATACAAAAGCATTTTAAACAAATAATAAATGGAAATAAATAAAATAAGAACTGTGTTAGTCGGAGGCAGGAGTCCCTATTAATTGCATCTGTCTGAAAAGTGCACTAGATGTGTTATCGATCCAACCCAATAAAGCTGTTCTTATCTGACCTTATGCAACTGTTATGTAACAGAAAATGAGTACACATGTGAGCAAGTTAGACGGAACATCCAAATGAATAGCTCTGTGTGCGTGCGTGCGTGTGCGCGTAACTCTCTACATGTTTTTCCTGGTAAAAAGAAGAGAATTCCATAGCCCACTGGAGTAAAAAGTAGCACACTCTCATGTATTCTAGTTATATAGGTTTGAATTAAGCAAGTTATTTGTCTTGGGAAATAAAAGACACTAGCTCAGTTATATGCCAATCACCATTAAATATGAAGTGGGGAGAGGGAGGATTATGGATGGCTACAAAGTAATTTGTAAAAAAGGGCAATCAGATTAGTTCTGCAGTAGATTCAGAGTGCTATTGCTACAGCCTTTGGCATCTTCCCACACAAACTTTTCTGCTCAGTACTATTCCCTCTAGTCCTAGCATGATTCCATTTAATAACCTGCACGATAACACCCGAACGACAGCACCTATTAGTGCCCCAAGTCATTGCCTCTTTCCAGTGGTCTTCCTGTCTCATTGCTGGCTCTCTCTGAATGTGTCTGGTTCGTTGCTCCTTCCCCACCTTCCAAGTAAAAGAAAGAACCCTCCCCCCCCAGTTGCATACACCTGCATTCTTTTCAGTCTGGTTTTAAACTATTGTCAGCAGAAGAATAGAGCAGTAAGCTAGCTAAACTGTCTGTGTGCTCCTAATTCAGCACTGTAAACACACCAGCACCTGAGGGGGCTGCTTGCCAGCCAGTCAGCCTTTTGTATCAAGACTTTAAAAAAAGAACCAGCAGCAAACGAAGTGTTCCCTATAGCACAGTTTAAAAGGAAATACTCAAGGAGGCATTAAGGTGATATAGGGATAGTGGTAGCCTAACTCATTATAATGAGGAATTAATAATGAATTGAACTAAGCAACAGGAGATTCAGGAAAAGAGTGTCCACTTTGAGACCTCCTCCAGCAGACCTGTTTAATGAGCATTTGTCCGGATTTGCTTGCATAAAGCTTACACGGAGATCAGACTATACTGACCATTTGTTCTGATTTGTTTGCAGGGAGGTTATATGACAGTCAATGCATTTCCTTATCACTTTCTCAACTTCAAGAAGTCCATGGGGGTTTGTTTGTTTTTTCAAGTTGATTTTTTTGTACCAGGGCAATCCATTTTAATTGTGCAAATCAGAAGTTCTGGTATGCACTTGAATCTTTCCTGCAAAATACTGTCAACCTGGAGGTAACATGGCTTTTGGCCCTGGCAGAAAGGATTTTACTGTAAGGTGGCCTACTTCAACACACCTGTAACATCTATGTGCCTGAGGACTGGAAAGTGGCCAATGTAATGCCAATCTTCAAAAAGGGATCCAGAGGGGACCCCGGAAATTACAGGCCAGTTAGCTTAACTTCTGTCCCTGGAAAACTGGTAGAAAGTATAATTAAAGCTAGATTAACTAAGCACATAGAAGAACAAGCCTTGCTGAAGCAGAGCCAGCATGGCTTCTGCAAGGGAAAGTCCTGTCTCAGTAACCTATTAGAATTCTTTGAGAGTGTCAACAAGCATATAGATAGAGGTGATCCAGTGGACATAGTGTACTTAGACTTTCAAAAAGCATTTGACAAGGTACCTCACCAAAGACTTCTGAGGAAGCTTAGCAGTCATGGAATAAGAGGAGAGGTCCTCTTGTGGATAAGGAATTGGTTAAGAAGCAGAAAGCAGAGAGTAGGAATAAACGGACAGTTCTCCCAATGGAGGGCTGTAGAAAGTGGAGTCCCTCAAGGATCGGTATTGGGACCTGTACTTTTCAACTTGTTCATTAATGACCTAGAATTAGGAGTGAGCAGAGAAGTGGCCAAGTTTGCTGACGACACTAAATTGTTCAGGGTTGTTAAAACAAAAAGGGATTGCGAAGAGCTCCAAAAAGACCTCTCCAAACTGAGTGAATGGGCAGAAAAATGGCAAATGCAATTCAATATAAACAAGTGTAAAATTATGCATATTGGAGCAAAAAATCTGAATTTCACATATACGCTCATGGGGTCTGAACTGGCGGTGACCGACCAGAAGAGAGACCTCGGGGTTGTAGAGGACAGCACGATGAAAATGTCAACCCAGTGTGCGGCAGCTGTGAAAAAGGCAAATTCCATGCTAGCGATAATTAGGAAAGGTATTGAAAATAAAACAGCCGATATCATAATGCCGTTGTATAAATCTATGGTGCGGCCGCATTTGGAATACTGTGTACAGTTCTGGTCACCTCATCTCAAAAAGGATATTATAGAGTTGGAAAAGGTTCAGAAGAGGGCAACCAGAATGATCAAGGGGATGGAGCGACTCCCTTACGAGGAAAGGTTGCAGCATTTGGGGCTTTTTAGTTTAGAGAAAATGCGGGTCAGAGGAGACATGATAGAAGTGTATAAAATTATGCATGGCATTAAGAAAGTGGATAGAGAAAAGTTCTTCTCCCTCTCTCATATTACTAGAACTCGTGGACATTCAAAGAAGCTGAATGTTGGAAGATTCAGGACAGACAAAAGGAAGTACTTCTTTACTCAGTGCATAGTTAAACTATGGAATTTGCTCCCACAAAATGCAGTAATGGCCACCAGCTTGGATGGCTTTAAAAGAAGATTAGACAAATTCATGGAGGACAGGGCTATCAATGGCTACTAGCCATGATGGCTGTGCTGTGCCACCCTAGTCAGAGGCAGCATGCTTCTGAAAACCAGTTGCCGGAAGCCTCAGGAGGGGAGAGTGTTCTTGCACTCGGGTCCTGCTTGCGGGCTTCCCCCAGGCACCTGGTTGGCCACTGTGAGAACAGGATGCTGGACTAGATGGGCCACTGGCCTGATCCAGCAGGCTCTTCTTCTTATGAAACATGAGCCCTCTTTCTGGTTGTGTGTAAAAGAGGCATGCTAAGTTCTGCCATGAGCTCATTTATTTATTAATTATTTGATTTATATCCCACCCTTCCTCCCAGCAGGAGCCCAGAGGGCAACCTTCTGAAATGAGGATCCTCTTGTGCTTGTGCAGAGGTTCCCCACATTATTTGGAACTAGGGATGGGAGCGGAATTCAATTTAGTTCACATTTAAAGGTGAACCGACAATTTGAGACAATACCGTATGTGAACCAAAACACAGCCATCCTGTGAAATTCACAAGTTTCCAAATTTTACAATGCAGTTCACTAGCCACATAATGTGTACAAATATACATATACTAAATTGTCCATATAAATTCACATATTATTTATTTATTTATTATTTGATTTATATCCGGCCCTTCCTCCCAGCAGGAGCCCAGGGTGGCAAAAAGAAATGCTAAAAACACTTTAAAACATCATAAAAACAGACCTTAAGATACATTAAAACGTTAAAAACATTTTTAAAAGCTTTAAAACATCTTTTTAAAAAGGGTTAAAACATAAAAAAAACATATTAACAAGCAGTTCTAACACAGACTCAGACTACATTAAAACAAAACAACTTTGAATTTTTTTAAAAAAAAGCTTTGAAGACATTTTTTTAAAAAAGGTTAAAAAACATATTGTTTTTTAAAAAGGTTTAAAAGCATATTAAAAAGCAATTCAACTTGAAAGGCTTGTTGAAAGAGGAAGGTCTTCAATAGGCGCCGAAAAGATAACAGAGATGGTGCCTATCTAATATTGAAGGGGCGGGAATTCCAAAGGGTAGGTGCCACCACACTAAAGGTCCATTTCCTATGTTGTGCAGAACGGACCTCCTGATAAGATGGTATCTGTGGGAGGCTCTCACCTGCAGACCGCAGTGATCGACTGGGTATATAAGGGATAAGATGGTCTTTCAGGTATTTTAGTCCCAAGCTGTATAGGACTTTGTACACCAAAACTAGAACCTTGAACTTGGCCCAGCAGCAAATGGGCAGCCAGTGCAATTCTTTCAGCAGTGGGGTGACATGTTGGCAATACCCTGCCCCAGTGAGCAGTCTGGCCCCCGCATTTTGCACCAGGTACAGCTTCCAGACCAACCCAAAGGCAGCCCCACATAGAGTGCATTACAGTAATCCAGCCTGGAGGTTACCAGTGCGTGGACAACAGCTATCCTGGTCCAGAAACAGCCGCAGCTGTCTTACCAGCCAAAGCTGGGAAAGGGCACTCCTAGTTACTGAGGTCACCTGGGCCTCTAGTGACAAAGATGGATCTAGGAGCACCCCCAGACTATGGACCTGCTCTTTCAGCGGGAGTATGACCTCATTCAAAGCAGGCAACTCACCAATTATCTGAACTCGGGAACCCCCAACCCACAGCGCCTCCATCTTGCTAGGATTCAGACTCAGTTTATTGGCCCTCATCCAGCCCACCACCAAGTCCAAGCAACAGTCCAGGGCTTGCATGGCCTTTCCAGATTCAGATATTACAGAGAAATAGAGCTGGGTATCATCAGCGTACTCCTAACACCTTGCCCCAAATCTCCTGATGACCGCTCCCAAGGGCTTCATATAGATGTTAAACAGCATGGGGCACAAGATGGTACCCTGCGGCAACCCACAGCACAACTGCCAGGGGGCCAAAAGACAGTCACCCAATGCTATTCTCTGAGAACAACCTTGGAGATAGGATCAGAACCACTGTAAAACAGTGCCTCTGATACCCATCTCACCAAGTCGGCCCAGAAGGACACCATGGTCAATGGTATCAAAAGCTGCTGAGATATCAACTAAGAGTAACAGGGTTGCACTCCCCCTGTCCTTCTCCCGATAATCCATCAGGGCAACCAAGGCCAATTCAGTCCCATAACCAGGCCTGAACCCAGACTGGAACGGGTCAAGATAATCTGTTTCATCCAAGAGTACTTGAAATTTCTGCGCCACAACCCTCTCAATCACCTTTCATAAAAAGGGGGGATTTGCAACCGGTCGGTAATTGTTGCAGACCAATATTTTCAACACCATATTTTATATTTTTGTAGCCTGACCTGGGACCTACTGGTGAAGGGCAGGCAGGCAGGCAGCAAACAACAACAATAATAAAAATAATGTGGGTGACTTAAAATGTATTAATGTGTTAATAAAACGTTACCTAATACATATTAAGTCTACCACATTATTGTAACCTGCCCTGGGACCTACTAGTGAAGGGCAGGCAACAGCAACAACAACAACAATAATAATAATAATGTGAGATAATATTTAATTGTTATAAACCGCCGAGAGAGCTTCAGCTATGGGGCAATATACAAATTCAATAAATAAATAAATATGTATTAAGTAATGGATTATTCTACATTGTATTTTTGCATGCCTCTTGTCTCACACAGATTGGATAAGGCTGACTGTTGAGAAAATGTGCATTAGAAAGTCACAATGTTCCTCCCCATGGGGTTTGTCTTAGTTGGTTTTTAATAATCATCAAGTAAGTCCATCTGAACTCTCACCTTCCAAGGTAACTCTTAGTGTGCTTATACATTTCAGCCTGGAGTGGGAAGCATGCTGGCCCTTAATAAATTCCTTATATTCTTCATTCTTACTTGGGAATCTCCCACAGATGGGATGCAACATTGATTATCCTCTATCTACCCAGTGATAAGTGCAATGTACATAATTATATGCCTTCATGACTCCCAGAGGGAGACAACTCTGACTGGCTATGACTAACTCTATAATTGGACCCCTGAGTTTATAAGAAAAAACACTGGGATTGGTTTCATGACACCTATAGTTCCTGATGCAGCCCGCCTCGTGCCTGTGTGTTTTTTTCAAACACAGGACATTCTCCAACCATTCTTTGTCATGGTTTTAGGATCAGCATTGATTCTGACTGCTTCAACATATTTTCACTAACACTTTGGGAACTCAACTCCAAGGTTCCTGTGGCTTTTCTTAAGGAATATGTTTAATGTATTTTGGCAAACATGTGTATCTTTTGTTGCTTTTTCTGTAAAAAGTACTGTGCATGTGCCTGTGCTGAAGAGTCATCAGTTTGGATGTAGCAATTTTACTACGGTAGATTGGATCCAAACTTCCAATAAGCAGAACTCTACTCATGGGATGCTACTGCCAGAGGATTAGGGAGTCTGCCAATTCCTCCTTCCCCTTGCAGCCTACTGAAAAGCTTCTCTAGAGGGTTAGAGGGTGTAATGTTAGGAGATCTGAAGCATTTTATGGGAAGCGATGAATATGTGTGTGTTCCAATTTAATTGAGGAGCTGTGGGGCATAGTAGTTGGTGGTGGAGTAGGGTGGCAGTGCTCACCTGATCTCTGGTTGGTCACATCGCTGTGGCTTACTGGGATACTGGGAGGTATAGGGGTGGGATGAGGTGAGGTTGGTGTGGTGCAAAAGCACCAGAGGAGCCAATCTGGCATTCCTACTGGTGTGTTTGGATCACGCCAACCTTGCTGCCCCCTCACCCCCAGCTCTTCCCAGTTAGCAGCAGTGATGTGACTGACCAGAGGTCAGGTGAGTGTCATTGTTCCACCACACCATCTGCTATTGCTAGAGACTAGCCCCGAGGCAGGTGAAGAGAGAGATTCCTGGTGGGGTTTTTTCTCATGCCTGGTGTTAGGGCCCCTCCAGACATCCTTTTTATTGTGCATTCATTACTTGTGCTCATGATGGAATCAGGGTGGTTATACATGATCCCATTTTCAATACTGCTTGCACCTGCCAAAGTTTTGGGGTAAACATACCATTTTGTTTCCAATCAGTGCATGTCCTGCAACTTCTTGCTGTAATTCTGTAACTTTTTATACAATGAATGTTCCATTTTTTGTCCCACTTTTGTTTCTCAGTAATGTCCTTCCAGACAGCAATAATGGAATAACACTGGGAATGCATTGCATAACAAAAGGAAATTATGTGTGGACGTTTCAGTATAAATCCACCACTAAATGTGTTAATGACATGTTGCAGAATACAGGCACACACACACACACACACACACAGAGACAGAGAGAGAGAGAGAGAGAGTCTGGAGGGACCCTTAGAGCTTGTCCTCAATAAAGTGGTTTGGTCACCATCATGTAAAGATTACATCTTACAGGGTACTTGTCATGAGCCCCATGGAGAACTCTTGGCAGAGTGGCCCAGAAGAACAGGAGGAGTAGGATTCAGGGGAGGAGCCCAGTGGTCTGCAGGGGGGTTGATAAGTTTGGGGAGGAGCTCAGGGATCTGCCAAGCAACAGACCTGCCTGAGGTACAGACTACTCCAGACGAGACCAGCTTAGCAAACAGCTGCCCCGCTACCCCTCCTCTGGGGCATTCCCAGTCTCCAGATCTGCCTCCCAGTCTGCCTCCTCCTACAGAGATGCCTGCAGAGCCAGGAGATGACTCGGGTGAAGCAACTACACCCCCCGTCGCCAAGGATGTGTCATAGTTTGCACAGGTGCAAACAGACTGAGCCTACTATTCAGCCCACCTGTAGGAATGCCCATTTGCTTGCCCAGTCCTGATCCAAGAGACAATTCCCACACAAGTAGTGTGCCTGCCCTGATCCTAGTTAAGGGGTCCCTGGGGATGTGTCCAATTGTTGCGACAACTTCTGTGCTAGTGTAGCCATGCCTAGAGATGCTGGAGAGAGACACAGAGACCTGTGTAATTGTACTCTGATCTATGCACCACATTCATTTCTCATTAAAAGCAACAAGAAAAAGCAAACCCATGTTCCCTTGTCTGAGACTGCTGGGGTTAGCCAAGACAGGAGTTAGCCAGAACTACATAGAAGGTGGCACAGGGGGCTGTAAAAATTGCTTTCCCCCCCCTTTCCTCCAGCAGGAGCCTTGGCTGGATCTCAGTCCTTTCCATGAATGGGGCAGTCTAGATCCAACCATTAAAAAGCATATTCATTTTTTTCCAGTCATGTTCAGCACCATTGCTTCTCTTGGGTACTTCTTCAACTCCCTAAATTAGTCACAAGGGTGATTCAGCCTGGTCATGTCAGTTAAGGGGATGAAGTCTTGATGTTATGCCTGATGTGATCATGTTGCTAAATAAAAGAGGGTTCAAACATCCCCCCCTCATGCATTCAAACACTCAGCAGCAACCCCCTGCTGTACGGGTGCAGCAGCAATGGACTGTGCTTGCTCACATTGCCCCACAACTGCCTCACGTATTCTTTGAACGTGTGATGAACCCCTTCCCCTGAGATCATAACCAATCAAATTTTGCATGTCAATGAGGGCAAATAAAAGCAAGGACAGGTGATAGCAATTTTACTGAATAAGGCTTATTCATTTAAATTACTGTCACTTGTCTTTGCTTTTTATCAGTAAGCAAACATTTTCATAAGGAGTGCACAAAATTGCTGAAATGGGGAGATAGTTCATGTTTACAAAAACGGTGTGGGACTCCAGCTTAATTATGATGTGCAGTAAACTGTTTCTCAAGTTAAAAAAAACTTGATAAAATAAGTTTCTCAGGCCTCTTCGCTAACCAGTTTGAAACTATTATAATGTATACTGTATGTGTGATTAGTGAAGGTAGGGAGGATGTTTCAGCCCATTCCTAAAGGATATTTCTACCTGTACATCTTGCTGCTTGCTAGTCCATATGGAGTAGCTGCTCAATTTCTCTCTGTTGTACAGATATTAACATCCTAGGAATTTCTGTCAGAAAAGAGTCCAAGTGTGCTTGGGTCCCAGATATCATCATTCCAAGAGATAACACCAAGTGTTATTCTAACTCACGGCTGTGCGTAGTGCAAGGCAGTGTTGTACACTATGACTGGTAGGCACTACTTCTTAATGCACTTATATAAATTCTTCATTGGATCATGGCTAAGATGAAAAGGGTATGAAAGAAGAAAACACAACACCTATTTACTGGAGAAAAATGCTCCGGGCCAACCCCCTCACCTCAGCCAAATACAAAGTTCAACACAGGCAGCAGGATATACTGTAAAATAAAACATGTACTGGTTCAGCAGAAGATACTTTGGGGGGGGGATAGAAATGGGAAATAGTAAAGATTCATAAGCCTGTGATCATACTTAGCATCAAATTACATTCCAAGGAGATCTAAAGTTGTTCTTGGTATGAGGGAGGGGAAATATGATGATTCTCAGCCTTTCCTTAACTTTTGGGCTCCATTAGTCACTGCAACATATACTCATAATATACCTATTGATTCTGTAGGGACTGAAAAGCAATTGCTTGCCATGCACAGACATGGATATTGAGCCAGAACTTGAGACTTACGCAAGTCAATATCCCTGCTATAACCCAGCGAATAGTTCCATGAACACCTGATGCTACCTTACCATTGTAAAAAGGTGGGGGAGACTTCACAGAATGGGAGCACATTGTTCTAAAGAAGGACAGTATCTATAAGTATGAAAGCTAGTTGTCAGTGTCCCATCCCATCCACCCAACATTGTGTCTGAGTTTACAGTGACCAAGCAACAGAACCCAGGATGGGACTGTGCAGACAAAGGCAGGCAGGAGCTGAATTCACCAGGGTAGAAAATGGGACCATTACCCAGTGTTGTCCTGATTGTATCTCTTCTTTTATTCCACAAAAGTGAATCCTTGCCACTCACACTTATAGGAACAGTAAAGTAATAGCATTTGGGGAATCACATGATGGTCAAGACAAAATCTACCTTTTACTCCCAAGTCCTGACCCTGGATTGGCCTGGCCCTCATTTAACAGAGATCCCACAGCAGGGTATAATGTGTCTGTGTATAGCAAAGTTCACAGTGTAGGCCCCTGGGCTCCTTCCAATGCACAAGTCTTCGTTTCGCACACACACATCCACTCACATCTACTGATCATAATGATGGGCATTTTGCAGGTAATAAATAATAAATAGTGTAGCTAAAAACTCCATTTCATTATGTCAAGGCTGAGGACCAATTTTCACATCTCTTTTTGATGAAATAAAGAACTGATTCGCTGCCTTTGCCATGTCACATTGGGTTTGTGAAAGAGTGTTTTCTCTGATTTTGAATGTTTCTATACAAGAATAATAATAATAATAATAATAATAAAATTTTATTTGTTAGTCGCCCATCTGTCTGACTTAACAGACACTCTGGGCGACTTACACAATATAAAATACAATTTAAAACATATTCATACAACAGTCACCATATTAAACAACAATACATCTAAACCACCCGTTAGTAATACAACATAATAGCCTAACCCACCCCAGAAATCCCGTAGGCCTGCCTGAATAACAAGGTCTTTAAGGCTCGACGAAAAGCCATCAGGGAGGAGGCATGTCGAAGGTCAAAAGGAAGCAAGTTCCAGAGGGTGGGGGCCACGACCGAGAAGGCCCTCTCTCTGGTCCGCACCAGCCTAGCTGTTTTCACCGGTGGGACCGAGAGAAGGTCTTGTGAGGCCGATCTTGTTTGGCGGCATATTTGGTGATACTGGAGGCGTTCCTTCAGATAAACTGGGCCAAAACCGTTTAGGGTTTTAAACGTTAATACCAACACCTTGAATTGGGCCCGGTATACAACTGGCAACCAGTGTAGCTCCATCAACACTGGGGTGACATGATCCCGGCGACGGCTTTGCTTTATTAAGTGTGCCACCGCATTCTGTACCAGCTGCAATTTCCGGACCGTCTTCAAGGGTAACCCCACATAGAGCGCATTACAGTAGTCTAATCGAGAGGAGACCAGGGCATGTATCACTCGTGGAAGCAGATGTATAGGAAGGTAGGGTCGCAGCCTCTGTACCAGATGAAGCTGGTACCAGGCTGCCCGACTTACTGCAGATACCTGGGGCTCCATGGACAATTGAGAGTCCAAAATGACCCCCAGGCTGCGGACCTGGTCCTTTAGGGGCAATCTCACCCCATTAAACACCAGGTCAAAGTTTCCCAACCTTCCCTTATCCCCCACCAGTAACACCTCGGTCTTGTCGGGGTTCAGCTTCAGCCTGTTCTCTATGAATGTTTCTATACAAGAACTCTCTATTTATTTATTTATTACATTTATATACCGTCCCATAGCCGAAGCTCTCTGGGCGGTTTGCAGCAATTAAAAACAATAAAAACAAATATACAAATTTTAAAACACAAAAACAATTTAAAAACACAATTTAAAAAAAAATTAAATTTAAAAACACATGCTAAAATGCCTGGGAGAAGAGGAAAGTCTTCACCTGACGCCGAAAAGATAACAGTGTTGGCGCCAGGCACACCTCATCAAGAAAATCATTCCATAATTTGGGGCCACCACTGAGAAGGCCCTCTCCCTTGTTGCCAGACTCCCAGCTTCCCTCGGAGGAGCACCTGGAGGAGGGCCTTGGATGTTGAGCCTGGTATACAGGTGGGTTCATGTCGGGAGAGGCGTTCCATCAGGTATTGTGTAAGGCTTTATAGGTTAAAACCAGCACCTTGAATCAAGCTTGGAAACATACAGGCAGCCAATGCAAGTGGGCCAGAATTGGTTTTATGTGTTCGAACCATCTGGTCCCTGTTACCAATCTCGCCACTGCATTTTGCACAAGCTGCAGTTTCCGAACTGTCTTCAAAGGCAGCCCCACGTAGAGCGCGTTGCAGTAATCTAGCTTGGAGGTTACCAGAGCATGGACAACTGAAGCCAGTTCTCTTGTCTCTCTCTATCTCTGTCTCTCTCTCACACACACACCAGCAGGGCCAGCTCGCACAGGGTGGTGTGGTGGGCCCCTGGCAGAGGACCCCACAGCCCACAGGGCCCCCTGAAGGGCCTCTCATTATGGTGGGGGAGAAGCACTTCCCTTCCATGGCAGGCTTCCTGCCGCAGATTGCAGGGAGGGAGCAGCCCTCCCACTCGCTGGCCTGCCTGCGTCCACCGCTTGCTCACCCTCTGCCCCGCCAGCTCCCTTGCTTGCCCTCCCCCCTGCCTGCTCGCCCTCCCCATGCCTGCTCACTTGCCCTCCCCTACCCGCTCACACACCCTCCCCGCACCCCCCGCCCGCCTGCTCACTCGCCCACCCAAGCTCCCATTCCTCCGCCTGCCTGGTAGGTAGGTGGGGCATGCATGTATGCGTCCATGTGCCAGAACCCAGGGCTGGCTGGTGCCCAAGGGCCCCGGCATGCCTGGGGCAAGCCCTGCACACCAGTGAACAATGCTAGGGTGCAATGAACTTGGATTAAGGGCATTTGCTTACAATCCTTGGTCCAAACCTTCCATAGCCTTTCCCTTTCCCTGCACTGGACCAAAAAAATGTAAATGTACTGCCTTCAAGTTGATTATGACTTTTGGCAGCCCTATGAATAGGGTTTTCATGAGGCCGAGAAGCAGTGACTGGCCCAAGGTCACTCAGTGAACTTCATGGCTATGTGGAGATTTGAACCCTGGTCTCCCAGGTCATAGTTCCAACACCTTAACCACTACACCACACTGGCTCTTGGATTCTCATTTTCCTGCATGCCAAAGGCCTATAAAAAGCAGGATGGCAGGAATCAGTTTTTCCCATGAGACCCCTAATTTCCCTCATGATAATCAGGATGCTTTGTGCCTTAATCAGTAGCTCTCTGGGGCATTATAAAAGTGGTAGTAACAGTTGTCAATGTTTTATGCTGAACAGATGACAATCTAATAAGCTATTATAAGCCATGCTGAGTATAATTATAGTGTGTGGCTGTGTGCTAACCTTGCGACATTTCACCATAATGCATTGTAGCAACATCTGTAAATGACTCAATAATGATGAATATAGATGGCTCAGTCTCTGCCTAGGTTAGACAGCTGTTTCTAAATTGTCCAGTTTGCCAGCACCTTGTTTAGTCCGATAAACTTCTAGGGAGTCAACTGTCTTTGATTCTGGATGCTTAACAATAGGGAAGGGGAGGAGAAGTTCGATTCAGTTTGCCTTCAAAGCTGAATCTGTCAAAGTCACACTTTCTGAAACAATATAAGAACATAAGAACATAAGAAGAGCCTACTGGATCAGACCAGTGGCCCATCTAGTCCAGCATCCTGTTCTCACAGTGGCCAACCAGATGCCCGGGGGAAGCCCACAAGCAAGACCCGAGTGCAAGAACACTCTCCCCTCCTGAGGCTTCCGGCAACTGGTTTTCAGAAGCATGCTGCCTCTGACTAGGGTGGCACAGCACAGCCATCATGGCTAGTAGCCATTGATAGCCTTGTCCTCCATGAATTTGTCTAATCTTCTTTTAAAGCCATCCAAGCTGGTGGCCATTACTGCATCTTGTGGGAGCAAATTCCATAGCTTAACTATGCGCTGAGTAAAGAAGTACTTCCTTTTGTCTGTCCTGAATCTTCCAACATTCAGCTTCTTTGAATGTCCACGAGTTCTAGTATTATGAGAGAGGGAGAAGAACTTTTCTCTATCCACTTTCTCAATGCCAAGCATAATTTTATACACTTCTATCATGTCTCCTCTGACCCGCCTTTTCTCTAAACTAAAAAGCCCCAAATGCTGCAACCTTTCCTCGTAAGGGAGTCGCTCCATCCCCTTGATCATTCTGGTTGCCCTCTTCTGAACCTTTTCCAACTCTATAATATCCTTTTTGAGATGAGGCGACCAGAACTGTACACAGTATTCCAAATGCGGCCGCACCATAGATTTATACAACGGCATTATGATATCGGCTGTTTTATTTTCAATACCTTTCCTAATTATCGCTAGCATGGAATTTGCCTTTTTCACAGCTGCCGCACACTGGGTCGACATTTTCATCGTGCTGTCCACTACAACCCCGAGGTCTCTCTCCTGGTCGGTCACCGCCAGTTCAGACCCCATGAGCGTATATGTGAAATTCAGATTTTTTGCTCCAATATGCATAATTTTACACTTGTTTATATTGAATTGCATTTGCCATTTTTCTGCCCATTCACTCAGTTTGGAGAGGTCTTTTTGGAGCTCTTCACAATCCCTTTTTGTTTTAACAACCCTGAACAATTTAGTGCCGTCAGCAAACTTGGCCACTTCACTGCTCACTCCTAATTCTAGGTCATTAATGAACAAGTTGAAAAGTACAGGTCCCAATACTGATCCTTAAGGGACTTTCTACAGCCCTCCATTGGGAGAACTGTCCATTTATTCCTACTCTCTGCTTTCTGCTTCTTAACCAATTCCTTATCCACAAGAGGACCTCTCCTCTTATTCCATGACTGCTAAGCTTCCTCAGAAGTCTTTGGTGAGGTACCTTGTCAAACGCTTTTTGAAAGTCTAAGTACACTATGTCCACTGGATCACCTCTATCTATATGCTTGCTGACACTCTCAAAGAATTCTAGTAGGTTACTGAGACAGGACTTTCCCTTGCAGAAGCCATGCTGGCTCTGCTTCAGCAAGGCTTGTTCTTCTATGTGCTTAGTTATTCTGGGTTTAATAATACTTTCTACCAGTTTTGAAAACTGAAACATAGCCATCCTTCAAAATTCACACTTATCTTTGCAATACAGTTCTCAGTCCAATGTTTACAAAATTGCATATATTATGGGAAAGTGGGCATGAAAATGAATATATAACATACAAAAATACATTATATTAGGAGAAACCACTTGCAAAAATGTGTGTATTAGTCAAAATTTCATATGAAAATGTTTATTAGGAGAAATTCACACTAAACTGCTGAAGGATTTTCATGAGAATTTTTCTTTTTTTAAAAACCACAAATTGCTGCAGAAATGTGGAGAACTGGCATTAAGAATATTGACAGATCCTTCCATCTCTCTTAAATGATGATCCCGCATCCTCCATATATCTATGCCAAACAGACCCACATGTAGCTGTGCCTCTTGGTACCATTAAAAACATCAAGAAGAAAGCTACCTGGGCTGATGGAAGCAAAGAGGGATATACCATTTCTTCTGTTGATTAGTGTAAAGGTTTTATTTCAGGAAAGGCCTCAAAAAAGCTGCATGCAGTTCTTTGCCACAACCGAATATTCCAGAGATGGTGTGGTGTGCACACTGGGGAAAAGCAGTGGGGGAAGGGTACTGCCTACATGTCCTGCCTGAGAGCTTCCTAGAAGGCAGCTGGAGGAAACAGGAAGTCAGGCTAGAAAGGCTTTTGCTATAATCCAGCAGGGCTCTTCTTATGTTATTATAGTACAAAAGGACGATAGTGGGAGGACCCCCAACTAGAGCACTAGAGCACTGCTGGGGGCTTTAATTTGGGCAGCTAACTATGTGGTCAGTCCTAAACCTGGACATTATAGTACTATACATCCGACAGGATACACAAGCTGAGCAGCCAGACTCCCAAACCTGCACAGTACAGTAGTGGAAGCACCGTCTCTTCCCATTGCTGTCTGGGAGAGTTCCTATTTCCCCTTCCATTTGCTTTTCTTTGTTATTACATTCATATCCCACCTTTCCTGCAAGGAAGTCAAGATGGTGTACATGGTTATCTCCCTGATCACTTCATCCTCCTAATAACCCAGTGAGGTAGGTTAGGCTGAGAGAAGGTGACTGACCCAAGGTGACTCAGGAAGCTTCATGGCCAAGTAGGAATTTGAACCTGGGTCTCTCAGGCTTTAATCCAGCACCCTAACCTCTACACTCTACTCTCTGTCTCTCTTGTCACTGTCTGTGACAACCATTTCTAATGTTCTGTAATTATGGATGGGCCGCACTCATGCACCACTCTTGTTGGGAGAGTTTCTGGTCTGTCTCTCTCTCTCTCTCTGTCAAAAAAGAAGGCATATTTTTCAGCCTTCCTGGGGAATCTCGGTATATGCAAACACCCTTACTTTGTCTATGCATGGCCCCATTTCACTGCCCTGTTGGTCAGTACAGAGCTACCAGGTTTGCAACCAGATGCCTTAAGACTGTATCATTCATTACTCAGGGTCAATTGTCTAAATTTTCCCCAGTATTGTAGCTCAAGACAAGATCTAACGGGATTTAGCCATCTTGACCCTTTCTTTCCTTACCATAATCGAACATGGGAACCTAACCCCAGTCTCATAACTCACAGTGATATGAAAACTGCAAAAAACTTTTAGTTGTTCAGAGTTACTGACTCTTGTGCCTTTAACAGGTGTGTGACGGGTAAAAATTCCAGGCAAAGCTTTTCCTACCATGGAGATGTATCATGTAGCCATGAAAGGCACCAAACCATTGCTAAGAAAAGAAAGACGATGAGTCTCAAATGTACCATTAGGAAGGAAAGGGAGTAGTCCCCACCTGAGGATTACACCACATGTGACTACTCTTCAGGATAACTTGTCTTTCTGGTTCAAAATACTGCCTAACAATTATTATAAAAGCCTTAGGAAAGAATGCCAAAGTCTCAAATCCCCATTGTTTCTAAACAGAGAGTGCCTGTTTATCCTTTATTGCTAACATTGCTATAGCTCTTAAACAGTATAATCTTTTTGTATTGGAACAAATGCTTTCAAAATACACTGGCTTTTTTCTTGCTCAGATGAAGGCCTAGCAGTATAATTGCTGAATATGCTGCAGGAGCAATTTGGAGGAAAAGGTCAACCAATGGATGCTACTCCATACCCAGGCCATGTTGAGAGGCCCAACACAATCTCCACAGTTCCCCTAGATATTTCTGCCTCTGGTCCAGGACATTATTCTAACTCCTTACTGAATACACTCTCTCCTGGAAGCACATACCACATGATAGATGCAGTCCTAGGCAAACTTGCACGGGAATAAGTTGCACTGAATACAATGGACCTTAATTCTGAGTAGAATTTATTGCACTGTTATACTCCAATGCCAAAGATGAAGTGAAAGATTTCACAAGTATTGCTGGTTCAAAATTTCAGAAATAAGGAACACCACAGAACTGTAGACATCTCTTCAATCAAATGAAACTACGGAGTCGTCTTTAGGTCCGTATTGGGTCTTTACCCAAATGAAATGCAAACTGGAAGAAGATTTGAATGGAATGCATGGTAATGTATAATGCATGAGTTTCCAGGAATAAAGCATCCAGAGGATTTCTTCAGATGTAACTGATCTCTCACGTAGCATATCAAATTCTAGAATCACCCTGGTCCTAAGTAGTCAGAGTCAGCCCAAGACATTTTGACACCTAAGATGGAGCAGCAAATGTGCCCTCCCTTCAAGGTAAGGTACATAGTACCCAAGACCAGCTAAGTTGTTTTGTCACCTAAGGCAGAAAATCCCACAGGTACTCTTTCTCCCTCCCTTATAATGTTGCAGCAGTAGTAGTGGTCCCCCTCTAGGATGCACACCTTAATGTGGTGAGGGGGTCTGACATAATAACAAAAGCAGTGGTGGTGGTAGCAGTAGCAATTAATAGACAACTTATCAATGTGCTGCCTTTTCCTGAGACCCAAAACCAGTTGCCTGAGGTGGCGTCCTCACTCTGCCTAATGGTGGGGCCAGCCCTGTAAGAAGTATTTAGTACAGTGATCAGGTATATAGAAAAGAAATACAGGAGTTCTGTTCCTTTAGAAATAGTGTAGAAGAAGACATGTCAGCAAGGGATGTTTTGTTACTGCTGTCTGTTAAAATCTCATCTTCTATACAACTGATAAAGGGTGCAGAAGCCCTGCCCTCCTCTGTTACTGTTCACCCTAGGGATTGGTTTCAGCATTAGTTAAACTGGTTTTTTGCAGTCTATTGGGGAAAAGGCTCTTTCCCCCCCCCCATGAGGGTTGGGGTGGTATTTTCTTTAATCCCTTGTTGTATCTCAACCCCTTATATCATTGTGTGTCCTGGTGGTAATATTCTTTATCTGCAAAGCAGAGCTGGAGCTGGCACTTGTGCTCAGCTAGATGAGTGAGGAGTATCTGTTCCTGTGTTTGGAATGCCTGTTGTCTCCCTTACTTGCAAAAAAAAAGGAAGAGGTCTCACCCTTAGAATGTAATACACAGCAACCATTTTCACAGGCATGCATAAGTCTCTGATGGTAGAGATTTTGCAGACAAATGGCAAGCATCCCTCCCCCCCATCACCACCAATGACCTAAGTCACGGAATGCCACGCACCATAAAATCCCATTAAACCAAACAGCTACAGCGAAGAGGTTCAACGCTCAGGTCAGGTAATTCTGGGACATGCGTCTGACAGAAAAGCTGCACTGCTTGGCAGGGGAGGAGGAGTAAATTTAAGAAAGTATTTGATGGACTGCGCTATTGATTCCATTTAAAGAGCAGATCTGCATCTCTTTCCAAGTTTAGAAAGAACAGCCAGCATGATTTACATGGTCAGATTCCTAAGCACTTAGAATACTGGAATTTTTGTGCTTCATCCAGAGGAACAAACACCCTGGATTCTGTCCAGAGCATTGTCCCGAAGGCCGGTTATACCAAGAGCTGGGCTCCTGGCACCCAGCCTGCAGTGCTGGCTGCTCAGTTTTCTACAATGTTGTCAAACACTAACATGCTGTAGCATAACAAATGAAACTCAATTTCAAGGTAGCACCAATTAGCATCCACTGGTTTCCATGCGTTTACTGCTCCCGAGAGAGTTATCTCCAGCCCATGTGAAATCTCTTCCACAATAGTGCTGAATCTCCCTCTTCCTCCCCCCCATTCTCAGTCCCAACAGGATATGATTTTGCAGTGTTTAAGTATAATTAAGCAGACAGCATGACACAAAAAATAGCCCTATCTTTCCCGAACCCTTTATTATTATTATTATTATTATTATTATTATTATTATTATTATTATTATTATTATCCATGAGTTCAACAAAGCAAAATGATTAGATCTCTTCAACAAACAAGTTGGGGGCTTCCCCAGTTCCCAAATATAAATTACACTGATCTCGGTGTCTGATATGGAATTGCAGAGGGTGGGAGGGGGGTAGAAAACATCAAATCAGGCAATCAAAGCTGCCTGCAAGTGCAAGGAGGCACACAGAGACCTACAGAATAACATTCAGAACTGTAAACAATGAAAACATGGGTGGGGGGAGAGAGAGAGATGTTAAAAGAAGCATGGACTCAAACAGAAAGTTAAATGAGGAATCATATTGGGAAATGAGATTAACAGGCTCACATGTGCACATCGATGTATCTCTGCCAAGAATTACACACATGCTGCTCCAACAGTAGTTTTGCAAAGCAAAAAGACAGCAAAGAGCAAACATCTGTAAAGAGGAAAAATAGCAGCTTGCCAGTAGCATTCTGCAAAACAATGGAGAGAGCCTTTGCTCTGTTTCGAAGTAGGCATAAGCACATGCTGGGTGTCTCAGCCTCAGCACAAAATATCTGAATGCAAAATACACATCTCAGACCCAAAGCTGCATCAACCTCTGAGGCACAGTCAGCAAAGGGAAGGAGAGGATTCTTTTCACCATGAAAGGGAAACAGAAATGAAGAAAGCAACTTTGTGAGCTTTCACTTACCAGGCAGGCTTCTATTCCCGAGCCCAGCTCCCCAGCACCTTCCTCAGTCTGCTACACACATACAATTAGCAGCAGAGATGGGGACTGTGTGTTTCTATGGAGTTTGAGATTCTGTTCCTTGACTATGCAAGAGGTGACTGCAGCTACACTGGAATCGCCTCGGAGGTCCACATGCACAAAAAAAAAGTCTACAAATCTGATCAGCCTCTCTACACTGCTTAGGGAGTGATGCAGCCAGCCTGCCAGCTTTCAGCTCACATCTGGGCATAAACGCGCATGCACGCACATTTCTGTGTGTGTAAATGACTTGCACAAGCCCATCACCCTTTTTCAGCTAGACATTTCTGTTTTGTCTTGATACCCACATAGATATTTCTATTAGTTAGGTAATACAAGACCTACTACAGCTGGAGACAGAATTATGCTTTCATATTGTTGTTGCTGTTGTTGTTACTGCTACTGCTACTGCCACTCGGTCTTCACAGTAGATCCCAGGGTGGGTCACAACTGTTTAAAATTTAGTATTAAAAACAACTTAAACAAATTACAATCACAGGAACAGGATGGGAACTAAAAACATACATCTCAGGAGTCAAAGGCCAGGGTAAAGAGGTGCATCTTTAGCATTCACAGAAAACTGTTCAGTGACGGTTCCAGGTGCACCTCAGTACAGAGAGAATTCCAAAACTTGGCGGCTGTCAGAGAATGTCCTCTCCTGGGCCACCATCCCTTAATCTTCCGAGGGTGGCAGAACTATTAAGAAGGCCCCCTCTACTGATCTTAACACCCTAGAGGATCTGTTGGTGGGGAGAGATATTTGGGATCTAAGTCATTTAGGGCTTTGAACACTAGATGAACAGCTTGAATTGGACCTGGAAATGAACTGGCTACCAATGCAGCTGTTTTAAAACAGGGATTAAATGAATTCTAAACGCAACTCCAGCCAGTAATCTGGCCACTGCATTTTGGACCAGTTGAGGTTTCCAAGTCATCATCAAGGGTAGTCTCACACAGAGCGCATTGCAATAATCCAATGTGGAAGTTACCACAGCATGGAGTATTGTTGCCAAGTCATCTCTGGTGAATCAGCCAAAGCTGGAAATAAGCACTCCTAGCCACTGAGACTTCTTGGGCCTCAAGTAATAATGATGGATCCAGGAGTACCCCCAAGATAAGAACCTGCTCTTTCCAGCGGAGTGCAACCCCATCCTGAACAGACCTTCTTCCCATTTCCTGGACTTAGGAACTTGGAACACATAACACCTCTATCATTTCAGGATTCAGTTTCAGTTTGTTGGCCCACATCCAACCCATCACTGCCTCCAAATTCTACATAGAACCTCAACTGTCTCTCCCAATTCAGATGGAACAGAGAGATAGAGCTGGGTGTCATTCGCATATTGATGACATTTCACTCAAAAACTCCTGATTACAGCTCTCAATGACTTCATATAGATGTTAAATAGCAGGGGGGACAAAATGGAACCCTCTGGGACATGACAGGAAAATTCCCATGCTGTCGAACAGTAGCCTCCCACAGCAACTTTCTGGAAATGTCCCTGGAGGCAGGAGCAGAACCACTGAAGTACTGTGCCCCCAACCCCAACCTGCTTGAGCCACTCCAGAAGGATACCATGGTCATTGGTATCAAAATCCGCCAAGTGTTCCAAAAGAATAAGCAGGGTTGTACTCCCTCTGTCTTTCTCCTGACAAATGTCATCAACCTGGGTGACCAAGGCAGTTTTAGTGCCATGACCGAACCTAAAGCAAGACTGAAATGGATCCCAATATCCATTTCAAGCATGCATGAAGCTGGACTGCCAACACCTTCTCGAGCACCTTACCGAAAAGCAGAATATTCACCAGTGGGTGATAATTGCTTAACACTTCTGGTCCAAAAACTGTACAGTGAAGATGCCGGATGCACTTCTGTGGAGAGGGAGTCCCACAACTTAGGGGCTGCCACAGAGAATATTCCATTGGGAAGACTTCATAGATAGCTTTTGCACACATTCAGGTTCTGAAGACAACAACTGGCATGTGCTGACCACATCAGGAGCCACACTATTGGTTCTGAATATTGTTTAACATTTTAAAAAATGTGTACGGGTGGTTCACTTATTTCTAAAATGCAATTCCCTACAACCAACTCGATGGGTTCTGGTAGTAGTTGCCTTCTGCTGTCCTATTCTTTCTTTTGTGGGCTTACAAATAAGTGTATTTAATGGTGTTACTTCCAGGTATCCAGTCTCCATCCCAGGTTGACCACAGTATTTGAAAAATTAAAGCAATGAATTTTAGCCAAATAATTTGGCTCTGTTGAGCTATGATACAAATGAGCAACCTGCAGCCCAGGGCCCACATGCAGCCCTGGACCTCAGTTTTATGTGACCCCTAATGCCTCCTGAAGCTTCCCTATTTTTCCATCCTATCAGAATTCATTCCTTTCTGTTCATTTCCTCCTTATTTCTCCTGGCTTTTAAAAATGTGCTTTCCTTCTGTGTCAGTGGCTCCCAAACCTCCCCCCAATGGACTACTTGAAAATTTCTGAGGTTCTTGGTGGGCCACTTAATGATTTTTCTGCCTTTACTTGGTTTCCAGAACAATAGCTGTATTGGTTTTTTTGTACTAAAAAAAAAACCTTCTTTAAACCCCATCAAACCCAGTAAATCTTACTTCTGAGTAGACCTTCATGGGGCCAATCAAGACTGCTGTTTTATTGTGGGGTTATGCAGCAACATGCCATTGATGCATTAATAGTGAGTCTGAAGTGGATTTATACTGGACCATCCATATATCATCCCACTTTATTAGTTGTTCTGCAATCCTTCCCCCAAAGTACCTGCAGTATTGCATCCACATATTAGCTCTGTCCATTCCATTGTCCGTGTTCCAGCCATCGCCAATTCCCCTCTCTTTTTGCCCTGAGTGCAAGTTAGTTTTGCTATGATGCCATGCTACCATACTTTCATTTGTACACTTTTATTTATTTATTTATTTATTCTATTTCTATGCCGCCTTTTGGCCCACTTTTAAAGCTTTTATGTTTAGGCTGTCATTGCTGTGTTTGTTTGCAGGGAAAAAAACAGAGGAATGCCAATATCCAGCATCAACAGGAAGGATGTGGGAGAGGCCATCCCCCAGCACAAGTTAGTTGTGCTATAATGCCACCACACTTTCATTTTTTGCACTTACTTAATTTTTAATTTATTTGTTCAGACTGTGATTGCCATGCTAAACCATTTCTCATTTCCATAACCCCCCCACAGGAATGCTGGCATCCCACATCAACAGGAAGTATGTGAGAGTGGCTATATCACAAAGAAGAAGATACATTTTGGCACATTGCCAATGTGCTCTTGTGCTATAGCATTTTAAAAGTCGGATTTTAACAAGGAACTGGAATATTTGTAGTATATAAAAAATGGAATTTTAGCAGGAAACCGCAAGACCTGCACCAATTGCAGCCAAAAGCAATACAACTGCCCCAAAACTTTTGCAGGTGCAAATGGTGTTGAAAGCATGATTGCTTTTTTTTTTTTTAAGTAAATTGCTTTAAAAAAAATTAAATTGCTTTTTAAAAAATGTGTTTTTAAATTTGTATATTTGTTTTTAATGTTTTTAATTGTTGTAAACTACCCAGAGAGCTTCGGCTATGGGGCGGTATACAAATGCAATAAAATAAATAAATAAATAATACAGCTGTCCCAATAGCATCATGAGCACAAATCATGATGAATGTTCAAGGATGTGTGATGGGTGGAGGAGTCCATCGAGCAGCACTGCAAAAGGCTCCTCTTTGAGCAAGCAAGCAGAGAAGCAAACAGCCCAGACCCAGTGTTGCCAACAAGAATATTTTCCACCAGACTTACACCCCAAATCCACCAAAATCTGACCTTAACCCACTAGACACCACATTTGATAACATTTTTTGCATTATTGCAAAACACTGTTATGAAGAATTACTTAACAAGGTGGATAACAAAATTTAAAAGGTTCAAAAATGCTCTGTGTGCTTTTGTGTTGTATTTAAGTTTGGAACTGCAGATATAAATATTTCTGAGAGAAGTATGGAGGTTTTGCATTCCTGCCTCTTTTCTTAGGTTTAAAAAATGTTCTAAGTGTGTATGTTTGGTTGGTTGGTTGCCTGTGAGAACAGGATGCTAGACTAGATGGGCCTTTGCCTGATCCAGCAGGCTCTTCTAATGATGATTATAAGATGTACTGTTTATACAAAGGGTACCTGTTGTGAAATCACCTTATCAGATACAAATTGAGGTCCCTCATTGGTGAGGCAGGTGCACTCTGTGAATGCTTATGCCGTTTATTTCTGAGGCTTATATTTCCCAACCATCATGTCTCCTCTGCTTAAGTCTGTGGGAAGTCTGGGGTTTGTGAGGAGGAGTTGGTGGTGCTTAGGCTGCATCATACTTTGGGTAGAATATTGCCTGCACATTTTCCTTCTCAGTAAGCCAATTAGCAAGAACCTCCTTGTCATTATACCTTTAAAAGCAAGCACACCAGAGGATATGAAGGCTTAACTTAAAAATCTTCCTCTCTGTCACTGGCTCATTGTGTGGTGTTGAGTACATTACTCTAGTATCTTTTCAATCAAAGGCATAGCCATCTAGCCATGGGTTACAGCAGAAATGAATCAATAGTCAAGTATAGGGTTGCCGGGTCAGAAGTATCCCAGACCCTGAGATTTCAGGGGCAGTCCCTAGTGATGTCATGGGGGCAGGTCATAGTGATGTCATGGGGTGGGCTGTAGTGATGTCACAGGGGCAGGCCAAAATGATGTCATTAAGCATGATACATTAAGCATCAACCACAGTTGCTAGGAGCATACAATTAAAAAAAATAGTTCTCTGATTGGAAATTAAAATAGAAATCTTAGCTGAAAGATAGAGCTGGGTAGGGAACATTTAATCTAGCCTACTTGATTCTGGCAAGAAGGATTTAAGTGCCCTCAGGCCAGCCCAGTCACCAGAAGGCCATTGTAGGAAGAAAGGAGCCTTGTGTTGTGGAGATGTTAGATAGGAACACACAGGAGTAAAGATGGATGCCCCTGAAGAATGCAATTCTAAACAGACTTACTAAGTCCCATAGAACTCAATAGGATTTACTTCTGAGTAGATATGGTTTAGATTGTGCAGTTGGCAAAGCTTGACTAGGGATCCTCTGAAAAGATATCCATATCCAAGCAGGGTTGGCAACCCCCTGCCTGTAATGCCCTGCCCATACCTTTCAACATGGCTGCTCAAAACTTCTTTACAGACTTGATCTTTCACTTCCAAAAGAGGTCTGAAAAATGAATGAGAGTAAGAAGATTCTCTGCCTTTTTCTGTCTACCTTGGGCTGCTATAAACTCACTGACAGCCACTCCAATTCCAGTGAGTAATAACTGACACAGAGAAAACACACATGCTTTTATCTACCTTCGTAGACAGCAGCTTAGGAACAACAACAATTTCAGCCACACTTCCCAGTATGTGAATTCTTTTTTGCCTATATTGGGCAAGAAACAAACCGTCATGTAACCAACAAGGTGCATCATCAGTGAGTTTAAGGGAGTTGAGCTGAGCGCATGGAACCACTGTTGTTGCTTCTATGGATGTAAGGGAGTGAGGGTTAAAGGTAAATGAAATGCAAACAGAAAAATAAAAATAAAAGACAGTGATGACTTCCTAAATCCAATACCATACCAACAACAACAAAATTCCTATGAGTAAGGCAGAAAACTCAGCATCCCACAACCAGTCAGGATTCCTAACCAAAAAACAAAACTAAAAAACTTCTGGAAGCCAGTCAGCCAAGGTCACAGAAATCCCCATGCAGCACAGCCTGACTCAGGGGCTGAAGTTAGTGCAGAATGCTGTGGCACGATTGCTGACAAGAGTGGGACCCTATCAGCACATAATATCTCTGCTCCAAAATCTACACTGGTTGCCGATTTGCTACCAGGCCAAGTTCAAGATGTGCTTTCCATGCTACGTGTGCCACATAGTACTTGTTCTGCTCTTGTAAGAAATCAGTCCTTTAGTGTGGCAGTACCTATGCTTTGGAACTCCTGGACTATTGATATTAGGCGGGCGCCTTATTGCAGACACCTTCATTGTACTGTTTTCAGCACTTGCTAAAAACATTTTTAAGTAAGTCTATCCCTGCATGTAGAAACTGTTGTGTTTTATATATATATCGAATGTTTTTAAATACCCAACTTTAATTGTTTTTGCCAATACTTTTATTGTTTTAATGTCTTCTGTAAACCCCTTTTAGTTTTTTTACAATAAAGCTATATATAAATGTTGTAAATAAAATATGTAAAATAAATTTTGGAGTCACTGTGGCCGTTGGGTCTCTTTCCACTTTTAGGAACAAAGGAATCTGCCTTATACTGTCTCAGGCCATTTGATACCATCTAGCTCAGTACTGATGACATGGACTCGCATTGGCTGTCCACGATGCCAGCCAATAGTCTTTTCCAGAAATTGAATTTTGGACCTTTACATGCAAAGCATATGCCCTACCATTGAGCTACAGCACTTCCCCTGTTTAAAAGTATCTTTTAAAATTGTTCTTTTTAATTCACTAATGAATGCATATCATACCTAGGGCAGATCCACACCATTCATTTAAAGCACATGCAACACACATTTGAAGCACATGAATCACACCACAGAATCATGGGAATTGTCGTTTGTTAAGGGTGGTGGGAACTATAACTGTGAGGGGGAAACTACACTTCCCAGGATTCTTTAGGGGAAGTCATGTGCTTTAAATGAAGAAATATTTATATAAGCATGACTGTCAAAGATGTTTATTATTTACACAACCTTTAAATATATTTGTAGTGCAATCCTATGCTTGTTTACTCAGAAGCAAGTCCCAATGTATTCAATGTGGCTTACTCAAACAGGGAAGCATGCACAGAACTGCAGCCTCAAGTGATAAGGAACACTCACCCAACCCAAAATTCAGAATCATGCCACTTTAAGCTGTTTTGCAACTGTTTATACTTGTTTTTATGGTTATTGGATTTTAAAGGGATTTATTTCTTGTTGTAAGCTGCCTTGGTTTCCAATAAGCAATCCTACCTCACAGGGTTGTTGGAATATATATATATATATATATATATATATATATATATATATATATATATATATATATATATATATATATATATATATATATATATATATACATATATATATATGGAGATGCAAAGACCCCACATAATAGTTCATTGTCCAAATGAATTGGTCGTTGTAAAACTTTTAAAAAAAACAACCAGTATTAGTTTCCTATATACGGTAGACCAGAAGACCTCTGGGAGGCCGTGCCTGGCAACCAAGAGGTCTTCTGTCTCTTTAAAAGTTGTGCAGGGGGAAGGGAGAATTCCACCTTGTGGTTTTTCCCATTACAGTCTTGCAAGAAAACCTGCACTTGGCTGACTTTCTCTTCTCCTAAAGATACAGGATCAGTCTCAGGCCCTGAGCCTGGCAACCCTATTCCTACATAATAAAAGCAGTGATATCTATGTAAACCCTGCCTAATTGCTTTAAAAATAGGATTGGAGAGGGAGAGAAAGATTTACAACACAAACACAATTCTTTACTATGTTCACTCAAAAGTCCCATTAATTTACAGCACAATCCTAACCATGTCTACTCTAAAGTAAGTCCTATTGAATGCATTGATTTCACTGCCATCTTCAACAGCCCAGGAAAATTTAAACTTGTTTGCCTTGTGAACACAAGAGAAAAAAGACTTGGTACTTACTCAGTTTATGAGATTTTCAGATAAACAGGAAAACACCATTGCTTTCTACCTTTGCAATGGAGGACTGCCTGGAGGCCCAGAAATCCCTTGTCAATCACAACCCTGACTTCACTTACTTGCTACAAACCTGAAGGGGCGGGGTTAGAGCAGCCTGCAAGAGATCATTTCACGTAAGTTGCAGGGGGCAGCTGATGTTTTGGTGTATATCTCGAGAACCAGACCACCTAGAAACTTAATTTTTTTTTAAATGAAAGCTGAAGGTCCAGAGATTAAGCTGACTCACCCAGAGACCTGGAAAGGACCCCCAAAAGCCAGAGTATCCGGCCAAAAACCAGACATCTGGTAACCCTAGTCAAGTAGCAGTTCAGAGACTACATAGGAACAGAAATGCAAACAATGAAAAATACAAGAAAATCTCAGAAATCAAAACATTTTTTAAAAGGCTAGATTTTGCCAGTTTCATGAAATACATTATAGAGAAAAATAATGAAATTGAAGTATTTGGAAAAAAAACACTAGATTCTCACCACTAGATTTCCCACTAACCACTAGACAGGAAAATTTACCACCAGACGAGTGCCTAAAAACACTAGATTTAGTGGGGAAATCACTAAATTGGCAACAGTGCCCAGACCATGTGTGAATGTTTCAGGGGCTGCTTGCCATTGCCCCCTGTGGTGAGCTGTGGAATGGCAGGCTCTCAGGGAAAAATCTTCCAGATCTGGTTGGCTGGTTGGCTCCTCCTAGACAGAAAGCAATATATAATATGTGAGTCCCGTTTGTAGGGAGCCTTGCTTGAGCAACCAGGTTTACTGGATCTCTAGTGTCTCTTGCATTTATGGCAGACTTCCACAACACTCTCCAGATGGTTTGGACTACAAATCCAATCAGTCTCAGCCAGCATGATAAATGATGGGGATGATGAGAGTTGTAATAAAAAACAACACACATTTGGAAGGCACCAGGTTGTGGTACACTGATTTGTGGTCTTGCTTCACGGTCCTAACCAGATGGAGCCAAAATCTGGCAGTGGCCCAGGCTGAGATCCAGAAGCATTTATAGCTAGGCTAAGCCAAGGAGAACTAATGAGTTTATTTATTTATTTATTACATTTATATACTGCGCCATAGCCGAAGCTCTCTAGGTGGTTTACAGCAATTAAAAACATTAAAAACAAATATACGAATTTTAAAACACAAAAAACAATTTAAAAACAATTTAAAAAATTTAAAAACAATTTTAAAAAGACAGTTGTCTTAGTGGAGCTATGCTGGACCTGACAATATATTCTCTCTGCAAGCCAAGTAGACTCATCATAAGGGGTAGTGGAGCACAGATCAGGAAGCCCCTGGTCTAGTATAATTTATTATTTATTTATTACATTTATACCCTGCCTTTCTTTTCATAATAGAAACCCAAGGCAGCTTACATATGGTTCCCAGGTGGTCTCCCATCCAGGCACCAACCAGACCTGACCCTGCTTAGCTTCAGCAGGGCACTGGCCTCATGTGCCTTCAGACCATACTCCTGACACATTCCTGGGTAGGAAGGATAGTAGATTGTTACAGATTTTTGGATAACTCAGGTGGCCGACATGAGCTAGGGGAAAAGCTCAGGGCCCTAAACTTAGCAAAGGTTTGCACAGATCACACGTGATGCTGAACCTGCTTCATCTACAACATAGTCCCACACTGGATTCCATTTCATGGTCAATCTAGAGTGTGTTCAACTGATGAAATCTAAAAGCTGGCTCTTATATATGATCACAGATAAATAATCGTGCAAACCAATTTAAGCCTCAAGTGGGAAAGTGCCCTAAACCAGTGCAATGTTTTGAAATAGACTCCTGATAACCTTTAGGAACCCTGCAGCTGCAATGCCACAAGGAACAAGGAATAAGCTTTCAGGAAAAATTAAGCGAAAGTCGTTAACTCAATTCAGTCCACCCAGAAGTGACAGTCTTGTTCTGCAAACAGGCTGAGTCACTTTTAACACTACAAAGTCAACTTTCTCCCACTGGTCAGAGCAAACCTTAATATATCTCTTGAAAGTAACACATAGCTGGCATTTTAAGGTGCTTCCTAGAAGGAAATTACTCCCGTACTAGCTCCAGGAAGAGTGAAATGGAAACATGACATAATCAGAGTTAATGGTAATGAGGCAACGTAATTGGACATTCCAGTGATTTGGGGAACAATTACCAAGACCAAACTAAGACCCCATTTGTACTATACATTTAAAGGAGTATCATGCCACTTTAAACCTTCCCCCAAAGAAACCTGGGAACTGTAGTTTGTTAATGGTGCTGAAAGTTGTTAAGACAGCCTTTCCCAACCAGTGTGCCTCCAGATGTTGTTGGACTACAACTCCCATCAGCCTCAGCCACCATTGCCAATGGTCGGGAAAGATGGGAATTGTGGTCCAACAACATCTGGAGGCACACTGGTTGGGAAAGGTTGTGTTCTCTCCACAGGCTACAATACAATTTTATTAGGGGGTACAAAGTTTCTTTTGGGCCCCTTCCCTTCTCCATTAGTCATTCTGTTTTTATCCACTACAGTTTTATGCCATGAGCTGTAGCCTGTAAGGTCAAAAAGGGTATGGAAGATGAGAGAGGGGTGGAGTGGAGCGCTCTGTTAATTTTCTGCATTTAAGGCCTTATGCTCTTATACTCCCTCCACGATAAATATAAATATAAATAAAATAAAAGAGGATCAGAGATAAGAAAGCACATTTGATTTGAACATCTTTGTTTATGCTACAATACAGATAAGGAGAAAGAATTCACATTGAAACAAGGTAGATAAACTTACTATTTAAAAAAAAGAGCTTTCCTGGCCTTTTTGTGTGAAAATGTTTGAATGACAGCATGAAAATTGTTCTGGCAATGTTTGATTCAATACTTAGCCTGGCCAAATCCACAAGGCATTCCTGAGACATTGTAGACCTTAAATAATTCTTAATTAGCTTAAGTTTGCTAAATGACCTCTCTCCAGAAGCTACTGTTGCTGGAATTATTAATAGTATTCTTAAGCTAACACAAACATTTGGAAACAGGTCACCAAGTCTGTACTCTTTTAACAAGTTCAACAGATCTAATGGCTTTAACTGTGCATTTACAAAATTTGCTTTATGTACTGAGGGTAAATGTTGCATTTCTTTTCCAAAATCATCACCATTAAGGTCAACAGGATATTGCTCTGATAAAGATAAAGCTTTTCTCTCCACATCACTTTCGGACATGGTGAGATATTTCCACAAGAAATCAAATTTTTCTGCCAACTGCTTAACAGCATTGAAGCGGACAGTTAATCCTGCTATAACATTGTCTACCAAAACGTAAAACACACACTTTCTGAAGTAGGCCTCTTCTGGAGTATCATCTGTGTCATTCATTTCTTCCAAGTTAGCATCAGGTGTGCTGTCATCATGCGGCCTTGCCCTCTTGCGCCTAACTCCATCACATCTACGGGAGAGTTTTATTTCTATATTTAGGTTTGACGTAACCAATTTGGCTTCATTCCACATGCATTTCCAGTTCTTTCAAAGTTTTGTCAGCTCTGTGAGGAGAGTTTCTATGTTTGCTACTTCAACATCCAGTGTGACATCTCTAGCTTGGATGACCTTGTTGCAAATATCTATGCCAGCTAATATTTTGTACCACACGGCTGACATTAACACACAGGCAAACGATGTCACATATAATAAAACTCCATGGACTTCATTTCTTGTTTTGGCCGTCAAATTTAGTTCTAGGAGGTCTTCCAGTGCTAATTTAATGCCAGGCAAGTGAGCTGCAAAAGGCTTTACACATTCAACGCGATCTGACCATCTTGTTTCAGACATACCATGAACAGAACAACCAATACGGTTTTGTAGAAATTCCCACCACTTAGCACTGGAACTGTACAGGTGGTACACAGTTTGAATTGTTCCGAAAAAGGTTATTGCTTCAGTTATGCATTCAGCAGCAGCATTTCCACATAAGTTGAGTGTGTGACAACCACAAGGTTAAAAAATTGCTGTTGAGCATTGTTCTTGTATTTTTGCTTGTGCGCTGTTGTATTTTCCAGCCATATTTGTCCCATTATCGTAGCCTTGAGCTCTACAATCACTGAGAGGAATAGCATGTTCTGTCAATGTATCAGTTATCAACTGAGCAATTTCTTCCCCTCTTTTGTTGCTACAATCTGCAAACTTTTTTTTTCAATTAATTTTTATTCTAATTTTCAAAACCAAAATAATACAAAAAGAAAACAACACAAATCAATAACTAATACAATACAAAAAAAATACATATATATAAAAATATTGACTTCCGATTTGTCATAGTTCAGCTATAAATCTATAATATATAACAAACCTATCTCTTAATAGATTATAAAATCACCTTCCTCCAGCGGTTATCTTAGTTGGTTTCAAATCTCATTAACATCATATCATTTTAATATTCCACAAAAAGTCAAAGAGAAGTTTCCAATCCTTGAGATATATATCAATCAATTTTTTTTCTAAATAAACATGCCAATTAATCCAGCTCATCAAATCTACTAAATCCAGTAATTTCAAAACACTATAATTCAACTATAAATCTATAATATGTAACAGACCTATCTCTTAATAGATTATAAAATCACCTTCCTCCAACAGTTATCTTAGTTGGTTTCAAATCTCATTAACATCATATCATTTTAATCTTCCACAAAAAGTCAAAGAGAAGTTTCCAATCCTTGAGATATATGTCAATCAATTTTTTTTCTAAATAAACATGCCAATTAATCCAACTCATCAAATCTACTAAGTCCAGTGATTTTAAATCGCTCTTCTGTCATTATCCATATTGGGTCCATCTTCCATCTTTACGCACCCAAAAATCTTGCTGTCATAGTCATATAATAAAAGTCTGATAGGAATTTCCTCCATCACAGATATTTTCTTGCCATCAAATCCAAACGTATCACTGAAGTATTGTTGCAAAGCCGCATCTCTGTTCCTCTTTTCCACGTGATACACTAGTACATCTCTTGAAGGTTTTTCCATTGACACGAAACAGGGATTAATTCTGTTAACTTTCTCCATTTCAAGTTCCATCAGATCCTTCCAGTCCAAGAATTTTTTTGAACCGATAATATCTTTATCTCCAATCTCTTCAATTCCTTCAGGGACAGCGCTGAATTCCAAACTGTAATATTTGTCTCCAGGATCCATCACAGCCAGGAAATCCAAATCTTTTTTCATGTCCATAATTAAGCCAATCTCCATAGTTTGAACCTTGCCTTTAATTTCTCTTTCATCTTTTTTTTGTTTTCCAGATCTATCTTTATTCTCCTTTCTCATAGAATCCTGAGTTTCTTTCAGCTCCTGTCTCATTTCGTAAAATTCAATTCTCCACGCTTGTCTATTATTTCTCAGTTCTTGTTTTATTGAGTTAATCCCATTCATTATTTTCTGAAACATGTCTAGAGATAAAGTCCCTTCTTGTACATCCATGGTCTTCTTAATTGTCATTCTTAAAGCCAAAGGAACAAAACTCCTTCAATTTTCAATGTCCCAAACAAAGAGCAGCTTATTTCTTTAACCAGTTACAAAGGAGTTAATTTTTCCAACAAACTAACGTCACACGCTAGACAGCCCTTATCTCTTATCTGCCTGAAAGTGTAAGAACAGCTTTAGTTCACAGCGTCGAAATAGCTAGTAGCAGAGAGAATGAGCAGATTCGTCAAAAAAAAAAGTAGATCAAAAAGTAATCCCAGCCATAGATCAAAAAGATTTCTTATCTCCTCCAATCAGAAATCTCTCGCCCGTTGTAATCTTTAGAATGCCATTTTCCATGTCAGCTTTTTGCAATAAAAAAAGATCAGCTATTTATATTTTCTTCCCCCCTAGCTCCGCGAACAAAAAAAGGAAAGTCTTACCTCACCTAGGTTATCTCAATTGCTGTTACTTTGACAAATCTCTTTAGCTGTATAGATAAGAAAATGATGAATGTAGACAGGAGGATGTTTGCCTGTTAATCCGTATAAAAAAAAACGGGTCACTTATCCAGCTGAGCTAGCATAAAAATCCTCGCTCTGTCTGAGCTGCTGGAAGACAGACAATTCTGACGAATTCCAGACTCCAACAATCAAAACAAAGCTATGTGGGAAATCTCACGTTTCTTCTTTAGCCGGAAGAAATTATTCCCAGTCAGAAAAGAGCCTTCTGACTGAATTTAAACTGGATAAGTTTCATCCAAGACGGGAGCCCGTCTCAGAGGCTGCACAGGCGTAGGGATCCTCCTGGGAAGTCCACTACAATCTGCAAACTTGAGAAATCTTTCTCGAATCTCATACTGCGTTTCTTTTAAAAGTACGTATCTCAAAAGAAATGTTGTTTGTTCAATATGGGAAGAATCTGGTGTGGAATATACTATTATTGCAAAGTACTTTGCAGATCGCCTCTCAAGCAAAATGTGTTGTTTCACAAGATTTGAGCATTCTGCAATAAATTCATTTTGTGAGTCAGGGGACAGATAATGAACTTGAAGCCGCTCACTCCTTTTCTGTGACTCCTCTACACTTAGCACATGTTCCTGAAGGATGGGGTCCCACCTGGAGAGCAGTTCAATGAGTCCTAAAAAGTTTCCATTGTTTGAATCACCAATTCGATGGGATGAACCAGTAAATGCTAGACCACGTTCTCCCAAGAAGAGTACAACATCGATGATGCGCTTTAAAAGGTTGTACCATTTCACAGCTTCAGTTTTGATTGACGCTTCTAAGATGATGTCAACTCCTGTCTCAGACTGCAGGCGCCTTTCTAGTTCTCGCCAAGCTAGGTAACATTCTTTGTGACTATTGCCTTTTTCATGGTTTGGGATCCTGTAGGAAAGTTTCCACCACTTCCCATTAGAATCCCAGCCTTCAGTGGATACCAGTGCAGACTTAGACGCAGAAGTGCTAGTCTTGACTGTCTTGTGCCAAAATAATCGACATGGAAAGCAATATAAAGCTTGTTTCTGTTGACTTCAGACAAGCCAGTCTCTTACATGTAGTTCTCCATTAGTGCTTTGAAATTTCAGTATGCTTTCTGGGGACACTTGATTGCAGGTGTCTTTTGGGAATGTTTTAGGCAGAGGAATGTGACCATTCGTAACATTTCTATTTCCTTTTGAGATGGAAACTCGGTTGTGATACATCCAATGTCAAGGCCTATATTATGATTACTCCTCTCATCTTCCAAATTCACTTCCACATGCGTCTGTATGTCTGTTTCTTTCTGTTTTCCATTTTCATTTTCTGCATCTGCCCCTTTATCAAATGATTTTCTCATCGTGATAGGGTTTAAAGATTCACACTGCTTACCTTATATGAGCCCTCAAACTGCATTTTTCCTTTCATACTAAAGGGGAAGGGTTAATCTAGCTTCCTAATGGCCATGCCCTCTTAGGTCAAAGTATCTCTTCCTCTTGTTACCTTGGCCACTGAGCATGCTGAGTTTCTTCCAGAGTAAGTTTCATAAAAAATGAAAAAAATCCTCAAGTTTGATTATTTGTATTTTCAGAATCCAACAGAAATACAAATATTTGTTTGAACAATGTTATGCTTTTTTGCACAAGTTAGGGGGAAAGGGAAAAAAGCACCATTTGTGGCAGGCTTGCAGAATGGGAGCCAGCAGGAAATGACATAACAAAGGGAGGAAAAGGGAGCTCCCCTCCTTTGGCTCCCGGGCCACCTTTTTGACCCTGGGCCCAGGTAAGATGTACCCCCTGCACCCCCCTCTCATGGGCCCTGAACAGAACTACTGTCATGATCAGTTTGCCTGGCAACCAAGAGGTCTTCTGTATCTTTAAAAGTTGTGCAGGGGGAAGGGAGAATTCTACCTTGTGGTTTTTCCCATTACAGAGTTGCAAGAACACCTGCACTTGGCTGACTTTCTCTTCTCCTAAAGATACAGGATCAGTCTCAGGCCATGGACCTGGCAACCCTATGTGCTATATATGACATACATAGGTCAGTTCACTATGGCACTCATGTCTGCTACCTAGGGATGGGCAAATCTGCCAGTTTTGGTTTTTCTCATTTTTCCAACTTTAAGTTCAATTCGCCAAATTTCTGCATCAGTTTGCAATGTTTTTGAAGTCCTCACAAAAATTCATTAGAATTTTAGTGCACATTTCTCCTCATATAAACATGTTTGTATAGAGCTGTGTCGATATACATAAAATATATACATTTTTGCAAGTTATTCCCCTAATATAACGTATGTGCATTTGCAATTTTCATTATTTTTATGCACACTTCATGAATATATGAAGGTTTGTACACATTTTTTGATTGGAGAGCTACACTGCAAAATTTGGAGAAGTGTGTTTTTTTAAAGAATAGCTGTGCTTTGACTCATGCATTGTTTTGGGATGTGAAAATTAAGCAGGTTTGCATTAAGATGCATACCAAACCAAATTTCTCTCTCCTCCCTAATGTCAACAGAGCCACAACTTCTTGGGAAAGAGCATACCAAAAATACATTGCTTCTTACATGTTGAAGAGGAGGACATTTTGTAACCAATAATCATGCAAAACAATTTCATTCCAGGACAGATTTGGCTGTGCACTGAGCACCTCGCAGGACACGAGTAGGCAACCTGCATCTCTTCTCCTAATTTTATGTGGCTCTTGACCTAATGTGGCCCTCTGGAAGCTATCAGTACAGACCTTTGGTGAGAGCAATCTGTCCCTCCCCCAGCAGCCCACTGGTGGTTAGGAAAAGGGAGGTTTGTGTCTATGTGTGTGTGTGTGCGCACACACACATGTGCATGCATGCATGCATGCACATGTAGGGGGGAGGGGTGCACAAAGAGAGACACTTTTTTGCTCTGCCCCACCTACTGCTGGCTTCAGCTCTGTTCACAGTTGGAATGCAGGCCCTGGCAGATGACCCCCCCCCCGGAATGCAATCCTTGAAAGAAAAAATGTTGCCCAGCCCTACTGCAGAACCTTTCCTGTAGGGTAAATCCCTACGTACAGTGTGTCTAGCGTTACAGGAGGCATGCAAACTGCAAAAGGAGATGCAGCAATAAAATGTGAAATCAATAGACAATTATTGTCAGTACAGAAGCTGCCTATCAATCTAGAGCGTCACTTAGGTCACTGAAGAGAGCAATAGGAGTGTAAAAGAAACCTAAATGACCACTGAGCAGTCCAACAGCTCCATTCTGGGCCATTTTATAGCAGGACCACATCTGCACATATCAGACCCCCAGGGAGTAGCTCATTATCTGGAATGGAAGCAGGTACCTAATCAGAATGTAAAAGCTGGTGCTCAGATCAATCAGCATTCCCACCACTGCTCTTGGCAATGCCTCAGGAAATGGGCCTCACACACTGTTGCGGCTACACAGCAAATGCTACATGCATGACTGATGACAAAGAGAACAGGTTGGCTTTTGAACCATCCTTCAGAGAAATCCTGGAATGGAGACAGAGAAAGGAACAAGAATTCCTGAGGTCTCTTTTCTAGACCAAGAATATTTCCGTGTTTGAAATATCAGAATGGACTTCACCATACATTTTTTTGGATGTAGTTTTTAACTATGCTTTGCAGCCACATTTACCTGTTCAGGTGTGGAATCTACAACAAGAGAAAGATGTTTTTCTACCACCTGAAGAGGGACTCACGTGTGTTTTAGCTCATACAGAAACTGATTTCAGTTTCCACCACCCAACCTTTATCTCCAGTTTTGCTAATATAAAGACTGCCATGTTTCTCTTTAGTCCTGGTGTCTGCCTAACAAGGAACCTGTGTGTTTCACTTAAGGCTGGAGATATATCTGGGTAACCACTGGGTTTTATGTTTTTAAAAATGGGGGTCAGTCATTGCTTCTTTGTCCCAGAATCCTTGGTGTAACCTGATACCTGCAACACATCACAGAGACAAATTAAATCTAAACACAGACCTTATGGCTACAAAGTCCAGTCAATTTTTGGTTCTGCCCCACCCCCACCAATTTCCCCTATCTCCTGCTTTGCACAGCATCCAGCTTGATGAAGAGTGCTGGAGAACTCAAAAGCTTGCTAACTATTTTTGTGACATTTTGGATTGTTCTAATAAAGGTATTGCCCAAATGTGATTTTTTTGGAGTTTTTCTTAAAAAACAGTGTGGCCTCCCTTTCTTTTAATATACACCCAAGATTCTGTAGATCATCCAGATATACACAACATGCCTAAGAACTGAATAATTAGGGACAATGAATTATTTAGGGCTGTGGTACTGCAAGTTATCTCACTTTGGGGGGAGGCTGTTAGAATGCAGGAACGTAGGAGGCTGCCTTATACTGAGTCAGACCACTAGTCCATCAAGTTCAGCAATGTCGACATTGTTGCTCAGTGTTACATTATAACGTGTGTATCTGATTGTCTCTTTCTTACCTTGCTCCTGCATTGCAAGCCTTAGTGTCTTGTTTATGTTGGTGCAATCCTGCTTACCCTACAGAGTACAGACAATTTGGTTTCTGCCATCCTCCGACATCCGTTCTTTTAAAAGGTCGAAATGTACACTGATGTGTTGTAATTGCATTTGGTTTTGAAGAACGATGTTTTACATTTTCTACATTATGGAAACGATTGAGATAAATGAAACCTACAGTTCTCCCCTTTTGTAGCAGGAGGGGGAGAGAGGAAAAGGGTTGGAAGCAAGCAACTAGCAGATGGCAGTTCAGTTCATTAGGATTTCTGTCTGGCTGTAGTTTTGTAGTAAATTTGCTACAAGCATTTGCTCTTACATAGAGAAGTGCGAAGCTATACATGTATACTCAAAAGTAAGTCCTACTGAGTTCAATGGGGCTTATTCCCATGTAAGTGGATATAGGATTGCAGCAAGGTAGCACCCATACATATATTGATTCCCAGATATTTGCAGCACAGACGATGAGATGAACATTAATTGTATCTCAAACTGGAAATTTTTTGTTGTTGTTATGGGCCTTCAAGTCGGTTACGGCTTATGGTGACCCTATGGATCAGCAACCTCCACTAGCATCTGTTGTAAACCACTCTGTTCAGATCTTGTAAGTTCGGGTCTGTGGCTTCCTTTATGGAATCAATCCATCTCTTGCTTGGTCTTCGTCTTTTTCTACTCCCTTCTGTTTTTCCCAGCATTATTATCTTTTGTAGTGAATCACATTCTCATTATGCGTCCAAAGTATGATAACCTGAGTTTCATCATTTTAGCTTCTAGTAGGATGCTGTAAAAGCCTAGCACAGAAAATGCTATGCTTAACTTCTTCCATAACACAGATTAATATTTCCCTTCTAATAATTGCTATGTTATGGATGTTTCTGATATTACTTTTAAGAGCATGCACATTACATTTATGCCTACAATGGAGGTTTATATAATTATGCATGTTGTGGAGAAAATGAATAGAAATGTTATTCTCCCTCTCTCATAATACCAGAAATCAGGGTCATCCAGTGAATCTGAATGACAGAAGATTCAGGAGATAAAATGATGTACTTCTTCATACAATGCATAATTAATTTATGGAATTTACTGCTACAAGATGTGCTGATGGCTACTAATTTAGGCTGCAATCCAATACATACTTACCTGGGAGGAAGTCCCATGGAACCCAATGGAGCTTACCTCTGAGTAGACATGTATTGGATTGCAGCCTTACAGCAGATATCTTTTCTACCCTATTTTCACCCTAAGTGAAAATCTCCTGCCGTAATATACTTGCTCGTATATACTTGCATAGGGACTTTAAGGTGCCACAGGACTCTGGGTTGGATCCAGAGCTGTACTCAGTGGACTTCTGCTGGTACTGGAGGAAGGGAGCAGGGAGGCAATCTTTGCCAATTTTTCCTTCCCCTGCAGCTCCTTGTGTCTTCTGAAAGGCTGCTCTAAATGGTTGGGGGACAATCCGGAGCAGCATGAGGAGTGGCACAGGGACTGCAGAGGGAAGGAGGAATCTGTGGAAATCACCTTATTCCCACCCACCCCACATACACACCTCATCTCCATCAGGAAGCCTTTGATGTATCGCAGTGCCCTTCATGAATGGAAAGATCCCTTCCATTTGTGGAACAGCCAATCTGGATCCATTCATACAATATAGCTCCATCACAGCTTTTTGCCTGAGGAACTCCATCTCTTTGTGAAATGCTGAACCCTAGGCTAAAATGAATCATAATGATTTGCTTTGATTTTGTAATGCCATTCATCCCTTGCATGCTGCTTTGCTTCTCAAAACCACAGCCAGAGAGACAGGGCATGTTGTGTCAGTACATGTGGTTGTGCAGGATATGGTGAGAGCTGGCTAAATGTAAAACTATAATAGTACAGAGAAAGCAGTATTTGGGGGGGGAGTTTGAGGGCATCATGGATTCAAATAGCTGCAGGACATGCTGTCATATAGAAAACTTTGGGAAGGTTTGCAGTTGTATGCCTGTAATGGGAAATTATGGATAATATCCTTGCCAACAGCAATCTGCAATCTAGTCTGGGGAAAGGCTGCTCACTTGGTCTTCACTGATCATTAAGTTACAGTAGCCTTCAGTAAATGACCATTTGCCTTGATCACTTGGACTTTCCAGAAAACTACATTTAATTAATCATTTTTTTTAAAAAAAGTCTTACTCTCTGAAAATGAAAGAAAGAAAGCTGTATGGAAGTGAAATTAATTACATCATCTAGACATTTTGAAGAGCCAATCTGAGCTACCCTCCAGCATTATCTCTCTAGGGCCACATGGCATGAATCATCAACTAGACAGATCACTAGGCTGCCTGTATCTAGGGATGGGGTTTCCTAGATGGTGCTGATTCGGCATGCATTCTGCTGAACAAACAGGTGGTTATGGTCTGTTTTTATTATTTTTCTGCTACTCTTTGCCTTTACAGTTTCATTTTTTTTCTCTTGAAAAATAACAATATTGCTATTATTTCTAACAACACTTTCCTTTTGGAAAGCAAAGCAAAACAGCTTTCTCTCTGCTCTGTGCCCACTCATCCAATTCCCCCTTTGCCTCTTCTTCCAACTCCTGAATCATATAGGATCTTTCCAGAGATTGCTCCTCAGTTACCATGAGAGAAAGGGAGAGATCAACTAGTCAGTTTCATGTTAGCATAGCAAACAGCAGTTCCACCTTACCAAAGCCAGTTTCACCTTACCAAAGCAAAGACCAATGCTGGTCAGTTTTACATTAGCACACCAAACAGGAATATAGATCAGTTTGTCATTAAGCACAGCAACACAGCACAGGGAACACAGCTATAATAATAGTGCTATATTCAGTGTGTGTGGTGTTTTGTTTTAAAAAAAAACGGTGTCCGGAAAAGCTGCAGAAATTCACGGCATTCAGGATTGGTCCACAAGGACTGTGAACATGCGAACTATGGGCAAGTCCAGTGTCAAGTTTGATTTTGCCTTTATCCAAGGTTCATGCAAGTTACAGAAGGTAGCACTAAGGAATGGATTACTTTAACTAGGTAGTACTGTGTGAGAGCAGCTGTTCCTGTTTTGCAGTGTCATAAACTTTGATGGTCTGCAGGCAGGCATTGTGTGTTGATAGTAGAATAAAGCAGTGTACTATGCAGCAGGGTGGGGCATTGTTCCTGGACTAAGTACAGCCACCTTTGCTAAATATGATATGGTAGCAACATTTTAAAAAAGTAAAATGTGATATAAGGGGAGCATAGGGAGGTAGATCTGGGAATGATTTTCCTAGAGGCCAGTGGTTCCCAATTCCCCCCCCCCATGGACCACTTGAAAATTGCTGAGGATCTTAGCAGACCACTTAGTGGTTTGGTTTTGCCTGTTATAGCTGCTGTATAATTTTTAATTGTATTTTAATGCTTCTTTTATTTCTTACATATTATTTTATTGTATTATAAATTGGACTCCATAGAACTCACATTTTAATTCAACAATTTGCAATATAACATATAAAAGAAGCAATAAAATACAATCAATAATCAGTAAGAAAATTTAATGCCATGGATGTGCTGTCTCCCATCTTCAACCACAAATCCATAGATGTGTGATGGACCATGTGAATGAGACTCATGGATCACCAGTTGTCCATAGACCACAGTTTGGGAATGTATGCTGCAATGGAGGCCCCTCACTAAGGGCAGATGAGGCACTACCCACCCTAAAGCCCCAACCTTATAGCCCAGTCCCTTCTCTGTTCCTTACATTCATATTCAATACATTACGTATAGCCGAGTGTCCTTTCTCTGTTCCTTATATTCATATCAAAACAGTACCTCACACTCTGAACTTATTTCTATGCAGCTTTTGTTCTGCCCAATTATCTTTGGACAGCACAGCCAATAATCATTGCTATGGTCTCACCTTGTCTCCAGGGGTAATAATAATAATAAATTCTAGTAGGAGTGGCTTAGGGAGGGCAGGGATCCCTTCCAGGATCTCCATTTTGAATTTATTAATTTATTTCCCATAGAATAAACTCTAACCAATCAGGAGGAGTCCCTCAGAAATGCATTGGAAGTTCCATAGCATTAGGGCAGGACTGTGAAGAGCCTCCCCAATGCTCAGAGGCATGCATTTCAGTCTGAGCCAATCAGATGCATGCATTTGCAAACTGCTTGTTGCACTTCTGTGAGCCTGAGTTCCTATCCTCCCTGTTTGCAAGCACCACCTTAAAGTAGCAGCAACTACCATCTTTTTCTTTTCTTTTCTGTGACTAGCCAGCCTACAAATCTTTGAAATCAGCAATATATCACAGTGAGTTCATTGTTTAACTACTGGGTTCATCACTGGGTTCATCACTGAGAGGAATAGTAGTAAATGATCCCAAAAGCATGTTTAGCTAGCAAGGGGGTGGAGGCGGAATCTGGTTTCTTCATAGGCCAGACTGGGCTCTATTTCTTGTGGGATGGGGAGACAGGAAAGGAGAGTCTTGGTGGCAAACAGCCCCTAGAAATGTTTGGCTGGCATAATGGGGGCTGGGGAATCTGGTTCCTTCATGGGCCAGTCTGGACCATTTTTTATTGTCACGGTGGGTGAAAGAGAACATTCTTGGTGGCAAACTGCCTCTAAAAACTGTTTGGCTGGCATCTTATGTGGGGATGGGGTGGGCAGAATCTAGTTTCTTCATGGGCTGGGGCTGGACTGGTCCTTTTTTATTGTTAGGGTGGGTGGGAGAGATTTGTGGTGGAAAACTGTCCCAGAATGGACTGGTCTGGACTGGTACTTTAACATTTATTTGTATTTATTTAAAGTATCTGAATATTTGATATGGCTTAGGCAAGATAATTAACTCTCATTAGGGATAAGAGCTCCCTTTAGGATGCACACCTTAACATGGTGAGGGGGTTTGAGAGTGTTGAAGAAGCTGAGAGCAATGCCCTTGGGAGTCTAGACCAAGAGGCTAGACTCCTAGCAGGGGCACCCAAGGCGGAATGGTCAAAGCTGAGACACCAGACTAAGATGCATCCAAACTCAGAGGAAGGCAATGGTAAACCACCTCTGAATACCTCTTACCATGAAAACCCTATGAACAGAGTATTCAAAGATTCCATAAAGGAAGCCACAGACCTGAACTTACAAGATCTGAACAGGGTGGTTCATGACAGATGCTTGGAGGTCACTGATTCATAGGGTCGCCATAAGTCGTAATCGACTTGAAGGCACACAACGACTACAACGAGGGATAAGAGCAAGAGCTTATTATGATTATTTTAATTAAAACAAAAAAACTTACCAGTACTTTCAAGAGCACCAGATGTTTATTTTCTTTCTGAACACAGGACTGTCTTTCATAATAGAGTGGGGGGGTGTGGAAGGCAGCAGGAGAGTAGATGAAAACACAGACATACTAATAATCCAGTTAGCAGGGCCAGAGCCACCCCTAGCCACCTGGAAGCGGGGCAGTTGCCCTGGGCCCCACGCTTTGGGGGGCCCCCACGCTTGGCGATCTGCATATAAAAGCAGAAGCCGCGTCCTCCTCACGGCCGCAGTAGCGCGCTGAGGGGAGAGTAGAAATGAGCCAGGAGGAAGAGGTGCAGTGGCGGTCTTCTGACGGCCGGGGAAGGAGAAAACCTTGCAGTGAGAAACGCTAAGCGAGTCTACAACAAAGGCTGCAAAAAAGGGAGCCGCAGCTGAAAAATATAAAGCCGCTGCCGACGCCGCCAACAAAGGCTGCGAAAAAGGGAGCTGCAGCTGCAAGCTCCTAGCAGCCAAAATACAAAGCCTCCGCCACTGCCTGGAGGAAAGGATATATAGAGAGAGAAAGAATGGGGGGGGCAACTATGCTTTTGCCCCGGGCCCCGCACATGCTAAGGGAGGGCCTGAGCAGGGCATGTGTGGGATTGTTGCACACTTCCAGCCCCAATTTCACTTTGAGTAAGGAGTTGGAACCTGCATAGATGCGGTTGATCAGAAGGAGAAGGAATTTTGAGTTAAGCAGATCCCTGCTTTTATAAAAACCAAGAAACGTAGAGATACCTTGTGTTACTGTCTGAGTTCCTGAACCAATGGAATCCTTGAGGAACTTGTGGAACTTACTGCTACAGTATTTAGAACTGATCATACAGTGTGAAAGACTCTTTTTTCTAACATTTTGGCTTCTTGTTTTTTCTACCTGCCATATATTTTTCTCTGAACAATAGGAGGTTACAGTTTACAGGATTGGTTGTATTTTTTAAAAAAGAAACTCTGGAAATCTTTAGCCAGTTACTACTATCCATCATACTTGAATACACTGCTCCAGGTCAGGGAGGATACCATACCAGGGAATAAGCCAGGCACAGCTTAAATAAAACATACTAATCCTGAATATAATATTTGCTGTGACACATCGTTTCACATATATAATGGTTGGTTATACCGAGGAGGAGATATGATTAGGTGTAGTAACTAACATAATCCTATTCATTTTACTTCAAAGTAAACCCCATTGTGTTCATTTAAGTGGGTGTAGAATTGAACCCTAGTCTTCCAGGACCTAGTCCAACACTCTAAACACTGCATTTATACAATTACAGACACTCATTTTAAATATGTTTTAATTTAAAAATATATCAAGTTGCCCAAATGTGTCTTTTCTTTTCTTTTAGCTATTCACTTGAGTTCTTTGCATGGTTTAGGGTTGACACTGGGGGAGAGCAGCACATGCTCAGAGGCACATGTTACCAAATTCTTCCAAGCTACACAGCAAGCGGATTGGACTGTGAAAGACCAACCCAAATTGTGTTTGCATTTTGACAACTTTGTAGGGCAGTACAATATCTCAGAGAGGAGTTCAGGTCTCCTGCTCCCCTGGTGCATTCACTATAGCTGCCCAATTTCCCTGCTTTTTAAAGTTTGATAGAAATATCTGTGGGCTATAGGTACATTCTTAAACCGCAAGGTTTTTTGCCTATTAGTGAATAATGTATATGGATGCTGGAAGGAAAATCAAATGATGATCAGGCAGGGCCATCTGAATGCACAAGGAAGTGAAGTGACAAGTTCATGGCAGTGGAATACTATGCAGTGGCTCTAGCAGGTGATACTCCTTATAGAGGGGAAGTAATTCTATTATCTATTATTATTATTATTATTATTTATTACATTTGTATACCGCCCCATAGCTGAAGCTCTCTGGGCAGTTTACAAAAATTAAAAACATTAAAAACAAATATACAAATATACAAATTTCAAAACTCTTCAAAAAAAATTAAAAACACATGCTAAAATGCCTGGGAGAAGAGGAAAGTCTTGACCTGGCGCCAAAAAGATAACAGTGTTGGCACCAGGCGCACCTCATCAGGAAGATCATTCCATAATTTGGGGGCCACCACTGAGAAAGCCCTCTCCCTTGTTGCCATCCTCCAAGCTTCCCTCAGAGTAGGCACCCGGAGGAGTGCCTTTGATGTTGAGCATAGTGTACGGATGGGTTCATGTCGGGAGAGGCGTTCCATCAGGCATTCCATAATTCTATGGGTTAGTCAAGTAGCTAACAACAGAGAAATTTTACAATAACTAAACCTCTCTCTCTTTCTCTCCTGAAATGAAGGACAAAATTGAGAGAAACTAGAAGTGGATTTTTGTGTGAAATGGTTGAGAGATCTCAGTTCTGGAAATGAAAACAAATTCCTGTGCTGAGTACCCTTTTTTTTAATTCTAATTTTACATACATCATTTTATTCTAGAATAAATGGAGATCCTTGTTTTTTTTCTATGTAGTCCATACACAATCTAGATCTACTGCATATTTTTTGCCCCTGAAAAGCACTTCTTGAGAAATTGGTTTCATTCTGAAAATAAAAGTTCATTGCAGATTGATTCTGCATTATCCTTCAGTGTGTCCATTTAAAAACAGATATAAGTAATCCCATCAATGGAGGGGGGGAGGATATCCATACCTGCCCAATGACACTGTGAATGGTCATATACCAAGATCGCAATTACCCCTTCCTTCTTCATTCACCTGGAGTATGTACAAGGAGGAAAAAGGGGTGGATAATGCAATCAAGAGGAATGTTTTCAAACACGTAGCATGTAACCATACACACTCTTGTGGATGCAGGTTCTAGAATCAATCTAGATTGAAAGTAGCATGTTGAGGTAGGATCAGCACAAACAATTCTGGATTGAGAAAATCTACATTGTTGTGCTACAAACAGGTTAGTGTGTACACAGTTGAAGTGTATACCTTCCCCCACTTGGCTCTGTTTGGTGGATTTCGGGGATCTAGTAAAACACACAAAAGGTAGATCCCATAAGCCTGAGATCTGCCCAACACCTTTGCCATTCACTGTCCCACGTCTTCATGCCTGGTTGGTGCAGGTGGAGGGAGGACAAGGAGCAGCATTATATAAGCTGCCAATTCCCTTGGGTTGTATAAGTTGTTCTACCAATATATGCACATTACAGAACTAGGGTGCCAGCAGCAGAAGATAAAGCAACAGTTCAAATCCAAACCATTCCATGCGAACAAGGGCAACATGTGCACCATACTTTGGTTCTTGTTTCTAAAATATTTAAATATTGCAGTCCTATGGGGCTTCCTCCCAGGGAAGTACGTACAGGATTGCAGCCTAAACATTATTGTCTCCAAAGTACTATGGGAATTCTAGTTTTCTCAAGGCATTTTCCAGGCCTTCTTGATTAGGGATCAAAATAATGAAATGGGGTTGAAGATTGTTTAGATTTATAATGTAGACAGGACTGGTGCCAGAGGGTGGCCAGGTTGGGTCTTGGCCAAGGGCCTCTGAAGGTCCCCTCTTAGGGTGGGAGGGTGTCACTCCATTCCATGATCCGCAGCAGCATTGTGTCCTGCAACCCGACCCTGCTGTGGATCGTGGAGAAGGACCTCCCAGGCATTCCCCCAATACAGATAGCATGGGCTTCAATAAGTCCGCATGCATGCCCCACCTATCTCTCTCACCTCCACCATCATCTTGGTTGATGGCAAGCATGCGTGCTACATGCTCACGTCATTCGCATGACACAAGAGGTAGGTGGGGCACACAGGCAGGATTATTAGCACCATACCACCTGTATGGGGGGGTTGTTGGGCTATGGTGCTGTGGGCCCAGGGCAGGCTGGCACCGGCCCTGAATGTAGACATACCCAAGTATTAAATCTGGGATGGGGATCTTCTGTCCCACCAGATGTTGCTGAACTCAAATTCCCATCATCCCTGACCATTGGCCATACTGGCCAAGCTTGATGAGAATCCAGCAACATCTAAAGAGGCACAGGTTCCACAACGCTGTATTAAAGGGACAACATTTACAGAGCATCTTATCCAAGAAAGCATGCACTGCTTGTCTGTGGATTGTGGAGTCATTTCAGGAATTTTCAACCTCCCACACCTGTAGCTGAGCCAGATATATATTTACTGGTGTAGGAATGGTTATTCTGTGACTGATCCATTGATTTACATATGATACTACAACATAAGGAGTCACTAAATCAGAATGCAAGCCTGCAAATTTAACACAGGAGTAATTAACCTTAGATTCAAGCTAGTAATTGGGGCCACATTATATTAAGTGAATTGTGAAATACAGCTTTAGCATTAGTCAGGAGTTAATCCCCTTTGCTATGTGCTTGCTGAAATGTTTATATCAATAACTTTCTTGCATTAAGTGCCCTATTTTGCTAATTGGCTTAATTATCCATTTAGAGCAACTAGCAACAGCTTAGCAATATGTAATCTAAGCATTGCCGAAGCCACAAGAAAAATACTGCAGCAAAAGTAAAGCAAATAAAACAATGTGCAATAGCAGTTTCTATCACATTATTCCTTTTGTCCTTTTTTGTATGTTTAGAAAGCTCATGATGAAGCATGAAGGGTTTTTTTAATCATGAAAAAATAAGGATTGTATTTGCCCCAGAGCCCAAACAGAGGCTTTTCAAATTAATTCTACACCCAAATAGGGATGGGCGAATCTGTCAATTTTGGTTTCTCTCAGTTTCTCATTTTTCCAGTATTAAGTTCAGTTTTCCACCATTTGTGAATTTTTTTAAGACTTCATGAAAATTCATCAGCATTTTCATGTGAATTTCTCTTAATAAACATTTTTGTATGCCATTTTGCCCAACATACACATTTCTGCAAATACTTTTTTCCCTAATATAATGCATTTAAAATGTTATTTTCACTTATATATGCCTTTTATGCACACTTTACCTCAATATATATATATATATTATACAGCCACGAGAGTGGCTGTATACTATAGCTAGCATGGATTTTTCACATTCCGCAATGTTAAATTGAAAATACCCCTAAGACATTCTGATGCTTTTCATAAGCTCATTTCAAAACAAAACCTTACAAATCTTATAGACCTGAACTCAGAAACACTTGCTTAACAACACTCTCAATTTTCATGGCGATACATAAAACAGTCAGAGAGAATCAAGAGTTCAAAGTCTAAAAAGAGAGGAAAAAACCCAAGAGCCCTTTTGGACTTTTTTCTCTTTCTCATAATCTGTTGAAATTCATTAAAAATCAGCCATGTTCACAGAGTACCTTTAATCTTAATACTGACCTTGCCCCATACTCTGACCTTCATCTTCTGCAGTTTAAAAGTTAAAGAAATGCCTGGCTGATTTTTAATTAATTTAAGAAATTTTGGCTGGCAGCCTATGATAACGTGGGGCATGCTCAGTAAGAACCAACTGTCAGTGTTCTAAAAGCCTCACAGCTGCTGGGCTTGCCTAATCGGGGGGCCCCACCCACACCAGACTTTGATTTCACGTGAGACAGTCATGGCTTCCCTCAGAGAATCCTGGGAAGTGTAGTTTGTGAAGGGTGTTGAGAGGAGACTCCTGTTCCACTGAGAGTGCTTCAGTGGCCAGACTGGTTTAACAGTCAGCCACTCTGACTGAAGGTCTGTGAGGGGAACAGGGTGTCTCCTAGCAACTCTCAGCACACTTCACTAACTACACTTACCAGGATTCTTTGAGAGAAGCCATGACTGTCCAAAGTGAAATAAAGGCCTGGTGTGGATGTGGCCAGGGACAGCTTTGGTTTAAATTTGGGTGGGAGACTACATGTGCCTGCTGTAGAATAAAAAGGTGGGGGAAAGCCTGAAAAAGAATGATACTGTTCACAATGTTTTCCTTTTGGAAAGGGGCTTTCCTTCTGCCCAGTGTCCACCCACCCAATCTCTTCCCCCTCCCCTCCCTGCTCCTCCCCCAGGTCAATGTTGGACTATGACCTGGGAGACCAGAGTTTGAATCCCCACACAGCCATGAAGCTCCCTGGGTGACCTTGTGCCAGTCACTGCCTCTAAGCCTAAGAGGAAGGCAATGGTAAAACCATCTCTGAATACTGGTTACCATGAAAACCCTATTCATAGGGTCAACATAAGTCGGGATCGACTTGAAGGCAGTCCATTTCCATTTTCAAACATGATTGAACAGAAATAAATCCCATTGAACTCAAAAAGTATGCAAACAATCAAACCCATTCTCCCTTCTCCTCCCTACTATCCTCTCCCTCTTGCCTAGGGTTGCCATATTCCAGTTCCACAAATCCAGGCAGGCTAATTTGCATATTATGCATATTATGCAAATTATTTGCATATTAATATTTGGATTGTCCAGTTGTTTTGTTTTTCTGCCTAGGAATTACCACCAAAAACTGGGGAAAGATGTGAGAAATCTTTTGTTAAAAAGCAACATTTTCAGCCTTAAATGCCTAGACCAGTGGTTCTCAAACCTTTTTGGTTCGCGGCACACTGTAAAACATATAAAAATTTTCTGGCGCACTTCGTGTACAAAATTAAAAATATATTAATATGTTTTAAACTATGAATAAAAACTTAATAATAATATACTTTCATAATATTCGCTGCACACCTAGCCACCTCTTGCGGCGCACCAGTCTGCCCCGCCACACCGTTTGAGAATCACTGGCCTAGACTCGAGTTTCCAACACTATGGAATATTTATTGATTGATTAAGAGGATTTATATCCTGCCCTTCTGCCATTAAAAACAGAGCTCAGCACAGCTTACAAATATAATAAAAACAATAAAAATGCACAAGCAATATAAAAACATAATAAAAACACAAAATAGCAACAAACATAAAGTAAGTCAGGGCAGCAGTACGGTTAACCTTTACATATACGATATATTTCAGAGATGTGGTGGGTGGAGAAAAACAAGAAGCCAAAATGTTAGGAAAAGGAGTCTTTCACACCACATGCTCAGTTCTAAATACTATTGCAGCAAGTTTTACAAGTTCCTCCAGTATTCCACTGGTGCAGACACTCAGACATTCAAAGTATCTGTATGTTTCTTAGGTTTTATAAAAGCAGAGCTTTGCTTAACTCAAAATTTCTTCTCCCTTTGATCAACCACATCTACACAGGTTCCACCTCCATACTCAAAACGAAACTGGGCCTGGAAGTGTGCAACAACCCCACACATATCTTGCTAATTAGATTACCAATGCCAGGATGTCTGTCTTATTGACTACTCTCCTGCTCCCCTCCCCCCCACCGGGCATCATGAAAGACCTAGTCCTGGGCTCAGAAAGAAAATAAATATCTGGTCCTCTTCAAAGTACTGATAAGCCTCTTGTTTTAATTAAAATAATAATTATAAATTCTTGCTCTTATCACTAATGGGAGTTAATTATGTTGCATATGCTGCTGTTGCTTCTATGGCTGTAACGGAGTGAGGTTAAAGATAAGTGAAATGCAAATAGGAAAAAAACAACACAAAAGGCAGTAACACTTTCCTAAATGTAATACCATACCAATCACAACAAGATTCCTATGAGTAAGGCAGAAAACTAAGCATCTCACAACCAGTCAGGATTCCTAACCAAAAACCAAAAATATGATAAATGAAGAAATATTTATATAAGCATGACTATCAAATATATTTATTATTTACACAAACTGTAAAGATATTTATAGTGCAATCCTAGGTTTATTTATTCAGAAGCAAGTCCCAGTGTATTCCGTGGGGCTTCCTCAAACAGGGACAGAAATGCAACCTCAAGTGATAAGCAACTTCATTCACACAACCCAAAATTCCGAATCATAAGACTCCATACACGCACACGCACACACTGCAGATGTATAAATACATACAGCCCATATAACAGTTTATTGTCAAACCAGTTGGTCATTGCAGAAAAATCAGTATTAGTTTTTAAAAAATCAGTATTAGTTTCCTACAGAATAAAAACTGTAGTACCTAAGTAAGCCCTGCCTACTTGCTTTAAAATAGGACTGGAGAGGAACAGAAAGAGTTAGAACACAAACACAATTATTTTTTTACATTCACTCCAAAGTCCCATCAATTTTCAGCACATTCATAACGATGTCTACTCAAAAGTAAGTCCTATTGAATTCAATGGGATTTACTCTGGGCATATGGAATTAGCATTGCTTTTACAAAAGCAAGTATTGGGAAGGTTTTCAAAACACTGCCCAGGATCTGACTCCTGTACACAAGAGGGGAAAAAACTGAAATGTATATACTCACCCAATTTATGAGATTTTCAGATAAACGGGGGGGGGGGAACCACCATTTTCTGGCATTGCAATGAGGTTTTCTAGACACTGCCTCAGGTCAATGAAACTGAAGCACAACCCTGGCTTCACTGATTGGCTGCAATCCTGAACGGGCGGGGTTAAACCTACGAAGTGCTATACAGTACTGTTTAAAGAAAGATTTAACAGTTATGTATATCTCGAGAACCGGACCACCTAGAAACTTAATTTTTTTTTTAATTAAAGCTGAGAATCCGGGCCACCTAAGGAGCTAACCGGGTGCCAGGTGGCATGCAAAGAATCCGGGTGAAGCCCGGCTAACCGGGCAATATGGCAACCGTACTCTTGCCCCTTCCCTCCCCCTTCCTTTGCCCATCCCCCCATCCCCATCCCCATCCCCTTCCAATACCCTCCTCCCACTCGCCTTCCTCCTCCCCATGGTCAGTTTTACCTATCTTAAGCATGATTGCATGGAAGTAAATACCATTGAACTCTATAAGCATGCAAATGATCAAACCTGCCCTGCCCTCCCCCTTCCTTTTACCACCTCCAATACGCTCCTTCCCCTTTCCCCTCCCCTTCCTCCTCCCCCATGGTCAGTTTTTCCTATCCTAAGCATGATTGCATAGGAGTAAATCCCATTGAACTCAATAAGCATGCAAATGATCAGACCTGCTTTTCCCTGCCTTCCCCCCGCCTTCCCCCCGCCTTCCCCCCTCCTCTCCCTTCCCCTCTCCTCCCCTCTTTGTTCTTCCTCCTCCCTTGCCCACTCTCCCCCTCCCCCTCCCCCCCGGTCAGTTTTACCTATCCTAAGCATGATAGCCCACAGGTATCTCTATCAAACTTTAAACAGCAGGGGAATTGGGCAGCTATAGTGTCACCAAATTCTTCCAAGCTACACAGGAAGTGGATTGGACTGTGAAAGACCAACCCAAATTGTGTTTGAATTTTGCCCAATTTGTAGGGCAGTCCAATAACTCAGAGAGGAGGTCAGGTCTCCTGTTCCCCTGTTGCATTCACTATAGCTGCCCAATTTCCCTCCTTTTTAAAGTTTGATAGAAATATCTGTGGGCTATAGCTACGTTCTTAAACCACAAGGTTTTTTGCCTATTAGTGAATATGTATGTATATATGTATGTATGTATGTATGTATGTATGTATGTATGTATGTATGTATGTATGTATGTATACATTGCTTGGCTGGAAACCTGCACTGCAAGGTTCTGAAAAGTGTGAATTTTGAAGGATGGCTGTGTTTCAGTTCACATATTGCTTCAGAGAGTGATAATTTGGTAGATTTGCTGTTAAATGTAAACTGAATCAACCCCTCCTTATCCCTGCACCCCAACTTTCAGGTGCAGGCAGAAATAACTTAACTAGTTCAGGAACACTGGACTACTTTCTGCTTAATTTTGATCATTTGCACAACCAATCCTAAACATGTAATATGGAATTTAGTCCTGTTGCACAAAATCAACAGGATTTATGCCCAAATAATTTATTTAGACTGGATGTGAACCCACACCACTGCCTCAGGGCAATCCAAAGGTACAGCTAATACTGCATCCAAGTCATCCTAAATTTGGTACCTTAGGCTCAGTTTCGTTTTTATACAAGAGTGCCAGTTCAGCACTTAAAATTTCATTGATGAGGCTGATGAGTTTAGTGTAAACTAAAACAGATCAATATGTTCAGAAACTGAAAACACTTTTTGATTTGTTCCTTGCTTAACAGGTTTGCCCCAAATATATCAAACTCCACTGAGTGAAATGGGTCAATACCCATTGTTATTAGAGACACAGTCAATCTTATCTCCACAACAACAGGTAGCCCATTAGACACAGACCTGCCAGCTGCTGCTGCTCCATTATTGCACCAACCATTTTTAAAATTACAATCTGGAGTTTATCATCTTTGTTGTGTGTTCTGTAATCTTTCATGCAGCGGTGAAGTCTGACTGTTTATGCATGGAGTTGCCACCCTCTCGGTCTCCTGGTTTAGAGCATTGATGCCAAATTGCTATGCACAGGCTTAAATAAACAGAATGGACTACTATTTTAATGGCTAATGGTAAGCTGTACAGTCATTCAATCAGACAAGAATGTGCAACAAGTTGGTGCAAAATGCTGCAAGCAAAAGTGATCAAGGTTCCTTTAAAGTTTGACTGAAATCTTGGCCACTGTCACAGGTTTCCCTTGAAGGTGTAAACAAAGAGTTCATTTTAATATCATAAAATGTAAATGTACTGCCTTCAAGTCGATTCCAACTTATGGTGACCCTATGAATAGGGTTTTCATGAGGCTGAGAGGCAGTGACTGGCCCAAGGTCACCCAGTGCACTTCATGGCTGTGTGGGGATTCGAACCCTGGTCTCCCAGGTCGTAGTCCAACACCTTAACCGCTAACACCACACTATAAAAGCAAAGCCACCTCCACTCTGACAAGGCTCCAGTGATTTCTAGTCAATGGTTTAATGATTTACCTTAGGCAAGCCGCTTTCTCCCCCACCTGTAAAATGGGAATCGTATGGTACTTTACATGAGGACTGGGAAGATGAGGCTAGTTAGCTTTTGATGCCATTTCTGTTCTCTAGTGCTTTTATTATGCCAATGCTTTTGTATTTAGTTGCGCTTATCTGGTTTTGTGCTGTATATTTTAAGATGGTTATTTTATTTTATTTACACATCCACCTTTTGATATTTAGTTATACAGTACTTATCTGGTTTTGTGCTTTCTTTTTAATGGAAAGATCCTAAGGCATTTAATATATAAAAATAATGGTAGCAGCACCATTTAACATTAGTATCAGAAGAATGTGTCCCCTGTTTTTGTTTGTTTTAAAATCATACCATATCTTACATCATCTATTTCAAACTTCTGCTAGGGGTGAAATGGAACCTGAACTACTGACCAAGCCTTGTTTTCTTTTCTGTATGCATGAGAAGGCACCTTCCAGCCTCAAAGTGCATTGGTGTGCACATCCAGTCGCATTATTGATAGCACCCATCTGATAACAGACCACCAGAATGCAACCCCAGTTTGTCTTTTAGGCAGCCTGTGATGTCTTGTTCTTACTGCAAAAAGCAGTGTGGATGTGGAAAATCCATGTTAAATCGCATCCAAAATTCTTCACCTCCCCTGATGCTCTGTCAGTGAGTGCCACAATATAACAACATGTGTTTTGCTCAAAATGTGGTGTTTGCTTTTGTGTTTTGACAATCTGACTCTCCACTTTGCCTGCATTGCACCAACTGCTATTTTAACATACCTCAGTTTCATCTTTTTCCTAAACAGAGTGGCTCAAGCTATCAGAATTTCCTCAGCTCCACGCTTACCTTGCCATGCATGGATCTCTTGATATTCCCTGCTTTCACTCACTCCCACCTCTCAGAAGCTGCTGGAGAGGGAAACACTAAAGGGCTGTTAGGCTGCTCAGCAGCTTGTGTTGGGAGCTCCTTGGCTCTGCCTCCTTCTGTTCTTGCATCCCAGAACTAGCTTGTTTTTCCCCACCCCTTCCTTTGGCGTAGTGGTTAGTGTGTTGGACTATGACCTGGGAAACCAGGATTCGAATCCCCACACAGCCATGAAGCTCACTGGGTGACCTTGGGCCAGTCGCTGCCTCTCACCCTCAGAGGAAGGCAATGGTAAACCACCTCTGAATACCACTTCCCATGAAAACCCTATTCATAGGGTTGCCATAAGTTGGAATTAAATCCTTCCCTTTGCCCTGTGCAAAGTTAGTTCCTTCAGTTAACTCCTTTCCCAAGCCCTGTATTTTCCTTGAACTCTCTTCAGTTTTTTCTTCTTGTTCCCTGCCTGTGTTTGCTTGATTACAATTCCTCCCTTCATCTTGACTCACCTGTGCCAGCTATGTTCAGAGACACTCCCTGATACTAGCATTTTCAAGGGTTGTCAACAGTGCAGCTCATCACAGCTCTAACATGTTTAGAGTTGGTTTGCTAGGCTAGCACCATCTTTGTATTTAACTATGTAGTTCTTTATGTCTGTATTTGGGGGGAAAAAACCTTGATTAGGCACATCAGTGGCTTATCCCATGCCAAACAGTCTTGCTCAATGGGGTTTTCTTCTTCCTCCTGCGAGGTGTTTCTAAAGTATATTTCATTAAGCATCAGCGTGGAAAACTCATGCTGCAGATACCCAAAATGGACAATGACAAAAAGCAAACCAGCTGAGAAAATAGACACAACCAAATATGCCTTTACCTTTTTGACACAACTAATGGACAGAAGCAGAGAGTGAGAAAGGTAATGCAAAGCAACTGCAACAGCTGAGTGCAGAATAGGGATGCTTGAGAAATTTAATCTTTGCAAATGAAATTCCTATATGAAATTGCCTGATCCACACCTCTCAGACCACAACCCAGTTTCACACTTCTCCAAATTTTGTGACCCAGTATTTGGCAGTTTGAATGTATCCTATACACTTTTTGAAAGAATGTGTTTTTTAAACTAGAAACTACATATTTAATACAGAAACAGAACAGAGTTATGAGTAAAAATATATGAAAGTGATATGGACCAGAAACTGACAGATGCAGTTCACTCAAAATTTGTGTTCCACACATCTTTTAGTGCTGCCCTGAATTTTGTTACATTGATTTTTGATACAACAAATCTCCTTCCTTTTATAAAGGGTCTAAATGTTTTTGTCAACTGTTTAGTTCTCCCTTTTGAAAATCAAATTTCCTGTTGAAAATAGGTGTTCTGACTGAAATTATTGTGGTTCTCTCCCCTCCCCCAGCTGCAATCTCCACAGTGCTCCAGATCTCCATATGCAGTAAGGAGGTCCATAAATAAAATGTGGTATTCTGCCACTAATTTTTATTTGCATTGGAGATTTCATGAGGTTATATGCTCATGCACCACATAGTTATGATATTGGTTTGTGGTTTAAAAAGAAAGAAAAATTAGTGTAGGCCAAAACAGCAAAAAAGTAAACATACAGGCATAATGTAATTGTACAATTACAACAGCATGTCCCATGATTTCACTATCAGGCCATATGCGCCAATTTCACAGTGCTTATTTGCAATTAGTGAAAATGAGTAGGTATTTTGCCTTTCCTCTAATCATGTTTCATTATAGTGGGGAACATTTGCTCCTTTTAATAAAGGTATGGCTTCTCCATTTCAAGCACAGGCTTGAATCCAGGGCTGTGTGAGTGGATATCCACTTGCACAATGGGTCACTTTTTCTGCCTCCTCCTCCATGCTGCAACTCTCTGACCACACACACAACACACACAAACCCCTCACATAATGCATCTTTGCCCTCTTTTCACTGACTCTCCTTTTCCAGAAAGGGCCCTGTGTCACAATCTGAATCATTCCAGAGGGTCCCCTTCTACAAACAGCTTTTTGGAGGTGCAGGAGGCTGCAGGAACATAGGAAAGCCCCTTAACATGTGCACCTGGAGAACTCTGCATAAGAAAATAGGAAGCTGCCTTATACTGAGTCAGACCATTGGTCCATCTAGCTCAGTGTAGTATCTACACTGATTGGCAGCAGCTCTTTAGTGTTTCAAATGGGACATTCCCGGTCCTATCTGGAGATACCAAGGATTGAACCTGGGACCTTCTGCATACAAAGTAGATGCTCTGTCACTTAGCTATGGCCCTTCCAGTAGTCCTACACCAACTCTGAGATTCCAGGTTTAAGTGTTGTCTGCCAGTGATGACATTGCCAAGCTGAAGTTGGTCATCACTGAAACTATGAGTGTAGACAAAACATTGGCCTTTGCTTGTGTTGTGCACAAGATTTTGCCAAACCTCAAAATTCCTTGGCTTCCCCTGCTCTGGTTTATTGGCAAAAAATACAAAACAAATTCTGCTCTGTTTTATTCACAAAAAATACAAAATTGCAACTGATTGCCTGCAGGTTGTTCTACATAGAAAATTACCAATGGGAAATACACTGCATGCAGGCTCAGATAGCATGGGGAGGTGTTTAGGGCATTGAGGAAAGGATCCTCTTATTATCATACAGAAGTGCCTGGCAAATGTTGGTTGGTTGCACTCAGCTCATTATACAAATGTTCTCATGCTGTCCTCCTGGCTCATTTGTGCAGCCAAGCATGCTGGAGTCATCAATATTGGCCTATGTGAGTCTTTCCTGTGAGCATAGCCTGAGGACTGATTTATCAGGTACCACAGAGAAGAAAGTAGGCTAGCATCTCATAGAATTCCAGGAGACCCAAGCTAATTTAGCTTCTGCCCAAAATGGTTGGAAGGTTTTGTAAATCTACAAGTTATACATCAGAACTTTTGATACAGCTGGAACCATAAGATATTCAGTGTTCTCAAACAAGAAAGCCATTTTTTCTCTCCAAATTTACACTAGCACCAAATTGTGTTGCATACAATACATGGGCATAAGATTGTTTGGCAACATACAAAATCATGTTTTGTGCTTATGTAGAATAGAAATAAATGACCTATTCTCAATACACTGGGGCAGGGTGTTAGGTGGCCAAGTGAAGAATAATTATCTGGATTCATAAGATCAACGAGTTCAAAGATACTAGCCCAGACTTTCCCAATGTGGTGCCCTCCAGATGTTACTGAATTACAATCGCCAATCACCCTTGACCATTGGCCGTGCTAGCTGGAGCTTATTTTGGATTTGTTTCTTTATATTGGCCTTCTGGAAACAGATTTTAGAAAACGAGGGGTTGATATTCAATAAAGGTATTCACTGAGATAACTAAAGGACACCTTTGCCGATTATGATCTTGAATTAGTTACATGTTTATTTAACGACTACAAATATTAATAGGTATAAACATATTAGGACTATGGCACTCCTAACTAAGTGGCTTAATTTGGAACCAGATATAGTGGGGAAAATGGGGCTTAAGAGATATAAATGAAGCAGAAGAAAGACTTATTGAATTCTGTGAAGCCAATAATTTGTTAATTACGATCACATTTTTTGAGGAACAGAAAAGATGACTGTACAAGTGGACATCACCAAATGGGCAATATAGGAATCAAACTGATTATACAATTGTTAGCAGAAGATGGAGAAGTTCCATACTTTCTGCAAAAACAAGACCAGGAGCAGACTGTGGTACAGATCAAGAACTAGTAATATCCAAAATCAGAGTAAAGCTAAAGAAGAAGAACAAAGCAATCATAATGCCAAAATACAATTTAAATAACATCCCAGAAGAATATAAAGATCAAATAAGGAATAGATTTGAGGCTTTAAACTTAGTTGACAGAGAACCAGAAGAATTATGAATTGAAGTCAGAGTCATTATCAGGGAAAAATGCAAAAAGACAATACTTCTAGTTAAAAAGAGAGAAAGACCTCAATGGATGACTGAAGAAACTCATAAAATGGTTAAAGATAGAAGGAAAGCAAAAGCAGAAAGAGACAGAAACATGATCAGAACCCTAAATGCAACAATACAGCGACTAGTACGTAGGGACAAAGAGAACTATTACAATAGTAGCTGTATAGAAATAGAAGAGGACAACAAAAAGGGTAGAACAAGAGCCTTGTTCCAAAATATTAGAGAAATGAAAGGCAAATTTAAACCAAGAGTAGGGATGTTGAATAATCAACAGTGGAACCCACTGACTGACCAAGATGAAATAAAAGGAAGATGAATGCAATACACTGAAGAACTGTATAAAAGAGATGCAAAGATGACAGATTCATTCACGGAGGAACCATATGATGAAGAACCAGAAATGTTAGAATGTGAGGTGAAAGCTGCTCTTAAAATACTTGGAAGAAACAAATCACCAGGAACAGATGGCATACCAATAGAGTTGCTACAAGTGACCGAGACTGAATGTGTCCAAATTTTGGGGAAAAAATTGCCAACAAATATGGAAAGAAAACAACAGCTCACACACTGGAAGCGTTCAATATACATCCCAATTCCAAAGAAAAGAGATCCCAGGGAATGCAGTAATTATCAAACTATTGCCTTAATATCCCATGCAAGTAAAGTAATGCTTAAGATTCTACAACAAAGGCTCTTACCGTATATGGAGCGAGAAATGTGTCCAAGCTGGATTTATCAAAGGAAGAAGTACAAGAGATCATATCACAAACATACATTGGATAATGGAATGGACCAAGGAATTTCTGAAGTAAATCACCCTGTGCTTTATAGATCATAGCAAAGCCTATGTGTAGATCATGAAAAACTATGGAATGCTTTAAAAGACATGGGGGTGCCACAGCATCTGATTGTCCTGATGCGCAACCTATACTCTGGACAACAGGCTACTGTAAGGACAGAATATGGAGAAACTGATTGGTTCCCCATCGGAAAGGGTGTGAGGGGGGTATTTTATCACCTTATTTGTTTAATCTATATGCAGAACATATCATATGGATATGACCAAGATGAAGGAGGTGTGAAAATTGGAGGGAGGAATATCAATAATTTAAGATATGCAGACGATACCATACTACTAGCAGAAATCAGTAATGATTTGAAACGAACGCTGATGAAAGTTAAAGAGGAAAGCACAAAAGCAGGACTACAGCTGAACGTCAAAAAGACGAAAGTAATGACAACAGAAGATTTATGTAACTTTAAAGTTGACAACGAGGACATTGAACTTGTCAAGGATTATCAATACCTTGGCATAGTCATTAACCAAAATGGAGACAATAGTCAAGAAATCACAAGAAGGCTAGGACTGGGAAGGGCAGCTATGAGAGAACTAGAAAAGGTCCTTAAATGCAAAGATGTATCACTGAACACTAAAGTCAGGATCATTCAGACCATGGTATTCCTGATCTCTATGTATGGATGTGAAAGTTGGACAGTGAAAAAAGTGGATAAGAGAAAAATCAGCTCATTTGAAATGTGGTGTTGGAGGAGAACTTTGCGGATACCATGGACCGCAAAAAAAGCAATAATTGGGTGTTAGAACAAATTAAACCAGAACTATCACTAGAAGCTAAAACGATGAAACTGATGTTATTATACTTTGGACATATAATGAGAAGACATGATTCACTAGAAAAGACAATATGCTTGGAAAAACAGAAGGGAGTAGAAAAAGAGGAGGACCAAACAAGAGATGGATTGATTCCATACAGTAAGCCACAGACCTGAACTTACAAGATCTGAACAGGGTGGTTTATAACAGATACTATTGGAGGTCGCTGATTCATAGGGTCTCCATAAGTCGTAATCGACTCGAAGGCACATAACAACAACAAGCTAAGTGGCATCTTATAGGAAAGCAAGAGAAGAGTAAACAGATTTGTGGAAACATTTATTTTGTTTGTAGTACACTGGAATGACAGGTTTCAAAATGGTGTACAACCTTATATATTATTTTCTCTTCTGGTAAAAAAATCAACATGATCATGCTATATGGCATTATGTTCTCCTTTACTGGTGAAATACATGTATTTGTAAAACACAGCTGGCAACCATAGAAGACAACTGTTGACACCTGACTGTAGTTGGCAGTTCAATTTGTATAGGGCTTGGGAGGAAGGGGGTTCAAGTGGTTTTTAACTGTTTTCACAGATCACAGCCACCAAAGCCAGTGAATAATGTATGCTACAAACTGAAGACAGCAAGGGCAGACACTATCCAAAGTAACACATATAGATGAGAATCTGGTACTCAGTGGTGGAGCTAAAAAATGGCTGGAGTTGCTTCCACACTAGACCCCTTTAGTGCTGCCGAGGCATTGTGCTAATGCAATTATTTAGAAGTGCAATTAAAATGGAGGTTCTGTACAGCACTCCAACAATGCCCCACAGCCAAACTCCTTCTGTAATTATTCCCCATGGCCAAGGTCTTTTGATAATGTTTCTCACAAGTAAGTTCCACTCAGGAAATATACTTCCTTGTGTTAATTAAAAGCCTATTGTTTGTATGGAATGACCATTTTATTGCTTCCTTTTTAGCACAGCAGTAGGATAAAATATAAATTGCCCCTTAATTGCCCCTTGTTAGATTCTGTTCCCCATGACTGGGGCTTTAATTACTTGTTTCTCTGAATTATTTGTTCGTTTATAACAAATAGTGCTATTTCACTATAAAAATGAAAAGAAAAAATAACATAAGGAAATGAGTAGTGATGACCCCCTTCCATGGAGAACAGAAGCTGACTAATGACATTTGGCAATGATATCATGTGTATTCCCTGTAAAAAAAAGTGAGTGACCCTAGGGATGAAAAGATCTGTGAATTTTGGTTATCTCAGTTTTCCAATCTTAAATTCAGTCCTGCAGCAATTCGATTTTTTTTAAATCCTCATGAAGATTCTTCACCATTTTAGGCCTAATTGCTCCTACAAAACACTTTTTGTATGCAGTTTTAACTAATTGACATATGTGCCCATCCCTAGTTGTAACCTTCCCCCATAAGTCCAATCCTTTTCTGAACCTTTTTCAGTTCTACAATATCCTTATTGAGGTGAGAATACTGTACACAGTATTCCAAATGAAGCTGCGCCACAGATTTGCATAATGGCATTATGATATCCGCTATAACCTCAAGGTCTCTTTCCTGGGCAGTCACCACCAGTTCAGACCTTGTTTGAAATTTAGAATTTTTTCCCCGTTGTTTACATTACAGTCACTTTACAGTTGCTTATATTGACTTGCATTTGCCATTTTATGGCCCCCTTTAGAGAAATCCGTTGGGACTTTTCTTTTCACATAAGAACATAAGAAGAGCCTGCTGGATCAGGCCAGTGGCCCATCTAGTCCAGCATCCTGTTCTCACAGTGGCCAACCAGGTGCCTGGGGGAAGCCCGCAAGCAGGACCCGAGTGCAAGAACACTCTCCCCTCCTGAGGCTTCCGGCAACTGGTTTTCAGAAGCATGCTGCCTCTGACTAGGGTGGCAGAGCACAGCCATCATGGCTAGTAGCCATTGATAGCCCTGTCCTCCATGAATTTGTCTAATCTTCTTTTAAAGCCATCCAAGCTGGTGGCCATTACTGCATCTTGTGGGAGCAAATTCCATAGTTTAACTATGCGCTGAGTAAAGAAGTACTTCCTTTTGTCTGTCCTGAATCTTCCAACATTCAGCTTCTTTGAATGTCCACGAGTTCTAGTATTATGAGAGAGGGAGAAGAACTTTTCTCTATCCACTTTCTCAATGCCATGCATAATTTTATACACTTCTATCATGTCTCCTCTGACCCGCCTTTTCTCTAAACTAAAAAGCCCCAAATGCTGCAACCTTTCCTCGTAAGGGAGTCGCTCCATCCCCTTGATCATTCTGGTTGCCCTCTTCCGAACCTTTTCCAACTCTATAATATCCTTTTTGAGGTGAGGCGACCAGAACTGTACACAGTATTCCAAATGCGGCCGCACCATAGATTTATACAACGGCATTATGATATCGGCTGTTTTATTTTCAATACCTTTCCTAATTATTGCTAGCATGGAATTTGCCACCCTGAACAATTTGGTGTCATTAGCAATCTTGGCTACTTCACTACACTACTTCACCCCAGCTCTATATCATTCATGAACCTGTATAGTGCAGCTGATGAAACATTGGCATAAAATACTCTAGAACCAAATACTTTGTTGTATTAGATGCCTCTGGACCATTCCCTTTCCAGTAGCACTCCAGCATCAACCATAATTACAAGATGAGCATGAAAAATACACCCCAATATTCAAAGTACGGGTTGAATTATACACTGCTATCTGGCTTGTGCAGCTGTGGCAGGCTGAGCAGGCCCTGGCCAGCTGGGGAGGACTAGCCTCAGAGGGAGACAATGGTAAACTCCCTCTGAATACCGTTACCATGAAAACCCTATTCATAGGGTAGCCATAAGTCGGGATCGACTTGAAGGCAGACCATTTCCATTTTTCCATCCTAAGGAGTAGTGATGATATCAAGGTTGATATTTAGCTGGTTCACTAAATAAATTTTCCAGGTTATAATGCTCAATTGTGTTATGAATTAAGCACCATTCCCTGCAAGAGGTACATCTCTAGCTCATATTGTCAACTGAGCACTTGGACACATGCATTTACCAGGGATCAGGGGAAAAGAGAGTTCTTGCAGAGAGGCCTCCTGGTCACAGCTACTGCCACTGAACTCCTGATAGGTATTGAATAGGAAGGGGAAGAAATGCACAGGTCAAGAGAGTAAGGTCTGCAGGCTTGTAAGGAAAAGGCATTTAAGCACATCACACTTCTAATAATGACATTGGGAATGCAGTGGGATTTCTGAATTGGGCTTAGAAAATATCAGGTATTTGCTGAACCAAATTCCAGACTGAGCCAAAGGGAGTTCATTCATCACTACCAAGAAGAGAAGCTCAGTGCAAGTCTCTATATCAGAGACTTGCATTTAGCAATATCTGTTGCCTGCTCAGATTGTTCTGTGGCATCTACAGTTGTTTTCATAGCAGACCTGATAGCTCTGTAACACAAACAGACTCCGTCTGAGCTCCTGTGCCCATTGGGATCTGGCTCAGTCCACAGGAACATAGGAAGATGTCTTATGCTGAGTCAGACCATTGGTACATACTAGCTCCATTTTGTCAACACTGACTGGCAGCGGCTCTCCAGGTTTTCAGACAGATAATATTCCCAGCCGTACTGGAAATGCAGGGGATTTAATTGGGGCCTTCTGCATGCAGACCAGATGCTCTCCTGCTGAGCTACAGCCCTTCCCCTTCATACAGCTCATTAAGAGGCATTGTGGTACTGTGGAATCATGCCAGTCTTGAGAGCTCACCTGAACTCTAGCAAACAGCAAATACTTCTGATGAGCACACTCTTCTTGGCTCCTTATGAAATTCCCTGGGGTGTCAGGGAGCTTGGGAAACACAGTATGGACTCAGGCACGCTGGAGAACTGCACTCCCCTGGCTTTCTGGTGCCTGGGAAAATCTTATGGCTGCATTCAAGGCAACAGGGAGGGATGAACATGCACCAAGTTGGATTAAGATCCAACTTGGAGAACTTTGAAAGAAAATGGCACTTCCTTCATAACAGCAGCAAACCTTATAAGCACAACAAGCTGGTATTCCGTACCAGGCAGTTACGAACTTCAGTGCCATCTCTAGCAAATGACACCAGGTAGGTAGACTAAATCAGGGCACAGTTTGCTCTATGCTGGGAACAGCAGGCCAATTGGCTGCTTTAAAGCAATAGCATGGCTACCTCCAGCATAAGCCTCAGTAATCAGGTTATTCCTGCTGAAATCACAGCATCCATCCCAAGAGCCAGCCTTTTGCAGTGATATAGGGCAATCAGTGAGAAGATGAGTTCAGGTGAGCAACTCTGAAATACAAAGTTTGTGAACTACTTCAGAGAAACAGTTTATTATTTCAGAAGGATTGCTTGCTGTGTACCATGACACGTCCTGGTGCCTCATGAGCAGGACTTATTTTGTACCAGTGTTTAGTCCTAGACCCTGATTTGAATGGCAAACTTCAGTTCTGTAATTCCTTCACACATTCCAAAAAAGAGAATGCCAGGGCTACCAGTCTGTGGCAGATGTGACTGCACCGATCTCTTGATTTAGAAATTCATCTACACCCATAAGATTACAGGGAGTCAACTTCCATTTGGAATCTATTTGTTAGCACACAAAGAAAGATAAAGAAAACCATACAGCAGCCTTTGCCAACCTGGTGCCCTCCAGGTGTTTTGGGTGATAACCCCCATCAGCCCCAAACAGAATAGCATGTTGGCTGGGGCTGATGGGAGTTGTCACCCAAAACATCTGGAGGGCACAAAGTTGGCAAAGGCCACCATCAAGCAACACAAAGATGTCCAATTCATTAAGACATCCTGTTGGCTTTTCACAGTTGCATAAGTCTGGCCTAGGATCGCTGATTTTAAAGCAACCCTTCCCTAAGTGCATACATCTCCAGTAAGCAACTATGATTCAGACTGGTGTTCAAATGCTATGGTGGTGAATGCTTCAACAGGCATGAATTGCCTGTATTCATAGCTGGAGATGGCACAGAACCTTCCTTTGTCCTGTAGGTTACGTAGGTCATCTTAATATAATAATGGCAATGCAGCACAAAGAACAGACTTGCTGGATGAGAATGCCTTCTGTCACCAACAGTGGCCAAATTCCTCTGAGAAGTACACAAAAAAGGCATGAAGGTAATTGCCCTTGGCTGTGGATTCCCCCAGCATCCAGTAGAGAGAAATACTGCTTCTAGTCTGAATGTCCATTTAGGTATCATGGCTAATAGCCATTAATAGATCCATCCTCCTACATCTTCTACTGTAGGGTTTAAAGCAATCTATTAAACAGGTTCTGACACCTGGGGAGCATTATAACCATGCTAAGAATAATACCTCCATCTGGCACGGAGTTAAAAGGAGATTCTTTGATGGCTTTTACTGCCAGTAGGAACTCAAGCTCAACTCCAGTCTCAGCTTTTCAACACAGCACTGCATCCCATTTACTTTTTTGACAAAAGCTAAGCTCAGTTAACAAGTGAAATACACTTCTGCTTTTTTATTTAACAGTGATTTTAACTAATCATCGAGTAGTCAAAATGCAAGAGTACACCTCCACCACCACCTTGTGCTAACAGGTGAAAACCTGAGAACCAATACACAAGCTATACAGACTGAGACCTGTTCTTGATGTTGCTAAAAAGCCTTAAAAAAAACATTTCCCCTTATACTTACACAGGGAAGAGGTGTTTCTACACATTTTCTCCCCACTTTTGAATATCCCTGCACATTTGACCAGGCATTAAACATTCCTGCACTACAGACTCCCTTCTCACTTCTATTCTTGCATCTCTTACAAAACTTGTTGTTTTCAACAGGTTTCTTCTGACTCCCTGACAAAACATGTCTGCATGGGATTTAAAATGAGATAGAGTCAAACGCCTGGTATAAAGTGGCAAACAGGCGATGTGCACGCCCTTCATCTCCTTTGAGGGAAAAACACCTTCTCCCATGCAAACAGGAGGCAAGTGGTAGGAACAGGGGTCACTGTACCTGGCTCAGGGCCACTCAGGTCTGGAAAGAGGAGGAACTCCTTGCAGGTGTCCAAGTCCAACTGGGGCAAGCTCTTCTTGCGGCAGAGGTCAGTGACAATCCGAGCTGCCGTCTGACACTGATTTTCCTCTTTAGCGGCACTCATTTCCCAAGCTGCATCTCCCTTTGCCTCCTACCTGGCTGACTAGGAAAGATCAAAGTCGAAAGACAGAAGAACAGCAACAGTGTTATACACCCCAGGACTCTCCACTAGTGCATGTGTGCCATCTTGATTCCTCCTTGCCCAGGGGCACCTGTAGAACACAGGCTGTGGTCAAGGTTGAAGCTTGACCACTTGAGGATACTTTTGACAAACCACCGCTTGCTGCAAACCAGCCAGAGCCTTCTGATTGTCTTGTTGCATCCGATATCAGACAGCTGCATTTGCTGCCAAGGCGTGTTCTGCTCAAGGATTCTCCTCCTACCCAATTCAGTTTGATTCCCTCCTTGCATAGTTTCAAAGCCTCATTCTGGAGAAGCTCTTTAGCCCCTCAGTGGATGTACCTTCTCTGTCAGGTGGTGGCGGAAGCATTGCAGCTGCATGTACAAAGAAGTGAAGCTCTTTGTAGAGCTGGCACGGGGGGGGGGAGAGAGAAAGAGAGCACTGAAATCTTACAGCGCAGAACAGCTTGTCACAACACAGAGCTGAAACTGAGCAACCCCATTGGTTACTACACACACTGTTTCCAGCACAAGGGAGGGAACAGGTTTTATTTATTGGCTTATCCCAGTCCTAACATGTTAAACTGTAAATTGCTAATAGGGTGCCAGCCCAATTTTGTGTTCAGTAATTAGATCATGGTTTTAATTTACAGTACCACTTCTGGGTTCCTACTGTCAGATCAGGCTGCACAACCAATCCACACTTAGAGAAAGTGCCAATTGTCAGGCATGAGCAATGATCGCATAATGGGCAATTAAAACAATGAACTCTGGAGTGGAAGAGGAGGAGGAAGCAAATCTAACAAGCAATGTAAGATATGCCAAGGAGTTTGCAGCCTCGCTCTCATGGATCATAAGGAAGTGGGTGTCTGGAACAATGCCACTGCACTTATAGTGTCAGATCAGATAATTACCTGTTAACATAAATTTGTATAGATGCAGTGCAAGATAAATCTCTGCAAATGATCGTGAGGATTCAATGTGCTATGACCTCAAGTAATAGTCTGCTCCAGTTCCAGGTAAGTGGAAGTCAAGTCTCCTTGATGCCTAAGAAGAGTTATGTATAAATGAAAAAAGTTTGGCTGTGGGCTTTCAATTGCATGTGAGTGTGCTGTTTTCTGCTCCTGGTACTAATATCATAATTCTACAGCCATTAAGAACATAAGAACATAAGAAGAGCCTGCTGGATCAGGCCAGTGGCCCATCTAGTCCAGCATCCTGTTCTCACAGTGGCCAACCAGGTGCCTGGGGGAAGCCCGCAAGCAGGACCCGAGTGCAAGAACACTCTCCCCTCCTGAGGCTTCCGGCAACTGGTTTTCAGAAGCATGCTGCCTCTGACTAGGGTGGCAGAGCACAGCCATCATGGCTAGTAGCCATTGATAGCCCTGTCCTCCATGAATTTGTCTAATCTTCTTTTAAAGCCATCCAAGCTGGTGGCCATTACTGCATCTTGTGGGAGCAAATTCCATAGTTTAACTATGCGCTGAGTAAAGAAGTACTTCCTTTTGTCTGTCCTGAATCTTCCAACATTCAGCTTCTTTGAATGTCCACGAGTTCTAGTATTATGAGAGAGGGAGAAGAACTTTTCTCTATCCACTTTCTCAATGCCATGCATAATTTTATACACTTCTATCATGTCTCCTCTGACCCGCCTTTTCTCTAAACTAACAAATTTTCAATTAGATTTAGACCCCACGGCCCCTGCAACATAAGCTGCAGTTGCGATTGCTTAAGGATAAGTATAGAATCAGACCTGTAATAGTTCACCAGGCACTAATTTATTTATTTATGTATTTATTGTATTTGTTTACTGCCCCATAGCCAAAGCTCTCTGGGCAGTTTACAACAATTAAAAACATTAAAAACAAATATACAAATTTAAAAACACATTTTTAAAAAGCAATTTAAAAACACATGCTAAAATGCCTGGGAGAAGAGGAAAGTCTTGACCTGGCGCCGAAAAAATAAGTGTTGGCGCGAGGCGCACCTCATCAAGGAGATCATTCCATAATTTGGGGCCCACCACTGAGAAGGCCCACTCCCTTGTTGCCAGCCTACCAGCTTCCCTCCGAGTAGGCACCTGGAGGAGGGCCTTGGATGTTGAGCGTAGTGTACAGGTGGGTTTGTGTCAGGAGAGGCATTCCATCAGGTATTGTGATCCTAAGCCTTGTAAGGCTTTATAGGTTAAAACCAGCACCTTGAATCGAGCTTGGAAACATACAGGCAGCCAATGCAAGTGGGCCAGAATAGGTTTTATATGTTCGAACTGTCTGGTCCCTGTTACCAATCTAGCCGCTGCATTTTGCACAAGCTGCAATTTCCGAACCGTCTTCAAAATCAGCCCTGCGTAGAGCGCATTGAAGTAATCTAACTTGGAGGTTACCAGAGCATGGACAACTGAAGCCAGGTTATCCCTGTCAAGATAGGGGCGTAGCTGGGCCACCACCCGAAGTTGGTAGAAGGCACTTCGTGCCAGTGAAATTACCTGAGCCTCAAGTGACAGAGATGGTTCTAGGAGAACCTCCAAGCTACGAACCTGCTCCTTCAGGGGGAGTGCAACCCCATCCAGGACTGGTTGGACATCCACCATCCAGTCAGAAGAACCACCCACTAGCAGTATCTCAGTCTTGTCTGGATTGAGCCTCAGTTTATTAGCCCTCATCCAGTCCATTGTCGCAGCCAGGCACCGGTTCAGCACATTGATAGCCTCACCTGAAGAAGATGAAAAGGAAAAATAGAGCTGCGTGTCATCAGCATACTGATGGCAATGCACTCCAAAGCTCTGGATGACCGAACCCAACGGTTTCATGAAGATGTTGAACAGCATGGGGGACAGAACTGACCCCTGTGGAACCCCATACTGGAGAGTCCAGGGTGCTGATATTATTGGTTTTGACAGCCTGCTAGGCCTCTAGGGTGCAGCCCAGCAGTTTCTGCAGATATAGCAAGAGAAAAAGTCCAGTTTTACAGCATAAGAGACCATAACAATTTGCAGGGATACACAACATTACTAAATAATACTAGTAACAGGTAGTAGTGTAGTGGCAAATTCAGAAGTGCATGGTCCCTTCATGTTAGTCACAGCCATGCCCCCCTTTTGCTGCTGGATTAAGAATGAGATCCTTTTTAAGTCTTCTCCCACAACAGATATCCATATGAAAGGGGAGAATGTTAGCTGCTGAGAAGAGTCTTCTCCATGTCTGACTCATCTCCTTTCACTCTGATTGGCTCCAAGCAGCAGGAAAGGACAAGGTTGCATGTTAGAAGACTCTTCTCAGTGGCTAACACTCCCTTTTCATGCTGATTGTCTCATGGGATGCTGGAGACATAGGGACCCTGCTCCAAAAAAAGTAACGGGTCTAAGGCCCCCTGAGACCCTGGACGACTACATCCTTAGTAATAGTGTCCTATACATGTAATAGTTGTAGCAGTCTCTGCCTCTGTCACATATGCCCTAAATTAAACATAGGGAGCCTCCAGATGTAGTTGGACTCCAGTTCCCATCAGCTCCAGTCATTGTGGCCAGTGGACAGGGATGAGAGGAGCTGTAGTCTGGCAACATCTGGAGGGCCACAGGTTCTCCATTCCTGCCCTAAATCTAATGATAACTGCCAGAATCCAACCACAACACCATACCACCATCCTGCTTGTATCTCTGATATGCAGTGTGAAACCCACCTGTGTCCCACTGGTGTTCTTGGCAAAAGAGCCAATAAATAACCCCAAGAGGTCTATAGTTTGCATTAAAACCAATATTGTAACTTTAGGCTACAGTCATGTACTCATGCCTGGGGAATAAGCCCACTGAATTCAATGAGACTTACTTTTGATTTGGTACATATAGTAAATTAGTAAATCTGGCTTTCTGTGGACTAGAAAAGCAAGCATGCAGCAACGGAAAGCCTCTTGTATTTCTGCACCTTCAGTATTCAGTTCCCTATTGAGCTTTCCCTAACTTGGTGTTAGACTACAACTCCCATTATCCCTGACCATTGGCCATGCTAGCTGGGGCTTACAGGAGTTATACCAACAATATCTGGAGGGCACCAGGTTTGGGACATCTGCCCTGTTGGGGACATCTGCCCAAGCCAGTGTTTGTATAAGTTGATTAATTAGCTAACAAGCAAATTAATGGACAATGTGAACATGAAAAAATATTTCAGAGGGGTCATACCATTTACATATTTCAACTAGAGGCTTGCTTTTGACAACGACCCACAGCAATTTTTCCAGAAGAAATGGACAGCAGAGGAAATGCATTAAGGCTTTCTTATTTACAGTAACTAAATTAAGAAGAAGCAAACAGGCTCCAGAGCTGAAGAAGGTTTTGGAGGATCAAATTGATTTCATGTGGAAATAAGCTTACCTAGGCACTTCATGTTTTCAAGCAGGTGTTTTAAAGATTCCTTGGGGTTTTTCTCCTCTCCCCCTCCCCCCTCCCTCTCTCCCTCTTTCTCCCTCCCCTGAAGCAGAAATAGAGTCTTGTTTGCTAATTGCTACTGAAAGAGAGTGAAAGAATGGATTGCTGCAACACCAAGAGAAGAGCTCTTTAATAATATCTTGCTGCCCAGGGGCTGACAAAGCAACAAGCTCTGACACCAGGCCAGGAGCTAGTAATCTGACTTACAATGTGTTTCAAAGATTCTCCCTTTGCTGAATCTTCATGTGAGGGGAAGAGTGAACTTGGGTAGCCCCTGGAACTACTCCTTGTGTGTGCAAGATGCTATTGGCCAATGTTACTGAGTGCACATTTTCTTTATCTAGTGCACAGGAAGCTGCCATGTATTGTAGGGTTGCCAGGCTCAGGGCCTGAGACTGATCCTATATCTTTAGGAGAAGAGAAAGTCAGCCAAGTGCAAGTGTTCTTGCAACGCTGTAATGGGAAAAAACACAAGGTGGAATTCTCCCTTCTCCCTGCACAACTTTTAAAGATACAGAAGACCTCTTGGTTGCCAGGCCCGGGCTCCAAGAGCAACCCTACTGCCAGCCCTACGTGGAGATACAGGGAATTGAACATGGGACCTTTTGCACACAAAGCATGTGCTCTACTACCGAGCCATGGCTTGCTTGGCAGGATGTTAGAACTGGCACTAAAAATAGATCTAAATAATCACACAGGGAAACCCCTTAAGAAAACGGGAAACAGGGTTGTTGAATGAATGAGTTCTAACAGCCAGTTTGTACAAATGTGGAGTAACCATATAGGATGGAATTCTCAGTGGCTGTGCCACAGCTGTAGTTCTCTCTTCTCTTAGATGTTCCTCAAAATCCAAAGCTAACTGCTTTTGGAAAGCTCTGAAAGATGATGTTTGCTTGGGCTAGGTTTTACCCACCAAGATTGTGCAGCTGTAGGGTCACTTTAATAAGTTTGAAGGGAAATAACACATTTTAATTGGGTTTTATTTGTTTATTAGTAAAACTTGCACAGCAAACTTTCCCTCTCCACCTCTTCCCTTCTGTGACATTTAGAAAAACTGACCAGGCCATTACATTATGATACTGTTTTTAAGTGATTAAGGCTGCAATTGAACTCAATAGGACGTACTTTTGAGCAGACATGTACTGTATCTGATTGTGCTATCAATCAAAATAATAATGTATAGAGCAGGCAGGGCCCGAGAGCCAGATAGAGGAGTTGCAACAGATTCATATTATAATAGGTTTTTCTCTACCAATCTCTCTAGAAGTATTATTGTTGATCTTATGCATTAGTAGCTACTAGAAAATATATTGCTTTAGGTCTGTCTAGCATTAAGGGCAGACTGACATCAGCATCTGGTATGGTAAGGCAAATACCAGGGTCCACAGACCATAAAGGGTCCACTGGCATCCCTTGTTTCATTTTGTTTCTCCCCAAATCTGCTTCAGAGGGATGAGGAAACCCTTAGAACAAGGGATATGGGAAGAAGAGGGAAGTTCTGTTGTGCTAGTGCTAATTCTCACACCAATGAGACCCTAACTTGCACTACATTGAATACAACCCATTGTATTTGTTGTGCAGGAGAAAATGGAAGAGCTAGTTAGCAGTCAATAGGCAACTAGGACTTAAGCTGCAAACAAGTAGACAGAGCCACAACATGGGAGGGGCTTGTCCGGCATTCCAAAGAAAGAAGAGGCAGCTTAAGTTGTCATGTGGCTCAGACTAACCTCCTCCTTGTCCAACCGCCAGTTTGCGTTTGAGCTAAAATTTGGAAAACCCAAACAAACCAGTGATGTAGTTATCTTGTATTGCATTTCTCCCTCCCAATCCTTTAATTAGAGAGGGTTCTGCTTTTTAGCTTGTAATCAGCCAGCATCATGTTTGAGGGGGGAGTCCAGCACCGCTTTGGTGGGTCTCCCCCCAAGGAGGTAGTAGGGTAGGTGATGGTGACACAGCAGGCAGCCGCAGTTAGTGAAAAAAGAAGTTCTGGGTAAAGTGGCTGCAGCAGCTCCCATCTTCATTTCTCCAGAATGTCTCTGTACATCAAGGCTTAGAGACATTCTGAGGAAATTGAGATGGAAGTGGCTGGAGCTGGCCCTCTTGTCACTTCTCTTCAGAGCTGTGGACTAAAAAGAAAAAGAAAAGAAAAATTGAACTGGCTGGCTATTAGCTACCGGGCTAAGTTCAAGGTTCTGCGTTAGGGGTACAAAGCCCTATACAGCTTTGGACCAGGATACCTGAAAGACCATCTTACCCCTTATATACCCAATCAATCACTACATTCTGCGGGTGAGCGTGTCCTGCAGATACCATCTTATCAGGAGGTCTGTTCCGCACAACATAGGAAGTGGACCTTTAGTGTTGTGGCACCTACCCTTTGAAATTCCCTCCCCTTAAATATTAGACAAGACCCATTTCTGTTATCTTTTCAGTACCTACTGAAGACCTCCCTCTTTCAACAAGCCTTTTAGTTTGAGACCTTATCGCAGTCTGAGTCTGTATTGGAATTGCTTTTTAGGATGTTTTAAAGCTTTTTTAAAAAGATGTTTTTAAGGATGCTTTGTTTAAATCTGTTTCCATGATATTTTAGAGTGTTTTTGGTGTTTTTGTTTGCTGCCCTGGGCTCCTACTGGGAGGAACAGCTGGCTATAAATTAAATAAATAAATAAACCACAACTTCCATCAGTCCCAGCAAGTATGGCCAGCTGCCTGGAATAGTGAAAGCTGGAGTCCAACAGCATCTGGAGGGCCAAAAGTTTCCCACACCTGATGTAGAAGGAAGCATGATTGAATGGGGGAAGAGATTCAAGGTAGGAAAAGGCTACACATCATCTTTACTATAGGGATGCTGTGCCTTTCTTCAACTAAATGCTTCTCTTATGTAAGTGATATGAGTTCCAGGAGATCTTCTATCAACATTCCGTATTTGGTCTTCTCATGCTAGAACACCAGCTGTTTCATCAACAAAACTGCAAATAAATAACCTATGATTAAGTTAGTAAAAACAAATATTAGTAATGTGGCCAGATTCATATTTAGCCTAGCGCCATCTAGACTTGCAAGATTATTGGGAAACTAAAAATATAAATTGTACCATGTTTCCATTTGGCTGTCTACATCTCCAACTCCATTGTCCTCCATTATCAGACCTACTTTGTCTGAAAGTTTTGAGTGACAATAGGCTTACAGTAACCTGAGATCCAGTATAAATATCTTAATTTTCTGTAGAACACCCTTCTATCCATTTACTAGTATACCTCCACCTTTCAAAATCAATGGCACATTTTTCCTATGCTGACTTTTACTCTTGAGAACTGATGCCACATTGCTATTAGGTAGATTGTTATCTGACCTCAGCCTTATGGAGGAAGCAGTATAAAAATTAAAACAAAGATTAACTGAGCAGCCATGAACATGCACATCTACAGCCTGAAGCTTTGGGCTACCTTACTAAAACTGATGTGCTGATATGGCTACTACACAGAGAAAGTAATGTTCACTCAACTTCTCATAACAAATCCTGGGCAATTTGTTGGTACAGCACATGTGGCCACATGTATGTACCTTCTTGTCGATTTGTTACACAATTATGCAGTAATTTCCTGTTCTCTTTGTCTTCCTAATGCATATTCCAGGGCCCAGAAAATCTCCAAAGTAGGCTCAGACATGACATCATGCAAGAAGGAATATATCAATCAAGCATTGTTATTTCAACATCCATTATGACAGGTTTACACATCAATGAAGATTAGACATTTCAATCCCAAGGTTAATTTAAACAAAAGCAATTTGTGCCTCGTGTATGATGTTACAGGAATTGTAGGACTTAAGCTACAAATGGTTCTGTGTACTCCACAGGGGTCTTATAAAAATATAACCAGCATTTTATCTACAAAAACAGTTAAATGACATCATATGAACTGGATGGGGACCAATGGTAGAACATGTAACTTGAATTACAGAAGGTCCCATGTTCAATCTGCAGCATCTCCAGTTAAAAATAATGAACCATACTGGACAAGACTGAACCAGTGGCTACTAGCCATGATGGCTGTGCTCTGCCTCCACAGTCAGAGGCCGTATGCTTCTGAATATCAGTTGCTGGAAACCACAGGAGTGGAGAGTGCTCTTATGCCAAGGTTCTGCTTGGGGGCTTTCCAAGGGCATTTGGCTGGCCACTGTGAGAACAGGATGCTGGGTTAGGTAGGCTATTGTCCTGATCCAGCAGGCTGTTCTTTATGTTCTTAAGACACTAGAGAGATACTGTTAGAGCAGGCAGTGCTGGGCTAGGTGGACAAATGGTCTGATACTATATAACACAGACTCTTATGTTTATATGCATTCTTTGATTCTGTTATTAGGTTGCTTGTGAAAGGTAATGATATCCCAGAGGTGTCTTCGGTATGTCTATTGTTTTAAAGTACTAGATTAGAAATTGGAAAAAATGAGCGGACTGATATGCTTTTGTGTCCCTATTCCCTAGAAATTATTGTCCTGGAGGAACAAAAGTGGAAATTATTTGGGAAGGTAACTCAGGACTTATCCAAACGGAGCGGGATAATCCACCGTTTCCATATCCGGTTTGTCAGCTGATAGTCCTCACTTTTCGCCTTTTTGTTCACTGTTTCCCAATGAAAAAAAATGTTCCAATGAAATTCCCGATTTCAAACAGCAAATCACATTTTTGCTGGTATTGGAAGGAGCGGATTTAACCCGCGAAAATGCGTGACACCGCACGACGTCATTTGGACAACCGAAAAATAATAAGCACACATAGCGCGCGTGTCACACATTTTGCAGTCGTCTGGATGAGCCCCTAGGGATAACAATTAATTTAAGCTGCTTTAATGATTTTTTATAGCTAGACTTGCAGGAGCTGGACAGGGCATCTCCACATACCAAGTTCATGCTAAGGGATTGCTGTAAACCGCCCAGAGAGCTTCGGCTATGGGGCGGTATACAAGTGCAATAAATAAATAAGGGAGTTACAGCTCATGAACATGCTGCTCGCATCTTGCATTCTCTCAGTGATCTGACAGTGTGCTCAGAATAAAGTTTTAAAGCCACATCGGATATTGCTGAGAAGTATCAAGAATCCTATGGGATGTTGCCAGGCAAGCAGTGGTTGGCATGTGCCATTCCAGCAAGTGGGCAAAAGGTGCATGTGGCTGAAGCAGAACGTATAGCCTAGAACAGGAATGGCCAACCTGTGGCCCTCAAGATTCTGTTGGTCTACAACCCCCATCATGACCATTGGCCATTCTAGTTGGGGCTCATGGGAGTTAGAGTCCAACAATTTCTGGAGGACTCAAGGTTTGGATCCATGGTTTGGATAATATTTTATTTCCTGGCAAGGGTTCTCTGCCATACCAGAGGTCTTAACGCTGCATTCGTACATGTGCCATTTTCTGGCCAAAAGGATAACTGTGCACACGTAATTGTGATTAACAAAGCAGAGGTTTTTATTGTATTACCAAAACGTTTCCACTTCTGCCTTAATCAGCTGCTAACATACATTGTATTATATATATGCAGAGATCCTCGGCATTCAGAGCTGTGTGTGTATCAGTATGTGTATTTATCTAAGTAGCAGAGTGGTAAGAGGCGATAATGCAGTCGAAGCTCTGCTCACAACCGGAGTTTGATTCCAACGGAAGGAGGAAGTCAAATCTCCAGTAAAAGGGGTCGAGGTCCACTCAGCCTTCCATCCATCTGTGGTCGGTAAAATGAGTACCTGGCATATGCTGGGGGGTAAAGAAAGGCTGGGGAAGGAACTGGCAATCCCACCCCATATATACGGTCTGCCTAGTAAACGTCGCAAGACGTCACCCTAAGAGTCAGAAACAACTCGCACTATAAGTGTAGGGACACCTTTACCTTTTTTAAAATAACGACTTTATTTATAGATATTATACAGCCACAAGAGTCTGCATCTGTGTTAGAATTGCTTGTTAATATGTTTTTTTAATAATGTTTTTAACCCTTTTTTAAAAGATGTTTTTAAAGCTTTTTTAAAAATGTTTTTAATGTTTTTTTATGTATTTTAAGGTCTGTTTTTATGAAGTTTCAAAATGTTTTTTGCGCTTCTGTTTGGCGCCCTGGGCTCCTGCTGGGAGGAAGGGTGGGATATAAATCAAATAAATAAATAAATAAATAAGAGTGGCTGTACGTAGTCAGCATGGATTTTTCGCATTCTGCAATGTTAAATTGAAAATACTCCCATGCCAATCTGCTGCTTCCCGTAAACTCATTTCAAAACAAAACCTGAGAAAACGTATAGTCCTGAACTCAGAAATGCTTGCTTAACAACCCTCTAAATTTTCATGGCAATACACAAAACAGTCAGAGAGAATAGCGAGTTCAGAGTGTAAAAAGAGAGAAAAAATTAGTCCCCTTTTGGACTTTTTTCTTTGAGAGTTCTCATAATCTGTTGAAATTAATTAAAAATCAGCCATGTTCACAGAGTACCTGTAATCCTATTAATGGCCTTGCCCCATAATGGGACCTTCATCTTCTCCTGTTTAAAAGTTTTTAAAAATGCCTGGCTGATTTTTAATTAATTTAAGAAATTTTACATGGAACTCAATGATAACGTCGGGCATGCACAGTATGAACCAACTGTCAGTGTACTAAAAGCCAGACCCACAGCTGCTTGGCTTGCCTAATAAGGGGGCCACACCAACACCAGACTTTGATTTCACTTCAGACAGTCATGGCTTCCCCCAAAGAATCCTGGGAAGTGTAGTTTGTGAAGGGTGCTGAGAAGAGACTCCTATTCCTTTGACAGAGCTCAAGTAGCCAGAGTAGTTTAACAGTCAGCCTCTCTGACTGAAGCTCTGTGAGTGGAACAGGACATCTCCTAGCAACTCTCAGCACCCTTCAATAACTACACTTCCCAGTATTCTTTGGGAGAAGCCATCACTGCCTAAAGTGAAATAACAGTCTGGTGTGGATGTGGCCAGGGACAGCTTTGCTTTAAATTTGGGTGGGAGGCAACAAGTGCCTGCTGTAGAATAAAAAGGTGGGGGAAACACTGAAAAAGAATGATGCTGTTCACTTTCCTTTCCAAAAGGAAAACACTGTGGCTTCCCGGCTTCCCAGTGCCCATCCATCCAATCTCCTCCCCCCTTCCTGCCTTTCTCCTCCCCCACCCCTCCCCCAGATCAGTTTCACCTTTCCTAAGCATGACTGCACATAAGTAAATCCGACTGAATTCAAAAAGCATTCAAATGATCACACCTGTCCTCCCCTCTTCCTCCCTCCTATCCCCTCCCTCTTACAATGAAAACCTCTTTACCATGAAAACCCTATTCATAGGGTCGCCATAAGTCAGAATCAACTTGAAGGCAGTCCATTTCATTTTCAAGCATGATTGCACGGGAGTAAATCCCACTGAACTCAATAAGTATGGAAATGATCAAACCTGCCCTCCCCATCTCCTCTCTCCCATCACCTCCCTTTTGCCCCTTCCCTCCCCTTCCAATCCCCTCCCCTTCCAATCTCCTCCTTCCCTTCCCACTCCTTCTGCTCCTCTCTCCCCCTTCTTCCTTTCCTCTACTCTCCCCTCCCCCTCCTCCTCCCCCATGGTCAGTTTTACCTATCCCAGCCATAATTGCACAGGAGTAAATCCGTTGAACTCAATAAGCATGGAAGTTATCAGCCCTGCCTTTCCCCTCCTTCCCATCTCCTCTCCCTTCTTCCTCTCCTCCCCTCTTCCTTCTTCCTCCTCCCCTGTCCACTCCAGGCTTCCCTCCCCATGGTCAGTTTTACCTATATTAAGCATGATTGGAGTATAAAAAGCAGGGAAATTGGGCAGCTATAGTGAATGCACCAGGGGAGCAGGAGACCTGACCTCTTCTCTGAGATATTCTACTGCCCTACAAATTTGTCAAGATTCAAACACATTTGGGTTGGTCTTTCACAATCCAATCCACTTCCTGTGTAGCTTGGAAGAATTTGGTAACACTATAGCTGCCTGCTTTTTAAAGTTTGATAGAGATATCTGTTGGCTATAGGTACATTCTTAAACCGCAAGGTTTTTTGCCTATTAGTGAATACATAGTAGATTGGAAAGGCATACCTAGTTCTAACTAACTACGTTGGATGCACAATGTCCAGACTTGGGTATTGCCCTCATGGCTCAGGAGAGACAACAAAGACAAATATGTTTCCTCTCTCCTTGGACAGTCAAAGAAGAAGACAAAGGAAGGAGGGGCAGGCCAGCTTCCCTGAGCATATCAGTTTACAATGGAAGGAAGTTAGGTAGAGAAGAGCACAGGTAAAGGTAGGCAAGCCTAGCCAGCTGGAGGACCCTAACTCTATCTTCCTTCTGGAATGCAAACAAAAGAACCAAACAGGAGATGTTCTTGCCTCACTTCCAACACATGTGATCATACAAAGCCTTGAATAATAGTAAGAACCTATACAAGTTTACTTAAGTTTCATTGTGTTTAGCAGAACTTACTCTCCAGTAAGTGCGTTTAGGATTGCAGCCTATGTCTCTGCTAGAATCATGAAAAACAAAACATGAATCTGCAGGAAGCCATCTCAGTTGGGACAATATCTACTAAATCCATCACATCCATTAATTTAACTGCTTCTATCCTAAGAACCAGCAAGGACCAATGTTTCCTGGAAGAGATTCTAAGGGAAAACCTTGCAAAAAGCTGACCTAAAGTCTTTAACAGAAGTCAGATCAATACCCAAGTTTGTCCTTTTTCAAATTTGAGGTAATTTGATTTCACCAAGGGTGATATCAAGAATTCATGAAGTCACCTTGGGTTAATTAGTTCCCTTCATTTCCATATCACAGAAGCTTCAGAGTTTTTCAGGTCAGAAGAAAAAGAAGAATATAGTAGCATTAGAATTATGAGGCTCTAGGATTTCTTTGGCTACAAAGAAGAGAAAAGAGAGATAGGGAGGTTTTGCTCTCAGTTACTCTTATCTTGACTTGAAACCTGTGCTAAGTTTCTGATATAAAAGAACTTAAAGCACAAATACAAATGTTGGTAATACCCTGGCTATACCCTCTGCCTCTTTCAAGGCAAAATGTATCTATCATCTTTACCTTAAAATGCAGCAGGAGAGGGTGACTGATTAGGATTGAGACTACTGTGCATGGGGAAGGGGTTAATCATTTCCCCCTCCAGTCCCAGTGAAAACGACTCCCCTAAAAGTGCTGTTTCGCAGGAGAGAAGCTCCATTGGCACAAATTGCAGCTTCCCTCTCAGGGCAAATGGTGTGTGTGGATATGTTGGGAGGGGGAAGATTATCACTAAAACCACTGTGCAGGGAAGGAAATAAAACAAACACCCTCCCTGCATGCTACAGTTCCAACTTGATGCTCCACACACAGAGACCTGTGTATTTTTAAAATAAAAGCAAGATACATTAAATATTTGTTGTTGTTATGTGCCTTCAAGTCGATTTTGACTTATGGCGACCCTATGAATCAGCGACTTCCAACAGCATCTGGGTTGAACCACTCTGTTCAGATCTTGTAAGTTCAGGAATCAATCCATCTCTTGTTTGGTCTTCCTCTTTTTCTACTCCCTTCTGTTTTTCCAAGCATTATTGTCTTTTCTAATGAATCATGTCTTCTCATTATGTGTCCAAAGTATGATAACCACAGTTACATCATTTTAGCTTCTAGTGATAGTTCTGGTTTAGTTTGTTCTAACACCCAATTATTTGTCCTTTTCGCAGTCCATGGTATTTGCAAAGCTCTTCTCCAACACCGCATTTCAAATGAGTTGATTTTTCTCTTATCTGCTTTTTTCACTGTCCGACTTTCACATCCATACATAGAGATCAGGAATACCATGGGCTGGATGATCCTGACTTTAGAGTTCAGTGATACATCTTGCCATTTAAGGACCTTTTCTAGTTCTCTCATAGCTGCCCTCCCCAGTTCTAGCCTTCTTGTGATTTCTTGACTATTGTCTCCATTTTGGTTAATGATTGTGCCAAGGTATTGATAATCCTTGACAAGTTCAATGTCCTCTTTGTCAACTTTAAAGTTACATAACTCTTCTGTTGTCATTACTTTAGTCTTCTTGATGTTCAGCTGTAGTCCTGCCTTTGTGCTTTCCTCTTTAATTTTCATCAGCATTTGATTCAAATCATTACTGGTTTCTGCTAATAATATGGTATAGTCTGCATATCTTAAATCACATATATTTCTAGTTGGACACACACACACACGAAGAAAATATCTGTTGCACAGGTAGTGTTTTGAAAGGTCTGAGTATGCCTCTGTCCTTATGTGCTTCACATAGGCATCTTGTTGGTCACTGTGAGAGCAGGTTGCTAGGCTAGATGAGCCTTTAATCTGATCCAGCAAGGCTCTTCTCATGTTCTTATGCTCTCACATTCATTATGTTCATATGCTCATCCATCACATGCCATCCTCAGAAGCCATATGGGACTGATGTATGGAATCCCTGTCATTCCATGCACAATGATCTTGCATAAATTATGTAGTGCATATGGGTGATACAGCATAGTTCTTCCATAAATCTCCACCACATTGTAGCAGCCTTTCCAGATGTCGCTTCTTCTGCTTTTGTACTGAAGTGTCTTGTGTGTAGATGCCCACACACACATTCAGAAACAACTGGTGCATATAAAATGTTGAGGTCTCCAAAAATGGATTCACAGACTTCATCAATGACTGCAACAATGAGAAGTATATGTGGATAAGAGCCATAGCAGATCAAACACCAGACAGCTTACACCACAGGTAGGTGGAAGGCAGAATGAGATCCCTTGGTAGATCTCTGGGTGATCTGAAGTAGGTCTTTGAGGATTTCTGGCTCCCAATTAACCATGGCAACAACAAAATTACTCCACCATCACTACCATCCCAAATTATACCACTGAAATTAAGGAAGCTGGCAGGGGATCAGAGGTGCAATTTTGTGTAGAAAGACTATGAGCTCAGTTCAATTCTGGTATTCAAATCCATTTTCTGGATTCAGTATTCTTTAATTCTAAGATTTTTGGATCAGGCTTTGGTTAGTGGATCTTGGGGTTCTAGTAAAAAACAAAGTTGTCTACTAACCCTTGACATCACCCAACAGCACCTTAAGCATAGTTCCCAGTGGTGGCAGTTCACTCATTCAGTTGTAATGTGCTTAGATGCAGAAAACAGTTCAGTCCCATCAGTAACAATTTTCCCTTTGAGAGCCAGCTGAAGTGAGAATTATTAACTTCATGAACCACCTTCATGCTAGACTCATGTGCAGCAAACCTATGTAGTTAAGGGGACATGGTACTGACCACAACCCCAATGTGATACCCATACTCCTGCCCCATAACCCTAGACAAGATAGTTAGATCAGGGGAGGGAAAATGGCCGATGAGTATGAGGAAGCGTTTCAGCGTCGCTCTGGTAAAATCCCCTCAACTTATTTTTAATTCTAATTACCTGATTAATCCTGGAGTCGTGGCTGTGTGTTAAGTTTGTGGATAACCTGCTGAATGCTATAATTTATTAGCTGCCTCTAACAGCTGCCTTATCTTGCCTTCCCGGTGTGATTCCAGGCTCCCCTGGCCTTGAGGTTTCTGTCTCTAACTGAAAGCCTAGAGACTTACAGCAGCTTTTTGCCCAGCAGCAGATACCTGACACCTCCTCCATGGAGAACGCTCTGAACCGGTGAAGCTTAAATGGATTAAATTTATATTATCTATTAGCCACCCAAGGCCTAGCTTTATTGAAGCAGTACCAAGGCAACTCTGGTGATCTGCTAATTTTCTGATTATGGTTCAAACAAGGAAAATGCTTAGAGACCAGGGGATTACAATGGAACAGATCCCTGGGGAGGACAATTACTATAAACAATCTAAAATCACGCATTTTTACGCGAGCAAAGATAAGAGAAGTGAGAATGGGTCTTCTTGCCAGGATATTGCCCTTCCTCCTTCAAAGGAGGCTCTTTACTCTAACAATATGGACTCTGAAACAACTTTGAGAGAGGAGGGTGCTCCATCTGGCCTATCATCAGAGCTTGGAAGTAACTCGTTATTTTTAACGAGTTACTTGTAATTCATTACAATTTTAAATAACGAGTGGGTAATTCCATTACATTTGGCAAATAATGGAACGACTAGTAATTTCCCTACTTTTCAGCTGCGACTTTAACGTTTCCACGTTAGGTTGGACGTTACTTGGGGGCGGGAACAAGGGGAAGTCAGCTCCTGGCTGTGATTGGTGAACACAAGACATGTGCCTCACACTGATTGGACCTCTGCGCAGACTCTCTCTTCCCTCGTGGAATAGGCAGGGCCTGCTAGCGTCTGAGAGGAAAAAATGGACGCTGGAGGAAAAAGCCAGGGCAAGGACAAGGGAGGAGAAGGCAGCAGCAGAATAGCAAAGAGCTGTGGAGGTGAGTGACAATGATTTGTGTGTGTGTGTGTGCCTTACCTCTCCTTACCTCGCTGCTGCCTCCGCAGCACCTTCTGCCCCCCCACAGCCTACTTCTCTTCCTTCCCCCCCTTTTTGAACTCTCCCCCTTGTTCCCATGCATACCTGTGTGCTGTATTTATCCAGACAGAGCACTCCTGCCTTTTAAAATGCCGGCTAGCTTTTTATTGTATATTTATTTGAACATCTTTCTTTTTATTTGTATTTTTGTCCTGTTTAATCACAAGACAATTGTATGTGGGACAAAAACTGTCTCAGTAATAATAATAATAAAAATAAAAAATCATTAGGCTTATAATAAATGGCTTAAGGCTGATTTTTTTGTTCTTGGCAGAGATGAGGTGAGAAGTAGGGTCCTTGCAGCTCCTCCTCTCAGTCCCCCAGCTCTCAAACTCATGTTCTGTGAGAAAGAGAGAGATTCCCAGTCCCAGAGAGAGACAACTCCTGTAAATCCCATTCTCTCCAACAGCATCCCCAGGCGGGGTACCTGTGAAGATCACCTCTTGTTGAAAAAAATCCATTTATTGCAGCTGAATATCTGGGCAATGTAAAATTAAAATGTTTAACTGATTAATCCTCTCCCTTTCAATAAACTGATCAATTACATTTCAATTGATTTGCTTATCACCAAGACTTCAAATCTATGAGAATTTCCAGAATATAATAATTAAAAGGAGTGCAAGACAATGAAGAATTCAATACAGAAGCTCTAGGGCACACAGTTAAAAAAAATCAAGGCTGATCTTTGTTATTGTTTCATGCATTCCCCGGTACAGTAACACACAAAATTACTCTAAAAACAATAAACAAGTGTCTCATATTAAAACTCATTCTTACCAATAAAAATAGGCCCCACTGATTAATCAACTCTCCTTTTAGTTAATCTGCTGAAAATTAAAGCTTGTAGCCCTAGAGTTGGTTTTTTTTTTAAAAAAAATCATTTGACCAGGAAGACAAGTACCGTTCAGTTCGCATACAGTGAATATCAGAGTTGAGATTAATCTGTTCTCATCACAGCCCAGGCTTGTGTATTTATGTGCAAGCCCTTTCTTGATGACATTGCCATGTGGTGACCAAAGCAAGGAGGAGAGAAGTCTCAGGCTGTGTGGTGCAGTCACTGCAACACAATTGCTGCCTAGAAAAGAATGTGCAGGTGCAAAAAGCAGAAGCTCAAGTAAGCTTCAATAAGATGAACAGTGCCAAAGCTGCACAGGCTGCAATAGGCAATGTTGAGGGGTTTCATCATTACTGCTTTTTACGAAGTGAAGGTCAACCACTGTCAGTGCCGCCCTGGGCTCCTGCTGCGAGGAAGGGCGGGATATATATAAATATAAATAAATATATATATATACAGAAAGAAAGAAAGGAGAGATGTAAAGGGGAGTATTTCTTTAGATGTTACCCTACTTTCCATTTTTGCTTTCTATTTGCTTCTAGCCCTATTCTGTCACTCTCCAGTACACATGAAGAAGGGGCAGTGAGGGCAACTCCCAAACCTGGGTGTTGCGCCTCCAAGTTAGTTACTTAGAACTAGGTATGCCTTTCCTATCTACGATGTATTTCTATAAATGAAATAGCTTTTCTTATCTTACTAAGTCTTAAGTCTCAGTGATCTCAGTGCAGGGTAAAAGCCTGCCACAAACACACACATTGGGACACACAAGCATCATAGACTGTTGACAATCTCTGCTAATATCTATACAAATGTACATAACATGCATCACCTGAACTCACATGATCTAGAGTTACCTTAGATCTTGCAAGATTTGCAAATGAGAAGCAATAGGGTTTTATATTAGTTCTGATTGTCTATTGGGCTATCATAGGTTATATGTTTTTTTCATTTTCTATGGCAAAAACTCCAACTTCAGTGGAATTTATGTGATGTGTTCCAATCATTTGAATTTGGCTAATGAATGCTTTATTCTTTCATCAGAACTTTAGCAGTAGTACTAAAATATTAATAAAAAAGAAAAGGGAAAGAAAAAATACTTTACATACATCATTCAGCTGTATTGCTAATTATAGATATAGATATAAAAGATAAACGGCATTTTGTCAAAAGCATTTTTGTCTACATTTTATACCTCATCCTTGGTTTTCCAAGCTTGGCATGGAATGCTTCTCATACAGAATTAATTTGAAATGCTGCATATTTATTATCATAATCATCATATTCAAAATAAAAAATATATGTACCGCCTTCAAGTTGATTCCAACTTATGGTGACCCTATGAATAAGGTCTACATGAGGCTGAGAGGCAGTGACTGGCCCAAGGTCACCCAGTGAGCTTCATGGCTATGTGGGGATTTGAACCCTAGTCTCATTTTGTTCTCACAACAACCCTGTGAGATAGTAGGTTAGACTGGCCCAGGCAGGGTTATTCAGTGAGCAAAAATGATGCAAATAGGATCTCTTTTAATTGTGCTATCGACCTGCTTACTTCCACTCTGACTGGGGGATCTTGCAGCATGGGGAAGAGATGGGGGCACATCACAGCTGAAGTTCACCCATATAGGAGCATTATCTCTTGTTTATTACAGAGACGCCTGTTGCAGGTTTTGCTGCTGACAGCAGCAGTCAGTTAGTGCGGCCACTTGAGTCACAGCTTGTTGATCCTGAGGAGGCAAAACTAGAAAGTGAGGTTCAGAAAGGAGGCCCTGTGCATGAGGAGGAGGAGGGCATGAAGCAGTGCCAGTTGCCCACAGCCACATCTGCAGAACAGCAAGTACCATGGTTTGGCTTTGAGAAAGCTTGTCCATTTGTGAGCCAGAGTGGGGAAAATGTTGTTGTACGATGCAATTACTGCCTTCCAAGGATCAAAAATCTGAGATCAGCTGTTTCCTCCTCATCCAATGTGAAGAAACATTTTGAGGTAAGCCTTTGTCATGCTGGTCCTCAAAGAGTGTCCATTGTCTATGTTTAAATTGTGAAGTTCCTCTTCCATTTTTTCTTGGATTCATGCTTTGTTCTTCTTCCTCAGAGGGCACACCCTGAGAAGCTGAGAGCAATTGAAGAAGCAATAAAGGCAAGGAGACGTGGCCTTCCTGAACCAATGCATGACACCCCTCCTCCCAAAATGCTGAAGCAGCAGCAGACAACCCTTGAGAGGTGGGGATCTGGCAGGGAGCCTGTCACCCAGAGCAATCTCGACAGGAGAATCATTGATTTCATTGTAGAGGAGACATTACCACTTCAGACTGTGGACAAACCATCATTCATTAATCTGGTTCGCATTGGACTCCCCAAAGATCTCACCATCATATGTGCCAAGACTCTGAGAGACAGAATTGAGAAGAGAGCATGCCACATGAGAGAAACTCTTGCAAACCGAATGGGTGCTGTGGCATATATAGCAACCACTGCAGATTGTTGGACCAATGGCAAGAAGAGTTACTTTGGGGTAACAGCCCACTGGATCAACCCAACTACCCTGAAACGTGAGGTCGGGGCCTTGGCTTGTAAGCATCTGAAGGGGCGCCATACATACGATGTCCTTTCAAAAGCACTGCATGATGTACATGTGCAGTACAGGATCCACAACAAAGTTATGTGCACTACTACAGACAATGGCTCCAACTTTGTGAAAGTGTTCAGCGTTTTCATGGCCAAAGAACCAGTGGAAGCTGCAGGCACCAGTGACGATGATGGTGATAACCAGGAGGAAGAGGAGGCTGAGGTGGAGTTTGTGCCTATCTGTGAGATCCTGGACACAGGACTTGAGGCAGAGGAAGAAGCTGCAGACTCAGGAGAGGATTTTGTTTTACCACCACACCAGAGATGTGCTAGCCACACCCTCAACCTTGTGGCAACACAAGACATAGAGGCCATGCTTTCTGACTCCTCCAAAAGTAGTCTTGGTGCTTTCAAGAAAGAGTTTTGTTCCTTGATGGGAAAGTGCAGCAAGTTGTGGTCCAAGCAGAACCAGTCAGCACATATTGCTGAGTATATCCGTGCGCAATGTGGTGTGTATCTGAAGGTACCGAATAAGACCAGGTGGAATTCCACCTTTGATGCGTTGAAGCAACTACATGAGCTCCTGTCAACTGTGCCACTAAAAATGCATGCCATAATGGACCGCTGCTCCTTGTCCAGGATCACAGCTGCTGAGATTGAAGTGGTACAGGAATACACAGAGATTATGGAGCCACTAGCCCAGTCCCTAGATATCCTGCAACGGGAGAACGGCATATTCATGGGGTATTTGCTACCAACTCTCTGCAATCTGGACCGCAAGTTAGAAGGACTGGAAAACAAACCTGAGAGGTACACATACTGTTTTCAGCTGCTGAGAGGTGTGCGCGAAGCCCTAAGAAAGCGGTTTGCAGCTATCTGGGAGGACAAGAGGCTTCTTCTGGCAGCCTGCCTACACCCTCGCTTCAAACTAGATTGGCTGGAATCGTGTCAGGCCGCCACCCATACCAACAAGTAAGAACATTAGGGAAGCCCTTTGGGTGCATTACTCCAAGGGAAATGTTGTCTCAAGGGAGGCATCAGAGGGCTTAAGGTGGTAGGCAGGGGCTGGGCCTTTTCTTCCTGGGGCTCCTCATCACAACCTTGGGTTGCTGCAGGTAATCCTTAAGGGTCTGCTGTGCTGCCCCATGAGTGTGGTGACTTGGTCACCTTCCTACCTTCCTTGTCATCATCCACAGGCTCAGGCTGGACCCTGAACCAGGGGACATGACAAGCATCAGGAAATGAAGAGCAGATGATGGTTTCCTAACATACATGTGTTAACATATCCTTTCTCTTTCTTAGATACACAATGGAAGCCTTGTTGAAAGCTGAAATAAAGATGGGTGTACTTAATGAGGACAGTGATCAGTCTTCAGATAAAGACCAGGAAGGAGATGACTTAGAAGATGACTTCTTTAACTTTCTGCCCCAGGGCAAGAAGTCAGCAGTGGACACTGCTGAGGAGGAACTGGTGAGGTACCTGAGGTCTCCCAGCAGGGAAGTGTCATCACTCCATGGCTTTCCACGTGTGCTGCGGTGTTCTTTGCAGCACAACACAGGCATGCCTTCAAGCGCCGCAGTAGAATGCCTGTTCAGTACTGATGGCAACGTAATGACTGTAAAAAGACATTCCTTGTCTGACATGCTCTTTGAGCATCTTGTTCTTTTGAGACATAACAGAAACATATTATAAAAGCATTTCAAGTGTAAAATTTGATTTCAAGAGTTGGGGTATCATCATTGCTTGGGGGGATGTGAGATTCTGTTATGCTGTTATGTTAATCTTCAAGTGTTGGGGTATCTTCATTGCTTGGGGGGGATGTGAGATTCTGTTATGCCATTATGTTAATCTTACAGATAATTTTTTTTATTCTACTACCCCCTGTGTGTGTGTGTTTATTTTTAATATTGTTTTAGGCTTCTTAGATGTGCAGCAGCCAAGGCCAGCACCTTGTAGGAGTTTTTTTTTAAAAGTAACTGAAATGTAATTGTAGTGATTACTTTTGAGAAAAAGTAAAGTAATCAGTTGCTTTCAGAGCAATTGTAATTGTAACGTTAATTACTACTTTTTTGGGCCAAGTAATTGTAACTGTAATTTATTACTTTTTAAAAGTAATCTTCCAAGCTCTGCCTATCATGTAGGTCTAGCCTATCATATGGAGAGCCAACTAACCCCCCAAGTGAGGCAATGGACTGGCCTATTGGACACAGAGATATGTGGGGGGCACAGGATTCACCAACTTTTAGGAGTCCAAACTCACCCCAGGAGCATGAAAGGGCTGGCAATTTAACAAAACTGTCAGACTTTAACCCTGAGGAGTCATTAGTGACAACATATAGAGGGCCCTCTGAGAATGGGAGTCCTGTTGGGCTGATTGGGGCTACTCAAGAGCAGATGACCAACACACCTTTGGACACAGAGAACGGCTTCCATGCTCTACTCTATATGGACCTGCATCGCTTAAACTTGTTGGTGGAAATAATTCTGAAAGAGATGACAGGCATTAAAAACTTTATTTCAGAATCAAATGGACTGTTAGGAACCCTGACGACGGAACTTGTTAATTTAATTCCAAAGCGTACACCTACAGCCCCCAAGGTGAAAAGACGCCCACATCCTAAAGTCATGACAATGGCAAAAAAGTCCAAAAATGTCAAAAGATACAAACTGCCAAAAAATAAGAAAATGAATTTTAATACGCTCTTTAAAATTCTGGAGGGGACTGTAATCCATAAGAAGGTTCAGGCTGATAGCCCTCAATTACAAGATGGTGGTTGTTCTGCGTTAAAACTACCTGTGTCTCTAACAGAGACATCGCCTACATTGCTAAGACCAGAACCGGAAGTGAACTCTCTGGACGGCTACAGGGTTGAACGACAACATATTAGGGTTCATCACTTAGAAACTACAACTCCTCATCTAAGACCGAAAGAATGGTCCCTAAAATATACACAAAATAAAATAGCATTGTTAAATCTACCTGGCTTTAACTTGGATGAACCACAGTTTAAAAGGAAACTCTATATTATTAAAATTCTGCAAGATCTAAATTTGAAGCAAGTACAAGCAGAGGACATTATGAACGTAAACTGGCTTTATGATCCCACCCAATTTAACTCGACTTTAATCACGTTCAAGAACCCTAAGATAGCAAAGTTGATATTGGAGAAAAAACATATTTTATGTAAGCAAGGGATAATGACTCAAAGACACTTCCAAAATATCATAGCCCCACACCCCTTGCTGATAATTCCTAAGCACAAGACTATCCTCCATCCGGATGAGTGTGTGTATGAACCCATTGGTAGGATAATCGCTCCAATGATTGGCACCTCGTCCCTTCAACAGAACACCCAAACTCCGCAAATGTCCATATTGATGGAAGAGTCCCTGATTGAGAGTATAGATGGAATTGCGGATATAAACAGCAGTTTTGACCTGGACCACTCTGATCAAGAGTTCTTCGTGGTTGATGAGATAACATCTTCACCTCTGGAATGTAACAGTGACTTAAGTCGCCCTTCACTTCCCCCAGACCATGTTAATGACACTGCGGAAACCTCTTTCAGCTTCTCCTGTGAGGGGGAGGAAGATTTAATAACGAATTTTGCTACGTTCTCGGAGCTGGCCCAACAGGAAGTAATCTGCAAACTACAAAAGCTACTAAAAAGTCTTTTGGCTAGGAGACCGATTGCCAGATTTCTGGAGGACGCGGAATTAGGATCGCCAGGTAGACTACCTCCAGTGGTCGGGAGCCCACAAAAGCCCAGAAGTTGTGTTTATTCGAATGTTAGCAGACCTGCTTAGACCGTTGAGGCCGAAATTCATTTGGAAGAGTCGTGTCCCTCACAACAACCGGTGCCAGTAGTGCCCTGACCTTGCCTGCCCCTTGGCTCAACCCAGGACACTCCCTCTAAAGGATCAGGTTCGTAGTTTGGGAGTCGTTTTAGACTCTTCCCTGTCACTTGAGGCCCATGTAGCCTCGGTGGCACGAAATGCATTTTACCAACTTCGGTTGGTAGCCCAGCTACATCCCTATCTGAGTAAGGAGGACCTTACATCAGTGGTTCATGCTCTGGTAACCTCACATTTGGACTACTGCAACGCGCTCTACGTAGGGCTACCTTTGAAGACGGTTCGGAAGCTACAGCTAGTGCAAAATACGGCGGCCAGACTGCTAACAAGAACTAAGCGGTCTGAGCATATAACACCTGTTCTGGCTTGCTTGCACTGGCTTCCAATATGCTACCGGGCCAGATTCAAAGTGTTGGTTTTAACCTATAAAGCCTTATACGGCACGGGACCACGATACCTGCAGGAACGCCTCTCCCGTTACAAACCGGCTCGTACACTACGGTCTACTACAAAGGCCCTCCTCCAGGTCCCGACCCATAGGGAGGCCCGGAGGGTAGTAACAAGATCTAGGGCCTTCTCAGTGGTGGCCCCCGAATTATGGAATAGTCTCCCCGAGAATAGTCTCCTTTCTCTTCTCTGAGGCATTTTAATTTAAGTTATTTATGTAAATGTTGTAATTTCTATTTTAGATGGTATATTTTTATATTTGTTATACTGACTTTGTAATTTTATTATTGTATATGTTGTTATGTTTGCCACCCAGAGAGCTGTTTGCTAGTCGGGCGGGATATAAACTGAATAAATAAAATAAATAAATAAATAAATATCATGTCCTGGAATATAGCAGGTTGGGCCTCTAAACAAGTAGACAGTGGTTTTAAGGAATTTTGTAAATCATTTCATATACTTTGTTTTCAAGAAACCTGGGTTGCTGGCCCTTCTTTCAATTCACTTCCTGGCTATGTCGCCCGCGCTCTCCCGGCCACGAAGTCTTGTCGAGCCGGGAGAGCGAGGGGAGGTCTGGCTACTTTAATATCCGTAGACAGAAACCCAACTATTGCTGAGATCACTCTATTGCCCTCAACGAATATACTAGTTACCAGAGTCTGTTGGCCGCCACAGGCAGAAATTATTGTTATAAATGTCTATATACCGCCAGAGAGTACCAATGCCGGGCGAGTGAGAATCTGGACAGAATTAGACCAGGTATTAACCCTCTTATATCAGTCATTTAAGGATCCTGCCATTTTGGTGGCAGGAGACTTTAATGCAAGAATTGGCAGTAATAATCTCACCATGGGAAACAAACTAGGGCTATCCAAGGAAGATCTGTCGGCCATGCCTGACAGAAGGTCTAGGGATGAGGTTATAAATCCGGTGGGAAGACTGCTCTTTAACCTGGTGTATAAATACCAACTTTTTCTGTGTAATGGCTCCCCCATATTCCCAGATTCAGATGCCTTCACGTATTATGGACCGCGTGGCAGGAGCGTTATTGATTTTATGGCTCTCTCATACCCCCTTGCTTCTCAGATTAAATCGTTTGGGGTGCCAGTAAGACCAGAGAGTGACCATATGCCCATTTGTCTGTTGCTCTCCATTCATTTGCATCTCCCTTCAAATACCTTTGCACCAACCTCAAATTTAATGTCTCAAAGTGGCAAAAGGATTTGGTGGAATGATAAAACAGGTGTGATAATTAATACAGCTTTAAATCTCCCTTCTTTAATGGAAATGCGCGAATTTTTGTTGGCTTCTCCAAATCCTACCACTGCGTACACTGCCATTGTAGACCTACTAAAGCCACTGTTGCCTCACTCTCGCTCTTCACCTTTGAAGAAGCTGGGTTGGTTTGAATATGATTGTGTATTGGCGAAACGAAATCTGGCTCAGGCCATCAGGAGACTAAGACAGGATGATTCCTATGAAAATCTTGACTCCTTTGTGAAGCAGAGGCGCTACTGTAAAAAACTTTTAATCCTTAAGAAATCTAATTATATAAAGAAACAGTGGAGGGAATTGGGGCTAGCTGCTTTAGAAAAAAACACGCCAAAATTTTGGAGATTGGTATTGAGGGGGCTTAAGGGCTATTGTGCCACTATAGAGAACCAGATCAACTCTGATCAGTGGAGTCGACATTTTATGAAGCTGTACTGTTACGGTGTTTCAGATCACCAGATAAATAATATCTACATCTTTCAGTCCTTAACAGCATGCTCAGAGTGGGCCCCGGTTAAACCTGATGAAGTCTTCGCCTTGGTTAAGTCCTTAGCTGATAACAAAGCGCCAGGGGAAGACATGCTCCCAGCAGAAGTATTCAAGTACAATATAGCGTGGTGGGCTCCAATATTGGCCAAACTATTTACCTTTATTAATAGTCAGGGAGAATTACCTAAAGGCTGGAGTACAAGCACCATGGTGCCTATCCACAAGGGGGGACCAAAAACTGATCCCGACAATTTCAGGCCGATCAGTTTATTGGATATAACATCTAAGATCTATACCAAATATCTTTTAAACAGACTAGATGACTGGGCTAATGCAAATTCTACTTTTGCACAGGAGCAAGCTGGGTTCACTAAAGATAAATCTATGATAGATCAATGCTTCATATTACTCCATCTTATACAGAAATATGCTCTACACAAAAGAAAGGAGTTATTTGTAGCCTTCGTAGACTTCTCGGCAGCTTTTGATACGATAGACAGAGAGCGTCTCTGGGCAAAATTGTCCAATACAAATATAGATCGACGCTTGCTTTTTTTACTTCAAATTTTACACTCAAATACTTCACTGAGGGTGAGCTTAGGGGCAAATGGCCTACTTTCTGAGGAAATCCCTACCAAAAGAGGACTCCGTCAGGGATGCCTTCTGGCCCCTTTTCTTTTTAAATTTTATATTAATAATATAGTTCAAGAGCTAGTTGGGGCTCAGTTCTTCCCGCCTGCTGTTTTATCAGATAAATTGTCGGTTTTATTATATGCAGATGACTTGGCTTTAATTGCCACAACCCAGATTGGTCTGAGAAGGCTGCTGGTCAGCCTGGGGGAATATTGTGCTAAGGAACATCTTAAAATTAATTATGATAAGACCAAGGTAGTGGTATTTGGTAAGAAAAGAACCAAACGTGTGGAGATTGAATAGAGAATTTATTAAACAACAATGTACCTACCGCTACTTGGGCCTATATTTCAATTCCAATCTATCTTGGAACTCTCATTTAGAGGCGGCCCGACTGAAAGCTGTGCACTCCGCACACCAACTTTGCCGCTTCTTTAATACCAGGGGTGGAAGTCTGGTCACACCAGCTGTTGAAATTTTTTACAAGAAAATATGGGGCTGAGGTTTGGGGGTATGTTAATAGCGCTCCCCTTGAAAGGGCCCTGAACCAGTTTCTTAGATTCATTCTGGCGGTCCCCCGAGGTACTCCGATCTCCCTATTAAGGATGGAGACCGGTACTCATTTGGTCGAATCTTTGACCCATGTGGCACTGGCCTCCTATTGGCTGAGATTGGCATCTATGGACAATTCTGCTCTCCCAAAAAAATGTCTCCTAGAACAAATAAAATCCCCCTCCTCTACCTCCTGGCTAAAATGTGTCAAACCCATAATGGCAGCTTATGGGATAACTGTAGATCTATTACCTACCAATCCCTACCCCCGGGCCAAGAAACTTCTAAGAGATAGGATATTATTATTATATGCACAGAGATGGACAACCTATTTGGCAAATTTATCCCCTTTCCCCCCGGGATTTTCTTGGTATAAAACCTTATTCAATATGGAGCCGTACTTCATTTATTTAACAGTCCCCTCTTTGAGAAGGGCATTTACTGCTTTACGATTCCAGACAATGCCTACAGCCTATTTGGAGGGGCGGTATGCAAATGTACCACATCACCTTCGGGTCTGCGTATGCCAACTGGGTGAGATAGAAAATATCTCCCATTACCTTCTCCGCTGTCCCCTATATGAGGACCCCAGACTTAGATTCCTAGCCCCTATAATATCTCTGATGACTGAAAGACCTATTATGGAGTAAATTGCCACTCTGTTAGCGGGCAATGATATATATGTAGCTCAACAGGTGGCTAACTTTGCTGTTGCGGTGGAGAAAATTAGAGCAAATTATGTAAAACTCCTGGCCCTAGCTCGAGACCAGCTTTTATGTGCTTGAAAATGTTGTTCGCTTTGTTCTTAATTGGGAAGTTTTTTATAGGATATTGTACCCTTATACCTATTTGTCTCTCAGTGTTTCTTTTTATATTTTGTATCCTGTTTTTATATTCTTGTGTATATTTTATTGTGATGGCATATTGCTGTAAACAAGTAAAAGTACATTCATAACCCTAGACAAATTCATGGACAATAAGGTTATCAGTAGCTACTAGCCATGATGGTTATGCTCTGCCTCCATAGTCAGAGGCAGTTTGCTGGAAACCGCAAGAGGGCAGAGTGCTCTTGCACTCAGGTCCTGCTTGCAGGCTTCCCACAGGCATCTGGTTGGCCAATGAATAGGATTCTGGACTAGATGAGCCATTGGTCTGATCCAGCAGACTCTTCTTATATTCTTATGGTCTATATGCACTGAGTGAAGGCCTGAAGGAGGAGCCAGCTATAATCACACAGTTGCCTCTACATGATCAGGAGTCCTGGACAATGGGGGCTCCTGATTACATGGAGGAGTCTTCATAAGTACAACTGGCTCATCCTTCAAAAACTTCACTCAATGTGTGATGGTTGAGGTGGAGCCAGGAGACTGGGCCAGATCAAAACATAAGAAGAGCCTGTGGATCAGGACAATGGTCCATCTAGTCCAGCATCCCGTTCTCACAGTGGCCAGCTAGATGCCCAATGGCAGCCCATAAGCAGAGGCGGAGTGCAACAGCATACTCCCCACCTGTGATTCCCAGCAGCTAGTATTCAGAGACTTACTGTCTCTGACTGTGGAGGCAGAGCACAGCTATCATGGCTAGTTACCATTGATAGCCTTATCCTCCATGATTTTGTCTAATCCTCTTTAAAAGCCGGCCAAGTCAGGGCAGGCTAGCATACAGCCCCACTCCCTTTTGATTGCTTGGAGTCCTGTCATGCAAGTAACATGTGAAGTTAATGCTACTGGACACTGCTAATTATGAATCATGTTTCTACTGTTTAACCTTCTTTTGTATGGGTTATTAACAGAGGACACATTTAGCCACTGTGTTTTGGCAGTTGTCACTCTTGGTTGGCAAATGTATATCTGGCATTTATTCAGAACATGAATCATCATCATTTAACCCTGGAAATTTGTGTCCTTGAATAATAATCTTTGGTAGGCAATGTCTTTTTTCCCCTGCTGCAGGCTTTTACTAGCCATTTGATAGTGAATCTTAAAAGTGCAAGTCAAAGATGCAAGTCAAGGTAACGGGCAAATGACGACATCACAGAAAAAGAATTAGCAGTTATCCACATTGGGCAAAGGACAGATCTATGACTAAAAAATTACTCCTTCGTGATGGCATTTTCTCTTGGTTCAGTGTGTGATTATTAAGATCCCATCTCCCAAGCAAAGGTCTGAAGAGGTGTGCACATTCAAATGTGATATGTTTTAAATGACTGGGGGAATTTATCTGAGTGCCCCTGCTATAATCTCTGATAAGAATTTTTTTTACAAGTTTTTGGACCTCACCACACCCTGCAGTGCATGAAAGAGGAATGATAGTGTATTATGTGTGCACCCATCATGGCCAGATCCTTGTGGGGCAGGATGAACCTATTGTTTGTCTCTAACCTGTGTGTACTAACTCTGTTCTTTGCCTTCCAACCTAAATCTGGGACATACATGTTAACTTTTAGACCATTTGTAAATGCTTTCTACACTGACATCTCTTTTGTCTTTCTTATGATCATATGGCTTGATCCTGGATCATAACGCCTTTATTTATTTATTATTTAATTTTGTATCCCGCCCTTCCTTCCAGCAGGAGCCCAGGGTGGCAAACAAAGCGCTAAAAACACTTTAAAACATCATAAAAACAGATCTTAAATTACATTAAAACAAAACAGTGTTAAAAACATTGTTTTAAAAACAACAACTTAAAAAAGGGTTAAAAACATTATTAAAAAACATATTAAGCAATTCTAACACAGACGTAGACTGGGATAGGTCTCAACCTAAAAGGCTTGTTGAAAGAGGAAAGTCTTCAAAAGGCACTGAAAAGATAGCAGAGATGGCGCCTGCCTAATATTCAAGGGGAGGGAATTCCACAGGGTAGGGGCTGCCACGCTAAAGGTCAGGTTCCTATACTATGCAGAACAAACCTCCTGATAAGATGGTAACTGCAGGAGGCCCTCACCTGCAGAGCGCAGTGATCAACTGGGTATATAAGGGGTAAGACGGTCTTTCAGGTATCCTGGTCCCGAGCTGTATAGGGCTTTGTACGCCAAAACTAAAACCTTGAACTTGGCCTGGTAGCCTTTGACAGTGCTGAGGCAAACCAGTCATCCCAATGACCTTGTCAGACTGAAACAGTTTCATTAATTCCTAAGCAGTACAGCATACATATAGTGCCTCATTTCTGCTGTACCTGTTCATGCTTGCATTGAGCTCAGAATATTTACCTGCATTGAGAAGCATCTCTTTTCAAAAGGCATGTCTGAAACTAGAAGTTGGTCTCTTCAATTCTCCCCTGTAGACACAAAAGATATATAATAATGTTTGTGTCACTGAAATCTGTGAAATGGCAACACCATATGAGTGAACCCATGCTGAGTAGATTTTTCACCATTATCAAATATGTCTCAGATGTGGACATTAAAATGTAGTACAGTTGATTTGTTTTTCTTTTTGTTGAATGTGTATTCCAACTTTCAGCACATCCCAGCTATCCAATGCAATCACAATAAATAAATAAAAAAGCACAATGACAGCAAAACATTTTAAAACACTGTAAAATAAATAGCAACAATTAAAATACAAAAAAGTCATTATAGCAGGGCTCACTCCAGATGTTTTGAACTACAATTCCCAGCATGAAGTTTAGACATATGGCTCCAATCCTCTCCTGCAGGGGTGGTGGACAGATTAAGATGGTCCGCCCCGGAGACTAATGGAATCCACTGGATTCTTGAATGTCCTGGGGGAGTTCCCAGTGGATAGAGCAGGTGACCCTGTTGAAGCCCTTGTCACGCTGTGGAACAGCAAGACGCATCGGGCTCTTGACACGGTTGCCCCTGAGTGCCCTTTCCAGCATTGTGGAGTTCAGTTTGTACCTTGGTACACTAGGCAATGAAACAGGCTGGATGACGGCTAGAGCACAAGTGGTGAAAGACATGCTGTGAGTAAAACATCATAACCATGCCTACTGTGTGGCAGTGAGGACAGTGAAGAAGGCCCACTTCTCTGCCACCATCTCATCCTCAAGTAGCCTTCCAGTGGAGCTGTTCCATATTGTCAGGGGTCTGTTGACATCCAGAAAATGGAGTTTTAGACCCTTTGGAGGTCAACTGTGAATTGTTTGCAAGGCACTTTGAGGGTAAAGTGGCTTGCCTCCATAGCAATCTTGATGCCCCATCCACATCTACTGTAGTCCCCAGTGAGGTGTCCAGTGCAACATCTGCTGCAACTTCTAGGGATCAGTTTCAGTTGATGCATCCTGATGATGTGAACAAGGTATTTGCAATAATGCGACAAGCAACGTGTCCTCTTGACCCTTGCCCTTCTTGACTTATTAAAGCTTGCCAGGGGAGTTTGACTGAGTGGATCCAGGGTGTGGTCAACGCATCATTGCGGAAGGGAGTGGTTCCAGCTGCCCTGAAAAAGGCGGTGATCCAACCTGCTCTGCAGGTGAGGGCCTCCTGCAGATTCCATCTTATCAGGAGGTCTGTTCTGCACAACGTAGGAAACAGACCTTTAGTGTAGTGGCATCTACCCTTTGGAATTCCCTCCTCTTAAATATTAGACAGGCACCATCTTTGTTATATTTTCTGCGCCTACTAAAGACCTTCCTCTTTCAACAAGCCTTTTAAGCAGAGACCTTATCCCATTCTGCGTCTGTGTTGGAATTGCTTTTTAAGATGTTTTAAAACCTTTTTTAAAAGATGTTTTTAAAGCTTTGTAAAATGTTTTTAAGGATGATTTGTTTTAATATGTTTTTAAGGATGTTTTTGTTTTAATATATTTTAAAGTCTGCTTTTATGATGGTTTAAATTGTTTTTAGTGCTTTTGTTTGCCACCCTGGGCTTCTACTGGGAGGAAGGGTGGGATATGAATTAAATAAATAAATAATTCCTGACTGTGGCCATTCTTGCTGGGGCTGATGGGAGATGGAGTCCAAAATATCCGGAGTGCACCATGTGGGCTTCCCCTGCACAATAGTAATATAGACTGAATAGAATTTCAGCTTAACCTATTGCCTTTCCGGCCCCCTGACATGCTCCTAACACCAGAAGAAATTTGCACCAACTCTGGAGTTGGAGTAAATCACTTTTATATAGTTTTTAAAAAATCAGCTGGAAAAGCAGAGCTGGGGGCAAGAGTGTTCCTCCATTTTCACTTTCACCCTGCAGGTGAAAGCCCAGCAGGGTGTTGGATAAGGCTGAAGAACTGCCTTCAGATTCCCCCCATCCCTTACCCCAGCCATAGGATTGCACAGTTAAATGACATCTGATGCTGTATGGCACATTTTTACATTCACCACTGAGCTGCTTATGAATGCACAACTAGGTACGTTTCCTATGTAACACATTTGGTCACTTATAATTGTATTACCCATCTGGTTAAAGCCTAGCCTTTTAAGCAAATCACTCTGTTTTATGTGGTTCTGGGCAGAGGTCTCTTTGAAGCTCAGTTCTTAATGTCTGAAGAGGGTCTGGCAGGATTTGTTTATGCCTGTTCTAGAAAGGACTATCACATTGTTTATTCTCTCAATTAATATGGTAATTGGAAATGGCTCAAATTATTCATAGCCTCTTGTGGAGAAAAATCACTATGATTTGGAGTTTTTTGCAACATCAATGTGGCAGCTGTGCATATATTTAATATGAAATGTTATGCACCTGCAGATATTACTTTCATGTGCAAATGTACTTTGATGGACACTGACCATGCGGAAAGAGGAAGCAGAACAGAATATTTGTTCCTAGGCTTGTATGCTCTTTTAGCATGAAATTCATGCCCTATTTGTGATGAAAATCTAGAGTGACATTGTAATCTATCTATATTTCATTACAGCTATACTGAATACTCTCCAGTTCTGATTTTTAAGCCAAAAATAGTGATGAGGGTACAAATATGTCCGAGGGGAGGACCACAATTTGATTGTGTGAATATTCACCTTTTTCTGGGGGTTTTTTTTGTGGCATTTAGATTAGATTATTTTAGACTTTAATTTATATGCTACCTTTCCGCAAAGGAACTGGTGTTCACAGCAGCACACAGTATAAAGGAAAATAAACAATGGGTGAGATCCATTGTCAGTCATACTTAGAGGAGGCTGGTGATTTCAGTAGATCTGCTCAGAACATGTCTTAGCTCAATATCACCTAATAACAGCAATACATAAAGCATCTCAATAACAATGTTTGCAATGATATATTTAAAACATAATAGCAACATTTCAATAATTTCTCAACAGTAATTCATTAAGCATCCATCTGTAGGCAAAGGCTATCTAAAAGAGCACTGCCTTTACCTACTTTCTAACAGCAGAGAGAGCAGTAGACAGTAAATACTTTGTTGAGGAAGGAGTTCCAAAACTTGACATTGTGGATGCTGCATTAAGCAGCGGGCTGGGCTAGATGACATCTAAGGTACTCCATTTCTATGATTCTGTGACTGCATGCGCTTGCTTGAATATTAACTGATCCAAGCCTGTAAAGCAGTCACCATACCCCTGCCCTCAATGTGGAGGAATTAGCTTGGTCTCCTGGATCTGATGGACTAATGGATGTTTACAGGGCCAGGGCCAGGCATGACTGGGCCCTTGGACACTAGCCTGCCCTGTGTCCGTGGTGACATAGTCCAACACTCCCCTTACAGACAGTGCAGGGCTAATAAGCATCTACCTCTTATATTGTGTCAATGACGAGTGAACGTAGCGAGCATGCCTGCCATTAACCAAGATGATGGGGGGCGTCAGCCCTTTAGGGAAGCCCCTGACAGCATCGTAGGTGATGGCAGGAATGTGTGCATAGTGCACACTGCTCACACTGACGGGAGAGGTAGGTGGGGCATGTGGATGGGCTTACGGAAGCCCATGCTGTCTGTATGGGGGGGTGCCTGGGAGTTCCCTCTCCATGATCCATAGCAGGGTTAGGTTGCAGAACCTGACACTGCAGTGGATCACAGAATGGAAGCACCACCCTTCCACCCTAAGGAGGGATCCTTCAGGGGCCCCTCTGGACAGCAGGGACCCTTGGCGAGGGCTCAACTTGGCCATTCTCTGGCACTTGCCATGGATGTATACTTCCCTGCTAACCTCTCCTATATTAAGTTTAGAATGAAGAAAATTAGCAACAATTTATTAAGTGAGTATTCTTCTCATTTACCTGTTTGGTAGTACAATTGTCTTTCTTTAATCCATTTAGGAATTTATTAAAGTATAGCTGTCCTGTTCCAGGCACAGACCATGGGCTGGACCATGAGGGCAGAGCAAGAGTTCAGGGGATACAAAACCATGGACAGCTTCAAGTCAAAGAGATTTCAGGCAGAATAGAAGGATCTGAGGACAGCAGACCAGCTTGTTGCTCCAATGAAGAACTTGGGCCACATTTCTCTCAGATTCTCATTTTTCCAGTCTTCAGTTCTCCAATTTTCATATGAGTTTGGGGTTTTTTTTATTAAAAAAATATCCTCATGAAAATTCATCAGGATTTAAGTGTGAATTTCTCCTAATACACTCAAGTTTGTATGCAATTTTGCCTAATATACACATTTTTGCAAAACAAATTTCCCTAATATAATGCATTTTGTATGCTATTTATTTTCATTAATATATGCATTTTTACACACACTTTGCCCCAGTATACACATTTTTGTACACATTACTTGGCTGGAGAACTGCATTGCAAAATTTCGGTTCATGCACTGTTTTGGAAAGTGCAAATTAGGTAGGTTTACATTTAAAAGAATCAGATTTCTCCTACATCCCTAGTGGTGCCATCCTTTGAGACAGGGCTCCCCTATCAAATCTACACTCACCTGTGAGATGCATGTACTCATCTCTGCAAGCAGGCAGAGAAAGAGGGAGGCACTCCTATGGCCAGTTGATATTCAATAGCTACTCTCTTTTGCTCAACCTGCCAGTGACATCCCAGTCCACCAAGTTCCTTATCCCTTGTATGAGTTGAGGAATTGTCACCTTTCAAAATCCAGCTATTTTCTCTTTGGCGGCTTTATTTAGAGCTGATTCCATCCCATGTGCAACTATTTTCAACACCTGGGCTTGGCCTAGCACCAAAATGAACAGTGAAAAAAAGTTTTTCATGACAGCTGTGCCCTGAAGCTACAGCATCTGGAGTGTGCTGGGAGCAACCAACTGTTGGATGTGAAATTTATAAATAAATATCTCATTCACCTCCTCAGCACAGTGCATGGGAACCCTGCTGCAGCCATAAAGCCAGGATTATGAGTTAGCGACATGAAGTCCTTTCTGCAGAGATTTTCCTTTAATATCAATGGGAACGAATTGCTACCACTGTCATTTATGAACCATAAATAGAACATGGGGGGCAAAAGCACTGAGCTTCACCAGAAGTAATCCCTCCTCACCCTATATTTGATGCCAGAACTGACACTAGTCCCTAAAGATCTGGGAACAGTGCTTTAGGGTCTTCCATTTTACTCTGAAAAGCTCTTCCATTACTCCATTACCTGCCTGTTCAAAAATCTGTCAACAGGCTAACTTCCCTATTGCCAGGAAATTGTCTTCACATAACTCCCACCGCCCTCCAGCTCCAGAGGATGAGTCTTTCTCTGGATTGGCTTTGTCTATCACACCAGTAAGAGAGAGAGAAAGCACACACACACACACCAACCTCTTAATCTCTTTCTGAGTTGGAGAAACATGAATTGCCCTCTTCACAAGTGTTACCTGCCTGTGATGCTTACCTCACATACTCCCTGGCTGGAGGATTTCCCTCCACCTGTATATCCCTCCCCCCTTGATTCTAGAAAGACAAAATGGGATTGGTTTTCCCTCTCACTGAATATCTGGAAAGGACCCATACACCTTTCAAGTAAGTTTCCCATTTCCCTCCAAGGATTATTTAGAACTCTTCTTGTTTCATTTGTGGACTACTTATTTCTTCCCATTCCTTATTCTAAACCTTTTGTTTTAATAAACTTTTACATTTGGAGCCCAGGCCTTGGGTGCATATTTTGATCATCCAAGAAGTATTCTCCCATATGCTAGGTCACTTGGTCATTCCAGCTGCATGCTGGTCTAAGGGGAGGTAAGGGAGAAGCAGGCTGAAACTCAGAAAGAGAGAGAGAGAGAGAGAGACTCACAGCTTTCCCTCCTAACCAAATCTAGAGGAGACAGAAGAGTGGTGGTAGTGCTTCTCTTAAAAAAGTAGGGGAGTACATGTCCTACTGCCTGCCTTGCAGTAGTTGGTGGACATATTCATTCATACCTTCCCATAGTTGTCAGTGGACATTTACCAATGTTTTCCTTAGATCTCAGAAACCCAAAAGCTGACCCCTTGGCTAAGGGTGCCAGTTGGACTCAACCTATGAATCTGTTCCAAATGCTAGAGCTCAAAAAAGCAGTAAGATGAGAGTGCTCCCAAGCAACTACAGAATGCAGTTCTATCACCAGAAGTATCTCCCCACCCACATGTATTTGGGATCAGGAAAGAAGACTTTCAGGTAAGTTTGAGCTTCACTGACTCTTTAAATAAATAAATCTACCAAACAGCAAGGAAAACCAACTGATCTGGAGTCATTTTTCTCACCCTTCCTTATTGTCAGTTGCACAGACTCAGCAGTTGCAACACACAAGGCAGGATGTGAGCCAAGACGACTGCTCAGTGTGCCTACTAAAGTGTTTATTTTCCTGTACTCCCCTCCCTCCTTATCGGATTGTTCCATCCAACTGCAGTGTCTCAGAGAAATTATAAGCTTCCTGGCACAGTCAACAGCTTTCATAGCCTTAAAGGGTTGGCCTGGGATAATTGTACATGCATCCCTATCTATAGGAGCAAAATTGGCACCAAGGCATGCTCAGAAAGCATGTGATATGCTTGCTTCTGTTGGAGCAATGCAAAATCAGGCAGTTTTGGTGCCCACTTCCCTGCACCCGAGTAAGTGTAAGGTGCCTGTGTGTCTGTGTGTATTGAACCAGGGCCTCTAGCAGGTAGTCTCCAGCACCTTCTCTCTTGCACTGGCATCACTCTGGTCCTTCTGCCTGCCAGCCAGACTAGACTTTGTGAGTCTGGGGTGCCCCTTTAGCTACAGTACTCACCCAACTACTTTCAGCTGATCCCACAGCCTGAAGATGGTCAGCTGACCTCAAAAGCCAATGGAGACACACCAGCCATATAAAATCTTTCCTTCCAAGCCAATTCTTTAGTCTGAGCAACTTGTTGCACTAAGTAGTCCTGCCCTGTCTTATCTCACCTGATGATTTGGGATCTGACCTCCATCCCATTTGTGATCAGCTGCCTTTGGCCCATTTGAAATCCTCATGAAGATTACCTGCAGGATAAAGGGTGGTCACTGGGGAGTCCAAGAGGGTAGAGTATTGCTGGGCTCCTGTTCTACTTGCAGGCTTTCCATAGGCATCTGGTTCACCTCTGTGAGAACAAGATGCTAGACTAGATGGGCCAGCGGTGTTCCTGTCTTCTTAAAACATTTTAGACCTCACTTCCATTTTCTATTTTCCATTTTTCAAGCAATTTCCTACAATATGTGCTGCCTGACTCCCCACCTCCCAAAATGATGAATAGGTTCAAAATGATTAAGTGGTGTTTTAAAAATGTGCCTCATGTTCTTTGTTTTTCCCCACAGCTTCTAGCCTGATAAAATACCTTCTACCATTAGTCTGAATACTAATCTATACTAAAAGCCTTCAGGTATGTCACCCTTCCATTTATTTATTTATTTATTTATTTACCTGATTTGTTTCATTTATGCCCTGCTATTCAAATGCATTAGCAGGACAGCTTACAATAACATTTTAAAAATACCATAAAACAACTAAAACATTTAAAAAGCTTAAAGGTCTATAATAGCCGTATCCAAATAAAACAGTTCAACAAAAGTTTTAAAAGTTTAGGAAAATAAAAAAGAGTTTTACCAGGTGCTGGAGTGTATACCATGTGAGTCTTGGCTGGAAGAAGATTTCTAAATCGCTAAGGACCTCTTCCCAGTATTCACCTGCCTTACCTCAGATGGTGAGAGATCTTTGGATGAGGATCCCAAATGGAGGCAAGTGATCCTTCAGGTACCCTGGTCTCAAGCCAGGAAAGCTTTGGAGATCAAGATCTGCATTTTGGATTGTGTCCAAAACCAGGCCAGGAACCAGGACTGTTAGCAAAGTACCAGTGTAATATTGCACCATGCCTGGTCTCAGTTATAAGTGTAACAGCTGTATTCTGAACTAACTGCAGTTTTCATATATAATTCATTACCATAGACTAACATGGAGGTTACCAGAGTGTGGATCACTGATGCCAGGCAATCTTTGTTGAGGTAGTAATGCAGCTAGCAAACCAGCCTAAGTTGGTATAAAATGTGTTCTATGACACAGAGGAAACCTCCACCTCCAGTGACAGAGGTGGTTCAAGGACAGCTCCTTAGCTACAACCTTATTCCTTTAGAGCAGGTGTGGATGGCCCTTCAGATGTTGCTGAATTATATATCCCATCAGTGTGGCCAATGGTCAGGAATGATGGGATCTGTAATTCAGCAACATCTGGAGCAGTAATTCGGTAACATTCAGCCAACCTTGCTTTACAGAGAGTGCAACCGCATCCAAAGCAGGATGAATATCACCCAGATAAATGAACCACTTCCCAACAACACCTTCATCTTATCGTGATTAAACTTGAGTTTGTTGGACCCCCTTCATCATCAGATTGTTGGCCTTGCTCAAGTATTGGTCAAACACTTTCACTGCCTCACCTGAATTAGATGAAACAGAGAAATGGAGCTGAAGGTCATCCACAAATTGATGGTGCTTCACTCCAAATCTCTTGATGACCTCACTCAGTGGTTTCATGCAGATGTTAAAAAGCCTAGGTGACAAGAATGCAGGACCCTATGGCATAAATGCCAAAGAGCCAAGCAGTAGTCCCCAAGGATCACTTTCTAGGATTGACCATGTAGACAGTAATGGAATCACCATAAAATGCAGTATCCAATCCAGATAGTCTGTCTGGGAGGATATCAAGCCACTGTGAAATCCAGGAGAATCAACAGAGTGACACATGCACACATACACACATAAAAACCATCTGGTGTAGATCATTCATCAGGACAGCCAAGCAAAACAAAACAAGGCCTAAAACCCAACTGAAATTGATTCAGAATCTACATGCCTGTGCCTGCATTTTACTTACTTGTCAGTAAGTGAAGAACATAATAGAAAGGGAGATGGTGAGGCAAAAAGATTTTTGCTGGCTGCCTGCCCCAATAACATTGAGAAAATGCTCTACATCTTGTTTCAAGAAGCTATTTGAGCCTCACTCTCTGTCACACACATTCACAGAGATCATTTGCTGCCTCCCTTTCCAGGAATTGCTCAGTGACCTGCTTTAGCTGCCAGACTCCTTTAATGGGACAATACAGATCATCCTCCCACACTTACAATTCTCACTGTATAAGACAGACCTCTGTTTAGCAGTAGACACAATTGTTGAGAGGGGCATAACTTTCCTATAGGAACTTCTCTAACTTCATTCAGAGTTCTTCTGGAGAAGCATAATATTGTTTTGCAGCAATGGATCCCACCTGTTGAGGACCATAAAGCATGCCAGAGTCTCTGACCTTTACATTGACATACCTGCTTCTGCACCTGGGATAGAAGTGAGTGTCTGCTGCATGCCTGCACAGTTTGTGACCAACTAAGCCAAACACAGTCCACTATCAATGTATTGTGAGCACATCCTGGTTTGTTGTTATTGTTGATGTTTGCAATCCCAGGTAGATTACAAAAGCAGGAGGTTATCTGAGCTCCTGATGGGCCATGTTGTATTCTCCTTGTTTGCTGTGTCTCATGTTGTACACCCAGGTCAAATGAGTGATCTTTGTTTTGTCTTTGTGTTGATATAGATCAGGATAGCTAGCCTTTTTTTGAACCAAGAGCCACATTCAACTTTGGCCAACCCCCTGGGGTCTGCATGCCTCTGGTAGGTGTGTCCAAAGTGGGTGAGACCCCACCTTCTTGCATGCTCACACACACATTCAGGACACCCAATGCCCTCCTCAACTGATCATGCAGCTCAGTTGGAATGGGGTGGTATCATCCCTCATCCCTTCCCATTCATCAAGTGATCCAACTGATTAAATTGATAATCACCTTCAGGGTGCTGGGCTAGACAGAGAGGTTTAAACTTCTCTGTCTGCTCCCAGCACTGTGTCTACTTTAATCCTTTTTCTACTTGCTGCTGTGACAAAATTGGTAGGGCCTTTCAGGGCCAGAAAAAATCACTTCGGGGCTGCATCAGGCCCCTGGACTGGGGTTTAGCCACCCCTGATTTAGATATAGTGCCTGGTGCATGCAAACACATGAACACATGGAAAAGTTACTTGGGGGCAGGGTTTCCCCCCCCTAAGAATAATCCTATATGATCTTAAAATTCTATCAGTTCAAGCAAAGGGCAGCTAGAGTCAGTGAATACAATGAGTTATAAGAAGTTGAAACTGTGTAGTTCTTCCCACGGCATAATTTATCATTGTGAAAAACATGCTGAAATTACTGCTAACTGAGAGCTATTTTGTCTCCTGAACTGAATTAATGAAATGAATTGCTGTCATTCCTTCCTTGTCAAGAACATGCTTTTTTGGATGAGAAAAAAAATTATAAAATGTGGCCGCAGGTTGATGTTCAGTTCTTGGTTGGCTTGAGCAAAGCTTAGCATTTTTTTTAAAAAAAGACCTAAATAGATCCCTTCCTACAAAAACATATTACTGCACAACTTTACAAGCTCACTCCAATCCTCCATCTTGCATAGACCAGACAATGTTCTAGTATTATGGAATCATTTGTTTAAATAAGGTAGCATTTTCCCCTAAAGCTGACAAATGCTGGTGTCAGAGTATGGAAGATGGATTATGGGTTTTATTATTGAGCACAAATTGTAAACATTCATTGGTAAAAACTGCATTTAAGTTTCCTCAGCCAACAAGATGAAAGTGTAGCACATTCAAATACCAATGCAGAGATCCTTCTGTATTTCCAGATGTCCACCAAAGGGCTAATTCATAAGGTTCACACTCTTGACTTCCTTCTTTCTGGGGCACACACATACTTGCACACAGGTTGCTTTGTTTAATCTTCAAAGCTATATGCTACCTCATGCAAAGCTCTAATCAAAGCAAACTCTGCAGTTGGCAAATCAGCAAAACCATCTCTGATTGTAAAAAAAAAAATGGCATAAAATAACAATATTCATATAACACAGAGTTAGGTCAAGAATCCCTTTAGCTCTTTGTCTGCTCCCAGAGATGAACTGAGAGAAAGTGTGCAAACAATTACAGTGTGGACCATTTTTTACTATTCATTGTCATCTTTGGAAAAGAGGTGTGGGGTCACTAAAGCAAATGTGTATAGAGTTTTTTTCTTTCTAGGAGAACATTGTTAATTTTAAATTGAATTCCTTTCTCTTATACACTTATTAAAACATCATTGCAGAAGAGTATTATAATCATTCTGTTATAGGAGAGGGGAACAAAAGATCCTGTGGCACAGTAAAGGCTGACAAATGTATTGTGACCTAGGTCTTAATACAAACATGCACACCAATATATACACATCCCATTAGCTCTTTCTCTCTGGTGCTTTTGGATAAGAAGACAGCAAAGGGGTCCACCTTTCTCAGGTCAGTGACTCACTACTACCAATTCCTTTTCTGCCATATGTTCTGTCCATGGTGCTGAATTCTTCTCAAGAACTCTTTGTACAACCTGGGAGTTGTCATGCCAGAAACCTGGCCACTTTAAAAAATGCCAGATGTCTCCTTGTATGTAGGGCAGCCAGGCAAAGCTTCTCCATCTGTGCATGGCATGTTTTATACACCTTTACAGGAAACAGCACCAGGCAGAAAAGGCTAGAAGATGAAGATGCTGCATTCTTGTGGGACTAGTTTGGATTTCAAACAATAATCCTTTTCAGTCAAGCAGAAGACACAAATGGAATATATATTTCATAAGAGTCCTCAGCAAGGGGTAAGTGGATCACTGTAAAATACAAGAAATCATTTTCTCAATATAGTGATGAAATCTTAGCTACCTTTGACTTTTTTCCTCTGCTGATGCCAGTAAATGCTGAGCAGATAAAGATAACTGTTGGGATTACAAAAGAGTAAAAGGAATACTCACAGGAGTTTGGGTCCCTGGGGAGCAGACTGCTAATTTGTACCAAAATGGAGCCTGTATTTACAATTGATCTGGCTATTCAGAGTAATCTTACATAGTAAGAAATGTTCCATGATATTTATAATGTGATCAGTCATCATTAATAACTTTCTTATTTCCTTCCTAAGGCCATAGTGTTCAAAAGAGCTATCAGATGACAGATCCTCTTGTTGTTACCTGCTTCATCTTAGGATAGTCTTTGGCATCAATACGGAAGAATTCCACCCATGCCAATATGCATAGTATAATTGTCATAGAAGGACTCAGCACTGCAAAACAAACACTCCATCTCCAAATAAGAGGAAATCTGTGAAGATACCTGAGCAGAAGAGGACATCAAGGTACAACTGACCAGAAGCCAAACCTTTCAGTGTAGCATAGCGAGCCAGGGTAGTATAGTGGTGGAATTCTAACTCAAGAAGAAGGTGGGTCCACACAGAAGGACACACATCAAATTGATGCATTCTGGAGCTTGCCTTATAGTAATCATCTCTCTCTCTTTCTTGTCTGCCTCAAGGTACCTGGAAAAGGAAGGGTGAGATAAAATAAAGGCACTTCTGCACTTACAAATTTTATTCTGGTGCCTAAGAACGTGAAATATGTCTGTCAGTCCACCTGCTTTTCTATCCATTTTTCAATAAGCTGTCAGTATGGGTGTTCCAGTAAAACGCATCCTAGGAGTTTCAGAAAATCCTTCCTGAAGGCACTCATCAAAAGCTCTTAATAGTCCTTTGGGGCTTCAGCACAGAACCACAAGTGAGATAGCAGCTGAGTACTGAGTAGTATTACACTAAGTCTGCTCAGAGATGCTGGAGCATTTTAACATTCATGGTATGATGATGCTAGTACTTTCTTCTAACAGAAAAGTTTAATGGATCTGTTTGAATTCTGTCAAGGAACAAGGCTGCTATGTTCATTGTTAATATTCTCATTGTTATTTTTATTTATTTCATTTATTAATCACTTCCTATGAATCATCTCAAAGTGATTTCGCAACACAATAAAAACATATATAAAACAATTGCCTATATAAAAACTGCTGAAACAATTTCAAATCCAGCACCAATATACTGGAATTTTGTCTCCAGTCTTTTGATACACAGACTGTGGGGCAATAGATGACTGTACCCAAGACAGAAATTAAACACGATTTAATTTCAGTCAGTTCTGGGGGTTGACTGCCAACCCAGTTTAACCCAGTTTAACCCAGACTTACCACTTTACTGAGGACAAGCCTCAAGTATTAGATAGGCTGGGCTCACCCAATCCTCCTCTGAATTCCCAGGCACAACTTGTTCCATGATCATATCCACCTTCTCTCTTGTCACACCCCAAATACTAAATTTCAGCACCAGTTCATATTGTTATGAGCATGGGGGGGGGCTGGAATGGATGATTTCTGTGGGTCACCTTTCCAGCCTCTGATTTGGAATCCTATGCCCGGGGGACTGGCTCTGCTAGCCAGATGAATCTCCTTTGTTAATCAAATAGAGTGGCCAGGTAGTTAATGGGCCTGTTTAATTGCCCCGGTAACTGGTGAAAGGGGCTAGGAAGATCCTTTTGTCATTTTAAACTCTACTGGAGGAGAGTCTCTCCCCCCACTCCTGGGCGGGCAGAAGTGTGTTTGTAGTTGGTAGTGTGTGTTCTAGAGAATGGCTGGGGCTGCAGGCATGCAGAGAGGCTATCCCTCTGCATCATGGCGATAGGATGCCCCTGCACCCAGATGGAAAAGCTGGATATTAGACTGCTGATGCCTTGAACCCCTCCATCCTAAGCTCAGGTTGGAATGTGTGTAAATAAACAAACCATATTTCATAAAGACACCGCAGTCTCCGCTGACCTTCTTCCCAAAGGAAACCAAACCCTGGATGGGCGCAGGGACCCCTGAAATATCACTGCTCAGAGATTGGGGGAGGTGCGCAACAATATATTGTAATGTTAGGCAATAAAGCAATTGACTGGGAATCTAAACCTGCCACCTCCTCACCTCTGACCTGCAATGTTGACAGTGGGCAACATTGCCATAAGCTACTCTTTCTCAACACAGTCCTCCTCAGCCCAACCTGCAATGTGGGGATATCAAAGAAAACTTTTGTGGTAACTGCCCTCTTCTACTGTTAGACCCTTCAGTAACCCTTCTGGTTTCAGAAGTATATTACCTCCAAGCGCAGAGGTTCCATTTAACCATAATGACAAAGCCATCGATAGATCAGTATTCTGTACATTTGTCTGATTGTCTTTTCAAGCCATGCTGGACTTCAGAACTTTACATGCAAGCCACAATGACACACACACACACATTACGCTGTTAAGCTGTATATGTTGAAAATCTATAGCTTGTGTTAGGTCCAAACCCAACACGCAAGTCGCCCTGTCAACCCCAACTCGCTTATTACACCCGGGAAGAGTGCGGAGTTGAGTGCAAATGAACCCACTATCAGAGATCAAGTAACACGAGACAAAAGAAACCTTTGCAAAGGGGACCCAATACTTACAAGCCGAAGCAGGCCAGCATGGGAACCTCGTTTATTGGTGTCCTAGGGTTTATATAGGCTTACCCCGAAGTTTACAATATCGGGCTCACGTCATAAAATACAAAAGAAGCAATTGCTAAATGTTATAGCTTTGGGGCATATGTAAGGAGGTAAAGGGGTACAGGGGGAAGGACAAAAGTGGAAACATTAAGGCTATCTCTCAGACTCTATGTCTGCATACTTCGCATGTCCTTGAGATAAGCACTATGCAGGAACAGACAAAGGCAACTATTGAGGGGAGGCCCAGCTGCAACTGGGCGCCCCCTGAACTGGAAACAGACATGATATTACTTTGCTTACATATCAAAGGGTTTTACAAGTCAAGGTTTGTGGGACATCGGAGCAGCTTTTGACATTTCTATGCAAGGCACATTTGTAACAATAAGCAAGGTTATAAGCATAGATGTGATACAAGAAATGCATAGTAGGGAAGTTTCCAGCTTAAACCGGCTTTTATTATGCGAGCCACTGGGATGTAGGTAAGGGTCAGGTCACCAGGAAATAAACCGACATTTTATATCAGAAGTCAAATAAAGGCCACTTTGGTTCTATTTCCCATGATGCCCAAGCTGGTTTAGGTAAGACAAGTGAACTTATAGTTTTCAGGCACTGGGGGTTTCAATTCAATCCTAACACTTGCAAGAAAATTACACTTGCATCTTGGCCCAAGTGTTGGCTACAACATGAGCCGGACACACTTTTTGCTGGCTTCAAATTCCAGTTTCCATAGAAATAGATGTAGCAGAGGATTGATTACAACTTGAAAGGGTGCCTGTTCAAAAAAAAAAAAATTTCCCCCAACAGACCACTACTGTGGTGACTGGCAACAAGCCAGCTAAAATGCTTGCTGTTAAATTTCAGCTGCAGGCTCAGCTGTGAAAGGTCTGATGCCCCAAAGGCAGTCTATAGCATTCAATGATTCTGCATGATGATGGATTAATTTAATCAGACCTGGGCAATTGGCATGTTTGCTTTCTCAGGGCTTTCAGTGACCTGGCTGCAGTCCAACAGGGTTGTGTGAGACTAGCAGGTTGGGGGAAAGATCCTGCCCAGCTCAGAGTTCTGCTTCTCATCCTATTGTAATTATAAATAAAAAATGCAGCAATAGAGGCTTGAACAGAACAAGTGCTTTTCTTAAAAGCCATGATTTAAAGATTTATTTTTAGACAAGCATTAAAATGAACCAGGCTTAAATGAAATAATCAATAAAAAGTAATGGGGCAGCTTTTTCCATAGGAAGCTATTTATTGTGGAATGTTCATTTTTTAACATTCTAAACCTTACCTGTCTTCTGTGGATAAAAGCAGGAGGAGGCTACTGGGGGGGGGGGGGAGATAGAAAAGAGGTTGCTCTCAGAACCTATTATGTGATCTTTCTAATATATCTGCTGAAGCCATATATACTAGCCAGAATCTAAGGCTTCAATCCTATATTGCTCCATTGAACCCAGCATTGTTTACTTCTGAGTAGATATATATATAGACTTGCATTGCAAGTTTCTAGTTCTTTATTTCTTCCAGAAATGCTGATGCAACTTTTATAAGAAGCTGGGAACAGTACAATAATCTTTGAACCATCCCTTGTAGACCTGCCAAAAGATTATGATCTTCTTTAGAGGCACTTTTCCAACAGTGGTATCTGACTAAGTCAGGGATGGGGAATCTGTGGCCCTCCAGCTGTTGCTAGGCTACAAGTCCCAAACCCCTTAGCCCTTGAATATGCTATTAGAGCTGGAACAACATCTGAAGGGCCATAGGTTTCCCATCCCTGGACTAAGTAATCCTCAGAGTAGATTTGAATGGGTCTACTCTAAGTATGGCTTCACCCCAAGTGCCCAGAGATAAGGTGGGTGGCTACAGGGGAGAAGGACTTCTCAGTGGTGGCACCCCGTTTATTTATTTATTTATTTATGTGTTTGTTTATTGGAAAACCCATCTTTCATCAAAATGAAGGCAGCTAATCAATAAAAATTTCATCTGTGAAATGGTGCATCATAAAAATGATGATGAAATTCGAACAGCAGAGGGAGAAAACTTGGTCATCATAGGAGAGGAATAAAACTGAATTCATCTGATGAATGAAGACCTGGAAAAATAAAAAAAGGTCTTTGCTGTAGAACTGGGCATCACCAGCATTTCATTATAACACAAGTGCCTGCATGTTTACTGCTCCATAGCAGCCTTCAAATTAGGGTGGGGGGAGAGCTGAGCAATTCTGGCCTTCTTACCTTTTGTGATGGCTCCTTTAACTACCATTTTTTGAAGGCTACAGTGGGGGCATGATTTGAATAGAATTGTAGAAAGATGGGGGCTTTCATTAAAGTGGATTTCACTAAGGGTTTACCCCATAATTTAAGCACTGCTCTGTGCCAGACTTCAAAACTTCTGTCTCTCTCTCTCACACACACACACACGCACACACCATGGCTGCATAATTTATTGTTTCATAAGAAAAAGACATTGGCATATCCAATCACACATCTCCCACACCATGTTTACTTTAGCCCTGAAATGTAGCCATGTGAAAGCCTTTTCACATAGCACTCTCATTGAAATGTCATTCAGACACAGACACAGTTGCTTGGTAACTGGTTTTCCATGATGCATCCCCTGGTTTGGGGGACATGGGGTAGTTGTATGATTCCCCCTACCCCATTTTAGCTTGGAAAAGGCTCAAGGGATCTTCACTGTCTACATGGTGCAGTAGCTAGAGAGAGTTGGGGTACAGACACACTTACTGTTCTGCTGGTTCCAGTGTGTCTTCACCTCTCTTTTTTGAAAACAGGAGCACATAATGTTAGTTAAACCCCATCCCTTTTTCCTGTAAAACCTGGTGGGATCAGCCTGAGTGCTTTTTTTAAAAAATCACTTCAAAAAGATTTTGCAGCTGATTGGCAGATCAACTTGTCCCCCCCCCCGTAGGGTTAATGGAAATGCTTTGTTGTAGGTAACTAGTGTCCCCACAGCCTTGGACTAGGATCTGGGAGACCCAGGTTCAAATCTCCACTCAGCCATTAAGTTCACAGGGTGGCCTTATGCTAGTCACTCCTCTCAGCTTAATGTGTACATTGTCCTGATGATAAAATGGGGAGGACGAGAACCATTCATGCCACTTTGATCTACTTGGAGGAAAGGTGGGACATTATACAATGAGATCATCTCACCTCTCACATGGTTGTGACATGTGTAAGGACTTCCTCAATGAGATCACTGTAGGGGAAAGTAACTCAGAAATCCCAGAGTATGAGAGAAGCTCCAATGTGTGAGCAGAAGGTTTGCCTTCAGCTCTTTGGATCCACTCTAACAATTAAAAAAAAAAAAGCAGCCTCAAATTTTCACAGCACAAAATACCACTTGGAAGCAACTTTACTCTTAGATTAGAATCTCTGCAACTGTTTTGAAACAGCCAGTTATTGTGGAATTGAATTGTCGTGTCTGTAGACTTCTCTCTCTCCCCCCCCCCCCCACCATGCTGGCCTTGAAAAAGCTGATGCTGTGACACATTCACAGCACTGGTTGAACCTGAAAGGATGCCAACTCAGTGGGTACCCAGAGGAGAGTTAGATTGATTATAATTGGGCAGGAGAAGATTAAGCTGATTTGACAGGAACATGATCAGGAGGCAGCATGATGAAGAGAGTCTGATTTGATGCAGAAAAGGGGTAACAGTTGGTTCTAGGGCTCAATAGAAATGTATCTCTGCTACCTAGGACACCAGCTGACACAAGAAAATTATTTTCCATGTAAAAAGATACTAAGACTTTGAAAAATAATAAATATCTATCAGCTGTTTAACTCCTTTTGAATGTTCAAACCACTTTACATACATTGTTTTCAGTAATCCTGCAAGGCAGAGCAGTATTATTATTCCAATATTTCATATGGAGGACCTAAAGCCTTGTCTAAATCCACCTTGCAAGATCATGATTGAAAATTTTAACACTAGACTGCCTACTTCACAGTTCACTCTCCTAAGAAGTTTCATCCACTTCAGACAAAAAAAAAATAAAAGTCGTAAATGATAGTTTCCTTTAAAAAAATTAAAATCAACTGGACCTGTACTTTGTCAGGCTTTGTCCACACAGGAGGGACTATAATGCCGGCAAATTTCATCCAGTTCTGTCAAAATGAGAAAAAATTGTGATCATTTTTTTATTTTTCCCATAATGTTGAATGTGATGGGCATGAAGTTTTCTTTTCTGAAATGGGTTTTGGACCCAAACCAAACTGGGCAACCACCAAAGCACTTTAGACTAAATTGGGCTGTTTCCCAAATCAGGGTCCAAACTGAATTGGCACACCCCACTCTGAATCCCAGTTCCTAAGGAACAACAGCAGAAGAGGGCTATTGCCCTGATGTCCTACTTGTGGGCTTCCTGCGATTGGCTACTGTGAGAAACAGGATGCTAGACTAGATAGGCATCTGGTGCCTTGTCTGAAGAGTGTTAGCCATCAGGCCCAGACTTTTTAAAAAATTGCCCAGCTTTTAATGATCAGCATTTTTTAAAATTGCTGCTGAGGTCTTATGTATTCCTTTTTTACTGTTTTAACCACTACATTAGTTCATCTTTTGTGTTTTATTTTTTTATTTTTAATGTAATACATGTTAATATGGATGCAATGTTATTATCTGTATTCTAACCTATCTGTGTCTCCCGTCTTTTGTTTTTAATTATAAAAAGGGTTATAAGGGAAATGCATAACCACCCCTTAAAGTACTTCTTTGTGTCTGGGCCAAAGTAAATAGAGCACAGAGCAGGGGTGGCTAACCTGTGGCCCTCCAAATGCTGTTAGACGCCTACCTCCCCAGCCATCATGGCCAATGGTCAAGGAGGATGGAAGATGTAATCCAATGACATCTGGAAGTCCACAGGATAGCTACTAATGGCACAGAAACTGACATAATCATGAAAATTGTTATTCCAGAATATTATAAATGTGGATCATCTCCATATAAAGACATTATCCATAATATGTCCTTTCCAGACTTGGAGGTAGTAGGTTAATTTGCCATATATATTTGGCCTTTGAAATTCTTCATCTCCATTCTCACTCTGCCTTATTAAGATCCAGAGAAAATATGGATTTTGAAGGCCCTGTTATGACCCAAAGGGTTCCTGACACCCAGGTTTATCATCACGTTGCCTTTTTCCACAATCCAGGCTATGGCTCTTTCTTCTGCATAAACTCAGAGAGCTCTCACTGCCTAGCTGTTGAAGCCTTTCCCCAATTCCCAAATGAAAAGGTAAGTGGCTAAAGTGCCAACATTAATTACAACGGCAAAGCTAGAAAGGCCCCATCTGGGCACTGAAGTCTTAATTGCTGATTTCAGTGGAACTGCAAAACACTTGAAGGCAAAGCAGCTGCCCAGCATGGCAAGAAGGATGTGTGCAGAATGTAGAAGGCTCCCTCTAGCAGCCTGTGTCAGAGTGACAGAATGCCACACATTGCAACAGCTCACTCAGCAACTGGGGACGCACCGCAGAATGTAAATGGCAGGTATAGTAATCCCAGAACATATACATCACATATACAGCACTCTCACTTTGCATGTGCAGCTTTGTACTATGCACTTAAAGAAGGGCACAGAAATCTCTATGGCCACATTCACACCATACTTTTATTCCATTATTATTCCACTTTAAACAGTCATGGCTTCCCCCAAAGAATCCTGGGAAGCGTAGTTTGTGAAGAGTGCTGAGAGTTGTTAGGAGACCCCAGTTCCCCTCACAGAGTTCCAGTTCCCTGAGTGGTTTAACACTCAGTCCCTTTTGCCAGAGAACTCTGAGAACTGTAACTTTATGAGGGGAATAGGGGTCTCCTAATAATTCTCAGCACCCTTCACAAGCTACACTTCGCAGGATTGGGGGAATCCACAACTGTTTTAGGTGGAATAATAGTGGAATAAATGCATGGTGTGAATGTGGCCTCCTTGCCCAATCATGATACATCTTGAACCCAGACCTTCTAAAGGGTAAACCAGGGAGATCCACAATTAAGGTCTCTGGAAATGTTTGTTTTGCTAATTAGCTTGTAGGGATAGAAGAATCATTCTGTTTCCAGTCACTTTTGCATAGGATCACTCATATGTCTGTCATTTTTTTTGGTAATTTTTGCTTTAATCTGCATTTTTTTAAAAACTGCACAAATATCAGCATGTACACATGCATTTAAATAGTTGTATATTTATTTTAATTAAAATATTTATATATTGCCCATCAGATTAATATTTCAGGTTAGTGTGCAAAGCATAATACACATACATGTATTTTTAATAATTTCATCTGATTTTGTGGGGCAAAAACCTATCCCCTGTGAAGCTTTCATTGTGCAATGTACACATAAGTAGTCCTATGGGGTAGTATTTCTATGATGTTGTCACAAATTGTCATCTGTACAATGTCCCCAAATTTCAGCTAGGTCCCACTCACCATTTTCTTCCTGGAAGCAAAAAAACACCTGGGGCATAAAATGTCCCAGAAATGCATTGGGGTATATTTATTACTCCAGCCAATGTAAGCGGATTGAGTAGTAACAACACCCCATCATTTTTTTCATAGAAAAATGGCCAAGGACAGGTCAACAAAGTGCACTGGAGTCAAGCGCACAGAAACTTTCTACTTCCTCTGTATACATATGTTCTGGTTCAGGTTGTTTGAGTATTGTCAAACACACTTCTTGTGACACCACAGACATAAATGTTATCTGGAGTCAAGATATCAGCTCACCATATACTGGAAATCTCACTGGGGTAGAAAATACACCCCCAAAACCATAGTGTGATTTTTTTTTCTCAACAGTGGATGAAGGATGTATGGATTTTTCTCTCAAAATACAAATGTCTAACTCTGTAGTCCTAAGGAGGAGGGGAAGAGAATCTGAAGGTGGTTTAATCACCCTCCCAAGCTCTGTTGGGCTCTTACTGGCAGAATGAACATGAAGTCAGAAGAGGGTTCTTGTGCTCTGCTGTCCTTTTCACATGTTTTTCTTTGTTACACTGTATCCCTCCCATTGCAAACATTAGGAGAGAAATTCATCGGAGTGATTTAGACCAGTTCAGAGCTGGTCTAAATCTCTCCCAGTTTGGGGGCATGTTGGGAGACCAGATGGGCTTTGGATACATGCTGTTTCACAGTCCTCTCCTGTCATGCCCCCAAACTGCCCTAGCATGCCTTTGGGGCCTACCAACATTCGAGTGCCAACAGCAGTTCAGCAGGGCATCAGATGTTTCTACAGTAGTGGGAAGGGGCAGATCTGACTTCATATCACTCTCTCCACTGCCAGAGTTCTGTCTCTGACACTGAGGATCTGATTTCTTCTTTGGTTCCTGGGCTATCCACCTGGGGGAAGCCCGGGGATGGCATCCTAAATGTGTTTTCTCTTAAAACACTCACTGTTAAATGAGGCAGGGTATTTTTTTGAGCTGAGAACTGGTTGGAAGAGTTGTGAAGTGCAAAAGCCAATGGATAACTGTATTTCAATCCACACATTAGTCTGTGGTGAAGCTATTGAGGCCAGTTCATATTTGGATTCATAAAGACTGAAAAACATCCATCTCTATTAGCACGCTTTGAAGTTTTGAGACATAGTCCTCTGGGCCCCTCATGCCATTCCCCAGGGTAAATGTTTTCACCCAAAGATGCTATTTGTTCTCTGAGGCAAAAGGGAGAAACTGGAATGGCATCTGTACAATAGAACCAATACCAATTTACAGCTTATAACCAATCCAATAATCAATCCCCAGCTCTTTGAAATGACTGATGATTTTTTTAAAATAAGAAAAGAATAATCATAGCGTATTGTTCCTGCAATGTTTCTGAGACTTTTCTTCCACTCTAAATTGCTTTTAAATTAAAGCAGTTTACACGTTCTGCTAAGACTAAGATTTGGTGTTCATGTGCAATTGAATGAGGTGGTAATGAGGTGACAGAATGGTTTATGGTATAATCCATTCCTCATCCCTGGATTATTCACTTTGGACTGGAGGTGGATTTGGATTGTATTTTTGTGTGCTCCCCCTGTAAAAATAAAATACAATAAAAATAAAAACTCCCTGCAAATAGAAACTAGCAGAGTAAGTTCCCTGTTTGTGTGTTCATATGTGTTTAATGTAGGAAAACATAAAAAATATAATATAATAGTAGCTGCACTGTACCTGCTTCACTCGCCAACTATACCTACCCTCAAGCCTCCAACCAATCCCCTTGCCACCTCCCTCCTCCCTTTATCCTTCACCAAAGCTACTCCTCCTCCCTTTACACCTGCTTTCCTGCTTTCCTCCATCCAATCCAGCTTGATTCTGGTGCGTGAACTCTCACTCCCCCAAACATACTTCATTTCACTAGGCTTTGGAGTCCCAAAGTCAGAACTTTGAAGAACTTTGCAGGCAATAGGTATGCACAACCAAACTGAGACTTTTGTAAGCCACCCCATATAGCGTCTTTCAACAACAAACAGGGATATCCCTGTTAGGCTAGCCTCCTCCCCTCCTTCAGCCCCCGTCTACCGCCTCATCCTAATTGCCATCTTGCCACCACTGCCTGCTCTTCCTCCTCTGCCTCAGACTTAGCCTCCTCTCCTCTCCCAGTCCCACTTCCTAATTGTCCTCATACTGTAGTTCACAGGACTAGCACCACCTGTTGGCAGCCACACAAATTACACTGTGATGACACTCTTACATGAATCTATCTTAAAGAAGATACCTTCATCTGGCACCTTCATTGTGTAGTTTGGGGTATATGCTGAAGATTCCCCACTTTTCCCTGACCTTTGAGACTTAAGATAAATTTTAGGAGCCACCATATTCTCTTGGAGCTAACCAGTGTGGCGTAATGGTTAGAGTGTTGGACTTTGACCTGGGAGACCAGGGTTCGAATCCCCACACAGCCATGAAGCTCACTGGGTGACCTTGGGCCAGTCACTGCCTCTTAGCCTCAGAGGAAGGCAATAGTAAACCCCCTCTGAATACTGCTTACCACGAAAACCCTATTCATAGGGTTGCCATAAGTCGGAATCGACTTGAAGGCAGTACATTTACATTTTTTATATTCTCTTGATTGTAATCTGTTTTAATAGTTTTAATGATGTATGTTTTAATTGTTGTAACCCTCCCTGGGACCTGGCCTCATGGTGAAGAGTAGGTAAGAAATCAAAATAATAATAATAATAATACCATCTGAAGAGATGCCGTCCAGCCTGCATCAAGATTATACCACATCAATTGGTTGCACATGTGGACCAGGTGTAGAATTCACTGCTAGTCTTACTCAGAGTAGACTCACTGAAATTAATAGACATGATTAGCAGTTTCATGAATTTCAATGGGTCTACTCTGAGTAGGATTTAGTTGAATACAACCACAGGACTATATCTATACATGCAGCAGAATGAGATGGAAGAATGCTGAGATGGTAGAACTGACTGTACATAACATATGAGGGGGAGCACTATTGAATGCTATCCTACATAAAATAAATTCCCTGCAAACAGAAAACTAGGAACCTCAGGAAGAGTGTTTGTATATCAGCCCTTTGCCTGCAAGTTTCATTTCTGTTAAATTAAGCTGTTTATGCAGACAATCACATTTTTGGATGCTCCCTTATCTGCAGTGTGAAATGGTGCAATCAATTCTGGCACTTTAGCATGCTACCACCAACTCATTCTGCTGCATGGGTAGAGGCCATCAAAAGATAAGAAATGAAATTATAAATATTATGCATATCTGAACCAGACCTGAGCTGAACATTCTACAACATGATATGAGCTGACAGAACATAAAACCTGCTTCTTTTGTATTTTATTGCTTACCATGGAAGCTGTTGGAGCCCATTTTATACAACTCTGCAAAAGAAGAAAAACAAATGTCCCTCCACTTTGGGAGTGAGGGTGTATGAGCAATAACCCCCAATTTCCAGTTCAGTATTTTGCAGAATAGTAAATTAAAGAAGGGAATTTGGCATCTACAACCCAGTACAATTTTCAGTGTGATAATACCACACTGCACCATAACCCCACCAGTTTTCAATTCTACATGTTGATATTACAAAGGTCACAAGTCAGATACACAGTTCTTTGCAAGCAACAGAGATGGGGATGTTGCTGAACTTCACTTCCCACCATCCTTGACATTTGGCTAGGCTGGCTGGGGCTGGCAGGAAGTCCACCAATATTTGGAGGGCCATGGGCTTCTCATCCCAGCTGTCCAGGCACCCAGACCTGATGTATATTTGAGATATGTCCTTTCAGCAATGATGCATGCTAAACAATTAGAACAGAAATCTCCTAACTGTATTAGTGCAAAATCAAAGAACATAAAGAGTTTTTCTTCAAAGAGCCACTGGAAGAAGCACTTACTATAATGGGGGCGGGGGAGAGAATGCAGTGGTAGCTATTTGGGCCCATAAGAAAAATTCCCAAATCCAGAGGGTGATATCTTCATTAAGTCAACCAAAATGTCACAAAATAATGTGCAAGCTTTCAAGTTCTCCAGAACTCTCCATCAGGCTGGATGTTAACTGAAGCAGTAGTGGGGAGAGAAATGAAGATTTGGTGTTAAAAGACGTTAAGCCTGCATTGGTCTCAGTCTTAACATGGAGTTCAGGAAGAGTTCACAGACTTACCATGAATCAGACCCTTCCAGGTGCTATGCCACTTTCAGATTATATCTAGGAATGCTGAGATGAAGAAACACATCATGCCTGATTCCCCATTTCTGAAAAAATAAAATCCAGAACTTCTCAAAATTTGTCCCCAGCCTTAAGCAGAACATACAGGCTCCTTGCAGTTGGCAACAGCAGTAAAGAGAATGATGGCAATTTTTATATTAGCAAAGCCAGAGATTAATTTTAGGTAGCGTACTAGGTAACAAGAAGTCAATAAATTGTAAAGAGAACACAAGCAGCATCTAGTGGTCAGACAGGTTTGGCACAAATGTATATTTCACACAAACGCACACACACACACACACAGAAAATTTCCTTTAAGTGAGCACCTTAAGGATCTAACTCTGTAAAGCTCATAGAGGATTTGACAGACCTTTAGAAGGAAGCATGATTGTCATGAAAAAATCTGAATGGATTTGTAAGGCATTGCCTAGAACAGAAACCCTACAAATGACTGGTTATTTTTATTCATTTTAGATTATATTACTTGCTTATTATTACTTTTATTTAAACCCCACTTTTTGATCTGAAGGATCATTTATCCAGTGACTTACAATATAGATGATATAGTTCAAAATAAAACGATGGTGACGGGACAGTGAAGAGAAATGTGGGAGATGGGGTGGGATGACCTGATTTCATTAAGACTCCTACTCTGCATTCCATTGTTCCTGCTACTGATGTCCTCTTGGGAGCCAAAGCAGCTTACAGATAAAAATCAATATATAAGAAAAGACACCAATAAAACAAGGAGAAGAGAAGAAACTAGAAAGATTTTTTAAAAACCACCAAAGGACATAATTCAACTAAATAACTGTGCAAGCACAAAGATTAGCACCAGCATAATAGGACTTGCCCCTCCCCTTCCCCCACATGTACCCTGTGCAATGGGAAAACCCCAAAACAGATTTAAGGGGTGTGCAGGGGGACACAAGGAGAAGAACCTTCTGTTGCACAAGGGGAAATCTTTGCACTGATGGAACCAGCGACTTAGAGCAGCATTGACTATAAGCCAAAATAACCTACACACACACACACATAACTACATGTACAGTAGAACTAATTTACAGTTATTTGTCCTGTGGAGGTTTAACAATTGGGACCTTTTAGTTTAGAAAAAAGTGAGTAAGAAAACGGTACATGATAAAGGTGTCTAAGATGATGCATCATGTGGAACAACTGGACAGAGAGAAGCTTTCTCTCCTCTCATAATTCTTAAACCTAGGGCCATTCAATAAAGCTGAAAGATTCAGCACAGACAAAAGAAAGAACTTGACACAGTGCATGGTTCAGCTATGGAATTAACTCCTACAAGACATAGCGATGGTTACCAACTTGGATGGCTTTAAAAAAGGATTAGCCAAATTCATGGAGGATAGTGTTATGAGCATGGGGGTTGGAATGGATTATCCCTGTGGGTCCCCTTTCCAGTCTCTGATTTGGAATCCTGTGCCTTGGAATGAGGAACTCACTCTGCTGGTCAGATGAGTCTCCTTTGTTAAGCTAATAGAGTGGTCAGGTAGTTAATGCACCTATTAGGTGCCCAGCAACTGATAAATGAGCCAGGAAGATCCTTTTGTCATTGAAACGCTTCAGGAGAGCCTTCCCCCCCCCCTCCTGGAGCCTAGGAGAGGTTTGTGTTTTTAGTTGTGTCTAGAGAATGCCTAGAGACTGGAGGCAGGCAGAGAGACTGGCCCTCTGCCTCATGGCTATAGGATGCCTCCTGTAACACTGATGGAAAAGCTGGATATTGGACTGCTGATGCCTTGAACCCCTCCATCCTAAACTCAGGTTGGAATGTGCGTAAATAAATAAACCATATTTCATAAAGATACCACAGTCTCCGTTGACCTTATTCCCAAAGGAAACCAAACCCTGGATGAGCGCAGGGACCCCTGAGGTCTCACTGCTCAGAGATTGGGGAGGCGCTCAACAATATCAATAGCTACAAGCCTTGATAGCTAAATCCTATCTCCTCTGTTGCTGGAAGTGGAGACAGTGCTTGTGGGCTTCCCAGAGGCATCTGGTTGGCCACTGTGGGAGCAGGATGCTGGACTAGATGGACCTTTGACCAGATCCAGCAGGGCTCTTCTCATCCCCTTGCAAAATGAAAGGAAAAGACCATGCGCAAGGAATTGTAGCATAATATAACAAGATGTAACATCAATATACTGAAGTCAAAGATATATGCAATTTATTATTTATAGGACATTACTCAAGAAGCTAAAAAAACACCTTCAATATTTAAAACAACAATCCAGAGAGTATTTCACATTATTCATGAAGCTTTTTTTTTTTAAAGTAAAACAATAATCCACTTTCCAGCTAACCAAAAGGTTATCTTGGCACCAAATAGACCTCTGACCCTCACCACACAGAGACTATGGGACTACAGCAGGCATTGTCCTTATGATGGACTCTTGAGCTAACTGACTGTATTATTTATGATGGAATCAATTGTCCTAAGGAGCGTTTGCCAATTATGTGCTTGGCCAGTAACCCATGTAAATAGTGGCACGATTGCTTACCAATATGACTGAAGCAGCAAGTACTTGAACTCCTACAGTAGATTATGAGGGCAATATGGCCTGAGGAGATTATTCTGAAAGAACTAGGTGACAGGTGCTTCAGCTTGCTAAACTATACACATTCTTCCTGTTCAAGTGAGCTAATTAGATCTTAAAGTGGGAGAAAGTTTGTCTTCATTTAGGAGGTGTGTTGCCAAGAGCAAAGGTTGTTTTAGGATTTGGAGACAATAAGCACACTAATGGGGTGAAAGACAGAAGGTTATTCAGAAATAACTGAAACAAACCATGCAGCCAACAATTACATTGTTCACATCTCTTCAAGTTGCTGAGAACTCTTTTTTGTAATGGAAGTGGAAGCTGCTTGTAGCTAGAGCAGGTTGAAGCATAGCAACATCCTGAGATCTCTAGTCTACACAGAGTTCTGAGGAATAATGCTCTTGTCCCTTGTGTTTATACTGTTGCCTTATCATTGGCCTTGACTCAGGAATGTATCAGGCAGTCACATTCCCATGGCCTTGACCGATTGTGCACCGATTGCAGGATCCTTTGGCAAGCAGGCAAGGGAGATAACTACGATTTAACTTGGCTACTTCCATACCATTCCCAGATATTTCAAGGGCTGGCAGGCTGCCATCATCCACTATCACTGTGGAACTCCGCCAAAGCTTAGTCATGGTTCTTCAAATTCCATTCCTGTGGCCCTGAAGGCCATAGGTTGACATAAAATTGTGGCAACTAGCCAAGAGGGATAGCTAGTTGCTCACATGCTGCTCTTGTGCACTTAAGATGCTTGGCAATTAGCCAGTACCACATGGTTCTTTGTAGCCCTGATATGAAATCCAAAGCTCCTCCAGCTGTACCCTCTTATGATATTCTGCATTTATACAGAATTAACTCCTTAAAAGATGCAGCCTAAAAGGATTCCAATATTGCAATAACTGACTATTAAGAAGATTCAGCACCCTCCATAGGCCTCAGAAGGGCCATAAAAAAGACAATTGCTGGACACCACCTATCTCCTCAAAATCACAATGTTTTGAATATTTTCCAACACAGGAGGTTCCTATTCCATCTTTTAGAAGCAGATATCAAAGTCACAGAAGGGCTCATTCAGTGGTTGGAGTATTTCTAAGCTGCTAAATTTTCTGGTTTTCTGTCTAGAGTCATGACCAGTTGAAGAGCATCAATCTGAGATTGTTTGTGCACTCAAAATATATAATTTGGACATCTATATCTTTCTGTGCTAGGGGGTGATTAAATCCCAAGATTAAAAAAAATGTTTTATCTCTTCTTGTCTCCGAGGGGAAAAAAACAATATAATTTTGGTCCTGTCTTTAGGACTGCGATCCCTCAGAAGAGATTCATTACAAGGTCACATATGCACAGCAGAATCCTAAGCATGCTTCATCAGAAGTAAGTTCTCATTGGTAACAACATCCAATGGGGCCTACTACTCCTATCAGGAAAATAGGCACAGGGCTGCAATCTGAGCCTTAAGCCCTAAATGTACTTCTTTTGCTCATGTATTGGTTTTCCAGGCCTCTCTCCCAAACTGGATGATGCAAAATGTCGCTTTTCACACATTCTGCCCTGGGCTCCTACCAAGAGGAAGGGTGGGATATAAATCAAATAAATAAATTCAGGAATGGTGTACATAAGGGGTGGGGGTGGGATTGTGCATGTTATAACTGCTCCCAACCTCCAGACTAGGGCTGTTCATAGAGCCCCCACCATCCACCCCATGACTCCAATCTGGAGGGGAGGATTAGGCCAACCTACCCCTGCTCAGACCACTCCTGGATAAGTTCAGGGAGCAGTGCTCATGTTTAGTTAGGGTTTAAAAACCTCTAATTAAACATATGGTGTTGGGGTAAAAGGAGATGTTGTTTCTCCTTCCTCTACTCCTGACCAGGAATGGAGTCAATTTATCCTTTGTAATGCTGTTTTGCAAAGGGCTTTCCTACAGGAAAGCTTTTTGCAAAATAGCATCGCTCAGGAGGGAGCAATCCTGCGGGATGCGGTTTTGCAAAGGGCTTTCCTGCAGAAAAGCCCCTTGCAAAATAGCACTGGCACCCCTAGGGGATTACTGCCTCAGGTCATCAAGCAGGTAGGAGAGTCCTGGGTTTCTCTTCTTTCTGTGTGATGCTCAGCCTTCTAACAGGCCTAGGTCACTCTGGGTCATCAAATCCGACCTGTAGAGATCCGTGGCTATGAGAAACTGACTCAGCCATGGCCTGAAAATGTCCAAATAGACCAATTTGGCTCTGGTCAGCCAAATCCGGTGCACAGCCCTCCTCCAGGCCTCCATTGAATAGGATGGCCATGTGTCCTACTTTAAAGATGGCAGCCCTCTATTTGAAGGACTCCTCTGTTTGAAGGGTTGTCTGGTCCAAAGCCGGGTTAAAGGTAAGGAACCCAAAGAAGAGAGTTCTGAAGTTGTCCATCAGTGAGTAGCACCTGGACAGCAGACTGAGCAGGCACACATCATCAGGCCACAGTCTTCCCCACAACGAGATGTATTATATTTCCACTTAAATCATAGTAATTGCTTCTAAATTTGCACCCATGCATGCAAATTAGCATACGGTGTCCTCATTTGTCCCCCCTTTTGTTGATGTGTAAGTGACCTCCCTTATTATGAGTAGATTACAAATGGCCTCCTCAAGTGCTGTGCCAGCTTCAGGTTTGGTGGGAATGCAAGATGCATGCACTGCCCCCCCCCGAGTGGACCCATCTTCTCTTTGCCACTAGCACCACCAACCATTTGATTTTCTTCTCCCTCTGAGTCCAATCTGCATGGCAGGCCAGAGGGAGAGGTGTCGTGTCCAGGTTGAGGCTCAGGAACCAGACCAGTTGATGAAAGCAAATCAGTTTTTATTAAAGTAATATCCAGACAAAGACTACGCCGTCTCATGAACTTTAACTACTAAACATAACCTGCGACATAGAAGAGAGTTGACAGAACAAGGAACCACTACCCCCTCTGTCCCTTAAGAAGGGGGCAAACGGGAGTGAATTCTCTCACTCCGCCTCAAAGTGCCCTCATCCACACCCCGCCTCTCCCTCTTCTTTTGCCGCCTCTTTTGCTGTCTCCTTGTACGTGGTGAAGGGGTGCCACCGCCCCCTCCCCTTCTGAGAAATCTGACTCAGGTATGGGGGAAAGCGGGGGGGCAATGCTTAAACCATCTGGCTGTTTCTCCTTGCTTTTCCCTAGATCAGGAGGGGGTTGGATTCCTCCTTGCCCTCCCTCCTTCTCCAACTCCTCCAAGCTCGGAGGGGGAGGAGGCGTGGGAAGCTCACAGTAAGAATCTGTGTCTGTTGGACATTCAAGGTCCTCGCTCCCAGACAGTTCTATCTCTGAGATTCCCTCCCCCTCTTCTGCTTCTCCTTCACACGACTCTATCCAAATGACTCCCTCCCTCTCCTCATCGTCTGAAACTTCAGGGCCCCAGTCCTGCATCCTGACAAGAGGTGAGTGGAGGCTGTTGCTGCTGCTGCTTCTTGAAATGCTTGCTCATTTAGAGAGTGGCAGTAAGGAGAAGTAGGGCCAGAGAGTTCTGTAATTGGTAGTAGTGGTGCCCTTCTGAGATATGGGTCTCAGTGCCTAGTGGTTGCCCAATAAGCCTGTCCTATGTGCCTACAAGTTGTACATACAAAGAAACAACACATGGAGGTTGGCGGCAGGGTCCAATCACCGTCTCCTTCCATCATTTATTGTATGCAGTGGAGAACACTTGAAAGGTGGGATGTTTGGATAGCACTTTGAAAAATCATTCATTCATTCATTGGTGATCACTCGTGGCCGAGTAAAATTGTCTTCCAAGATAAGGTCTTTAACAGTGGGTCCATAAATGACTGTGGAGGCCAACTCTGGATCCACACAGCTTCCACAGTTAGGACATAGGTTTCCAGAGGGAAGATAGTCGCGATGAGGATTTGTTTGACGTGCCTTCTGCTTAGCTCATTCGTCGCATTTGCCCTGTATTCTTGCTTTTTCGAAGTCCATAGCACCTTTGATAATAGCCGACCTCCATTTGGGACGTTCATGGGCCAAGACTTCCCAGTTCTCAATACTCATGTTACGTTCTTTTAGATTTGCTTTAAGAACATCTTTAAACATCTTTTGCTGTCCACTGATATTCTGTTTTCTATCTTTAAGTTGGGAATAAAGTAGTTGCTTTGGAAGTCAATGATCAGGCATTTGAACAACATGGCCAGTTCAGTGAAATTTATGTTGAAGGAGTATTGTTTCAACATTGGTAGTCTTTGCTTCTTCCAAAATGCTAACATTAGTCCGTCTGACTTCCCAAGTAATTTGCAAAATTTTCTGGAGGCAGCATTGGTGGAATCTTTCAAGAAGTTGGGAGTGGCATTTATAAATGGTCCATGTTTCACAGGTGTACAGTAAGGTCGGTAGTACAATGGCTTTGTAAATAAACATTTTGGTCTCTCTGCGAATATCCCGATCCTCGAACATTCTATCCTTCATTTGGGAGAATGGGGAATTGCAGAGCTCAAACAATGTTGAATTTCAGCATCGATGTCAGCTTTTACAGAGAGATGGCTTCCAAGATAGGGGAAGTGATCAACGTTCTCCAGTGTCACACCATTAAGCTGGATTGATGGTGCTACAGAGGTGCTACATATTTGAAAAATATGGCAGAAATGACTGAAAACAGGATATTTAGAGTAGCATTCAACTAACTCACCCCATCAGCACCAGGATTACCACTAGCGCAATGGGATTTCCCTCTCCTCCCCCCACACATGCCTCGCACCTTCTCCGAATCTGCACCAAAGGGTAATCCCTAGAACAGATTTAGGGGATGTGGAGGGGAAAGACAAGGGGAAAGTTGTGTTGCACAAGCAGAAATCCTTGCACTGATGGAACTACTGATTTATGTTGGATACAACTCTTGGAAGGTAGGGAGACATCACAAAATTAGCCTGGAGCAGCTCCGAACTGAACTAGATAAGAAGAATTTGGGAAAGCTTTGTGACATCTTAAAGTGGCCTTACATGTGGCATCATAATTTACAATGCCCTTCTGGGTCACTTTTGCTTAATTTCTAACTTACATAGTTCCCATAAGGGATCATAGCCAAACAGTTTGATTTAAGAGACTGGACAATAAAACTGTCCAGAGAGGCTTATACATTTTAAAATGATGCATAATTATGCCAAAGTAGAAGAGGAAAAAGAAAATGAAAATTAAAGCCAATCATAAATCACCAAGGTGTTTGCTGCTGTCTTAATGCCATGAAATAGTGCTTAGTTAGTCCTAGAGAGATGCTGAGTACTGAGTAAGATGTAGGTAGATACATGAAGCACAATGAATTGAAGCTGTCTCTTACTACAGTAAAATAAAAAAAACCACAGCCGTGTCTGAGTCTCAGTTTTTTCAGTTCAGGCAGAACAAATACGCAAAAAAACCTGCTATTTAAGAATGTACCTATAGCCAACAGATATTTATATCAAACTATAAAAAAGAGGGGAAATGGGCAGCTATAGTGAATGCACCAGGGGAGCAAGAGACCTAACCTCCTTTTGAGATATTGTACTGCCCTACAAGTTGGTCAAAATGCAAACACAATTTGGGTTGGTCTTTCACAGTCCAATCCACTTCCTGTGTAGTTTGCAAGAATTTGGTAACATGTGCCTCTGAGCATATGGTGAGTGGTGGCAACACCTGCAGTCAGCCCAAAGAATAGAAAGAAGACATGTGCTGTGCTGATCTTGTTTTAGCAGGGAGGAAGAAACATTATTAAGACAGTTGGCATAGTTCAGATATAGTCACTTTAAATATGTCTGATTTACTTTGCCATTTCAGTGAGGTTTCCTATAGGAAATCACTTTCTTTTGCTTCTATTTCTGTGAATATGTGAAGTACAGCAACACTTTGCAAAATTTACACTAAAAAAAACCCAGAAATAATTGTGGAATAATGGCACTGACTATTCTGCCGAATAGTCTCCAGTGGACATGAGGAGTGTCTCAGTTAGCACAAGAAAACAGTGGGAGATGAAATATATTCTAGGAAAATTCTAGGTGTGCTCTATGTTTTTAATTGACCATGCCCACCTTGCCTTAAATGAAGTGGTTTAAACATAGCAGACTGAAAACATGCATCTCGGGCAGGCTAAGTGTGTTTTCCAATAGCTAGAGTCATTGCTGAAGCAGCAACATATTGTATGATTTTACATCAAACTGCAGTTTCAGATTCAACTGTTAATGTACCCAAAATAGAAATAAAACATAACCTCTAATTTGAAACACAAAAGGCTGTCTTCACCATCATATGACACTGACCAATAAAAAGGCTTTGAAATTAATAAAAATAAATTTGACACAGGTTTCTAGGATGAATGAGAGAAATAAAATTTTCTAGATTAGATTCTCTGTAGAAACAACAGTAACACAGGAATGAAGCAAAGTATGAACACCAACAAACATACAAAAATGTAATTTGCCATCTTTGGAGATGGCAGGTATTGCCACCACTCACCATATGCTCAGAGGCACATGTTACCAAATTCTTCCAAGCTACACAGCAAGTGGATTGGACTGTGAAAGACCAACCCAAATTGTGTTTGCATTTTGACAACTTTGTAGGGCAGCACAATATCTCAGAGAGGAGTTCAGGTCTCCTGCTCCCCTGGTGCATTCACTATAGCTGCCCAATTTCCCTGCTTTTTAAAGTTTGATAGAAATATCTGTGGGCTATAGGTGCATTCTTAAACTGCAAGCTTTATTGCCTGTTAGTGAATCATCACTGTCTTTTCTTTTTCTATTTGCATTTCATTTACTTTTGACCCTTACATCCATAGAAGCAACAACAGTGGTTCCATGTGGTCAGCTTAACCCCCTTAAACCCATTGATGATGCACCTTGTTGGTTGCATGATGGTTTGTTTCTTGCCCAATCGTAGTAAAAGAGAATTCACATACTGGGAAGTATGGCTGCAATTGTTGTTCCCAAGCTGCTGTCTGTGAAGGTAGATCAAACCATGTGTGTTT